>NC_137984.1:8400786-9600786 GCF_963924665.1 Micromys minutus
TGAAAACTATTCTCAACAATAAAGAACTTCTGAAGGAATCAATATCCCTGACTTCAAGTTGTACTACTGAGCAACTATAATAAAAAACAAAACAAAACAAAAAACCCTGCATGATATTGGCTCAGGGATGGCAAGTAGATCAATGGAATAGAATTAAAGTCCCAGAAATGACCCTGCATAGTTATGGTCCCTTGATCTTTGAGAAATAAGCTAAAACTATACAGTGGGATAAACACAGCATTTTAAACAAATGGTGCTGTTTCGACTTGCAGTCAGCATGTAGAAGAATGGAAATAGAACCATTTTTATATCCTTGTACAAAGCTCAAGTCCAAGTGGATCAAGAACTCCGTGTAAAACCACATTCACTGAAAATAATAAAAGAGAAAGTGGAGAACAGCCTCCAACAAAGAGGTACAAGGGGGAATTTCCTGAACAGAACACCAATGGCTAATGTTCTAAATCAAGAATCAACATTTGTGACCCCATAAAATTACAAAGCTTCTGTAAGGAAAAGGATATTGTCAATAGGACAAACGGCAACCAAGAGATTGGAAAAAGATCTTTGCCAATCCTACATCAGATAGAGGGCTAATATCTAATATATACAAAGAACTTAAACAGAATATCAAAAATTCAGATGACAGCAGATGCTGGTGAGGATGTGGAGAAAGAGGAACACTCCTCCATTGTTGGTGGGATTTCAGTCTGGTACAACCACTCTGGAAATCAGACTAGTGGTTCCTCAGAAAGTTGGACACAGTACTACCTGATAATCCAGCTATACCACTCCTGTGCATATATCCAAAAGATGTTCCAACATCTACCAAGGACACATGCTCCACCGTGTTCATAGCAGCCTTATTTATAATAGTCAGAAGCTGGAAAGAATCCAGATGTCCATCAACAGAGGAATGTAGTACATTTATACAATGGAGTACATTTATACTCAGCTATTAAAAGCAATGACTTCAGAAATTCTTAGAAAGATGGATGGAACTAAAAAGTATCATCCTGAGTGAGGTAAGCCAGTCACAAGAGAACACACATGGTATGTAGTCACTGATAAGTGTAAAATATTAGCCCAAAAGCTCAGAATACCCAAGAAGATTAAGATGAAGGAAGACCAAAATGTGGATGCTTCAGTCCTTACAAGGGGAAACAAAATACTCAGGGGAGGAAATACAAGGACAATGTGTGAAGCAGAGACTGAAGGAAAAGCCATCCAGAGACAGCTCCACCTGGGGGTCCATCTCATATGCAGCCACCAAACCCAGACACTATTGCTCATGCCAAGAATTGATTGCTGACAGGAGCCTGATATGGATGTCTCCTATGAGATTCTGCCAGAGCCTTACTGATACAGATGAAGATGCTTGCAGCTAACTATCAGACTGAGCACAGGCATCCCCAATAAAGGTGTTAGAGAAAGCTGAAGAGGTTTGCAACTCCATAGACAAAAACTACAATTTCAACCAACCAGACCACCCAGAGCTTCCAAGGACTAAAAGACCAACCTAGGTACACATGGAGGGGTACCTAGGTCTCCAGCCACATATGTAGTGTAGGATGGCATTTTCTGGAGTCAATAGGAGAAGCCCTTGGTCCTGGCAAGGCTTATTTCCCAGTGTAGGGGAATGCCATGGCCTTGAGGTGGGAGAGGGTGGCTGGGAGGAAGAACATCCTCACTGAAGCTGGGGGAGGGGATAGTAGATGGCAGGGGCAGCAGGAAAGAAGATAACATTTGACATGCAAATGCATAAACTAGCCAATAAAGCAGTCATTAAATGTATGAACTGTGTGAATATGCAACACAAGTATGTTATGTCCATACCTACATTTTTACCTGTGTCCATTTAGAGCAGATGAACACAAACAGAAGCTCTGCCTATGTCACTCACCTCATGGTACTAAACATTGTTAAAGAAAATTAGGTCTATACAATTTTACTTCAGTGATGATTTTACCAGTGTTCAGGATCTGTTCAGATCAGTTCAAGTGCTAGAGATAAAAAAAGATTCAGTTAAATACACCTTATTCTTCAATCCAATGAAAAGCAATCTGTAATACTTTGCCTAATTAAAATTTAGAGAAATCAATATGTGTGTGTGTGTGTGTGTGTGTGGCTTTTGAAGGGCTAAAGTTGGAAATGTGAGAAGTCGAGTTCGGTCGAATCCCTGAGGATAGGTGCTTTCTGAACTCCCAATTGCAAATCCACCTTGTCTGGATGCACCACAATGGGGCAGATGTACAAGGCTCTAGGCAAGCCCCAAACCCCACCTCCACAGGAGAGAGTGATGTAGACTCTAGCCAAATCAGCCACTCCCTAAGTCCCTCCCCTGCACACACACATAGCATTAGAAAAGCAATTATGACCAATCTTCGAGGCAAAAGTATGGGAATCTGGTGGTTGGATCCCGGGCTGTTTAAAAAGAACAGAACAAAGGATAGGGCGTGAAAATAAACAGGTTGAAACATTCTCCTTAGTCCTGGCTCCTTTGTGGTCCTGACTCCTTCGTCCTCCGTGAATGCTTTATCCCAGAGCCTTATGGCAGGCTCTGCACTTTTCTAACAGTCAGGCAGGGGTTTGAGCAGGACTATAATCTGAGCACCCGGCTGAGTCTTGGCCTACCAGAGTTCACAGGCCTGGCGGCACACCCTGCTTGAATTCATTCACTTGTCCCCCAGCCTGAACTCCTGTGGGCTAGGCAGAGCCAGCACCAGAAGCAGCCTTCCCTGGGACCTGCAGTGTGAGGAGCTACCTTCCCTGGAGGAGTTGAGCGGGGAAGCCCCCAGACCGATAAATACAACATGTGTGTACACAAGCACACACTCACATACACAATCTCACATAACACTTAACCATTCATAAGTATGCATACTAAGAGCCCCAAGTGGTCAAATAACAGTCATAAGCTAACATGTCCTTGTCACAAAAGCAAAGCTTGACGTAACAACGGAGAATACTGAAAGATGGCCAGTGTTTATAAAGAACTATTTGTAAAGGAAACTTCTGTGTATAACAGATGGTTTGGGATACTATGAGTCATTGCTTAGAACGTCCCTTTAAAATAGTGTGTTAGGTACATTGCATGACATGACATTCATATTGTGTCGCAGTAATGCGATTACATAGACAAAATGAAAACTGTAACCATGTCTGACAGAATAATAAATTTCCCGACTCTTTTCTCCGTTTTTTTTTTTTTTTTTTTTTTTTTTTTTTTAAATTGGATGTTTTCTTTACTTACATTTCAAATGTTATCCCCTTTTCTGGTTTCCCCCCTGGAGTCCCCCTATCCTATCCCCTTTCCTGCTGCCTCTAAGAGAGTGCTCCCCCAACCAACTACTCACTCCCACCTCCCTGCCCTGGCATTCCCTTATACTGGAGCATTGAGCGTTCACAGGACCAAGGGCCTCTTCTGTTGACACCAGATAAGGTCATCCTCTGCTACATATGTAGCTGGAGCCATGGCTTCCTTCATCTGTACTCTCTGGTTGGTTGTTTAGCTTTTGGAAGCTCTGGGAATGGGGGTGTCTGCTTGGTTGATGTTGTTGTTGATGTTGTCCTATAGGGTTGCAAACCCCTTCAGTGTCTTCAGTGTTTTTTCTAACTATTCCACTGAGGACCCCATTCTCAGTTTAATAGTTGGCTAAGAGCATCTGCCTCTGTATTTGTCAGGCTCTGGAACAGCCTCTCAGAAGACACCTATGTCAGGCTCCTGTCAGCATACACTTATTGGCATCAGCAATATTGTGTGGGTTTGGTGACTTATATAGGATTGATTTCCAGGTGGGGCAGTGTCTGATGGCCTTAGCTTCAGTCTCTGCTCCATACTTTGTGTCCTTATTTCCTCTTGGGAGTATTTTGTTCCCCCTCCTAAGAAGGATTGAAGATTCCATTCTTTAGTCTTTCTTCTTTTTAATCTTCACGTTGTCTGTAAATTATATCCTGGGTATCCCAAACTTTTGGGCTAATATCCACTTATCAGGGAGTGCATGCCATGAGTGCTCTTTTGTGATTGGGTTGCCTTGCTCAGGATGATATTTTTTAATTCCATCCATTTGCCTAAGAATTTCATGTAGTCATTGTATTAATAGATGAGTAGTACTAGAGAATTCCATACTCTTAAGACATTTTTTAAATTAAACATTCCTGTAATTTACATCTCAAAAGATATTCCCCATCTCTCCCTCCCTGGTTCCCCCAAGAGCTCTTAGGATGTTTTGACCTCATTAGAAAGCAATTGTTATTGTTGTGATGATTTTCAGTTGCCTTGATTTTGTTCCTTTCTTTTACTAATAGTTCACATTTCACATTAAAGAAAAGAAAAAGACTAAGGCTCTGGGACTCAGCCCTAGAGCAAACTTGGCCAAGTCAAGCAGCTGTGCAGATCAGGGTCACAAAGGTATATCTTCTTCAGTTTCCTCTCCCATTTGTTTGGAGGGAGTTGATGACTTTCTGGTCCAGCTAACTAACTCCCTGTGCAAGCACAGTCCTGGGATGGCATTCAGAACTCACACAATATCAATGAATTAAAATGCAGCCTTGGCTTTGCAGTACTATAATCTACTAATTATTTGCCTTGATGATTTTTCTTCTCTAAGAAAGCCATCATGAATCTTATGATAAAAGGCAAAGAAAATTGCCTGGATTCCTTCTATTATCTTAACAAAATAGCTTGTAAATGTTAGGTTGCTTCAGTGAATCAACTTTAAGAGGTGAAAGTTCAAACTACTTTAAAAATTAATGTATTTCGTAATTGTTAGAGGTCCAGATTGAGCTTCTTTAAGCAAGACTGATATAAAACAGTATTGGAAGTAAAGCAAAAGAAGACATATTTATAGTCTAAAATAACTAATGTCATGATAATTTAAAAATTCTAAAGTATAAGTATAAATTTAACTCACAATGTTGATAAATAACAAAATAATCAGACATATGAGATATCTATACTAATTGTAAACATTTGAATGTAATTATAAATAATGAGCCAAACACTATAGTTCTAAAGGAATTATTGACATTCATGAATTAAGAAATAATTTTGTCTATATTTGCATACTTATATATATGCATATGTTTTAAATTGTATAAATTTTATACATATATACATATTAATAAAATTATAAATATCTATCATCATATATTTTAGGTGTGGATCTCTCTATATAAAAATACTTTCATGGAATTCCACCAGAAAATAAATTGTGCCCATAAAATATATAAATTGTGATATGATTTGTGTCAAGACAAAAGAAACTCAGGAGAAATAGCTAAGTGTGGTGAGGGTTAGCACACCAGAGTCATAATAGCTCCATGTTCTCTCAGCACCTTAAGTACCCACACAGCACCCTTGTTGCTCCTGCCCCACTTAGCTCTTCTCCCTGGTCATCAGCCTAAACTCCAGCTCTTAGGCTCCTTCTTCTTAAAGGGCCCCTTCTTGTGCACCCTACTCTCTCTGCCTTACATCCTCTTCTGCTCCCTTGGCACTTGGCTCTCTCTGGACACTCTATTCTTTCTTTTCTATCCCTCCCTCCATCCCTCTGTTCCTTTGCCGCCCCCCCCCACCACTTTGTCTCTTTCCCCTTCCACCACTTTCTCTGGTGGCCTGATTCAGTCTGTTCGCCATGTACAGTCTAACATTTTCTATCCAATCTGGCCTCTTCCAGATGTCTCGGGCTGTACAACTCTACAATGAAAACCTCTTTAGCCAAACCTCGGAATGATCTTGTCTATATTCTTAAAAAGGAAGACATATTTTTAGTATTTTTAGAAAATTCTTTCTTAATATTCCTGAAAATTCATCTCTTAGACAGTTTACAAATGCCTTTTTAAGTAGCTTTCAGCTTAAAAAGTTCATTCTTGTAAATGTGAATCAGGGACATAACATAATGGGTTTTTACAAATTTTTCCTTTTGACCCAGTGATAAAGTGACAAAAAGCAATACATATTAAAGACTCATGAGAACCTCCATTCATAAAGCTGAAGAAGATTGTATTATAACTTATTACTGTCAACAACTGAATAGACATCACAAGAAAGATGGTTTATTCTGTGGAAAAGAAGCACCTAAAGAAATGCTCAACATCCCTAGTCATCAGGGAAATGCAAATCAAAACAACCCTGAGATTCCACTTAACACCAGTTACAATGGCTAAGAGCAAAGCTCAGGTGACAACAGATGCTGGTAAGGATATGGAGAAGAGAAAATCTCCTCCATTGCTGGTGGTATTACAAACTGGTACAAGCACTCTGGAAATCAGTCTGTTGGTTCCTGAGAATTTGGACATGGTACTACCTGAAGACCCAAGTATTTCACTCCTGGTCATATATTCATAAGTCCCTCCAAAATACAACAAAAACACATGCTCCACCATGTTCATAGCAGCTTTTTTTTAATAATAGCCAGAAGCTGGGATGAAACCAGATGTCCTTTAACAGAAGAATAGATACAGAAATAGTGGTGCATTTACACAGTACTTCTCAGCTATTAGAAACAATGACTATATGAAATTGCTAGGCAAATTGATGGAACTAGAAACCATCATTCTGAGTGAGGTAACCCAGTCATAAAAGAACACACATTATATGTACTCACTCATAAGCAGATACTAATTTCCAAAAGCTCAGAATACCCAAGAAACAATTCACAGACCTTATGAAACTCAGAAAGAAGTAAGGCTAGAATGTGGATGCCTCAGTCCTTAGAAGGGAGGAAAAAACACCCATGGGACGAAATACAGGGGCAGGGATTGAAGAAAAGATCAATAAGAGACTGCCTCACCTGGGAATACACCCTATATGAAGCCACTGAACCCAAGCACTATTGCTGATGCCAAGAAGTGCTTACTGGCAGGAATCAGATAGAGATGCCTCCTCAGAGCCTCTGCCAGCGTCATACAAATATATCTGAAGATTCTTGCAGCTAACCATCAGACTGAACACGGAGACCCCAATAAATGTGCTACAGAAAGGACTGAAGGAGCTGAAAGGGTCTGCAACTTAATGGGAAGAACATTATCAACAACCAAACCCTCCACAATCTCCAGGAACTAAAACACCAACCATTGAGCATGTCTGGATAGACCCATGGCTCCAGTTGCATATGTAGTAGAGGATAGCATTATCTGGCATCAATGGAAGAAGAGGTCTTTGGTCCAGTGAAGGTTCATTTCCCAGCATAAGGAATGTCAAGGCACTGAGGTAGAGAGGGTGATTGGGAGAAAGTGCACCTTCATGGAAACAAGTGGAGGAGAAGGGAGAATGGGAGACGATGGGATAACATTTGAAATGTAAATACAGAGACTATCTAATAAAATAATTTTTTTAAAGATGGTTTATTCTGTGAACAAGTTCTAATGTGGCCCAATGAATTAATCCTATGACAGGAGGCTAAGAACTAATCTTCTCATTCATTTTCCCCTTGACATTATATGCAATTTTGTTGAATGCTTCAGTATGTCCTTTCTGTAAAACAAACTGTTGACCATTTTTGGCTCAATTGGAGAAATTCAGGATAGACAGATGACAGTAAATAAATGTTGATATTTTCGCACTCTATTCATACCCCAAAATTATGTTACGAATTATGTAACCATCATCATGTGCTCACTGAGGTCAGGTCTTTGGTTCACAGTTCTAGTCTTAGAAGGGTAAAACTGTATTTCACACTAAGTGTTTTAACTGTTGAATAGATATAGGTTGCGATGTCAAACTTGTAATTTGACAACTCAAAGTTCTTAAGTTGAAGTCTAATAGAAAGAAATTTTATGGAAATAGAATTCGGTGAATCTCAACTATTTTAGAGTGTTCTCTGTAATAGCTCATAAATTAGGGAACTTCCATTTTCCCTTATTGATTTGCTGCCTTTTATCACTGGAACATCCAGTGTAAGGTCGTTAAGTTTCAAATAAGATAATTCTACCCTTCTGCAAATAATCTCCAGTGACATTCCATCCTGAAGCAAAAGAGAGTCCCTGCAAACATTCTGTAACTCCTGTGGTATAACCCTTCGCCACACCTCTCATTTCATGTTTATCTCACTGAGGACCTCAGCATCTGCATTTCTATTCCAACATTCTCAACTGCAGCCTCTCTCATCTTGGAGATGTGAGCATCAGCAGCATCCCCTGCTCAGGCACTTTCACAGTTTCTTCTGAACATATTAAACACCTCATCCATAAATTTGTGGTGCTTTGCCCATCATATCAGTCCTTCAGTTCAGTGCACCGTTTGATTTTATCATGAACACTTGTCTCTCTCTGCATGCATCAGTGTGGATGTAACTGAATCACAGGTTCTTACACATCCAAAGCACATGCTCTACACTGTACTAAACCAACAGGATCATTGAGACATGCCTGGTTATTCTAATGTCATAAACTATAAAGTATTTCATGTTCCAAACTTCCTATATCTTCCTTTATTTAACCTGATCACTGCTTTCTAATATTCTAACGATTTGACTGATTAACTTGTCTACAACTCACTTTCCTCACTAAAATGTAAATCTCACAAAGGTGAGAACTTTTTTCTTTAGCTTACTGATATATACCCTGGAAAAATGTTTAACACATCCTTGATGTTTAATGCATATACATTTACTGTTCAAACATGAAATGATTCTAATGATGTTTTTAAATAATGAGTGTGGCAAACATAAGGAAAGGCATTTGCTTGGCACTGTGGTGATTTATAGATGCTACTCTTACTCTAACTGGCTGTATAATCATTACTAATCATGTGGTCCATTATCTTTAACAAAATCATAATCAATGAAATCTGTGAGGACATTAATCATCAAACTGTTCTATAAAACACTGTGTAAGAGAGCCAAAATTTCTAGGTATAGGCATGCCTTATGCACAAAACGAACAAACCACAGATGATTTCTGTTTGTAAGTGTTGAACAGTAGTAAAGAACAGAACAGACATTTGAAGTAGGGGATCGATAGCTAGCATCCTACAGGGCAACATCCTCTAGTTGTCAGGACCCTGTGGCAATATGGGAAGATGTCTCCTGTCTTGGGCTCAGTTTTCATCAGATAGGTCTTCTTTCTGTATGCTGGAAAGTGGTGCTCCTGTTTTATTGCCAGATTTTCAGGTATTACCAAGAGCAAGGGCAGCAGGAATAGCAGTTACCCTAATAATCAATTGCTGAATATTGATCTATCCGGGAAATCTGTTGAAAGGCAATAGATGTTATTCCTATTTTGAGGTATGTACTTAATATTATTTTTAATCTATTACTTTTGGAGTTAGATCTTAATGCACACTATCAAACCTTAAAAAAAAAAACCAAGCACTGACAAAAATGTATTTATATACTTTTATGCAAAAATGCTTAAAATTAGTACATTTATCTTTGTTCCTTTAAATAAAGTGGTTTAAGAAAAAAGGGATTCTTAAGGACCAGGATCCACATTCACAAACATGCACCTAAAACTTTGGAAGCTACTAACAGTAGACACTGGAAGAGTCATCGTCCAGGATGATTGAGCTCTAAGATGAGAGTCACAGCTCTATGTACTAGATTGATAGGAAAATTCCTAACAGTTTGTCACTTAGAATGAAAACAAACTAAGGTCAGGGGATACAATGGCAAAGCAGGGCTTCTAAGTCATTAAAACCACATTATGCTGTATTCAGCAGGGTGTGAAAAGATGTGTGGACAGGAAAATTCAGTGTCTCAGTATTTCACTGTAGGAACATTTGTCTTAATGATTAATGACAACTGAAAACCACCTCTCTATAATGGGGGCCTAGATCATAGTGTCCCATCTCTGACCTGTATAGGAGCTGATATTTGTTCTTGGTTTATAAATCACTTCATGTAAAATTTACAAAGCATCTACTCGGCCTGGGAAGGTGGCTCAGGGGTCATGGTTGTACATGCTTGTAACTTAGTAATGAAAGACATCTAGGTTGTTTCCAGGTTCAGACTATGAACATAGTTGAGCAAGTATCTTTGTGGAATATTGGAACATCTTTTGAGTACATACCCAGGAGTAATGTAGCTAGATCTTGAGGTAAAACTATTCCCAATATTCTGAGAAACCACCAAATTGATTTCCAGATTTGTAGTATAAGTTTGCACTCCCACCAGCAATGGGGAAGTGTTCCCCTTACTCCACATCCTTGGCAGCCTGAGCTGTCCCTTGAATTCTTAATCATAGCTATTCTGATGCTTATAAGGTCAAATCTCAGAGTTGTTTTGAGTTGGATTTGCCTGATGACTAAAGATGTTGAACATTTCTTTAAGTATTTCCTAGTTATTGGAGATTCCTCTGTAAAGAATTCTTTGTTTAGATTGGTACTCCATTTTTTAATTGGGTTATTTTGTTTGTTGATGTGTAATTTGTGACTTATTTATATATTTTGGATATCATCCCTTTGTGGGATATAGGGTTGGTGAAGATATTTTTCAATTTTGTGGCTACTGTTTTGTCTTATTGTTGGGATCATTTTCCTTACAGAAGCTTTTCAATTTCATGAGGTCCCATTTTAAAATTGTTGATCTTATTTCCTAAGGTGTTGGTTCAGGAAGTTGTCTTCTATGTCAATGCGTTCATATATATTCCCCTCTGTCTCTTCTATCAGATTTAGTGTTACTTAGTTTTACATTCAGGTTTGCAATATACTTGGACTTGACCTTGGTCATAGTGACCTTGGTTAGAGTGTTTTCTCATAGCAATAAAACACTAAGATATAAGCATTGTAATACTGTTCTTCTGGATGAAATTTCACTAGACAACACACACTATGAGAAAGTATTGGGAATGGCAGGACATTTTATTTATTTCTCCTTCTCCAGAAATATGTAGTTTTGATATGTTGCTCTATACTTTGACTTCTATCTAAAAATATGCTGAGAAAATGAAGCTAATTAACATATGGTTTATCCCAGAATAAAGAACATTAAGAAGGTCCTAACATGAAGGATAGCCAAATCCTGCTGATATATCCACACATAAATTTGATGGAATTGCTTATAGTGTGTGAAGAATGTACTCCTGGTTCCCTTCCAAGTACTATAAATATTAAGTACTTCAGAGAAAAAAATGTAAAGACAGTTTTCTCTTATATATTCTCTAAAACCAGATATTAAAAAAAGATATTTGAAACTAAGAATTTTGGAATTCAAATGTTAAAAAAACACATATTATATACAGAAGTGTTACCCTGAATATATTTAGTTTTCTTTAAGATATTCTTTTGTTTTGTTTTTATTGCTAATGCTTCATTATTAGAGAAAACAATGAATGGTTATCAGTATGAAACTAATCCCTGAGTTGGTTGCTCATGATCTTTGTATGGCAATGGTGGCTGGTTCCACTGAAAAATCATCAGGCTGTGCTGTATATTCCAGTAAAATGTGATCTATAAATAACCATTAAGATTCATAAAGCTATCTCTTTTTCAATGGCAGTAGGTGAGATAAAAATCACCCTTCATCAGAAACCAGTATACTTATCCTTAGATGAATTTTTGATCAATACGCCTGTATGCTGACCTTTTAGACTTTTGCAGTGCCAACATTTCTCTACCCTCAAAGCATTTTGTACAACCTATCTCTGAGCTCAAGGGTTAAACACAGTTTTCTTTTCACCCCTTAACTTTGTTGAAAATCGTCTCTTTGTCAGTACTCCAAGGGATAATATTCTTTGTTAGGGGATGACTTAATTGGATATCTAAAATTGGCTTTAAATCCCACATTCATTAGTTCAATGGAGAGAAGTATCCAAATAAGATGCAACTTGCTGATTTTTTATTTATTTTTTTTATTTATTTATTTATTTATTTATTTTTTGGATTATATAGGTTTGGAAGACCAGCAGCCTAAGCCAGAAAATGATGCTCACCTCAAATGTATAAATTAGAAACAGAACAAAAAATATGGTATTTCTAAACAACACAGGAAAGAATATGTTTTTTGATACATTCATCCTATAACTGGCTCTGCTTCTGATGGAAACTTTAACTATTGTATGAGCAAACAAGTAGATTCATATGATTTGTCTATGCATCAATGAGCAGCAAAAGAACTTTGAACACTCTGGCTGACAGGCACCTTTTCCAAAATTGAGCATATAATCAGTCACAAAACAAGCCTCAACAGATATAAGAAGATTTAAATACTCCCGTGTATTCTACCAGATAACCATGGACTTAGCCTGGTCTTTAATGACAAAAAACAAAACAAAACAAAACAAAAAAAAGCCCACATATACATGGAAGCTGAACTATTTTCTACTCCATGATAACATTGTCATAGAACAAATAAAGAATGAAATTAAGGGTTTCTTAGAATTTAATAAAAATATAAGAACAACATACCTATGGGATGCGATTAAAGCAGTACTAAGAGGAAAACTCATAGCTCTGGGTGCCTCCAAAAAGAAACTGGAGAAAGCATACACTAGCAGCTTGACAGCACAGCTGAAAGCTCTAGAACAAAAAGAAGCAGATATGCCCAGGAGGAGGAGAAGATAGGAAATAATCAAACTCAGACTAGAAATCAACCAAGTAGAAACAAAAAGAACCATACAAAGAATCAACAAAACCAGAAGCTGGTTCTTTGAGAAAATCAACAAGATTGATAAACTTTTAGTCAGGCTAACTAAAGGGCAAAGAGAGAGTATCCAAATTAACAAAAGTAAGAAATGAAAAGGGAGACATAACAACAGAAACTGAGGAAATTTAAGAAATCATAAGATCCTACTACAAAAGCCTTTACTCAACTAAACAGGAAAATATGGAGGAAATGTGTACATTTCTAGACAGATACCAGATACCAAAGTTAAATCAGGACCAGATAAACCACCTAAACAATCCCATAATGCATAAAGAAATAGAAGTCATCAAAAGCCTCCCAAACAAAAAAGCCCAGGACTAGATGGGTTCACGTCCTGAATTTTATCAGTCATTAATTGACAACCTAATACCAATACTCTCCAGACTATTTCACAAAATAGAGTCAGATGGAACAATACCCAACTCATTCACTGAAGCTAAAACTACTCTCATTTCTAAACCACACTATGACCTTACAAGGAAAGAGAACTTCAGACCAATCTCCCTTATGAACATTGTGGTAAAAATACTCAATAAAATTCTTGCAAACTGATCATTCACCATGATCAATTAGGCTTCATCCCTGAGATGCAGGGATGGTTCAATATACAGAAATCCATCAACGTAATCCACCATATAAACAAACTCAAGGAAATAAAACCACATGATCATCTCACTAGATGCTGAAAAAGCATTTGACAAAATTCAACACCCCTTCATTCTAAAAGTCTTAGAAAGAGCAGGAATCCAAGGCCCATACCTAAACATAGTAAAAGCAATATATAGCAACCCAGTAGCCAACATGAAACTAAACATTGAGACACTAGAAGGAATCACACTAAAATCAGGGACTACACAATGCTTCCCGCTCTACCCCTACCTATTCATCATAGTACTGGAAGTCTAGGCCAGAGCAATTACACAAAATAAATAAATAAATAAATAAATAAATAAATAAATAAATAAAAGGGATACAAATCAGAAAGAAAGAAGTCAAAATATTACTATTTGTTGATGACAAGATAGTATACTAAAGTGATCCCAAAAATTCCACTAGAGAACTTTTACAGCTGTAAAGCAACTTTAGCAAAGTTGCTGGATACAAAATTAATTCAAACAAATCAGTAGCTTTCCTCTACTCAAAGTATAAACATGCTGAAAAAGAAATTAGGGAAAGATACCCTTCGTAATAGTCACAAACAATATAAAATGCATTGGTGTTGCCCTAACCAAGCAAGTGAAAGATCCATAGGACAAGAACTCTAAATCCCTGAAGAAGGAAATTGAAGAAGATCTCAGAAAATGGAAAGATCTCCCAAGCTCATGGATTGGAAGAATCAGCATTGTAAAAATGGCCATCTTACCAAAAGCAATCTACAGATTCAATGCAATCTTCATCAAAATTCCAACTCAATTTTTCATAGACTTGAAAAGAAAAATTTGAAAATTCTTCTGGAATTTGCAAAAACCCTAGAATATCAAAATCTATCCTCAACAAAAATAAAACTTCTTTGGGAATTACCATCCCTGACCTCAAGCTATGCTATAAAGATCCAGAAATGAACTCTCCCAATATGGTCACTTGATTTTTGACAGAGTAGCTGAAAACATTCAATGGAAAATAGACAGCCCCTTCAACAAATGGTGCTAGTTCAACTGGCAGTCGGTTTGCAGAAGAATGAAAACAGTTTCTTTCTTATCTCTTTGTACAAAGCTAAAGTCCAAGTGGATCACAGATCTCCACATAAAATCAGGTACACTGTAACTATTAGAAGAGAAAATGGAGAAAATCTTAGAACACATAGGCAAAGGGGAAATTTTCCTGAACAGAACACTGATGGTTTTTGCTTTAAGATCAAGAATTGATAAATGGGACTTCTTGCGATTGCAAATTTTCTGTAAGGCTAAGGACACTGTCAAGAAAACAAAACATCAGCCAATGTACTGGGAAAGGATCCTTACCAATCCCACATCTGATAAAGGTCTAATATCCAATAAATACAAAGAACTCAAGAAGTTAGACACCAGAGAATCAAACAATCCTATTAAAAATTGGATGAAGAGCTAAACAAAGAATTCTCATTTGAGGAATATTGAATGGCTGAGAAGCACCTAAGAAAATGCTCAATATCCCTAGTCATCAGAGAAATGCAAATCAAAATAACCCTGAGATTCCACCTCACACCAACCAGAATGGCTAAGATCAAAATCTCAGATGACAGCAGATGCTGTTGAGGATATGGAGAAAGAGGAACATTCCTTCACTGTTGGTGGGATTGTTAGCTGGTTTAGCCTCTCTGGAAATCAGTCTGGCAGTTCCTCAGAAAATTGGACATAGTCCTACCTGAAGACCCAGCTATCCCACTTCTGGGCATATACCCCAAAGATTCTCCAACATACAATAAGGACACATGCTCCCCCATGTTCATAGCAGCTCTATTTATAATAGCCAGAAGCTGGAAAGAACCCAGATGTCCTTCAATAGATGAATGGATACAGAACGTGTGGTACATTTACACAATGGAGTACTACTTCGTAATGACTTTACAAAATTCCTAGGCAAATGGATGGATATAGGGAATATCATACAGAGTGAGGTAACCCAGTCACAAAAGAACAAACATACTATCCAGTCACTGATAATCAGATGCTAGCCTCAGAAAGCTCTGAATACCCAAGAAACAACTCACAGACCATATGAAGCTCAAAATACAAAACAAAAAAATAAAACCCAAAAGTGCCAAAATGTGGAAGCCTCAGTCCTTCTTAGAAAAAAAAAAGTAAGCATATAGCACCCTCTCAGAGTGTGGTACACCTAGACATTAACTCATTAATAATTTAAGAGCTAAGAATTCAGCCTTGTGGCAATCCTTGGTATTTCAAAATCATCATGCTTAATCTTTAAACATGAAGAAAATTTTGACTAATTTCATGTTATGTTTTGTTTTACATGTACTTTATGCTCACTGTAACTAGTAAGTTTTCAATGCATATTATCAAAGCTAAAAAAATCAAGTCCTGAGAAAATATATTCATAGTGTTTTATGCAAAAATGCTGTTAATATCTGTACCTTTATCTCTGTTTTTTAAAATAAAGTTATTTAATAAAAAAAAAGAAAAGAAAAGAAAGGCCTTCATGGGGTTCTTCTCATTCAGTGTCCAGTACACTGCACCCCATTTTGTATTTTTATTCATATTAAAGAAATGCAATGCAAACCTTCATTCTGAAGCTCTATGAATGGGTTTGTGAAAATCTAGAGCCATCTGTATGAGAAATATTCAGATGGCACCCCAGCAGCTCTGTCTTTTACAAAACCACAGCCCCAAATCACACACTTATTATCTCTGTAGATTGAACATGTATTCAGTCCCTTGCCTTCCAGTTTCTGAATAGATACCATTCAAGTGCATGTTTCACCTCAGGGATCAAGGACAGTGGGGTGGTTGAGTAGGTAGAGATACTTGGCTGCTGTTCTGGTGACCTGAGTTTAACCGCAGCTCTCACAGTGACAGGAGAGAACCTATTCCTGAGAGTTGTCCTTAGGTCTCTGATAATATGACTATGTACATGTGCTTATATGCACACACACACACACACACACACACACACACACACAGAGAGAGAGAGAGAGAGAGAGAGAGAGAGAGAGACTCACACAGAGACACACACACAGAGACACACACACATATACACATACAGAAACACACTGAATGAAGCACTTTTAGAAATCAAGATCAGATAAACACTCTACTCCCAGCAGTGTACAAAAGTTTCACAAAGTCTTATATATGAACATATAAAGAGTTCACCATTTCCCGAATAGACAAAGTGCGAAATGGCTGTCATAAATACAAATGCTCACACTGCGCCCAGATGAGGTCAACTACATTACAGCAGCATGCCTTCTTGCATTTTACCAGAGCACTGAAATATTCAATTCCTTCCCTTGCAAAAGCACTGTTATGGGCATTATAAAGAAAAGAGCCACAATGAGCTCCAAGCAATTATCACCCTGGAGGGAAACAGACTGATGCAGTTGAACAGGAATAGCTGTTTAGACAACCAGACTCTAGTACTTCATGATCAGAGCCAATGGGCCTCATTCATCACCTGGCCTTGATTTTAGGAGAATTCTATTCAGTGTGAAGACTAAGGCACAGCCAGGGGACTTAGGGAGGAATCCTATTAAGCACAGGAAAAGCTGGCTGTAAATAGAGGTGACTACATTAGTATGACAATTAGCTGCTCCTGAGGAGATACAGCATATGTTGGGTTAGAAGGTTGTTGTGCAATGCTTTTTTATTGTGGTGTGGCCATTAGAGTATTTCGCTATCTATTTTTAATGTTTCTCGTATTTCAATATTAAATTTTTAAATGTTTCAGTATTTGAGGTTAAGGATGCAGAAGTAGTACTTAGAGGAAATTGCTGTCACACTTTAGTGTCCCTTTAACGATAAAGTAATATAACAAGATTCTAACTCCTTCATGCGGTTCTTCATATTCACAATTATTGAGTCAGGCTACACAGTGCTGCCTTGGTCATACCCTCTCAGCTTTAAAAGAAAGATTCCCCATAGGTTCACTTTTGAAATGTAACAGGAAATAAACTCTAACATGGGAGAAGTGGAAGAGTTACAAATCAATATCTGCAGAAGTGCCATGCTTTCTAGTCACCTAAAATAAGAATAAAGTAATTCACCATTTCCTAAAAGCAATCTTCTTAGAAAACAAAGCACAGTACTTGGCAGATGTTTGTCTCCTAGGAATGCCTTCAACTGTCAGCTGTATATCACAGATTAGCTGCAAGAGTTCACAAGATTGGAAAAATTGCTTCCATTGAAAGTAGAACACTTAATAAAGAAACTGTTGTACACAAGGCACAAGTACTATAGGGAAGATTATTCGAGAAGAAAAGGATTCTTTCCCAGCTATACAATGAGTTATCAACACCAATAAAATAGTTATGGTATATTCTTTCCAATACCATCCAGAGTTCAGCCTGCAGATTTTGTAATAGTTATTTATACAGTTAGGGAAGAAGGGTTAGTAATAGGAATGACTTGGACACACAGACATACAGATGGACACTACATAGAAACTCATCACAAGAAATAGACAACTATTGACTAGGGACTAGTTAGAAGACACTAGATAAACAAAATGACCCAAAATGTGTGGTATTGAAGCTCTTACTTTCTAAACACATAAGCTCATGTTCATTTTATTTCTAAAAATATGTACACCCAGAGGGAAAAAAATCTCATGTAAAAATTTCTTCTTTGCAAAATATAAGTAATATTTTATAGTATTATGATTAGAAAGTAGGGATAGCAAACTTTCAGATACAATGTTATTCATAGATGTCAGCCACCAGCTTATAAAAAGTACCATTTTAATAATCACACATTTTCCATAATACTGACGTATCATTCACCTTGCAATAAATTTGAGAAAACATGTGCAGGATTTTCATCATGAAAAACATGAATCTGATAGAGAGTAGTGGATAATCTAAATTATTGTTGGTACTAGACTGTATTCATGAAATACAAAATAAATTATGTAAGAAATATGAACTGGTCCCAAATTAAATTTGAAGTCATTGTAAAACTAATCAAAATGCCTCTAGGCATTTTCTTATCTTTGGTGGCCTACACAATCTCAGAAAGAAGGCAAATATATTTGCTTTCATAAATGTATTTAACTTATTGACATTGTTCTAAATTCTATGTAAATATGCACCTATTTGGTGCTCATAATGGGGAATTAGAATTAGTACATTAATATTTTTGATGTACAGATGAAAACATTATAACACCAAGAAGCTACATCATTTGTTTAAATTCACAAATGGGAATGAGCTGAATCCAGAGAAGGCAATAAGGAGAAGCCAGGAGTCCTGCTTTAATCTGATATTTCATAAATTTGGAATATACTATACTTCTTACTTCTAGAATTGAATTATGAAATATATACCAAGTATTACATGCCAGATGTGTATAAGAACAGTGTGTGTGTGTGTGTATGTGTGTGTGTGTGAAGATTAAGTAAGAGATGTAGCCAATGGATCATAAGTTTTCTTATACCTAATACACGTTTTAATTCAATTGCCTCATCTTCCTGCTTTAGGAAGAGTGAATCTGAAATCTATTTTAGTTATTTCTTTTTTCCTCTCTAGTTTTAATATTGATCGCTGCATATATAGCCATATCTTACTACTTGGTCATTGCCACAGCAAGGTTGAGAGTTTTAGGGTCACGACTTACTAGATGCTCTAAATATACTTTTGGTGCTTGTCATGTGATTCATTTAAATTCATTTTTCCTGACAAATATGGTACTGATTATCTGTTCCAATTGTCAATGAATTTCTGGGCAGTTTCCAGTTTGGGGTGTATAATTGTATGAATTGCATATGTTAACACATGCTGTTACAAATATTATGCCTGCCTTATTTACTGTTCTGTTGTTGTGAAGAGACACCATGTGTAAAGCAAATTATAAAAGAAATCATTCAATTGACAACAATGTCTAGTCATCACAGTTCTACTCTATGTCAACCTCAGTCCTAAGCATCCCACTTTCAGTCATTACATTCTGCCCCTTCTCATTAAACTCATGCTTTATCATGGAAAATACATTTCAATAATTTCTAAGAGTCCACATTGTCCCAGTACTGTTCAGAATTTCAAAATTTCTTTTGATAAAACAGGAAAACTCTTAACTGTGAGCCTGGTAAAATCAAGTTTCATTCTTTAATAGAACACAACACAAAGCATATATTATTATATCAAAAGGAAGATCCAAGCATGATAATAAACATGATAAATAAATAAATCACATACAAAAGCAAACCCAAAATTTCTACTTCATACTTGTCACCTGAGGTTTAAATTTTAACCAATAAACTCTGCTCAAAAACACCTTGGCTGCCCCAACATGCCATTTCTGCCAGCTGTAACAAACATAGCTTCTCTCTTGGCATGGCTTCACTGTATGCCTACAGCTTCTCTTTGTTGGTATCTCATGGTCATGGAATCTGAAGGTTTTAATTAAAAAGCTAGGTTTTTATTCTCATAATTTTATTAATTAGTTTTCTAATGTTTCCTTTCATATAAACTTACCTGGTTACACACTAGCTGGCCTTGATGGTGTTCTGGAACCTAGGTGGAAGCATTACTCCTACACCATTCATGCTAGGATGTAAACTCAAGATGTAAGTTGGACATGTTGACCCATAATTATAGCCATTCCTGTGTCCCTAGTGTAATATCTCACTGGGTAATTGTCTCAAACAATAAAACCTTGTACTGTCACTTTAAATTTAGACTCTATTCTCTCAGTTACCTGGCCTCCTGCTTTAGGTGTTTCATATAAGCTGCATATTACGCTAGTGTGCATAAATGGAAACTCATTTATATTATGGTAGAATTGGATCTCTGAAAAGGGATTTGCGTATTTTTCTATAGTTCGATTATATCAGGATCATTTAAATTCTCACCTTAGTTTACATGATCGAACCCTGACATCATTCATTGTCTGTTAATTTCAATTTGATATAAAAGTTTACATGTTTATGAATTCCCAGCACCAGTTTATTGTTTAGAAGTCCCAAACTCCATGTTTCTGTTATCTCAGCTTCAGAGTGAACTGAGCCATTTTTTTTTCCACCTTCCTCTGTGTGACTAGTTTTTTTCTTTTTTTCTTCAACTCACTTTTATATAGGAATGATGTCTTTTTGAGAGCCAGTTTTTTACTGATGTCTCACACTAGATACCCTGCAGTTGTCCAGGTTTCCATTTCAATTTCTGTTCTCTGTGCCTTAAGCATCACCAGGAAGGAAATCTGGGTCTTGAGAGCTCAGCATATACACCAAGATGAAAGCCGGCCTGCTTGCTCACTAAATTTCTATGTCACCTCTTCCATTTTTCATTTGATTTTGATGCTCTTTGAATTTAAAGGCAGTGGGAGGGAGTAGCTGTTTCATGCACATTTACTCAGTGGGGCTCTTAAATAAATTTTTAAAGAAATATTGTTAAAAGCTCTACAGTATTTTCTGATAGCTAATTCATCACAGGACTGAAAACAGAAGGCTTATTTAATTTTCTTACTGAGAGCATCTAGAACATAAACAATGGGCATTAAAAGTTCAATGATCAATACAATAATATCCATATGGCTGAATTCCTAAAACTCACCCTAAAACTAGCATTGGTCCTCCCAGTGGGCCTCTTCTGATCATGAAGAGGATCCTTTGATTTTTTTGTAATGACCATGGTTTCTGAGAATCCATTTACTTTGAAAGAAGAAAATGATCTTTGATGTCAGAAAAGCGTATACACTGGTACTGCCATTCAGTGTCTGAACATTCTTTTCTCAGGTAAGCCTGATGTCTTTATAGAAACTCAGTGGCCACATGCATGTTCCAGAGTTGTGGAAAACTAGTGAGAGCTACAAAACACTTTTAAAAATTATTCAAACATCTTCAACTACTTTCAAGAATTGATTCTCTCAGTTTGTATTTAATTTATATTAGTGCATTTCAGCACCCTGCCTGTTGGTCTTACTTTAATTTTAAAGTCTGCATATCAAGTACAATGCTCATGAGGGACTGTTATGCTTTGAGGTTATATAATGCCCAGCACAGGCCAGTGTGTAGGACTCTGCTTGTTCTCATTAGCACAGACAGGAACAAACTGACTTAGTTCGTTAATCTATCACATATGTACATTATGAGTTCTCTGGAAAAGAAACACTTCTTGAAGATCCTAGCAAGCCACCAACCCATTGAAAATCATGCTTTCATTGTGCTTATTAGATACATGGTGACATTACACTAGAATATGTAAAAGACATATCTGGGGGGACAAATATACTGTTATCAACTGTTCAAGGCACTTTATGATTTAAATGATGAAAGTGTACCCTAGTTAAAGGATTTGAGATGATTATGTGGAGCATAAAGACATGCTAGAGAAGGAACTTTACATACAAATGCTTGAGGACTATGAGGTGTGACCAGCAGATGGAAGAAAGGAAGATATACAGTCAGTACCAACAGGCTAATCAGCACTGCAGTGATTCTTGTACAACACCCTCTTTCTGTCACCTTTGCTCATGGAACAAACATTACAGTTAGATGTAAGGGCAATTTGAAACGCATTTAACCCTTCTCTGGCTACTTCTGTTTCTTTCATTTTTCCATTTCTCTCCTTTCCCGTGTTTCGTCCTTCCCTCCCTCTCCTTCTCCTCCTCTCACTGCCCTCTAATAGGGCTAGTGTTTTTTCACAGACTTTTGCATGCCTGGCAAGCACTCCACTATATGCTTAGCCTTCTTGATATCTCCATTTTGCAGATAAAACAACAGGCAATATGAATATATATATATATATATATATATATAAATGAACAACAAAAATATGTGAAAATATCTTATTGTAATCATTAAGTGTTCAACTAATCAAGACATATTTTGAACCCACTATCTCCTATATTTCCTTTTTACTCTTCATGAGAAATTCATCATTATAAAGGAAATAGAAGACTATAATTTTAGAAAATGCATATAATGAAAGAATAATTTTTAGCATGGCTCATTACATTATTTCAATGGATTATCATTTTTATCTATCTGAAAGTGTTATTAATTAATTTAACAAAACTAATAGTATTGCAAGTCTCCAAGTCTGTCTGATATATATATATATATATATATATATATATATATATATATATATATATATATCAATTGTGAGCTGATGGGATAGCATTTGAAAGGCTCAATACACGTAAAGTGAGTTTGCACGAGTTTTCTATTTACATGTGATTTAATCCACAAAGAACAAGGGACTAAGCATCTGCACCACCCAAATGTTAACTTTACTCAATCCCACCGAGCGACACTGGTGACTCCAGGAGCAAAGGAAATCCCTTAAGAACACTTATGTACTGAGCCTGGCATCAATGCCTTGACAGAGAGGCAGCTCTTCTAACTCTCACTATACATCTCCCGAGAGGTTCCTGTGACAAGAGCATATCCTCAAGTGTATACCACAGACATTCAGAGCAGGCTCCTTCACATAATTCTCTTTAAATGGAACTAAGTGCCACGGTCAAGTAAATGATGTTCAACTGAAATAAAAGAGAAAAAATCAAAACCTGCCAGTTTTGCTTCAGTAGCATTCCATGGTCTTATATTTTGAGTTGCTTTCATATCAAAGGTTCTTTTATACAATGTCTATACCATGCGTGCATACACAAGAAAAACTCTGAGCTTCTACTTGTATCCAGAGAAATAAATAATCAGAGGTGTGTTGAGACATATGCAAGATTAGAGGGATGGCACATATTTTTTTACAGCTTGAGTCCCAAAGATGTTCTCACCCCAATTTCTGGGTAATCCTAAGAAGTTATGTTGCATCATAAATGCAATTAGCAAAAACAGTTAATACCAGTGAGCCCAGGAAGGAGTGGTTATTTGGAATTCTGGTTCGACTCAATCTAATCACATGGTTTCTTAAAAAGGAAGAACCTTGTGCAGCAGTGTCAGAGATGTAAACAGGAGACAAATACAGGCCCTAGTATCCAGGCTGTTTCAGCTAAGTACCCAAAAGTCTCCGGAGATCAAAGTGTCAAAGGTCACAGGACCCCATGAGCTGTACTCTTCATTTTCTTTTAACTTAAACTTTATATTTATGTTTAATTTTGGTAGCAGAAGGAAAATATTGAAGTGTCTAATTCTTACAGCAAACTACTGTCAGTTTGAAAGCAGCAAATTATGGACCAAGTCATTGAAGTTTTTATGCAAAGTTTCACATGTTAACAGCTTAAGGTGTGAGAATGAAATGGATAGGCACTCAATGTACCCGCACTGTTCTGGGCTCCCAGTGTGGCACTTCCAAACCCCCAGGACATATTGCTTTTAAGGTAGGGAGTCTAAAAAACGGATTTGTGTGAATAACTGAGCTATGAGAATTAGAGTAAGATTTCTTCAGTAAACAAAGAACAACCCATTGAACAAGAATCTGCATTCTAAAATATATGTAGTAAAATGAACAATCTAGCACCGTAGAGAAAGAACTGCAGAGCCAACAGACGGAGACACTAATGCCATTGGATCTTATTTCACCAGGTTCACTCAAGTGCAATGGAAACTAAAACATTGGCTAAAATGGAGGGAAATTTTCTTCCTTGATGAAAGGAAAAAAGCAAGTAAAGAGGGAACAAGAGATGATGGAGAAACAAACATTGGAGAGGAGTACTGGATGTAGGTTTCTGCAGAGATAACATTTCCCAATTATAAACTTCTACCTGCTCTCTCTGAGTTCTTATTAGGGACTCCCATAAGTAGCTTGTGAATATTTAATCTGCAGTTAACATTCATTATTCATCATGTTCTTTAGAAACAATTAATTCATATTACTAACACCTATTATACAACAGATACAGAACATAGGTATATTTTGCTCGTGTAATCTTTGTGTGTGGACATGTTCGTGTGCGGATGGGCATGTGCGTTCCTGATGGAGGGGGCCAGAGATAAGTGTGAGGTGGGCTCTTTGACATTTTGCTCTCTTACGTTTTGAGTCCGGGTCTCTCAGTTATCCCGCCACTCACTGATTGGCTAGAATTGTTGACCACAAATTCTCGGGTGTCTTCCTGCCTTGGTCATCTCCAGTACTGGTAGTATGTGTCGATGCATGCTTGTAAGCAACTGGGATTCTTATGTAAACAGTAGATATCCAAATTTACAGACCACCCTTATGCCCATGGTAAGCATGTTACCTCTTCAGCCATCTCCCCGGCTTTCCCAGAAAGGAGTGGTCATATTCTCAACTCCAGATTGGATGCTATGTGGATAGAAAAGCAGGGGGGGAAAGTGTCAAGTGTCAATGTGTTGCAAATGTCTCCAGCTCCTGAGAAAATGTTTTGCCTTTAATTTTTGAGGAAGTTAATTTGACTTTGAAAATATTAGTTAAAGAAGGTATTTTGTACTTGGTTCAACCTGGCCATTATGAGAAAGTCTGAGTCTCTTTTGTCATTGTTATTGGTGCTGTTATTTGGTTGTTTTGGATGTTTTGTTTTGGAGACAGGGTTACTTTGTGCAGCCCTGGCTATTCTGAACCTCAGTTTATAGATCAGTCTGCTCTTGAACTTATAGAGATTCACCTGCCTATACCTCCAGATTGCTAGGATTAAAGGTGTGCACTGCCACAATACCTTTTTTCTCACCAAAAGAGAAGTATCTGGTAATATAAAGCTAACAATCAAGACGTGGAGTTAAAGAGAGAATCTATTCAGACGTACCATTCCCATGGATGGACTCTAAGGTGTTCTAAATCAAGACATTATGATAAAATTATAGAATTACTGTAAATTGCCTAATATTATTTCTCCCACAGTAATATTCTATAAATACTCACTAAGCTGCTTAGTGTCTTTTGAATTAAGGAACTTTTACAACACACTGAAGTAATAAAATATGATATAGAAGAGCTAAAGCAATAAACTACATGGATTAAATGTCTCTCAAAATACTCATGAATTTGAGGCTCAGAAGAACATACTTAGGAGAAAAAAATACCACAGGCAAGTGTCATGAGGATTTTGACCAAGAGAAAACAGCTTGAGATATGTTCCCAAACTAAAAATTTACCAGCTTATCTGTCTCTAAATAGCATAGCTAGGAAGCCAAACTTTAATTAAAATGTACTTTGGAATGAAATCAACACAAGGAAGAAATGGATATAGAGTGGTTATGCTGTAGATTAAAAGTACTGATAGACAATTTAAAGAAATGAAAATAAAATGATATCTATGGGAAGATCAGAAACCAATAAAAACTGTCTTCTATCAGTGAATTTATAGTTAGTTTCCTGTTTGTACTCTATTCATCAGAGTTGCACAATTGTTTCTTTGATAATTAAATGTAATGCAACATGCCAGTAATTGGCGGAAAACAAAGGACAGGAATCCTGAAATGTCCTTGCTTACAGTTTTGTGCTTTGAGGACATACTGACACAATGGTGAACTGTCAAGTCACTAATGATATCCGGTGGGTAGTAGTAGTAGCTGATGTTTGGAACACCATAGCTACTCTTGAGAAATGTGCTAAAATTTGAATTTTAAATGCTAAATACAGTGAAAACATTCTACAACATCCTTAGTTTGACTTAAGCTTGACCTAAGCTAATTTTAGGACACATAAAAAGAAGAAAAAAATGAGTAGAGATAGAAAGTAATGGTTATTAGGTTGTGCTTTATCAACAAACAAAATTAATCTGAAGACCTACAGAACCGATAAAATAAACACAACTCTAGAAATTAAATGCTAAAATTATTTTCAGTGTAAATAACAAAAATACATACGCTCACCAAGGACATAAAAATATTGTGAGCAATTTTATTGTAGATAAATCCCTGCATTTTTTGTCTATGCCCTGTCTCTGAATTTACTGTTACTTTTGAACTATATTTATTTCAGTTAAGAAAAACAATCAAATTGCTGAATCCTCTAGTTTATTAATCATATCTTTGTAATTGTTAGTCAGGACAAATGGATATATGCTAAGAGTTTAATTGTTGGATTTTAAAAAGTTGTTCATAGACAATTACTTCTTAAGAGAATGTGACAACATTTATGAAGTCATGGGTGTTAAAAATCTGGATGATTCAAGATGGTTGACATCCCCAAAGCACTGACATAAAATTTCTTTGGGTTTCAGTGCATAACCATGGTTTTCCCACACATATTCTTTTCAATTCTATTATTGTGATTCTCTAACCAAATCTTTCCTGGGATTTTTCACCCTTTTATATAACTTCTGACTCTTATTTCTACTCTCAGCCTTTCATTTAATGGTTCTTTTATTTATGAAATCTTTCTTTCTGCTCCATTTTTGTCTCTGCATTTTCTACACAGCAACAATGATCTGCCTAAGTTGGGATCCATACCTATGAGCAGGTACCAAACCCTGATACTATTACTGAAGCTTCGTGATGCTTCAGACAGGAGTTTGGCATGGTTGTCCTCTGAAATACTCTATCAGAAGCTAACTAAGACAGATGCAGATATTCACAGTCAATATTGGATTGAGGTTGGGGACCCCTATGAAAGAGTTATGGAAGGGATTGTAGGAATTTAAGTGAATGGCAACCCCATAGAAAGACCAACAGTACTATTATGCAGTTAATCTCTTTCTCTTGCAAATTAACAATAAAAAATTTTTGTAAGCCTCTACATTCTAATTCGTTCTCACTAAGCTGTGCATTATTGTATATTAGTGCTTTTTTATTTGATAAACAAGTTTTTTTTTTTTTTAAAAAGAAATACCAACAGTGTTAACTAACTTGGAACTGGGGAGCTCCCAGAGACGAAGTCACTAATCAAAGAGCATAGAATGTCTGAGGCCTGACACATATGTAGTAGAGGACAGACTGCTTTGTCTGGCCCCAGTGGGAGAGGCTATGCCTAATCCAGTAGAGATTTGATGCCAAGAGAATGGGGATGCCCATGGACGGCATACTCTCTGAGGTAAAGGAGAGGGGGCAATAATTGGGATGTATTAAATTAAATATTTTTTAAACAAAAACCTTGTTTGAATAAATTACAATAAATTTTCCATTGTGATACATATCATTAAATACTGTTATAATAAAAATAGGAAAATGTATATGGATGTGTAAAAAAACATTTTATTTACTACTGGTAGGTAAGAATATTTGCTGGTTATGATTACAGGAGATTAATTTTTCTACTCTATAACTTGATTTTAGCTTATTGGTCAGGACCACGTATGTGATGAATGCAACTTTAACTGTGCTGGAAGAGTTTCTAATGTCCAGCATAGTTTCAAAACCTGTAGAGTCCAAATGGAATATGTATTGTTTGAGAGCACTAGTCATACTGGTTCCTAAATCACATGGCCTTCTTTCAGGAATCTCCTTGATTTTTATACCACTTTAATATCTGTGTCTATGACAACTATATTTTCTTGTTTCCAAACAGAGATGTTGTCAAAGTTCATAATGTGAATTTATATTTTCTGGAGATCCAAGATTCTTTCTTGAGCATATGTATGTGAACTATCCAAATCTTCCTCACTTTTAAATCCTAGAATTGCTTTTACAAGTGTCTTAAAGATATGACTGTATAAACTACATATTGTAAATTCAAAATATTCAAAACTAAGCTTATATTTTAGGTCAACCTAAGTGGCCAACACCCTAAACATTTACATTTATGACAGATTATTATAGTTGGCACTGTTTCAGTAGAGTACTCTAAACCATCACCTCTTCCAAAGTCTCATCACGAATTTTGTTGATTCTTCTTACCAAATTCCTCATCAAAATTTAATCATTCAATTATTCATAATTCATTTCACACATGGCTTTACAACACTGTATTTTCAGGGTCACAGACAGATATTCTTGACCTAGGTATCCTCAAAAATCATATTGTTATTATATTGTTCATCTTGGTCCAAATATTTAATGTTCTTTTTTTATTGCTCATAATGTTCTCCCTAGGATTCAAGCTCTCTCAACAAGTTTATGAATATGTTAACTAAGCACCATCTGGGTAACCTTAGGAACAACCTTGTCCAACCTAGATTGGTATCAAAGTTGTTCTGATAAATTTAGGGAGCACCATATGGGCCACTTCTGTTATCCTGTGGCTCAAGAAGTGTTGCAACACAGTTCAACTCCATCTTCTCTTTCCATATTAGGCCCATTCCTCAACCCCATTCATCATTCAACAAATGTGTATCTGTTGATCACTGAAAAGCTCACTTGTATTTTACACAAATTTTCTCCCATATTTTTTCTCATATTGGAATGTCAATAGCCCATAGTACCACCATTGCCCTTCTATCTAAAGCAATCCCTTCTATTCATCTATCAACAAGTACTCCCGAACTGCACCAGCATATTATGAGCACATATGTATCATTTCCCTTGCTAACCCTCTTCTCTAATATGGGAATAAGATAATTCTGTAAGTCAGAGATGTGCTCAATTATACACATCCGAGATTGCACACCACAGTGCCTTGTCTTAATAGTCATGGAAGATACATAGAATTATTAGAAATGATTTACTCATTTAGATAAGCTACTAAATTAAATATACCAAAATATAGTCTTTACTCCTTGCATCCTTAGAGATGTGTTACAAGGACAAATAACAAATAATAAACAAATTTATTTTCCTAGAAATAAATAGACAGTTGTATATTTTCAGGGCTTTTAGTTTGTAAACTTTACTGCATTTTGGCATTGCAGACTAGGCCAGTTAATTAAAAAAATCTACAAGAAAAAAAGTAAAAGTTTAATTAAAAATCTCACCACTGGGGCTAGAGCGTTGTCTCCTTGGCTGAGACCACTGACTGCTCTTTCACAGGCCCTGAATTCTATCTCAGCAACTACACGGTGACTCTCAACCATCCATAATGAGTGAGATATGATGTCCTCTTCTGTCACGCAGGAATACTTGCAAATATAACACTCAAATACATAAATAAATGCTAAAATATTTTTAAAATGAAATGAAACACCTCCATTCAAAATGTATATTATTTCTTTTATGTAAAAAAATAAAATGGCCATTACTTTGTTACAACTTATTCATATCTTGACCGTTTGAAATAATGAACAGTGAGTTTTTAGTGTATGTGCATGTATGGACTTGAACATGTAAGGCAGGAATTCTATTTTGATTGTTTTGTTTCAGGAACCATTAAGTAATTCTCTCTCTCTCTCTCTCTCTCTCTCCCTCTCTCTCTCTCTCTCTCTCTCTCTCTCACACACACACACACACACACACAAACACACACACACAAACACACACACACAAACACACACACACACTTGAAAACAGAGTTTCTTACTCTCAGAGGGTTCAGCTAGCCCTAGGTGTCTGCCTGTCTCTGACATTCCTAAGCTGGAATTAAAGCATGTACCACCACTCCTTTCTTTTACTCTGTGTCTTTTCTGGGAAAAAGACTCATGTCTTCAAGCTTTCATATTATAGGCACTTAGAAAACCGAGTATTCTTTCATCCCAATAGTTTTCTTTAATGCATTTATTGATTTTATGAATATGGATTATTCACATAACCTTCATGTTTAGTAATCTATGGGGTTATGCTGATCCTGATTTGTGTGTGTGTGTGTGTGTGTGTGTGTATTTGCACATGCTAGAAAGACAGATATTTTCCATTCCATTAGAAGTTATATTGTAAGACAGCAGTAAGTTGTTCATGAGGACTAAACCAGTATGCTTTCTTTAAAATGGGAGAAAAGAGAAAGCACATGGCTTTGACCTTCATGGTTTCTAAGCCTGTGAAAGCTAAAGTACTTTTTAATAGTTTAGAAATGGTGAAGGTGAAGAGCACAGAACAAAACACACTCTGCCCTTTCAGCTTTGGATAGAAAGCAGGAGACAGATGGGAAATTCCATTGTGTGCTTTCTCTGCCACCTGCCACTGTCTGAATGGGAGCCAGTGTTATAACTGCACCTTATGAAGTTGCTCAGTGGAAATGTTGGCATTACTTGGGAAGCCACTTCTCTTTAAGTTAATGAAACATTTAGCTTACCGAAAATACAAAAAGGACATGTTTACTTCCGCTGAAAAGTTTGTGAGATATACACTATTAATTTCATCAAGAAAATATGAAGTATTTATAATTTTTGATAAGATTTACAGTTCATTAGACCAAAGAATTGAGCCAATTGTCAAGTTTGTAAGTAAACATGATTAGGGAAAACATAGGTCAACTATTTCCCAAAGAAAAAGACAATACTGATTTTAAAATGGAGTAACATTAAATATGAAGTAGGTATCTGGTTAATGTTTAGTAAGTATACAGGGAAACAAATATTAAATAGTAGAGTAGCTACAAGACTGAGGTTATACTGGACAATAAGTTAAATAGAAAGAAGTATCATCCAACATAATGATATTATTTATAAGAACACATGGTGTCATGGTTTGTATATGTTTGCCACAAGGAGTATTATTAATAGAAGATGTGGCCTTGTTGAAGTAGCCATGTTACCACAAGCATGAATGAGCTTTAATTACCTCATCCTAGCTGCCTGGAAGCCAGTATTCTGCAAGCAGTTTTCAGATGAAGATGTAGAACTCTCAGCTCTGCCTGCACCATGCCTGCCTGGATACCTCCATGTTCCTGCCTTGGTGATAATGGACTGACCCTCTGAACCTGTAAGCCAGCCACAGTTAAACATTGTCCTTTATAAGTCTTGCCTTGGTCGTGGTGTCTGTTCAAGCAGTAAAACCCTAAATAATACAGAAATTGGTACTAGGGACAGGGGTGTTGCTGTGATAGGCCTGACTGTGCTTTCTTTTGGAAGAATGTGGATTTGGGGACTTTGGATTTGAAAAGCAGTGAAAAGCTTTAGATGGGGCTTAATGGGCCATCCTAGTAGAAGTATGGGAGACTTTTCCTGTGAGTGTAAAGTTCACTGTGTAGATCTGGTTCAAGATGTTTCTGAGGAGAAGGATTTCAGTCTGTGGCATAAAGACTGTTTTTGAGGTATTTAGGTGATAATGTGTCTGCTTTTTGCCCTTGTCTGAAGAGTCTTCCTGAGGCTCTGGAAAAAGAGATTTATATTAATTGCATTGACAAAGGAAATCTTAAAAAAGTCAAACAGAGACCTTGTTCTCTGGTTAAATCTCATGAAGTGCATTTTGAGGAAACATAGCAAGCCTAAAAAGGAAAAATATAAAATACGTGATTTCAGTAGTAGAGGGCACCAGGAAGTGTAATGAAACAGCATTCTATGTTCTAGGAGATGGCAGATTAAGGCAGTGACACTGTGGGGCACAATATCACCCAACCAAATTTAGATTCAGGCATCATGGCACGGACCTTTAATCCCAGGAGACAGGCATGCAGATCTCTGATTTCAAAGTCAGTCAACAGAGCAACTTCCAGGGCAGCAAAGTTTAGTCCATGAAGGAGTTGGAAAACAGAAAGCTGGTGATAATGTAATAGAACAAGGGGTCCATGTTCCAGTTCCTGCAAGCAGCAAAACTCAGCAGCTTTGGCCATGTGTCTCTGGCTTTACAATCAAGAAGAGAAGAAGACTACCGGGATAATTGATGCTGGTTAGCTGCAGCTGAGAAATTAAGTGGTAATTAAGACAAAGGTTTTGGTCCAGTGAAGGTACATTTTCCCAGTGTAGGGAAATGCCAAGGCACTGAGTTGAAGAGGGTAGTTGGGAGAGGGAGCACCTTCATGGAAAAAAGTGGAGGGGGCGGAGGGATGACTGTAGGGAGGGAAGGGGAATATGTAAATACAGAGAATATCCAATAAATGTAATATGTAATGTAAATACAGAGAATATCCAATAAAAATTTAAAAAAAAAAAGGAGACCAGCATCATTGAGGTGAAATCTTCTGGGAACTGTGGAAGTGTTTCTTGAGAGGACAAAGTAGCTGTGTTCCAGAGATAGCCAAGGCTGTGTGTCCCACTGTAGCTGGACTTGGTAATGGGTAAGAGTTACCCAGGTGGCACTGGGTTTGAAGGAATGAAGGGTCATGAAGAGCAGCTGAGGCTTGGCACTATGAGATCCCATGGAAGATCACTGATGAAGGTACAACCACAATTGCAGTTGACAGCCCAGAATTGAAGGGGTCATCCAGAAGAGTTGAGGCTTGGCACTATGAAGAGAGCCTCTGAGAGGCTGTTGGTGAAGCCTAGTGGCAGCAGAAGATCCCAAATTACTGGAGATGCCAGTACCATGGGATGATCACTAAGAACAGCAGCAGCAGTGGAGTGGATCAACCTGGGCTTAGAGTAATAAAGAGGGCAGAGCTGGAGACAGTGACTCCAGAATTTTGGAGGATCCCAGAAGATCATTAGTGGATCCCAGACATTGAAACAAGAAGCTGTCAACACTGAAGTTGCCTTGTTGAGCCCAAGATGTTTGAGATTCAAGTGCCAAGGGCTATCCGCTGAGGAAAGCTGCCAACAGGGTGTGGAACCATCGTGGAATAAAGAAGTTTGTTGCAGTCAACAAAGATGAAAGAGGAGTTGGAGATCTGAAGACTGCTTTGACATCATACATGGAGATGAGGAGCTTAGAGTTTACCCAGCTGGTTTTCTGTCTTGCTTCAGGGGTTACACTTAAGTAATTGAATGAATCTCAGAAAAGACTTTGAACTTTGGACACTTAACATTTTTTAGACTGCTGTAGACTATGGGGGCTTTTGAAGTTGGACTAAATTCTCTTTCAGCAGATTTGATCAGATAGAGGGATAATTTACCTGAATAAAAATTCAGCATGGTTTATGTAAAAACATTGATGATTGATTTTTGTTAATATTTAATTAAGTTTATTGCTAGAAAATGATTGAACAATGTAGGACTTGAGCAATTATAGTATTGAGGTATCATGTCTTAACTACATGAAACTTGGAAGATGGGAATTGCTAGACTATCTAATTCTTAAAAACAAATCTGTAGACTTCCAAGAGGAAATAAGGGAAAGTACGAAACTCAGGTTGACTTGATGAATATCTTGATTTTCTAGCCTGGTACCTGGACAAAAAAAACTTATCCTGTAAGCCAACCAGAATTAAAAAACCAGAAAGCTTGTATTGTTTAATAATTGAGAAAACACTTTTTAAAAATACAACTACATGATGGCACACCTTGAGGACTCTTTTAACGTTCACCCAATCTAAAGATCAAGAATAACTCCTAAACACACATCAAAGCAAGTTTAAGAGGATTGTTGTTGCACAATTTTCAAAGATTCCTATCTTTTTCCCCAAGCATTTAGAGTAGAAGCCACATCCTACTTTGTGGTCCATTTCATTGCTTTGGTGCACATGTACTTCTGAGGACAAGGTCAGAATGGTGAGGAGACAAACACAGTTCTAGCTCATGTGCTGAGACAGAAAAGGGAAGATTGGCAGCAGCAAGCTCCCACTCATCCTGCTGTGGCATCAGCATAGTCAACATCTGGGTTAGAACTGCTGAGCCTGTAGGTCAGGGTACATCCTTATGAAATTCCTATCTTTTCAAAGGAGCAACAGCTGCAGCCAATTGTCTCAATGTAAAACCAAAAGACATGATAAAGTTTTGTGTAGAATACTCTAGAATCATATTTGAGATATAGAAAGGCATATTGGCTTTTACAAAAGGACCTATGTCATATAATATTAGTTCAAGCAGAAGACTTCCATATTAACATCACAGCTTATTAGCCAATGGACAAGACAAAAATATGTCAACATATATACAGATGTATGGTAGTTTACAATTTTTCTGGGAAACCCAGAGAGTTCATCTCAGACCCAGTCTCCTTCTAAGTGTAAGCTGAGTAATCAGTATTCTCCTTCTTCCAATTCAAAATGCTCAATAAATATACCTCTGTTGTTTTCCTACTCCAAGTGAACACTAGAGAAATGTCATCTCCCAGTTTCTCTCAAATAAAATACATTTTAGTGACTACATATAACTTACAAGCATTTATTTACAAGGTGAAGGGGCTATGCAGTCTTTTGTACAATAGAGAGATCACAGAAGCTCTTGTGAAAATGGGATACAGTTAGAGATAGAATGAGCTTCAGCTCTTTCAGGCCAGGATTGTTCGGCAAAAAACACTGAGATGGCCATGCTAAGGCAGATAAACAGTTGAACTAAAACAATTTTGTAACTCAATACTATGTTTATTTTTTTTTTCAGTGTATTCTAAACTTTAAATACTTCCATAGGTAGTAAGCTAATATGGGCAATAGAGTAATGTATTCTATATAACATCCAGTGATTAGGCTTCTCTTTAAAACTTTGAGTATAATAGGATCAAAGAGAGTATCAACCATCCCCTAACCCTAAATATGATTTTTCTAATAAAATAATATAGAGCCATAAAATTGTAAAGGGCACCATATTTTTTACTTAATATTTCAGTTGAAAGGTTTATATATATATATGTATATACATACATATATATACGTATATACACACACATACATATACATATATATATACACATTTATATATATATATATATATATATATATATATGATATGTGTGTTGCTCAGCATGAATAAATATTTTTCAAGATACCATTTAATGTTAAAACCATTTGTTGAATATTACATATTAACTTCTGCTAAGCCAGAAAAAGAATTGGCAATATATTGTAAGCACACAGAGAAGCCTGTAGGGATTTGCTTTCTAGAAAGAGAATTACGGGTGATAAGCACTAGCTATCATAATTTGTCATTCAATTTTCTGTCTCTGCCACAATACCCGACACATACTACATATGATTTAAGAAAGAGTTATTTGGGCTTGTGGTTCTAGAAGTTAATTTTCAAGAAAGAGGGGTTTTATTTAATTGAGTTAACTTTGAGAAAAATATATCAAGGTCAGAGGAGCCAAGGTTGCCCCAATGTATGTATATAGCACTGACTAACATTGGGATGGCCAAGTCAAGGGACAAGGTGTTATGGGAAAATGCCAGTCTTCCTCCATTCCGGCTTAGAATAGCAATCCCTTCTTCTGCTTCAAATATAATTGTTAACCAGTGACTGATCAGTGTATGCAAAAACTTAACTGTAGCTTCTTTCCCAGAATGCTTATGGCTTGACACTATTCACCTAAGAAGCCTTCTACAGAACCTCGCTAATGCCTACTGACATGCTGTATACAATAAACATGTAGAAGTTTCAGGTTGCTGCATAACTAGAGCTATTCCATTCTCACAACCTACATAAAACCTGATTTTCTTTATTAGTGTCTATGTGTCTGTCTTTCTTCATTCTTCTAGCACCTGACCCTAATCAGGTTCCCTGGGCCCCTTCCACAGGAGTTTCATGGCTAGAAAATATACCAGAAGAGACTGTCACATCTCAAGGTAGAGTACAGAGAAAGAGAAGCAGAGCTTACCCTTCTATTCAGCAGAATTCCTCCAAAGACCCAAGGGCCTTCTACTGTATCTAATCTTTTTTATTAAATGTCAGCAGCATCTGCTAATGCCACCATTCTGGAATCTAAGTCTTTACATAAGGATTACCAAGGGACATTCTTTTAAGCCTTAGGCGGTGTTTGATCTGGTATACTTCTTGGGTCTCACTACAAAATGAGTAGTGTACCATGAAAATTCATTATATAGAAACTGTCTATGAGTTTGATAGCACTGGGTAATATTTGAAGAAGTACCTTTGGGTAGAATCTCATGAGCCTGAGTGATTACAAAGTACTGAAAGACACAGAAACAATAGACATTTATTTCTTAATATTCCTTAGGTGAACATTTATGGGTCAGGATCCCAGTAAGATCTGCTCATTTATTCTCAATCTGGAACTACCAATATCCTTTTGCATTTTTTAAAAAAATCAAAGCATCATAGTTAGGTTTTCTATTGCTTTGACTAAACACCATGATCAGAAAACAAGTTGTAGAGGAAAGGGTTTATTTGGTTTGCCCATAAATATCATAGTCCATCACTGGTTTGAGTCAGAACAGGAACTCAAGCAAGGCTGGAACCTAGAGGTACGATGTGACGTAGAAGCCATGGGGGTAGGGATTTGCTGGTGACTGGATTTCTCAGCCTCATTTCTTATAGGTCCCAGTACCATAAGCCCAGGAATAGCACCACCAACCATGGTCTTGGCCCACCAATATGAACCACTAATTAAGAAAGTGCCTTGAAGTTGGGAGTCATGGAAGCATTTCTCCAACTGAGACTCCTTCCTCTCTCAGGACTCTAGTGTGTATCACACACACACACACACACACACACACACACACACACACACACACACAGCTGACACACAAAAATCAACCACCATTACAGAACAAAAATACAAAAATGATATAGTTTGTATTCAACTCTTCCATTATTTGGACACAAATTTCATGTATGAGGTATTTACTTACTGATTTTTTAAAATTTATTTAAGATACCACCCCAGAATACTCTAAGCTTTGTCAGTGTATGGATTTTGAGGCAACAATAAGTTTCACTGCCTTGTAGGCATTAATATAATCACAATGTTGGAAATTCTATCATGAAAACAGTGCCTTTATAAAAATAAAGAAGAGAAGGTAGAGATCTCTTTCCTCTGCCACAAAGCTGAAGACACAGAAAGTCCAAAATAGCCAGCAAGAAATTCCTCACTATCATGTAACTACATCAACAACTTACATAAAACTTTCTTGCATCTAATACTGTAAAGCATATGTGTATGGTGCTGAAGTCACAAAGATTATCATTTTTTGAAACTGAAGCCACCATTGACTAAGACAGATCTATTGATCTCTCTGCACCACAGGATTTCTTGTGTGTTCTGTGTTGGTGCAGAGATTTTCAACCCATTAAGTATTAGGTATTTGCTCTGTGAAGTAAGAAGACATACCAAGTCCTAGGTTGCTGAATAGAGGGCTGTATTTGGAAATTATGTATCATGGTAAACTGAGTCTATCTAAAATCTCCAATGCTTATGCTAGCTGCTACAAATTAAAGTTGTGGCATTTCTGGAAATTAGATAGTGTTGAACTAGGATAAGACTAAAATTAATGCAGTAATACCAAAAACATTCTTTTTCTGTTAAGAATATTTGGGTCTGAATATATTCTAAAGGTTCTTCAATAAAAAATTAAAATAGAATGTACTTGCAAAGCTTACAGAAGCTCACAAGAGACTTACCTCCCTGGAGAAATGCATTCAAGTGTAAAGATCAGGTTCTATATTAGACAGCAATACCATACCTCTGCTTCTTTTAAAAGTGAGCGGAAATCATTACACAAAACCCCTGAGCTCCCCAGAACAACAAATAGAGAGGAAGTCAGTCTATGATCAACACAAAATGTACGATCAACTCTCTCATAGGAAAATAAATCCACTTAATAAAACTATTTGAGCTCAGGCCCCAAGACTGATAGCACGGTTCAACTACTCCTTTATTCTCTTTCTCTTTTCTTTCCCTTTTTGTCTCTCAGAGGAGTAGTAATGGTGAACCTTCCAAACTTAAAGAGACATTTTTGACAAAGAGCTAAACCCCCAAGTATATAAATATGTCATTTTCTCTGCTTTCCTGTGAAATACAGGTTATAAATGCTCTGTTCTTGCCTCTCACCGGGTCATTGGGATAACTCGAAGGAACTGGGGAAGTGTTTCCTATAACAAGGATCCTGCTGGTAAGTGCTAAATTCATCACAGGTCGTAACAATAAATAAAATGGAAACAGCTTCTTACACTCCTCTGTACTTAATAGTACAACTGAGTCCAATTTTTATCTGTTATACGCAGACACTGCATGTACTTGTGATGAATGAAGCAGAGAGTGATCGTTGGCTTTCTTCACATCTGCATAACAATTTAAGATATTTTATTAAATGAAATGCCTTGGCATTTTAGAGTAAGAAATGATAATGAAATTTAAAAAAAACAATAAGGAAGAAAAGAGGCAAAATTTAGAAGCAATCAGAAATTCAAAACAATGAAATGAGGGATTAGAGATGACCCAGTTGTCTTTGTTGGGGGGGGCAATGTGTTGTCTATTATTAATGATTTAACAACAGACATGTTGCAAGGGATGTGGGTCTCGAGAATCTGCAAGAAGAACTATACGTGTGTATATTATAGCACATTGATAGTTGAGAAGCCTGCTGGTAAAAATGTGTTCCTTGAAAATGTGTGCATTATATAAATACTATGCCAAATTCCGCTTAGTACCCAAATACATCGATGTTTTGACGTTCTCTTGAATCTGATCAGTAAGCACACCCATAAATACTCTGACCTTAAAAGATGCCAGTGGTAAACATGTGAGGACAATGGAACATACTTTATAATATAGCCACTGATTTTACAGTATTCCTTGGGAAAAAAGCTTTCTAAACCTATCTCAGTGTTTAAGGTGCTGCCTTTAATAAAACTTAGATATTTTCCTGCCATACCTAACTTGTTATTTGATATCTTCACTCATTCCATCATGCTCTTCAGATTGTCTAATAATTCACAGTGAACAGAAGTCATGAAGGGACAGCAACACGACCCCCCGTTTCTTTCTCTAATGAAAGGCCTGTGCTGCAGCGCTCGCTTCCCACATAAATACCTCATGTCCTTAGTGGGAAGGGTTACAGTGGATGTGGAGTTTAGACTGTGAGCTCTATTTCTTCTTTCTATCGGGATCTGTACAAGAAATCCCTCAGCTAAAGAGGAACCAATCGCCTGTACAAATACTAAACCCTTATGTAGCTTTGATTTTCTGTTACACATTCTTAATGAGCAATTAAATCTGCATTTTCTAATGTATGTAATATACTATATAATGTTTTTCTTTTTATTACAGATGCATTTTTTGATAATAGCAAGCATTGTAATGTCATAGAATTTCCACATTACAGCTTATGAAAAGAAGTAACTTATTTCCTAATCCTGAAGGTAAATGAAACTGACAAGAAGTCAAAGATTATTTGTTTGGATTAGTAAAGATCTCACAGCGTAATAAACTCCTGAGAGTATTTATTTAGGAAATAGGGACAGATAATCAAATTAACTAGAAAAGAGATTCTCTCTCTTCAGACAGTAGAGGGAGTTAGGGAGTCTCTCACATACAACTCATAACAACTTGGATAGAAATGTCTGAAAATACCAATATAGACATAAAACATAAAGAAATAATGAGTCATGGAATGGGAACAGCTATAGGAGATGAATTTAACCTATGAGAAAGTTTTCCCTATTGCCTACTGGGCTGGCTGTGGACTTTGACTATACTCTTAATCATTGAGTTTAGTAGAGAAAATAGCTTCTAATAACAAACCACTCTTTATGCTTGTTCTAAGAAGGACTACTTAGTTCATCATACTCAGTGGTTAAAGACACTAGAAAGAAATTATTTAACCATACACATCTGGAATGGTTTCAAAGTTCAAATGATTTCAGAATAAGAGCTGTAAAGCTTTCAACAACCGAGATCAATGTATTATAAAAAGAGTTTTATATAAGAAAACAATATGAAATGGTGTTTCTTAAAGCCTTTAAGCAAAATTTAATGAAATAATTATTCAACATTTAAAGAAATTATATACAGGGACACTTTATGTGAATGCCTTCTATTATAATTTTAACATTTATTTTCTAATACCCTATGAACACCCAGAAGGTATATCTGGTTCCTAAAACAAAGAAACAACAGATCAGTGAGCATGCAATAATTATAGATTTCATTGTTAAGACAGCCAAACAATATTCATTAATCAATTTCTATTTACAAGTCTTTTAGAATTTTTAATACAAATATTGCCAGAAACAACCCACAGACTGCGTGAAGATCAAGAAAAAAAGAAAAGAATATATTTTAATCAAAATAGAACTGTATCACATCCCCCTTTCCTTCCTTCAGCCCCTCCCAGTTTCTCTCCTATCTCCTCAAATTAATAACCTCTTTTCCTATATTATTGTTACATATATACATATGTGTATGTATATGTACCCACAAATACTTAATTACAACCTTGTAAAAATGTATTTGTATACTTTTATGCAAAAATGCTTAAAATCTGTACATTTATCTTTGTTTTTTAAAATAAAGTTTTAAAAAGAGTAATGCATTGATAATATTCTGCATTTCCCATTGTACTGGGTCAGCAGCATCAGAATTTTTCTTTTGTTATTTGCTGATGATACAAGTTTAAGCTCATGATTAAGATATCAATTGCAAAAAAGGACCAAAACATTAAAGTTTTACATACCATCAAAATTTTTTTGAATCAAGGAATCTGAAGTGTAGTTATACTTTGAATATAACTGTGGCTTATTAACAGCATCAGTTTTACAACTAAGTGATATTAAAAACAGCAATATCCTTTAAGTGAAAGGAAAAATCAGACATTCTCTATTAAGATGTAATACAGTTATCTACACAAGAACACATGAGAGTACAAACAATTGTATATACATGTGTATTTTAGCGTATGTATGTGTATAAACAAAGTATAGACAATTTACACATGATATATGCATAATACATACATGTGTATATTTATTTACATACATAGACATGTCAATAGCCACACTCCAATAGGCTCTCATATTTAGCTCTGTATATTGAAATATAATTTAGAATCTGATTCTAGAGTCCTCTGATCTAAATAAATTTAAAAAATTTTCAAATTATATTTATGAATCATTTCCTTCATTACATATGATTCAATTTTAACATTTCTACTTTTTAATATTTCTCTCAGTCTGAACACATACAGGAAATTACCTATTTGTATTTATACGTAGCACAACATTTTTTACTGTCCTTCTCATAAACTTGAATGTGATACTTATTATCCCATGGGTCCAGATGACTCACTGTAAGTAAATGCTCTATATGAATCTTAGGTGAGAAAATGTCTAACTAGAGAAGTTGATATGCACAGGTAAAGCATTGTTGAATTCTTAGTGTTATATTCTTTCAATGAAAGTTGCCATCACAAAAAAGAGCAAAAAAAAACTTTGTACCTCATATAGAAATGTTATACCTCATATAGAATTCTCAAGCAGGCACAGACAGATGGCATATCAAGGCACTTTATCAGTGACGATGAATATGAAGTAACTGAGAAACACTGAAATTCCTTGAAAATGTCGGCATAAGGGTCATGATCATATAAAGTCCAGTACAAATGAAAGAGAAAAATAGGGTAGAGAAAACATCATTCACCTCGTAAAATTATTTATTATTTGCCATTGCTTTTGCTTGAACAAGTCTTCAGTCTACCCTCATCTTTTTGTCCCAATCATCTTCAAGTGTTTTAACCTCTGTTAGGTTTCCTCATCAGCACACAAACATACCTGATATTTCTCTAAAAAGTTATGCCAATTTGAAAAGATGACTCTGGGTTTGGTTTATTCTCTTTTCATTGAGGACATGAGTGAATCTTCATTCTCTTTCTAGATCATGGAATAGTTTGAGAAGAACTAGGTTTAGGTGTGTAAATATTTTATGTAATTCTGTGAACTTATCTAAACCTATGATTCTTTGTTGAATTAGCATAGTATATTATTGTTGTTGTTGTTGTTGTTGTTGTTGGTAGTAGTAGCAGCAGCAGCAGTATTTACTTCTTCAACTCCTAGGTAGTAAGGTCATTTAAAATTCTTGATCTCTGCTTGGTATAATGTGTGTGTGTAAAATGTACCTAGAAATTCATCCATTTCTTTAGGGTTTGCATATTTGTGGTATAAAGCCTTTTGAAGTATGTCCTTTTAGCAGAAGATGGCCTTATCAGTGGAAGGAGAGGCCCTTGATCCTGTGAAGGCTGGTGCCCCAGTGTAGGGGAATGACAGAATGGGAAGTTAGGAGGGAAAGGATTGGTAAGCCCTCACCTAGAAGTAAGGGGAGGCAAGATGGGATAGGGGGATTCCAGAGGGAAACTAGGAAATACAAGTAAACAATATATACAATAAAAAGAGAGAAAAGAACTTAAAAAAATAAAAGTTTTCTTTTATTTTATGGGTTTCTTTATTGTTGTATGCTTCCATCTTTATCCCTAATAGCATTAGTTTGTTTTCTGTCTTTGAGATAATTTGACTACCGAGTTATGAATTTTGTTATCTTTTCAGGGAATCAAATATTTTAATTTATTATTTTTGATTTTTTAATTAATTTAGACACTGTTATGACTAGTGTTTACTCTATGATCTTTTTGAGTTTGCTTTTTTTCTTGTTCTTCCAAACTCTTGAAATACATAATTAAATATATTTATCTTAATTCATTCTGATTTTTAAAATTTAGGTATTAAACCTATATATATTTATCTAAGGACTATTATCACTGTACCTCAAAGGTAATATATTGTTTTTGTTTTATTTTTATTATAAAAATTCTTGATCCAATATTTTAAATGAGTAAATATTATAAATAATGTAAGTAAAATTCAGGACAAAATATTAAGGTGATCATCTCAACCTATGCAGCAAGGGACTTTGACAATATTTAAAATGGCATTCTGATTAAAATCATGGATAAAGAAGAACTGAAGAGGGTATGCTTCCACATAAGTATACAGATGACAAATTTATAGCCAACCTTATCCTATGTGGAGAAAAAGCTAGGCAGCTCTATTAAGATCTGGGTATTATTGCTATTTTAGATATGAAATTATGCATAATATGTCACAAGGTTACACAATATAAAACCAATTTACAAATGTCAGTAACCTTTCTTTACTTTACTAACAAACTGAGCAAATGAATATAAGTTCACTCCAATTAACAACAGCATCTGGGAAAATAAAATAAATAAAAGTAAAGCCAGTCGAGCACATGAAAGACTTCTGATTATAAATTTATAGATCTCTAAAGAAAGAGACTGAGAAATACACTAGAAAATGGAGAGAGATTCCATGCCTACAGGTTGGTAGAACTGATATTGTGAAAATGATCATTCTACTAAAACCAATTTACAGATTTATTACAATCCCAATCAAACTTTCCACTCATTCTTCTCAAAAGTAGAAAAAAAATTCTAAAGTTCCTATGGAATCCCAAAGACCATGAATAGCCATAATAATCCTGAAAAAAAAAAGAAAAACACTACAGGGATTATCATCCTAGATTTCAACAATCACTGCATTAAGCACAGAGACCCACAGCTGGCTAAGAGTTGGAGAATAAGATACTGCAGAATCCTCAGCCCTTTATGGAATGTGTGTGTATATATATATATAACATATATATACACACACATATATGTACTATATATATGTATATATATGTGTATTTTACAAAATTTAAGGATAATTATGAAAGAGGTCACTTAAAAGGTGTAAGAGGCAGAGACAGTGTGTAACTACAAATAAAGGTTTTTTTCTGTACAAGGAAGATAGCTGCACAGAAAAACTCGAAGTAATGGCAACATGAATAAGTTTTGTCTAGCCCAGATAGTACCAAATCGTAGCATGATGGGAGACATTGAACTTGAAGTTACTTAGCTGCTGAGCTCCTGGAAACTGTTAGCTGCTGGAAGAGGGAGAAATCACTGTCCACTAAGACTGAAGACCTTCTTAATTTGACCATCATTCAGTGGAATGCCACACACAAATGCTAGAGTATTTGGGCAGCAAAAATTTGTCTTGATTTTTCTTAGAGGACACAATTTGGAACATAAGTTAGGAAAGTCATTTGGGAAACATTGTGGGGTCCATATCATCAAAACACATCCTATAAAAATCTTAAGTTGGGTCTTTTTGAAAAAATAAGTTTTTATTGAGTTTTCATATGCTTTTGATATTGTTTGGGGTGGTAGTGAAGAAATAAAAGTATTTTATGCAGCTATATTTCATTAAGACTACAACCACTGACAATTTCATTACAGCTGACACATTTAATAATTTAGTTAATTGATAAATATTTACAGAGGACACAATTTAAATTCATAAAATAAAAATTATATTCTCAAAAAATTGAAAATAAAGCCTAGATTGCAGCATTGCTCATGATTCCTATCATGCAAAATAGGAGGATAAAGGTCTTAAATAATCTGTTGTAATGAGAAACTGGGGATTTGTATGTGTCTATGCATACATATATGTATATGTGAATATAGATGTGTGAATATATGCATTTTTGTGTTGGGTACTCATGAATGTATTCATGTATGAAGGTGTTTGTGAACATGTGTACATTCATTTTTTTTGTGTCTATTTGGGTCTCTGTGTTGAACAATGCTCACTGTCAATCCTCCTGTGCTGGCAATTCCCACTCAGTCTGGAGCTACATCACTGAAGAGCAATCTCCAGTAATACTCTTTTCTGTACCTTCCTGGGTTCTGTTCCTAATAAATGCTGTGACCAAACACAGGATTCAAACAAAGCAACAAAAACATGTATGCAGACTCTGAAACTCAGCAAAAATAATATTGTAAATTGGTGAAACAACAAACCAGGTTCCCAGAGATGTGTTTGGACAGTTGAAAAAAAATCACCAAATCTTTTATGACAGATCATCTTATACAAATCTGAATTTGAAAAGTGCCTTGATATGAACAAAGACAACAAGCCATCAGAAGGGACTATTGTTTACTGAAGGAGAAAAAGAAGGTCAAAAGCATGTGAATCAGTGAATTTAACTATATATTCATTTCATGTATATGTAAAAAGTGATTTATTAGAAAACTGGATCCTTTCTTTCCCTTAATGATATGGATATTATTCCTGAAGCTTTAAAAGAAAATCTAAACTTATTCTTGTAACTAATGGGTAAATCAAATCAGACGAATATCTAGGAAGGTAATGAATCAGAAAATTAAATATGACTTTCAACAATGCAAGTGTATTTTTTTATTTATAGAACAATACACCCCATTATATAAAAATAAATGTGCAGGGGATTGATATTAAGATTGGAACCAATATTCACATTATTTCTTTTTTACTTTGTTTGAATTCTGGGCCTGCACAAGTGCCTGCTTTGATGCTTCTCAGTGACGGACTACTACCTGGAATTGGAAGATGAAATACCCATATTCTTTAAAAAAATGAACTTAAGTAATGCAACTACATAGTTTTTCTGGTTTGGATTTATGGAAATCAAAAGAGTGACTATCAAAAATACAAATGGCTTAGTGTAGATATGGGTCTGAGCAAGGCAATAAGATGCTATCCTTGTAATAGCTGCAAGAGATCGGGTTCTAGTTGTGGGTACTGTAGAGAAAACTCCAGTGCTCCATTACTAACACCACCCATCAGTGACTCACACGGCCCCATCTATCTAAGTGTTCTCTGTCCTAGTGAACTTTCCCCGAATCTTTAACATTACTATACACTAAACTCATCATATTCTTTTTTAGTTTGAAACTTCCTGCCCAACACATTGGAAATAATATAAAGGAGAATCATAAATACATGTAAAATGATTGGGAGAATTACTATGAAATCATTCTTAAAATAAAACTTTAAATTATGATTAAGTATTTGGAATATCTTCTCCAAAATGTATTGATTTTGAAAATTACTTGGCCTCATATATGTTACTTAAGGCAATCTATTTCCATGTTTATTTTTCATAGGTTATTAGCAGTAAATGGTCATATCTTTTATTCTACAAATAGTAAATGTGACCAAAATAATTAAGCTCACATAATTCAGATAGAAAGAAGGTTATTATTTCAGAAGACTTACACATGAAAAACACTTTGGTTCAATGATATTGACCATGCAAAGAATATTAATGTGCAGCTTTGGTGAGATATTTATATGCTTTATATCCAAGCAAACATACCAACTTAATGACATTCTAATGCTTGCATTAAAATATTCTGACATTGAATGGATAGTGATCTTGAGATCAACTATGGTTGTGAATATTAGTAGCCATTTACTAATTCACTGATGCAAAATGTCAGGTTATATATCCAAATTCCAAATTACGCTATATGCAGGTGAACCATTTATCAGCATAGAATCTAGATGAGCAACAACTAGACATTTCCAGATTTATCAGATGATATTATCTAACACCTAAGTGAATTTAGTGGAATAAAAAACATGTCTACTATAAACATGGATGCTATCACATCACCAAGTATCAGACGCTAAGAAAAGTCAAATTTCTATGATCTAAGAACACAATTACTTTTTAGCAAATTTGAAATTTGCTATGAGATATTCTGATTAATTGAAATGTTGAATCTACTCAAATTTGGTGAAAGTCCCTGAATACCAAGTGTGTTGACTGATCTCTGAATATCACTCAGGAAGAACTAACAGCCTAGGAAGAACTCAAGTTTCTGAAGTGGTGAATGCTACGATTTTCGTTAGAATGAGTGGTTTTTGGAGAATAATTATGTTAGAACCAACAGCATTGGTGGGTCCATATGACTTTCAGTGTTCCAGAGATATTTCCCAAAGTAACAACTTCTATTTATGTTCTATTTGTCTTATGTCCCATTTAATTATAGAGAATGGTATATAGTAGAGTTTCCTTCATTATACAATTCCTAATAAACCCCAAAACATATAATCAATACAACACATATTTTAATTCAATTCTGTCTTATATGAGTGTGTAAGATAACATAATATAATGTTAACTTACTTCAGCATATATAATATAATGGTGGTGGCTTTGTAAATTTCTTTCTTTTTTTTACTTTATCAAATATTTTTTTTTTATTTTAGACACTTGAAAATGAATGTCACAAGAAATCCATAAATATACTTTATGATGTTAGCACATCATAGCATTTGAATAAACATAGAAGAGTATTTAATGAAAACTAATATTAGTTTCCAATTCAAACATAAATTAAATATGAATAAAATAGAATTCTTTATTGTACATTTTTCTGACAACAATTATTTCAACTGTTACGTTAGTTTTCATTTTTATTGCAACAATCAAATGTTTATATTCTTTAAAAAAATTATCCTTCTTCAGGCTGGAGAGATGGCTCACTGTTTAGGAGAACTGACTGTTCTTCCAGAGTAATCATGAGGTTGCTGGTAATTGATCTCAGGACCTCTGTAACATTCTTTCTAATGCATGTGATATCTACAGATATGACTAAGATGTTGGAGAGCTTGTTTAAAAAGATACCTCAAAATCTAAAAGCCAACATTTCAAGATGTATGACATAATACTTAAGAAGAATTCATTATTCTAGTCACATAATAAATGCCTGCATTTTGTTCATCACATCTGACCAGAAGAGTTCATCATATTCTCATGAAATTCCTGGTAATGAATGATGACTAATCATATTTGGGCTAAAAGAACTGAACACATTGAATGCTTAGCATACAAGGCTCAATTCCAAGTGGATCAAGGACCTACACACAAAACCAGATACACTGGATCTAATAGAAAAGTAAGTGGTGAAGAACCTCAAACACATGTGCACAGAGGAAAGATTTTTCAGAACAGAACACTACTGGCTTATGACTAAGATCAAGAATCGACAGATAGGACCTCATAAAAATGCAAAGCTTCTTTAAGATAAGGACACTGTTAATAGGACAAAACAGCAATCAACAGATTGTAAAAGAAGTTTTACCAATCCTACATCTGCTAGAAGGCTAATATCTAATGTATATAAATAACTCAAGAAGTGAGACTCCAGAGAACCAAATAACCCTATAAGAATGAGTACAGAGCTAAACAAAGAATTCTCAATTAAGGATTATAAAATAGCTGAGAAGCATCTAAAGGAATCTTCAACATCCTTAGTTATCAGAGAAGTGCAAATCATAACGACCTTGATATTCCACTTTATACCAATCAGTATGACTAAGATAAAAAAAAAAAAGGCAGATGACAGCAGATGTGGATGCTTGTAGCCAACCATCATACTGAACTCTGGGACTTTGGTTGGGGAGCTGGATGAAGGACTGTGAGGGGAATGCAGCCCTATAGGAAGAATAACATGTGCTGCCTGGACCACCCAGTGCTCCCAGGAACTAGACCATAATCCATGGAGGGTACAGGGAGCAATCCATGGCTCTGGATACATAGGTAGTAGAGGATGGCTTTGTCTTACATTAGTAAGAGGGGAGGACCTTGGTCCTGTGGCGGTTTGATGCCCCAGAGTATGGGAAATCTGGAGGTGTGGGTCAGGAGAAAGTGGTTGGGGGGGGTACCTTCATAAGGGCCAAGGGGAAGATGAAGAGGGAGGTTGTGGGATGGGGGGCTTGTGGAGGGTATTCGGGAAATGGAAAATCATTTGAGGTGTAAACTAATGGAATGATTAATTTAAAAATCTAGGGACTATTTTAACATATGATTCCAACTGAATTATGAGGTATATTCAAGGTGTATACACTGAGTAACTGAGAATATATATATAACTGAAGCTACGTTTATAGTTTCTTTGTAACTGAATGAGTTTTCCATATAGTTCTTTTTTGGTCAACAATGAAGCAGTCTTAAAGAAAATTTGTCACAGAGCTGTTCTTCATACTTAAAGGAAACTTTAATCAAATGGTCCCAAAGTGCGCAAACAAATTTAATATCGTTTGACCAGTGAGAGCTGTTCTATAGAAAATGGGTCTAAACTGCTATTACAATAATATAATTATTGCATTACTTATTATAATCAATAATTAATTGTCTATACCTTAAAATGGGAAAGTAATGTGCAAATTATTTTCACTGTATTATGTTGATTACATTGTTGCTTCAGTAGCAAGAGAATATTTAAAGATTTTATTGGCATCAAACAAAAATAGTGTTTCTTTTGTTTAGTATAAAGCACATATTCTTTAAACACATAGTACTGTAAACTAAGCTAGTAGAAAAGTAATTGATTCAGTTCTTCATTTGCCTTAGAACATTCTTTAATCAGAGATTTGTGTCAACATTGTAGAAGACAAGAAAAAAAATGTTTAAATGAAGAGTTGGCTCCATCCTAGAAGTATTATTGAGACAGTAAGCACACAATGATAATGTTAAACAACAAAAATCACATTGGAGAGAGTGTATGAAACAGTGTACAGCTGCTGACATTGTTTGACAACACATCATTGTTTTCCCCAGTAGATAACAACTTAAAAGGTACAATCAGTCTATCTGGAACCTCTTCAATCTCAGAAAGACATAGAAAGGGTAGCTTGTGAGATATTGTCTTTGAGATACTTGTAATAATTTCCCCATTATTTTGAGCTAGTATATTTACATGACTCAATGTGATTATTACAGTAAGATAAATGTTTCATGGCCACATAAAATTCAAATACTGAAAGATCCTGAGGATTGGGATACATGCTGCAAAATAGGACGGTAAAGGAGAGCTTATGAAGTGTCAACGTTATTAATCACATAAACATGACCTGTAAATTGGAGTACCAGCTGAAAACCCAACATGGACTGGTGAAGTCTTACATGGATACTCATAGATGAAGAGCTATAGGAAAGTAATGACTGCCGAGAAAAGCAGAACCTGTCTTCTCCAGAATGAACTCTGATAAATAATAAATCCCAAGTGGTCATCAAAAACAGCCATACATAGGGGCAACCCTAAATAGACTCAACAAGTTATAATGTGTGTTTCTCTTTGTCTCTCTGTCTATGTCTCCTTCCCTCTCTCCCTCCAGCCCTCCCTCTCTCCCTCTCCCTCTCCCCCCTCATTGCCTGTGTTTGTCATCTATTTATTAACAGTTGCCTTTTCACAGATTTGTCAATCCCATTAGGAACCTAGTCATTTTAGATCTGCTTTTATGTATATGCATGTATAACTAAATACTGATTATTTCTGTTTATTTTATTCATCAAAATTACTATGCTATTAAATGCTATCAATATTTTCTTTAAGATTATGCTACTAATCAGAAGAATTTCATCTCATCATTTACTTACAATGCTTTAAAGAGATTTACTAAAGGTATCCTTCCTACTTAACACCTTAACATCTGCTATATACTTGTCTCTCAAAAGCTTAGCACAGGCCTTAGTACAAAGTTATATTTAGTCACTATTTACTTTACTTTTTGCTCATTAAGTTTCAGTAATTTATTAAAGTGTGCACATAGTCTCTTGCATTGGAGTTTGTGTTTTTCTATTGTATTCTCATTTAACTTGATGAAAATATAAGTACTCTGTAATAACCAGCCACGTTCTCTTTAATCAGAAATAAGGTGGTTTAGGACTGAGGGTTAGGTGGTGAAAAAATGCAGGAACATCAGAATATCAGGCAGAGAATTCAAATGCATGTTCCACACAGGAATTATCTTTGAACTGGAGCCAAAACAGCAGCAGCAGCATTACTACAAACCAGTATTGATCTCCTTTGACTGCTTGATTGTAAGTTTGTAATGGACTCAGAAGCCAAGCTAGCCTTTGTCAGAATCACTTGGCACTTTTACACATTTATTAAATAATCTTCTTACCATTTTAAAGTAATAAAACTCTTTACTGATTGGGCTATCTCATCTTTCATGGTAGTAAACCTTACTAAAGGGTACTTAGAAGGAAGTATCGCCATACTGGGTGCCTATGGCTCACCAAAACCTCATACTCTCTTCCCACTCCCATTCTTGCTCTGACTTTTTCAGATCACTGCAGCACTCTCGTTAGAGACAAAGAAATTCAGTGTAAGTGGACATTTCCAAATGCTTCATGAAAGCAAAACTTGTTCTACGTCTGCTTTGCCCAACACACACAATTGAACATTATTTCCATTCTTGAAAACTTACTTAGATTTCTGTAACATAGTAGTGGCATGCCGAATCTGCTTTAAAGTACCTTAAGGAAACAAAGGACATGAGAATCTCCTGTGGTTAGTTTTTAATGTGCTTAGGAATTTAGCAACAAGTGGATTGAGTCTGTGATGATTCTACAACAGCCTCAGGAAACATAAAGACAATCTAGTGTTATCCTGGCTTTATTGATAATAGCTCCTTATCAACAGATGGTTTTCCTATGCCATTATTCTCATGTCCAAACACAGCTATTCCTGTCACCAACATTCTTCTTGGTGAGAGGACTAGAATGACACAGTGCTTTAGGATCCTCAGATTCTTCAAAGTACCAGATGAGCTATCAGACAGAAATTATGATGCAATCTATTGAGTAATATGTTATAACTTAATTAAACCTTAAAAGTTATCTTTGTGTCCCCTTTTAAACTTTCAAATAGATAGAATTATTATATAACATAAATATAGTTCCAGAAAAACTTTTCAAGAAATATGTATATATATATATATATACAAATAATAATCTTATGATTAATGTGTAATCTTACAACATACAGACATAAATATTTACAGACTTATAATATTCTAAATTAAACATTCCATAGCAATTTACCAGGATAGTGTTTGCACTTGGAGATGTTATAATCACTAGTAGACTATTACAACTTTCTTTCACTCACAACACAAATCTACCAAATATACTTAGCCAACAACAGCACTCTATGAAGCTATCTCATGTCTCTGAAACTATCCACCCTTTAAGAAAGAGATACTGGCCACTGAGCATGTCTTGTGGAGGCATTGCCACATATTTTTCTGAAAATCTGCCTCATATTCAGTTCCCCCAGTGTCTATGGAACTCCATGTTACCTTTCATGCCTTAGGAGCAGTGAAGTTAGCTACTTCCCTAAATTGTTGCTAACCTGGGTCACTGCTCTTTATGACTTGGCACCAAATAATGCAAAGCTTATCTTAGACGTCATTCCTCAAAGGCTTGTGGTACAGACAAGCTAGTTAACAGGTCCTTGGATTCGCGTTCAGTTATTCATGATTGAAATAATTTTGTACTCAATCTGTAGGTCATTCTGTTAGGTCGAGTGCACATGAAAGAGAATAGAGCATCCTTTGCACTCAGGGTCTTTAAGCTACCAGCTGTGGGAACACTGAGGAGATGTGTAGCTTGATCTTGATAAGAAGGTAAAACTTGTTCCTTAATTGCTCTTATAGAAAAAAAACAATGTAGCAAACAATGATATTGAGTTCAAAATTTAATGTGTAATCCTATAATATAGTGTACTTTTCAAATTAGGGACATTAAAAAGCACCCATTTCAGTGTAATAGACCTCTACATCTAAGGGATCAGGGGTGGGCTGCTCATTGCTTTCTCTGGCCCTAACCTTGCTCTTCTGCTACTGAATAAACATGGACTTGGGTGCTTTCTGCAAGTAATCTAGAAATAACGACAAAACATATTGCTTTATAGACTATGAGTGAGAGTAAAATAGGATTTTATATCAGATATTAGCAAAGGTCTGTGTGAAGACAGGCATAGAGAAATTACTGTATTCTATTTAAAGAAATTATTTTCCTTCAATAGTGAGAACATCTTCATCAAAGAAATAAACTAACACTAGAGGTTTACCATTTAGTTAATAATGGTATGGGTTTTCCCCTAACCTTTAACTTTCAAGGAGGGATGTGAAGAATGAACGTTGAACGTTGAATTTGTGTGTGTACCCACACAAGTGAGGCCTTAGCCCCACTGTCCTTTCAAGGCTTAATTACAGCAGTAATTATTTTGACACAATATGAAATACATTGTTATTTTGTTTTTGATTATTTTTATTGACAGAAAAGGGCAAAAGCTATACACATGCATACATCCATGTTTGCTAACAATCTATTTCCAAATGTTGCTAAATTTTTAAATTATACTTCAGAACAATAGGTAACTAATTTCCCTTAACCATTCCCTTTTCCAGCATCTCCACTAATTAAAATCACTGGAGCTGAGTTGCATGTTAATGAATTTTATGCTAAAATATGTTTTACAGTGTTGAAGCTGTAGTTTAATCATACAAAAAATGTAATTCATGGGTCAGTATATTTAAAAGATAAGAGCAGTTTAAGTTTATTTTAATTATGTTTTCATTGAATGCCATATTTTAATCATCCTTCTGTGAGCTGTTCCACTTCTCTCTTAGGAGTGGCATGCTAGTCTCGGATAAATAATATTACCGCATATGACTATAAAAATACGTGTCATAATGTTTTTCTTTTATTGATGATTTTTATCAGGTGTGTATATTCAGTATCGAAGCACTAGATGCTTTCATTTTAAAAGTACTGATAGTTTTTCAAATAGAAACTCAGCCAAGCACCATGGTTGACATTCAACTTTGACCCCATCCTTGTGGTCTTGGCAGCATAATTTGTATCCTGTAGAAATGAAGATGCCTTTCTGCTATGACAAGGCTGTATTTGACACTCTTTAATTAGCATGCAGATGGCAAGGAAACTGCCCATTTTACCCCTTAGCATACAAACCTCACATTTATATGCAGTGCATATTGCAGAGTGGAATATGTGCACAAGGCATATGCACTTTCAGTTTGGAAAGTTACAATAAAAAGCCAGGTAATGATGATGAACTTCAAAGTATAGTGCTCAAGTAATTGGACGAGCTTCATTGAGAAAAGATGAGGCAGAATTTATTATACTGCATTTGCAATTTAATTCTTAATTCTTAGACATACAAATGTGTGTGAAGTTTATCTAAGGTGCTTAAATATTAATTTAACAAGAAATTGGAGAAATGCCACATATCTTTAGCTTAAGCATATACTTTTGAGAGTTTGTCAGAATACTATCATTTGATGGTAATGAACTCAAAGGACATACAAATCCTCAGGCTTCGCTGAACAATTGACATTGAACATAACAGAGGTACAGTGCAGACTTTTGCCTAAAACAATATGTTCTCTTTATACCTCTTAAGCATAATGCAGACAGCATAACAGTGATGAACACTATGAAAATTTAAATATTTCTATCCTTATAGCATAGAATTTCAATGTTAATGTAATGACTATCTCTCTGTGTCTGTGCCTGTGCCTACCCCTATGCCTATATCTGTCTATGCCTGTCTATCTCTATGTCTAGCTAGGTTTATGGTTATTGATTGGATGATAGATAACTACTTCAAGATTTCTTAGAGCTATATGCTGCTTAGGGTAAGTGAAAGCAAACAAGAAGGTAGTGAATGTCTACTCAGAAACTGCTTTGTAATTCAATTTACTCCAGTGCCACCTGACTCTGATAACCAACACTTGATCAAGTTGACATAAAACCTTCAAGTCCAGGTTGCTGAATAGTGAATGGCTCACCTTCACCTACCTGAAGGCCTGGCAACTAGTGTTTCTTAAAACCTCTACTCTTACATTTTAAAATTAGCTATGAGGGAACTTCAGGAAATGAAGAAAAATTAAGACTGGGGTGAACAACTATAATTCCATCCTGAAGACATTTGTTTTGTTTATTTAAGTTCAACTCAATATCTGAGGTATAACACAATATTCTACATTGTCTTTACATAAACCTCAACAATTCAGTCTAAGAGACTTCTGTTCCTTGACTTTATTAAAATCCCTAAGCTCATATCCGTAGCCTCCATTTCTAGTAATTTCCCATATCATTCTGCTGCCAGACTATGGAACTTTATATTCTAAAACACTACACGAGAAAGGCAGATTCTTATGTATATACACATATTCATATCTTCTCCTGCACTTACCTTTTGTGCACACATGACCAGTTCTTTCTGTATGTTTCCCAAAGGTATCTTTTGGGGTTACATAGAGCTTAGCGCCTACCTGGCAGTGACATTTTTCACTTTGAGGATGTCAAGCAAGGAAAGGAAGCATCACATAATTTAAGAGTAAAAATAAATGTGGGCCCTGAGCTCTGGTCATCCTTGAAGCAGAAAACTTAATGTGCATTCCAGACAAGAAATCTATTGCATACGACAAGGACATAGGCTAGCAGCCAGACCTTACTTCAACTTAAAATATTGTTTAAAAGAATTACGCCATGCTGGCCTACTTTCATTGTAGTATATCACAGATGGGATCGATTTTATTTTTTTTCAGTAAAAATTCTTGTTTATCTTAAGTGTATAATCACTATACTCATATAGTAATTATATATATGAGAGTCTGAGTCAAAAGATTTTTATGTAAAATAATGCAGCCAAATTATATAAACTCCAAAGAGAGGCTAGCTCTCTTCTCTCAGGACCTTCAAGACACCCAGAATGTCTTGACAGTCAAAGAATAGAGACTCTTTCAATAGGCCCCATGGTTGGGGCAGCCAGTTCTTAAAGGGCAGGTAGGGGGCAGTGAGACAAATTGCAGTGATGTTCATCAGATTTTCAATGCATATTAACTCTTGATACACTGTAAGGAGGATTCAATGAGACAGGGAGAGCAAGCAAGTATATTTTGCCTCACAGTAATCATGAGGCAAGTTTTCATTGAAGATAACTGTGTGTTTACCTTTAGTAGTCCTTGATATGAGAACGAAGTATCATCTACAATTATTTATATAAAATGGCAAAACCCTCGATCCAGGGGATGGGATGGCATCAGTTGTCCATTAGAAAATAATAGCATTTGTCGATCTTGTAGTTATTTATAATTACAAATCTGCAACTATCTTCACTAAAGACTGAACTAATTGTAAGGCAAATTTAAGGGAACTTATACATGGAACAAAAGAGAGTTCATATTGATGTTTCCTAAGCAGAGTAGATATTGCAAATGGCACTGAGCCCTGAGTTAGAATTGGACAGTTACAATGAATGATTGCTATGGTAACGGGGAGGTATATACCTTTAAAGAACAAGAGAATGGGAGTTACAAGACATTTCAGTTAGAAAAGGGGTTGATCTCAAACATGACCTAAAGTCAGTCCCTGTACCTATGAATGAAATAGCACCTTATGGCACATACTTTAATTCAGGTGAGGAGGAGGTGGACCTCTGAGATTTCTGGAAACCAGATCCCAATAATTAATGATCCTGTAACAAAGAGAGACCCTGTCTTAAAAAGGAAATGCGTATGGCTCCTAAGGAAGCATTCAAAGTTAATATCATGTTTCCACTTAAATACATAAGAAATGTTAACATATGCGTACACATGCAAAACACAAGAACTATATATATTAAGAGCAGCTTTATGTTAAACAAAATTCAGCAATTAAATCTTAAAATAAATATCTCACAGGTCTGTCACAACTTTTTGTCATAAAATGGATACTTCTTCTTGGGAAATTGTTACAAGAATAAAATTTAAAAATGAAACGTGGCCTTGCTTGGGTCCTCGGCAGTGGTGACACTGGCTTTAGTTATTCACCTAACTTCGTAAGATTCCTTTCACTCACATGCGTGTGAGATGTTTTTCAGTAATTGCTTTTCCACAAAAATGAATTTGCATATATTGTTCTGGAACATCAGATTGAACACACACCTGTACGAGCATTTGCAGATTTTTAGCAAAGACAAGGAGAGAACACCTAATATACTTCTGATTGTAAGGATCTCTGTACTTGTATCCATTCATAAGAAATTCTACAAGTTGCTATGTTTCAGTCTGAAAAAGTTGTGTTTAGAATGGATGCAGTCTGGAGAAATTAATGTAGGCCTAATGAAGATCTCAATTCTATACACTGTAGTGTACACCGAAGAATAGAGATGGTTTTTATCTAAGGTCATTATAGAATAAAAAGATATCGTTTATGCAGATAAACTTATACTTAAATGTGTTTAAGAAACAGGAAAATATATTACAAAGTATATAATCAATGTAAAAGCATGTGTAATTCCAAATTCACTAATACACTTACTTAGATTAGGATATAAAAACAAATTTAAATTACATCTTTTAACTTTCCACACAGAAATATTCAAATAAAAATGTCCAATAAAATCATCAAAAGCATTACACCTTCACCTAAAGTTTCTATAGCGTTAACCTCAGCTGTATAAGCCTCCCATGTTAAATATGTGAGAAAGAAATCTATACATGGTTCATCCACCAATGAGATCAAGTTCATTATGTGGCATAAAGATATAATAAAACATAAACACATTTCTCAGTCTCTTCCTTCTGAATCATCACATGTTATACAAATGGAAGCTTTGTTTTTCATTGTTCATACCTTTTATTTATTTTTTACTGGTTATTTTATTTATTTACATTTCAAAGGTTATACTCCTTCCTGATTTCCCCTCCTCAGTCCCCCATCCCATCCTCCTTACCCTCTGCTTCTATGAGGGTGCTTCTCCACCCACCTACCCAGTCCTGCCTCACCTCCCTAGCATTTCCCTAAGCTAGGGCATCAAGCCTTTAAAGGACCAAGGGCCTCCCCTCCTATTAATGCCAGGTACGGCCGTCCTCTGATGCAGCTGGAGCCATGGCTCAAAGGGGAGAGAGAACCTGTGGAGACCATATCTAGATGTTAGTCATGGCCTCCATTTGAGGGATGGGGCCACCCACCCATCTCAAAAATATTAAACCAGAATTGCTCCCTTCTAAATGAAATCCATGAAAAAAAGAGTGGAGCCAGACTGACAGGCCATCCAGAGGTTTTTCCATCTGGGGATCTATCCCATATGCAGACATCCAACCCCACACTGTTACTGATGCCAAAATGTGCTTGTGGGGGAGAGCCTGATATTGCTGTTCCCTGAGAGGTTCTATCAGCACCTGACCAATACAGATGCAGATACAGCCAGCCATTCAACTTATTGCGGGAACCCCAACAGAAGAACTAAGAGGAAGACTGAAGGAGCTGAAGAGGAATGCAACCCCACAGGAAGAACAAAAATATCAACCAACTAGATCCCCAGAGCTCCCAATGACTAAACAACCAACAAAGGAGTTCATACCTTTAATTGCTCTAATAATGTCACATAAAAAAAGCAAAAAAGTGTCTCACAAATGCTCTGCAATGAAAGTAACAGTTCATATGTAAGCCAAGGGAGTTCTAAATAGAGAAGGTAAGATGAAGCATAAATACACTTATTAACTAGAATATAGAGGCTAAGCAGTAAGAGAAATGAAACAGGAGACAAAATATGACCGTAAAAAGGTAACATAGAATATTAAAATCATGTTATATCAAGCCCAGCAAATTAACACTCCGGGGTGAAGATAAATATAGCAGTTTACAAAAAGCAGGAATTGATTGGAATTGTCGCCTTAGATCCCTCCGAGGTGCCTGTTTCACTGGTAACTCTCGAGTAGTGCTTCTCAACCTTCTTAATGTTCTGACCCTTTATTGCCATTCTTCATGTTGTGGTAATGCCAATATAAAGGTATTTTTTTGTTACTTCATAACTGCACTTTTGATACTGCTATGAATCAAAATGTAAATTTCTAAAGTGCAGGGAGTCTGATATGCAACCCCTGTGAGAGGGTCATTCAACTCCCAAAGGCGTCCTGACCCTTGGGCAGAGAACTGCTGATCTAGAAGAGAGAACATAAGTCTTGCCACTCCTAAAAATGTAAGTGATCATACAGAATTGAAGATTGTTAAGCTTTATTGAGGTTTTTTTGAGGGGCATTTACATCCTACACGGCAAAAGAAATGACTCTTTCTGGCTCAGGGCAGAGACCAAAACCATTACTTGTAACGACCAGACCAACCCTTACACACACAGACACACACAACCCACACAGACTACACACACTGATACTTTAAAACACTCCTAAAATTTCATTAAGAAAGTTCATTTTTTGCTTCATAATTTTGATGTTAATTTTGATTTAAGTTTCTATTCAGTAAATTACACATCATTTTGCTTTTATTGCTTGCATTGACTTAGGTATACATTAAAAATTGACAAAAAAATTGAGATATCACAAGAAATCTACTAAGTTAATAAAACCTAGAACACTGAAAATAACACATTTTAGAGAATTAAAAACAAAACAAAACAAAACAAAAATCTCCATTAATTGCTAGTAGGAATGTTGTAACAAAGCCCTATTATGTTTAGAAATTTCATTAGAAATGAAACATATTGACTACATAACCCCAAAATCATATCTATTCTTGTTATCCAAAGGAGCTATAAACTCATATCCATACAACCTATATTAATGCTTTATTCATAAACACAAAGCAACCAATATGGTCTTTAACAAATAAACAGTTATATGATCTGAAGTATACCCATACTACACAATATTATTCAGTGGTTAAAAGAAATGAGTTAGTCAGAAAAGGGGACAACATTTGAATTGTAAATAAATAAAATAACCAACAAAAAATGAATTAGGAATCTATGAAAATACCTTATAAATTCCTATTGCTAAATGAAAGAAGCCCATCTGAATGGAATACATACCATTTCATTTTAATTATGGTATTATATTATTCAGGAAACACACAACTATGGAGGAATAAGATTAGCCATTATTTGTAACTTAGGGAGGAGGAGGAGATGGAGAGAAAATACAGGGGATTTTCAGGGCAGTGAAAAGTTTGTTTGACACCATAATGGTAGCCACCTATCTTCATACATTTGTCAAAAATCCACAGCACATTAAAAAACCAAGAGAGAAATCCAATGAAAATTGTACACTTCCTGTCCATCTGTAAAACTATAGAATTCTATAGTAAACTGGCAGGAAATCTGGTTCAAGTGGAAGAAACAAACATCTGGGAACTCTCTGTATTTTCTCTACATTTTGATAGAAATCTAAAAATCATGTCAATTAAAATTTCTGTATTATTTAATTTGCAATTATGTGTATAGGTATATGCTTGTGTGCAGGTTTATAAAAATAAAAACAATGTTTGCAAAGGTCAGAAGAGAGCTTCAGATCCCATGGAGCTAGGAATATAGCCAATTATGAGCTACCTCACCTGCTTACTGGGAACTGAAGTTGAGTTGTTTAGAAAAGTCAATGGGTGCTCTTTACTTCTGAGTCATCCACAGCCCATAAAACTCTTTTTATAAGGTTAGAGAAATAGGCCACATATGAGCTAATTATGTTAAGTAGGAGCTGGCCAGACAAGATATAGCAAATGTGAGTTGCTAGGTTCCTACATGAGACTTTCTTCTGTGACAGCCCATTATCTTGGAAGATGGGTCCTTTCACTTACCATTTTATATGCTTATTATCAGCCTGGGTATATGGTGATTTTCATTTTACAACTCCAGTGCCATAGTACACTTAGTTAACACAAGAAATTTTAAATAGACATTACTGAATCGTTATGGAAAGACCTTGTTCTAAAAATTGTTTTTATGAGGCAGTCTGTCAGTCAGTTGCCATTTGACAAAAATTCCAGTTTAATAAAAAGAAATAAATAATGCTATGTCTCCCAAAGAGCCAAAAAGGAAAAAAAAGAAGATTCAGTCCCTCACCTCATCTATCCACATGAAGCCACCCATCTGTTTTGGTGTCAAAATGTGTTTCAGATTTGTCAACACACTTGCTAAGACTTTCATAGAGCTTTAGAATTTAGAAAGTGTTTGAAATATCTCATTCCATTTGATCTTTAAAATGATTTATATTATCTAATAATTAAAATTCATGTTAATAAAATGGAGGTAATAATTAATTCCAGAATTTTCAAATTATGAATGACTGTGGTCGCAGCAAGTCAACACCCAGGGAGCCTGAGGCCACAAAGGCCCACTCTCATGTTTGTACCCATGTGCAGGGAGCTTAGAACAAGAAAACAATGGTTACAGGCCATAGAATGGATACATTTAAGAAATTCCGCCCCTTGATCCTCATTGTTCTTAGTAAAAGAAACTATCTTTGAAAGATAATAAAGACATGGAAGTACCTGTCTCTATAATGTAGAGGCTCATTGTGCTCCTGACATCCTGTGTAGGCACTGGGAGAACAAAGATGAAAAGCTTTCTTCTTTCTGTGCAACTTTCTAAAGGGCAATAATTACCATGAAAAAGGAAGAACTTCTTTGTGTCTGGCATTTTGCCACTACTAATTTGTCCCAGGACAATTTCTAGTCAGTCAAGTGCCTTATATTCTGTTTTTAACATGAAAAACCATACTGAACAGTTAACAGTTGCTGTTGCTCTTTTGAGGGTCCAGGAGAACAATGGTCCTAAATGGTATCAAATTTCCATGAGTTTCCAGTTATTTATAAAATAAGGGATGTAGGTGGTTTGGAGAAGAACTTTTTCTAAGACAGTCCTTGTTCAAATAATACGGATGGTATAAATATTAGTATTTTAGTACTTTAAGCTATCACAGGTATGTTAGTTTTAATTTTACTTTTAGGCAAATACCTTCCTGCCCAACCCTGCATAACTATTCTCATAGGTAGAACCTTTGACTTGGAAAAAATAATGATGTCATGTAACTGACACAGAGGTCAATGATGTAGTAGCAAATTTTAAATTTAGTATAGAAATTATAAATTGTTATTACCTACAATAACATATGTATGTAATGTACACACACACACACACACACACACACACACACACACACACACCTATTAAAGGTATTTGGCCCAGAGCTGGCAAATAGGTCTTTTTCTGCTAATCAATCTGCTACAAGAGGAATCAAGACAAAACTCAGAGATTTTTCTATAACTGGTAAATATTTAATTATATTGAACATGGTTTTTAAGGATGGATTTTGATGACTTTGAGAGAGCCATTAGAAGACTGGAAATACAGCTATAAATTCTATCAGATTATTGACCAATAGACTGAATAGCATATAAGAGGTTCATAGCAATCTCTCAGTGAATAGCTTCCAGGAAAAAAAAAAAGAAAAGCATTAGTGGGCATTTCCAAGCAACAATCTACAGCTACAGCGCTATTTATTAAAGAACTTACTACAAGCACTAATTCAAAAAGTAATAAATAAAGTAAATAAAAATCTGCACGATGTATGCTTTATGTCCTCTCCCTGTTAAGGTATTAACTTGGGTAGTCTTCAGTGCCCAGCCTTTTCTCCAAACACTAATTGAGATGACTTAAAGCAGGTACTGCACCAATGTGATTCTCTGCTGTTCTAAGTGATCAGGGTTACTACAAATAAAGCAGGTCCTGATTTATTCAACTTAAAGAAACAAGTGGTGAGGTTTACATTAGAAAAGAAAGACCTCCCTCTGCTCTATAGCTCTCAACTTGTGGGCCACAACCTCTTTGGGGTCAAATGACCCTTCTCAGGGATCACGTTCTATATATTTTGCATAGCAGATATTTACATTACAGTTCATAACTGTAAGAAAAATACAACCATAAAGCAGCAATAAAAGAATTGTATGGTTGGTGGTCCAGGACATGAGAAATGCTATTAAAAGGTCATGCATTAAGAAGGCTGATAATTGCTTGAGGCAATTCTTGGAATTTCCAGCCTGCCCTTCTAGATACCATGCCTTACAGCTTCTTACACATCTAGCTACTCCCCACAATAAGAACAGAATATCTCTTGTAATTAAGCTCCTAATATTTTCTACTAATTATCCTTGGTTTTAAGTTTGACATAAGCCTATTTAGGCAAAAATGTTCATTTAACAAGTTGCAACAATTTCTTAATGCTAAGCTCTAGGACTGTTGATCATTTTTACTGGTGTATGATAGAGACTCCGGAATCCCATCACTAGGAGGAATTGTAGTCATGCTTATAATTCCAGAACTCAAGAGGTATAGGCAGGTATAGGCAGGAAAATGCAAATTAGAGACTGGCCTGGTTTAAATAGTGAATAGAAGCACAGCCAGCGATACACATTTAGACACTATCTCCAACAATGACAACCCCCAAATGCAACCAACCAACCAGCCAACCAACCAACCAACCAACCAACTAACCAACCAACCAACCAACCAACCAGAAAAGCACAGAAAAGAAAAAGGAATACAGAAAATAAATAGACATGGATATAGAATTTTCCAAAGTACAGTAGATAAATTTACATAGTTCTTAATGAAAAATGATATTAGGTTTCAAATAGAAATCAGTAAAAACTATCAATGATAATATATAAATATTCTCATTTTAGAAGTCTCTTATACAATTCATCAGCATTTGTTGTTGAAAACTGTTGAAAACTATAAGGTGATTAGAGTCTACATTGAACACAGATTTACTTTATATTTGTGCAGTTCCTTTAACTTTATGATTACACAAAGTTCCTTTTATTTTTGAGCTTCAGTCATTTCTATAAGGAAAAGATCAACTTTTTCAGCTCAACTGTCAATACATAACCTAATGTTAGCTGATAAAACCAAGAAAATTATATTAATCAGTTATAAAGATGAGCACATTTTTGTTTATTCTATTAGGTAGCTGTCATTAGCTCTTCAAGACTTTGAGGTCAACTGGAGTGCACCAGAGAGTGAGAGATACTAATCCTGAAGCATCCGTATTATGTGGAGAAAATTGGGGTACAGAAATCATGAAATTATTTAATAAATTCAACTTATGAACAGATAAAGAAAGAAAATGCAGGTAAAAGGTTCCAAATAAAATGGGAAGCAGTCAGATCTTCTCAAAGGTCTGTTATCGATCATGTCTACTATGTTGAAGACCAAGTATTAAGATAACAAACTGGGAAAGTTGAATGAAAATCTTAAGAGAAGCAAATATTTGACCAGACTATTTGACATATTCCAGAAGTAGCAGTGAACTTTAATAAGTTGCACTATTTTCAAAAATCATGGTAAAACAGTATCCTTTGCATAATTTGAACATTACAAAGATAATGGAATGACTTTTCATTATTCTATGAGCATCTGGCCATTTCCTACAATCTGATGATTACTTTCTTTTTTTTCCTTGTTTTGATGATCTGTCAGAATTAGCATTAGGTCGAAGTACAAATAAAACCATTATAAATCTATAAGCAAGCAGCAGATGGTTCAAGCCAGCACTATTTCTATAGTTTTGAATGATAATGAATCATTCATTTTGAAAAATATTAACTTGTGTACTGAAGGTGACACTGTAAAATTTCAATCTCAAAAGTATAACAGGAAGCTCTAATGAGATACACTAGTCTGCAAATGAACTAATCTACCACATTTGCTCTAACAGTCACATGGGAATTCTATACAATACAAGATTTTCTTGAAGAAACCCTGCATCTCCATTTATCAGAGAATGGAGGAAATAAATTCTTGAATGAATTGAAAGCATGGCAAATGTATTTCATCAATCATAGTTATTGAGGAAAAAAGAGGCTAAACATAATTCCTCCTTTCTAAAAGGGGGTGTTAAGGGCCTTGGAAATGGCCCATTGAGTAAAAACCATTATTGTCAAGTATAGCAACCTGAGTTTTATCCGCTTATATGGTGGAAGAAAACTGACTACAGCAAACGGTCTACATGTCTGACATGGAGTGCATGTATGGCATGCAAATAAATATGTAAATGAAATGAAACCAAGCAGTTCTTTTTACAGCACAAGAATTCAATGCGATCCCCATCAAAATTCCAACACAATTATTCAATGTAATCCACCATATAAACAAACTCAAAGAACAAAATCACATGGCCATCTCACTAGATGCTGAGAAAGCATTTGAAAAAATTCGACACCCCTTCATGTTAAAAGTTCTGGAAAGAACAGAAATCCAAGGTCCGTACTTAAACATAATAAAGGCAATATACAGCAAACAAACAGCCAACATCAAACTTAATGGTGAGAAACTTAAAGCAATCCCGCTAAAATCAGGGACCCAACAAGGCTGCCCACTCTCCCCCTCCCTATTCAACACAGTACTGTAAGTCCTGGCTGGAGCAATTAGACAGCAAAAAGAGATCAAGGAGATACAAATCAGAAAGGAAGAGATAAAAACATCACTCTTTGCCGATGACATGATAGTGTACTTGAGTGACCCCAAAAATTCCACCAGAGATCTCCTACAGCTGATAAACAAGTTCAGCAAAGTGGCTGGATACAAAATTAAATCAAACAAATCAGTAGCCTTCCTATACTCAAAGGACAAACATGTGGAGAAAGAAATTAGGGAAAAGGTACCCTTCACAATCGTCACAAAAACTATGAAATACCTTGGTGTGACTCTAAGTGAAGGACCTGTATGACAAGAACTTCAAACCTCTAAAGAAGAAAATCGAGGAGGATCTCAGAAAATGGAAAGATCTCCCTTGCTCATGGATTGGAAGGATCAACATTTTAAATATAGCCATCTTGCCAGAAGAAATCTACAGATTCAATGCAATCCCCATCAAAATACCAACCCAGTTCTTCATACAGTTGGAAAGAGAAATATGCAATTTCAACTGGAGCAACAATAAAACCTAGAATAGTAAAATCCATCCTCAACAACAAGAAAACATCTGCAGGAATCACTATCCCTGACCTCAAGCTATATTACAAGGCAATTGTGCTGAAAACTGCATGGTACTGGTAGAGAAATAGGCATGTGGATCAATGGAATAGAATAGAAGATCCAGAAATGAGCCCTCACGTATATGGTCACCTGATTTTTGACAAAGGAGCTGTGAACATTCAATGGAAAAAGGACAGCCTATTCAACAAATGGTGCTGGTCCATCTGGCACTCATCATGCAAAAGAATGAAAATCGACCCTTTCTTATCTCCTCCCACAAAGCTCAAGTGTAAGTGGAATAAAGATCTCCACATTAAACCAGATACACTGTAACTATTAGATGAGAAAATAGGGAAAACCTTAGAACACATAGGCACAGGAGAAAATTTTCTGAACAAAACACCACTGGCTCAAGCTCTAAGATCAAAGATTAACAAATGGGACTTAATGAGATTGCAAAGTTTTTGTAAGGCTAAGGACCTTGTCAAGAAAACAAAACGGCAGCCAACAGAATGGGAAAAGATCTTTACCAACTCCACATCAGATAGAGGCCTAATATCCAAGGTATACAAGGAATTCAAAAAGCTAGACACCAGAGAATCAAATAACCCTATTAAAAAATGGGGTACAGAGCTAAACAAACCTTCTCAGTTGAGGAACATCGAATGGCTGAGAAACATCTGAGAAAATGCTCGACATCCTTAGCCATCAGGGAAATGCAAATCAAAACAACTCTGAGATTCCACCTCACACCAGTCAGATTGGCCAAGATCCAAAACTCAGATGACAACAGATGCTGGCGAAGTTGCTGAGAAAGAGGAACACTTCTCCAGTGTTGGTGGGGTTGCAAACTGATACAACCACTCTGGAAATCAGTCTGGCGATACCTCAGAAAATTGGACATAGTACTACCTGAAGACCTAGCTCTTCCACTTCTGGGCATATACCCCAGAGACACTTTAGTACACAACAAAGTTATATGCACCACAATGTTCATAGCAGCTCTATTTATAATAGCCAGAAGTTGGAAAGAACCCAGCTGTCCTTCAGAAGGTGAATGGATACAAAAATTGTGGTACATTTACGCAATGGAGTACTACTCAGCTATGAGAAACAATGACTTAACGAAATTCTTAAGAAAATGGATGCATCTAGAGAATATCATCCTCAGTGAGATAACCCAGTCACAAAAGAACAGATGTAATATGCAGTCACTGATAATGGGTTACTAACCCCAGAAAGCACTGAACACTCCAGAAACAACTCACAGACTCTGTGAAGCTCAAGAAAAAAAAAAAGAAAAGAAAAAGAAACAAAAGAAAAAATCATTATGCTCAATCCTTACACACCAAGAAAATGTTGACTAATTCCGGGTTACATCCTGTTTTACATGTTCTTTATGCTCATTGTAACTATTAAGACCTTAATGTACACCATCAAACCTTTAAAAAAAAAAGCCAAACATTGACAAAAATGTATTCGTATACTTTTATGCAAAAATCCTTAAAATTTGTACATTTATCTTTGTCTTTTAAAATAAAGTTGTTCAAAAAAAATAAAGAAGGAGTTACTTAAGAAAATACAAGAAGCAAATAGAATACTAAAAAGTAGCAGAAAAAAATTCTCAAGGCATGTATTTATCAAAGCACTAAAAATACATGACAAATAAAAATATTAAAATCTGCAAGGGAAAAAGACTAAGTAGCATAAGAAAACATATCTACTAGAACATCAGCTGAACTTCAAGAGAGAATCTAAAAGCCAGAAAAAATCATAGACAGAATTTTTTATAAAATGTAAAAGCCAAACTACTATTTCCAGCAAAACTTCAATAACAGTAAATAAAGAAAACATTCCACTGTAAACCCAAATTAAGCAGTGTCTATCTTGAAACTGAGCTCTAAAAAATGCACAAGCAGGAAAATTTCAGCCTGAAGAGGCTGAACTCATCAAAGAAAGCAGGGAGAACAAATAATTTCAGGCCAGCAAATTAAAATATTCAGAACATATATCTAAAAACACATCAAAGGATCACCGATTGTGATCAAGTAGGCTTTATCCCAGAAATGTAGGCATGGTTTAATTAAAAAAAAATCAATATATTTTATCCACCATGTAAACAAACTAAAAGAATAAAACACATGATCATCTCATTAGATGCAGAAAATGTGTTTGAGAAATCCATCACTACTTCACAATAGAAGTTCTAGAATGACTAGGGATAAAAGGGATGTACTTCAACAAAATAAAGTCTATTTACAGCAAGCCCATGGCCAACATCAACCTAAATTGAGAGAAACAGCATTTCAAGTAAAATCTGAAAAAAGACAAGGTTGTACAATTTCTCAACAACTATTCTACTTAGTACTTGAAATCTTAGCTCCAACAAAAATCCATTGAAAGAGTTTCAAGGAACACAAGTTTGAAACAAAAAAATGAATGTATCTTTGCTTGCCTATGATGCAATTGTATATGAAAGTGATCGGAAAATGCCATCAAGAACTCATATAACTCTTAAAAATTTTAGCAAATTAGCAGAATACAAAATTTACATGAAAGAATCAGAAATGTTTCTATTTATAAATGACAAGAGGACTGAGAAAGAAACCTGGGAAAACATAACTTTCTCAAATCCTTAAAAAAAAATTACAAGTCTTAGAATAACACTCATAAAGCAATTAATAGACTTGTATAATAAAAATTTAAGAGACTAAATAGAGAAATTGAATAAAGTATAACAATTTGGAAGGATCAAAATATTAATGGACATGGAGTATTAATATAGAAGAAATAACCATTCTTCCAAAACAATCTACGCATTTGATACAATCCCCATCAAAATTTCAACATATTTCTTCACACCAAACACGAAAACCCCAGGATAGCTAAAATAATTCTAAAGAAAAGAATCGTTAGAGGTATAATCACCCCAAACTCAAATTGTATTACTATAGTGTTAAAATCTGCATAGTATTGGCATAAAAACATACACACTGATCAATGGAATGTAATTGAAGACCAAAACATAAGTTCACATACATGTGAATTTTTTTTAATAAAAAGCCAGCATGCACACTGGAAAGAGTACTGACGGGCCTGGTGTGCACAACTTTAATCCCATTACTTGGGAGGTAGAGGCAGGTGGATCTGAGTTTGAGGTTATCCTGGTCTACAGAGTCAGTTACAGGACAGCCATGGCTAACCAGAGAAAGCTGGACACAAAAGAAAATGAACCAGCCAACCAAGAAAGATCATAGAGTATATGTTCAAGTTGAGGATTTTTTTTTAATTTTTTGCCCTCTTTCATATTTTCCCAACATTTAATGATCAACATAGTATTTGTTTTATATGCCCAATGCCAATGTGTATTGAGTAGAAGAGGAAGGTGATCTGGCACCTGAATAGTTTTCTTAATCAAACCTCCATGAAAACTGTTCAAAGTTGAGAATAGCCACTATGATCTTATAGGAGTTTAAGTTCAGGGCAGTTTACTGGCTTCTTGTCAAATATATACACCTCAAACTGAAAAAGAGAATCATGAATAAATGTGTGTAAATTTAACGTCTACTGCTTTCCTGAACATATTCCAATGATACTGTCAACTAGTGTAGAGTTAAATGCAATCTCACAATAGATTATTCTCAGTCTTCCATAATGATACAGTATTTCAGAAACATTCGCTATTATTAGTCACTAGGATAATGCTTAAATGTTTATATCTTAGATCTCTCTGTGTCTCTCTGTCTCTGTCTGTCTGTCTGTCTGTCTCTCTCTCTCTCTCTCTCTCTCTCTCTCTCTCTCTCTCTCTCTCTGTGTGTGTGTGTATGTGTGTGTGTGTGTGTGTGTATGTTTGCACATGTATACATATTGATTCAGGGGTACACCACTGTGGTTACTTTCTAATACATACCTATTTAAGGACATAAATCTGCCTTAACATAATGTTAAGTGTAGTAAGTGTCTTCAGAGTTTATGACTCTACATACAGAACAGTATTTCAATATTTGTTCCTCAAATCAAATAGTGTGTTACATTCAGACAACATAAAGCTTTGGTGATTATGAAAATTAAGTATTGTTAATTGCTAAAAGTGACAATCAACATCTTCATGTGTTATCTCTTATTTAAGAAGGTGTCAACTGAGAAATGCTTTGGTTTTCAAAAGGACACTTTTGATATTTCAAAAGAAAAGAAACAAATATAACAGCCACAGTAACAATCTTCCTCAGAGAGATGAAAGCCTCAGTCTCCTGGCCCTGTCATTCTGTGCAGGTTGAAAGGGAAATTTCTTTGAGTTCCACTCGGTTTGACTATAAGTGCTCTCACTTTGTCTCTTCTAGACCACAATGTCTCACCTACATTACTTTGTACACAGGAGCTGAACACGGGTAACAATAACACTCATGCTAACATGGTTATGGGAGAGGTCATGTTATTTATTTTGAGCACTTATTCTAACTTTTGAGTTTGCTTAGGAAGCTGGGCTATATTGTGTCTAGTTGTGTAGGCAGATACTTTTTGGACTCTCTCAATTGTGTTAGGACTCTGGCTATTTGAAAATCCTGACCTCGGGGGAAATTATAGTACCATTTTTTTCATACAGATGTCAAAGCTCTTACAGATGTGAAATCGGATAAGCAGCCTGTCTGAGTCTGTCACTGAGAATGAACTACAAGTTTATGTGAGCACTGTCACAAGATTAGAATCTCATGGTACGTGCTACTTAGTAGAGTTCAAAGTGTAAAGAAGATCAAATTACATTAAGAACATGTGGCATGCACAGTTTAATAACTCAAGTAACAACGACACTTGAAAAACACTTTCCATTAATTGCCATAACTTCAGTTGTAACATAATTTTAAATTTATCTAATTTTTAACAAGCTAGATAAAGGTATACATAAAGTAAGGTTTGCTTTACTAGTCAGAATTCTTCTTAAATCATTAGATAATTTCAAATCCCCACTTATGTAGTTCCATCCATTTTCCTAGGAAGAACACGAAGTCATTGTTTCTGATAGCTGAGTAGTACTCCATTGTGTAAATATACCAGTCTTTTGACATTCCTTAGCTGCATCTGTGAGCTTCAATGATTAGGAATAGACTCTGAGCAATTCCATGTGGCCAGAAGAGACCATTCCTTCTATGTGTGATGGCAGAAGGGAGTGTTACTTTCCACCCTATGCCCTTTGCCCCTGACCTTATTGGGAACTAGTCACTTCCCAGGATGATGTTACACAGCACAGACCTACACCCTACCCATTGTAAAAAGAAACATGTTAGATTTGTTTTATTTATAAAATTAAAATTTTTAAAAAATATGTTAGTGTATGGCTAGGTGAATTCTGTAAAATGAAGACAATGTATCTTTTATGTTTGCTTTTCTTTTTTTTTTTTTTTTTTTAGCTCTCAGATCTGAAAATGTGAAAATGTCTTTATTTTTTAGAAAATTAATTCCAGGAAGGTTAAAAAGCAATACCAGAGGGCATATGTGCAGAACTGGGTGTGTGTAGTCATTCAAAGAATCCAAATAAGAATATGGCAATATAAATATCCAAAAAGCATCTCTTAGGTCTTCAAACAAAATGTGTAAGGAATTCCTAAGTAGTGAGCAGTACAGCATTTCCCAGATGGGAGAAACAGTTAACAGTAAAGTCTCGAAAGCCTTTTCCTTGGTTAATTACATGTAGACAGTTTGCCTTTGATCAAACTCCTTTAACATGGATAACAGTATTACACAGGTCCACTGTTAAAACAGACAACATGTTGCAAATTACTTGTGGTATAATGTGTTCCAACAAAGCTTAGAAAATAAAGACGTTGAGTTGGCTTTGGACTAAGTTTAATAGTCATCTCCTCTGCTGACAACTTCTTCACAGGTTGGACACAACAGTATGGTGTGTTCAAACTGTGATGTGTATGATCCTTTAATGTCACATAATGGTGGATATGGATCTACAATGTCAAAGTCACACAGGTTCTTCAGAGCCATTAAGTATTTACTTTCTTCCAAACGATCCAGCCACCTTCTGCAGAAGGCAAGGGTACCGAAGTTTTTGTTGATGACATTTAGCAAGTGTTTTGTTTTTGGAAGCCTTATTGACACATGTCCCACATCAAAATTTTTCATGTAATGTGAACATTCCATGTCGTTATGGACCACGCCCTTCCCTGTGCTGCCAAAGTTCTCAATGGCATACACCTCTTCTTCCTCCATTCACCTCTCCTTCCTCCATTTCTGTAGCTTCCCCTCCTTTCACAATGGGCACGGTTTTCCCAGCGTGAATTCTATATGGCCCAATTGAATGGCCATTTAAAGTACATATGGGTTTCACTTGATATGTCTTCCCATCTATTTCTACTTCATAAGATTCCATAACTTCTTGAATGGCCTCACCGACATCACAGAGACGAACGTCAATCCCAGCACACTTTATTCCCATATTAGTGGCATCTTTTACAGCTTTTAATAATATGTCATATTTGAGATTAAAAGTAACAGTAAAAGCACAATCGATTATTCTACCATTTATATGTGTTCCAAAGTCGATCTTACAGATGTCGTCATACTGCAGGACTGTCGTGTCACCTGCGTTGGGAGTGTAATGTGCAGCACAGTTGTTGAGAGAACACCCGGTGGGAAACACCAGGCCTGCATTTAACCCATTTTCCTTTATTATCTTTAGGGAACAGTCTTCCAACTTCTCACAGATTTCTATCATTGTCATCCCAGGCTTGATCCAGCTCATGACGTATTTCCTAACTTGCCGATGTGCTTCCGCAGCCTTTCGGAAGTCGTTCCAAATCTCCTCACTAGCCTGGTCTAGCGCTTTTTTCCCTCACTTGTGGTTCTCCAAGCAGCTGTTCACCCATCTTGTGTGGGTGGGTATTCACACTCTTGTCCTTTGGGAAACACACCATTAGGATACAGGTCACAGATTGGAACTGAGGGAGGGTCTGTTTGAACTTTTGGTCCTCTCTTCTTCTTCTTCTTTTTCTTCTTCTTCCCAGTTGCACCATCAACATCACCATCTCCATCCTCATCATCATCATCTCTCTCTTTCTCCTCCAGTGCCTGTCTCTCCAACTGTTTTGTTACTTCATCCACTGAGGTTCCTGATCCTTTATCAAGCTCTTGTTGCACTGCTGACACAGCCCCTTTGCCCTTCTTCTTCTTCCGTCTTTTCTTCTTGGCGGCTTCCTCGGCCGTGCTGGAGGTTCCCTCTTCCCTGTCGTCTGGATCCAGGTCGCCATTCAGGTGGCCCCCGAAGGACGCTGCTTCCTCCACGCCCGCCATGTTGCCCGAGGGGGGGGGGTGGAGAGGAGCAAGAACGAGCCATGTTTGCTTTTCTTAAATACAGAATCTCTTATTGAAGAAGAACTTCATGAGGTTTTTCTTAGGGTGATAATTGATTTGTTGAGTTGTAATATACATTTAGGGTCAAGTTTGCATAGGCGTTCGGATTTCCTCCCAAGCTAAGATTTGATGACATTCCATGAAATTAGGATGTTATTAATACCTTTCTTTGTCATCTTGTACATGTCATATGGTTTTAAATTGTGTAAGCATTTACTTTTTTATTTAATACAAAATATTAACTGCTATGAAATAGAATATAAAATTAGGAAATGAATAATTCAGCAAGGTGTCCCTTCATGTCACCAAATAGACGGATACATGACAGATGATAGAAATAACAGAAATGATTAGCAACGAAATCATATCTTTCATCATGAAAGATTTAATCAGTCATTTACAAAATAAGACCTATTGCCATGGAAACCAATAATCAGATTAAAGCCACAAAGAACCAGAATCATCTTCAGACTATAATGCTAGGATCACTTCCTTTCCTTGTTGCACTGACCTGAGAAAAGCTAAAGAACAGGAAAAATAGTAACTTTAAACTAAACGTGGTGGTTTGAAGGGAAAATAATCCTCACACACTAGCCTATCTGGACAGTTGGCCCACAGTCTGTAGCAATATTTGAGAGATTTGAGGAACCTTTTGGGGGAAGAACCTTGCTGAGGGAACATGTTATCAGCATGAGCTTTGACAGCCTTGTCCCACTTCCTCATCTCTCACCTTCCTGTGTGGGGATGAAAATGTAATCATCAGGATTACTCCTCCTGCTACAGCTTAAAATGTAAGTAAGTGGAGATGCTCTGTTCTCTAAGTCCCTTTGTGTGGGGTAGTTTACCATAGCAACAGAGAGTAATTAATGCAATTAAAAAGGGGGTATTAAAATATTAAAATTATTCAAAATTTTTAATAATATAATTTATTATTATTAAGAACAAAATTGTTATTATTCTTAACAAAATGTACATATATTTCATATCATGCCCTTTAGAAATCTTGAGATACTTCATTTGAAGGACTGCACTGGCATTCACTGACACTGGAAGTGTGTAAGAGAAGACATGGGGTGAGTACCAACCATATTGCACTTCAGTGAAAACAATACTGTTGGGCTAAAAAATGTAATCATCTCTAGCTAGCTTAATCACAAGGAACACAGAAGAGCAGTCCTTCTTACGTGCTCTAAGCCAAACCAAAGCTCCAGGTAAAGTGCTGTGTGTGCACTGTTCCCTCTATTTACACCAGGTCTTGGAAATGACTCCTGATATTAAGCCACAGTTATTTTCATACTTGTCTTAAAACTCTAGCAAATGGGTCAAAAATCAATTGTTGTATGTGTGTGTGTGTGTGTGTGTGTGTGTGTGTGTATGTATGTGTTTAAATAAGAAAGAGAAACTATGGACTACACTTAAATGGAGTGTACTGTTCCAAGATGTGTAACTCAATCAATGTCTGCAGTGTTTCCAAGCTTTGAACATTTTGAGTTTTTCTACAAGAAAAAGATGGCACATATATCACATAGGGTATCACACTCACCCTGTCTTTTCCAGAATTCTAAATTATTCTACACCACTTTATCCAATAAAATATGGTACTCATTAACTACATTCATTTCAAATTCCAACTGTAGATTATGTAAAAAAAAAACCATTCATTTTATTTCTTATTTTACTCTTTCCTCTTTTATTGAGAATAGGCTGTTTTCCCCACATACAATAAATCCTGATTGCAGTTTCCCCTCCTCCTGTTCTTTGAGTTCCTCCCCACCTCTTCTTTCATACACATCTACTCCCTTTCTGTCTCTTATTAGAAAAGACCAGACTTCTAAGAGAAAAAAATGAAATATAACAAAGCAAAATAAAATAGAAAATTATAATTATATGCAACATATATTTAATTGCATATTAATTTATATTATTATAAAAAATCACATTAAATTGTAACAAGAAAAATCAACAGAAGGAAAACAGCCCCAAGAGAAGGTACAAGAATCAGAGATCTACTTTTTCACACACCCAAGAGTTCCATAAAAATGCTGAACTGAAAGCCACAATAGATATGCGGTGGTCCTGCTGCAGACCTTCCAGGCCCTGTGTTTGCTGCCTAAGTCTCTGTGAGTTCATATAAGCTGTGTTGAGTTGATTTCCAGGCCTTGGTACCCCTCCATCTGTGTCTGCCTCTTAAACTCTTCTTCCCCTTCCACAGGGGAAGAAGAGCTCTCAGGAGAGATATATAATAGAGGTGCGCCATTTATACCTGAGTCTGCTAAGGTCCTTTTTTTTTTATCTGTCTGCCTGTGAGTCCCTATCAACTTCAGGGGGAACCTACTCGGGCGATGCCTGTATATGGCACTGGTCTGTAAATATAGCATAATATTATTGGTAGTTATTTTATCACTACCTATTCCCCCTAAAGACAAGTCGTATTTGGTATTACCCTGGGTGTTTGCTTTCCTAGTCTGGTCTGTGGTCCTCTGAGCAGCATCAGGTGTGGACTCTACAGTATGAAGTGGGCCTTAATGTAAATCAGACATTGGTTGTTTATTCCCACAAGTTTCTGCCACCACTGACCTAGCTTATTTTGCAAGCAGGTTAGATTATAGATCAAAGGTGTGATGGCTGTATTGGTGTATATATATTCTCATTTGGTACCATCCAAAATATCTTCCTGTTGGGAGGCACGCTGTGAAAGTATCCTGGTCCTCAGTCAAGATAAAATTGAAACCCTGGTGGCCCTAAGAGACAGAGGCACTTTGCTAAACTCTCAAGAGGCCTGGCCCCCCTCTCATAGCTACAGCTCCCCCACAGCCCCCTGTAGAGAGGTCTGTGGCCATCAGTCCTGTAGAAGCAGGACTACACCTTCCCATATGTAAATGAGGTAATCTCAAGCTCTCAGGTTGGCCAATAGGAAGTACCTACTGTCAGACCCTGAACTGTATTTAAGAGTCCTATCGAGAAGGAGTAAAGGTGTGCAGGAATCACTCCATTGTCTGAGAGCTTCTGTCATGAAAGCTGTTACACTGCCACTTGGGGAAGAGGTCTGCTCTCCTGAAGTCACCATCAGAAGCTCCCCTGCACCCTTCATCTGATAGTCAGTCTCCTGCTGGCTCAGCCTGGCAGGATGTCCTGGAGCAACTGAAGTGGCAATGGCAGAAACAGGTGGAGAAGCACCAGCATCCAGCAATGGAGGTGGCAGATGCATGCCTCCCTCCCTGCCCACGTTCTCTCATCTTTGTCTGAACCCACACCTGGGCAGACCAGAGATTTCTGTGAAAAGCCTCCAGTACACAGGCCCACACTTTCTCAAACCAAAGACACCAGAACATAAGGGTGAAAGTTCTGAGTAGGCACAAGTTCAACCCCTCTATGTTTACCGGATTGTGTGGGTGGCGTCTGAAGCAATTGGAGCTTGTTGTGCAATGTTTGAAAGCCCTCTGAGAGTTCTTCAGGACAGAAGAAATTCAGAGGTTGTCTTTATTTTCTTTTCTTCACTTTTGACTCACATATAACAACCCTACCTGTTTGGGAAAATATCTAGAATCATTAAAAAAAAATGTGTTTTGGCAAGATCGAGAGAAAAAGATTCTGAAAAAAAAATCTCTTTACTTTAATTCATTTTGTCATATTGAGGTAAACAGTTGAATGGGTTTAAAATGCAGTATTCATGAATAAAATTTGTAGTGTAAAAATAAATAAATAAATAAATAAAAATAAACTTAATAAAAAGGAAAAGAAAACTTAGCTCAAAGTGAGGTGGCAGGACACAGAAAAGCATCCCATAATGAGCTTCTACAACTTTCAGTGCCTGTGTTCAGTTATTAAATTTAATCATTTAATCTGGTCCAGCAGCTTGTTTTTTACACACCCAAGATTCTCTTCCCTATCCACTTTCCATGCAGCCAAGGTAAATTTAGGATAGACTACGAAGACCTTACCCTGTGTAGTGATTGCATAACAATCATTTCACTTATTCACTCATTAGACATATCTGAACATCTGCATTGTGCTAAGTATCAGGAGAAGTACATAACTATTGACAGGCATGCACTGAGTAAAATAAAGTTGCTACACTCATGACTCATGGAAGTAGTAGAGAACTGGAACAGACAGAATTACTTTTCAATAATGTAACAGCCACTGACATGAAGGAACAATAACGGCAGATAAAAGGGGAAGGAATACAAGAAGAAGGGATTGGAAAAATAAACAGAAACAATTAAATAATCTTTAACTACTTGAAAAATTAAGCCAGGTAAGGATTTCCAAGGAGAAGGCATGCGAAAGTGGTGGGGTGGGCTGAATGACTAAATATAGAAAGTAAATGGATTGTACCTTACACCATTATTAGGACAACAATATATAGCTTGCCAAGTCATAGAGACAAGAAGAAAATCTACGACTAGTATTTCTCTAAATATACTGAGTATTAGACCAACTCCTAATGACATATTATTATATCCATAGATCAATAAATATTGACCTTCTTTTAAAAAGCTGCTTCTATGTACAGTTGATAGTGATTCGCACAGAGATACACAACAGGACAATGTCTGGAGAGTAAGAAAATGCAGAATATTCATCTCTAATGGAACATAAATATTGCTTCTTCTCCAAAGGGTCAGGGTTTGTTACAGAAGACAGGCCAGAAAGAGATTAAGAGCCAGAGGTAATGTACAGCTGCAAAAATGAGTGTACTCTGCACTTTCAGCAGTTGTGACAGCCTGCACAAGGTCTGTGCAACCTTAGCCAGTCACACCCCTGGATACACTGTTATTGATAACTGACAGGTGCTGAGAGAAGGAGAGACATTATTCTCTAAAAGTATAGCCATGATGAGTCAACTACTCTCCACTTGAAAGCTACACCACTAATTGGCCTTGACTGGCATTGAAGAATGTTGCAGTAAATATTAAAAATGATTTGGCTTATTTCTTTTTTAAACAACTTTATTTAAAAAACAGGGATAAATGTACAGATTTCTAAAAGCACTTTTGCAAAAAACTATGTGAATATATTTTGTCAGTACTTGATTTTTTTAAAGGATTGATAGTGTGCATTGAAATCTTACAAGTTACAATGAGCATAAAGTACATGTAAAACAAGTCCTGTCTCTGTGTCACTCCTGTCCCTTTCCGTGCATTGGTCCCTTATTTCCTTTTAATTCTCCCTGACTTCTCAAAATTTTGTAACTTCTGTATGTATTTTATACTACCTACTTAATCCAATTCTGATTGCTAGTATGTACAGATGTCCTGAGTTGAACATTTGGACTTGACATTTTATGTGACAGCTCCTCCTTAGAGAAAATTGATGGCCTATTCTAATCAGGAATTGGCCAACTTCCTGTAGCTCTGTCTCTAGGAGTAGGACCTAGTGGAACTCTCTGTGTCCCTGTGGGCATGCCAACTGGTGGTACCTTTATGCCAACTCCTTAAATAATTGTATAAGTATTTGTGTAGGGGATTATTTTAATACATTTGACAAAGTGTTTAATAAGCTATTGCTATATTTATATCATTGCTATATTTTTCTTCTAAAAAGCATTTCACAATAACTAAGAAACATTAAACGTAAATTAGCCAACACTCAGCAATGTCTGATACCTATATTATTTAAATACCATTTGTGGAAGATATGTAACTTCTGAGATGTAAACTGAAAAAGAATCCAATTGAACAAACATTGTCTCATTTTGTAAATTAGTATTTTTCACATAAAGTTGCCTTCCACTTGGATGTGCAAGCTATTTATAAATTCCATATAAAACCCAAAAATCCAGCACACATCAACAGTGGGACTACTTTGTTATATATTCCTTACAAGTCATTAAATCCGTGGCCATGAGAATGTCTCAGAAAGAACAGGAACTCCGGCAGCTAAGCCTATGAACTGAGTTTAATCTCCTTGATCCCAAAGGTAGAAAAAAAAAACTGATCACACAAGTTGTTCTCTGACCTTCACAAGTGTGTTGTGTTATATGGACAGCCCCACAAACACACACAAAAAGATAAAAATTCCATCTAAAAAACGTTCAAGTTAAATAATCCTAGTAGTTTTAGCACAGAGAAACACAAATCTGTTGTTAGAAGTTTGTTTGATCATGATGAAGGTATTTTCACTGGTGAGCAGCATGTGTCTATGCAGTTGGGTCTTTCTGTTGCCCTATCAGATTTTGCAGAGTTATGGACAGCATACACAGAAATCCTGATTTAATTGACAATGAGGTAATATGGCATTGTATTTTATTATCAAAATTTCTGAATGTTCAATTTGTAAAAGGATGATAAGCTAGACAGATACTAATAATATTTTTGCTTCAAACTCCAGCTCACAGTCCATGGTGGTGACAAGTGATCTGACAGTGAGTCAGAAAACAAATGCTTAGCTTTTCTGTGATCCTCTATGAGCTTGGCATTCAAAATGAAAAGGAAATTGGTAGCAGTCCATTTCTGTGGTCAAAAGTCATATTTATTTTAAGAAACATTAGAGCATGATGTTTTGTGAGCTCAAGAAAGAAGTATACTAAATAAATAAAAAAAATACTCAACAAAATCCTTGCAAACTGAATCCAAGAACACATCAAAACCACCATTCATCATGACCAAGTAGGCTTCATCCCGGGGATGCAGGGATGGTTTAACATAAGGAAATCCATCAATGTAATCCACCATATAAACAAACTTAAAGACCAAAATCACATGGTCATCTCACTAGACACTGAGAAAGCATTCGACAAAATCCAACACCCCTTCATGTTAAAAGTCCTGGAAAGAACAGGAATCCAAGGCCCATATTTAAACATAATAAAAGCAATATACAGCAAACCAACAGCCAACATCAAACTTAATGGCGAGAAACTTGAAGCAATCCCACTAAAATCAGGGACTAAACAAGGCTGCCCACTCTCCTCCTACCTATTCAACATAGTACTGGAAGTCCTGGCTGGAGCAATTAGACAGCAATAGGAGATCAAGGGGATACAAATCAGAAAGGAAGAGATAAAAACATCACTCTTTGCCGAGGACATGATAGTGTACTTGAGTGACCCCAAAAATTCCACCAGAGAACTCCTACAGCTGATAAACAAGTTCAGCAAAGTGGCCGGATACAAAATTAACTGAAACAAATCAGTAGCCTTCCTATACTCAAAAAACAAACATGTGGAGAAAGAAATTAGGGAAAAGGTACCCTTCACAATCGTCACAAAAACTATGAAATACCTTGGTGTGTCTCTAACTAAGGAAGTGAAGGACCTGTATGACAAGAACTTCAAACCTCTAAAGAAAGAAATTGAGGAGGATCTCAGAAAATGGAAAGATCTCCCATGCTCATGGATTGGAAAGATCAACATCTTAAAAATGGCCATTCTACCAAAAGCAATCTACACATTCAATGCAATCCCCATCAAAATTCCAACCCAGTTCTTCATGGAATTGGAAAGATCAATGTGCAATTTCATCTGGAATAATAAAAAACCTAGAATAGCGAAATCCATCCTCAACAACAAAAAAACATCTGCGGGAATCACTATCCCTGACCTCAAGCTATATTACAAGGCAATTGTGCTGAAAACTGCATGGTACTGGTACAGAAATAGGCAGGTGGATCAATGGAATAGAATAGAAGATCCAGAAATGGGCCCTCATGTATATGGTCACCTGATTTTTGACAAAGGAGCAGTAAACATTCAATGGAAAAAGGACAGCCTATTCAACAAATGGTGCTTGTCCAACTGGCACTCAGCATGCAAAAGAATGAAAATAGACCCCTTCTTTTCTCCTTGTACAAAGCTCAAGTGTAAGTGGATTAAAGATCTCCACATTAAACCAGATACACTGAAACTATTAGATGAGAAAGTAGGGAAAACCTTAGAACACATAGGCACAGGAGAAAATTTCCTGAACAAAACACCAATGGCTCAAGCTCTAAGGTCAAAGATTAACAAATGGGACTTAATGAGATTGCAAAGTTTCTGTAAGGCTAAGGACATCGTCAAGAAAACTAAACGGCAACCAACAGAATGGGAAAAGATCTTTACCAACACCACATCAGATAGAGGCCTAATATCCAAGGTGTACAAGGAACTCAAAAAGCTAGACACCAGAGAATCAAATAACCCTATTAAAAAATGGGGTACAGAGCTAAACAAATCATTTTCAGTTGAGGAACACCGAATGGCCGAGAAACATCTGAGGAAGTGCTCGACATCCTTAGCCATCATGGAAATGCAAATCAAAACAACCCTGAGATTCCACCTTGCACCAGTCAGATTGGCTAAGATCCAAAACTCAGATGACAGCAGATGCTGGCGAGGCTGCGGAGAAAGAGGAACACTTTTCCACTGTTGGTGGGGTTGCAAGCTAATACAACCACTCTGGAAATCTGTCTGGCGATACCTCAGAAAATTGGACATAGTACTACCTGAAGACCCAGCCATTCCACTTCTGGGCATATACCCCAGAGACACTTTAATACACAACAAAGATATATGCACCACAATGTTCATAGTGACTCTATTTATAATAGCCAGAAGCTGGAAGGAACCCAGATGTCTGTCAGAAGACGAATGGATCCAAAAATTGTGGTACATATACACAATGGAATACTACTCAGCCACCAGAAACAATGACTTAACCAAATTCTTAAGAAAATGGCTGCATCTAGAGAAGATCATGCTGAGTGAGATAACCCAGTCACAAAAGAACAGACATAATATGCAGTCACTGATAGTGGGATGCTAACCCCAGAGGCTTGCACTCTCTTAGAAACAACTCACAGACTGTATGAAGTCCAAGAAATAAAGAAAACAAAAAATATACATATATTCACAAAACAAGAAGTCTTTGACTATTTCCATGTTCAGTTTTGTTTTGCATGTACTTTACGCTTATTGCAACTAGTAGGTTTTCAATGCATACTGTCAAGCCCCTTAAAAAAATCAAGTACTGGCTAAAAAATATATTCACATGGTTTTATGTAAAATTTATTTTAATGTCTGAAAAAACAGTACTGACAAAAATGTATAATTTTAAGCAAAAATGTTTAAAATCTGTACATTTATCTTTGTTTTGCAAAATAAAATCGTTTAAAAAAATAAGTTGCATCAATAATCATGTGACACTGAAATAATAGCATCACAATACTAATATGATTTATTAATTAATACTAATTATTAATACTAATATGAAGGACAGGGTTGTGTTTAATATATCAATAAGTAATGGATCAAAGTTCCAGGAGACAGTTTAATAAGAAGAAAAGCTCAGGGAATCATTATAGCTTAAGATAGCATTCAGAGGTCATGCTTAGTCAATTAGTAAATGTATTCACACTAGATTAGAATTTGCTATCCAAAAGTAAATTCACATGCATTCACACTTTCTCCAAGATGGCTTCATACTTCAGAAACCATTAACATGCCTGTTGAAACAAAAGAATTTTTTTTTCCAAATGTGTCATATTCCTAAAATCTCAAAGCACCCATGTCTATAGAATTAACTGACTTGTTAAATATTGCATAAGTACTTTATATAAGATTTCTCCAATCTCAGAAAGCATTTTACACCATCTTATATACAGTTTGTTTATTCCCAAGACTGTGAAGAAACTTTGAGCTTCTGAAAAATTGTAAAGGTCAACCTGTATTTATGAATAAGTCCCATGATCCTCTGTATGCTTATTTTTCATACTTCAGTTAATGGGAAACTTAGATTTGAACTTAAAGTAGGAACCATGATGTCACTGCAATCCACTGATATGAACACTGTCTAAAATAAGAAAGGAAATCTCAAAGGACAGAGGCATCTGGCTATCATACACACATGCTGAAATAAGAATTCACAATAATATTGTAGGACCACCTTGTAAAAGCCTCTGAAGATTTAGTCTTATTTATTATAAGTTAAAACATTAAATACAAATAGCAAAACTAATCACCTTTTTTTGAAAATTCTCAATCGTAAAAGGTATCACGGAGCAGCATTTTACAAAGAACAATTAGGTCTCAGACTCTAAAACAATGAAAGTTTAATTTGTGTTTATGAAAAAATTTTGAAAAGCAAAGGCTAACTTTACATAAAAAGAAACACGAAATTTCATTGTAAGTTTAAGACTTTTGAGAGTTCAGAATAATTTATGAATCCAACAAATGAATGCACACCCTGCTTCAAAGTCTCCTCCTGAACCTAAAACTTATAGATCAATGTGATAAAAGTCCTATCCTTCTATCAGATACTTCACTGTCTTAGCACATTAAATCAAGTAGTCAGACATGGTGATTCATGTCTATAATCTCAGTAGTTTTGGAGCTGAAACAGGATTACAGTATACACTGCTCACTTTGATTCCAGGACTGCCTGGACTTAAGAGACCTTAACCTAAAGTCAAAAACCAAATGCTACCACAGACTCCACAGAAGAGAGAGTGAAATCTAGTCTGAGGAGTGGCCTTCTGACATCCATGAACATCCCATGATTACACACACAAACACACACACACACACACACACACACACACATGCATGCACACTCACCAATGTATATATATTAAATTGTATTTTTTTAAAAAATCAGGTGAACATACAAAATCAACTCTATCTGAAGATATTTTCTGCAATCAATGACACTTGATCATTCCAAAGACTCATATCTATGCAAAGTGTTTATTTATGGATTACTAAAATTTAAATCAGTTACAACTTATAAATGAATTCTAAGCTCCAGTTTAACATACTTTATACATATGTATTTTCTAAAATATAATGATTCATATATTTCCCAAATACAGACATTTAAAAATATTTTTTCTTGTAGATTTTCTTTTGTAGCTTCTCGATATCTTACAATGGACAATGGAGCAAGTAGACCAGGAAAGAATGAGTTTGGGCTTGAACAAGAGGGGCCTTAAGCCTATACAGTTACTAGTTGAATTTTGTGTGAAAAAGAAAAAAAAAAGTATGGTAGACATGAAGTCAGGACTCATTTTTCCATCCTACAGTTCTTTCCCATTTTGAATATAAATCAACCCATAAAAATTCCCAGAAGAAAACTTATTTTAAAAAAGATTTTCTCCCTTCAGGCTTTGATAGGGTATTCACATTTGGACTGACTGCCTTCTGTTCCCACTCCATCACCATTAAGTAAGTCTTATGGCCCTACTAAGAAGCACCATTTCTATCTTTGTGAAGGTGAGTTTGAAAGGAGTAGTAAGTGAGAAACAGGGAAGGCACATACGAGCAAGCTACAGAACACTGAGGCCTTATTCCTATAATGCCAAGGCCAGGATTTCGGTATGTGCCCTGTCAGATGGAGGCCAGTTGCATGTGCATGTGCATGATTATAGTATGGCCAGTTTTCCTCAGTACATATGGAATGATACCGGATATACTGAGTTAGCTATAAAACAGTCCCTTGTCCTGCAGTTTCAGAGGTCATGTAAACCTTGTTTTTTTTTAATACTTCTATACTGAATATTCTGTCATTATGACACCAATATATACATCCACTGTTTGAGTTTAACATATCATAATTTCCTGTATTTCTTTTCTCTTTCCATGTAAGGAGAGTCCCTGTGAGCAGTCCCTTCTAGACAAAACTACAAACTGCTCACAAAAAAAACTGCTATTATATTTATTTGGTTCTGATGGTTACTGGGTAACTCTATTATGATCAAGAAAGTTTCCCTTAAAATATGACAATAAAGTTCTCATATTGAAAGATATATTCATCACTCAGTGTTTGCATATGCACTTATTAGGAAGTAGACAAAACTACAAATTTGAGGGTCTCAATATACTAAACTCCACTCTGAGAAAATATGTGAGTGCCTTTCACATTAGTAAGGATTCTGGAAAATAAATGATAAAAGACATATCTGTGAAATTGGGTTAATATTAAATGATTATTTGAGGTATTTGAGGTATGATGGAATACTAAAGTTTATAATCATTTTTAAACCTTATGATATATACGTATGGGTGATATGAACTACATTTATACTATATCCAAAGTTTTTTATTAACACTTTTATTTTACTAAACAAAGATAAATGTACAGATTTCAAGCATTCTTTGCGTAAAATTATACAATACATTTTTGTCAGTACTTTTTTTCAGATTTTAAAATAATTTTTACATAAATCTATATGAATAGTCATGGTACTGGTACAGAAATAGGCATGTGGATCAATGAAATAGAATAGAAGATCCAGAAATGAGCCCTCATGTATATGGTCACCTGATTTTTGACAAAGGAGCAGTAAACATTCAATGGAAAAAGGACAGCCTATTCAACAAATGGTGCTGGTCCAACTGGCACTCAGCATGCAAAAGAATGAAAATAGACCCCTTCTTTTCTCCTTGTACAAAGCTCAAGTGTAAGTGGATCAAAGATCTCCACATTAAACCTGATACACTGAAACTATTAGATGAGAAAGTAGGGAAAACCTTAGAACACATAGGCACAGGAGAAAATTTCCTGATCAAAACACCAATGGCTCAAGCTCTAAGGTCAAAGATTAACAAATGGGACTTAATGAGATTGCAAAGTTTCTGTAAGACTAAGGACATCGTCAAGAAAACAAAACGGAAACCAACAGAATGGGAAAAGATCTTTACCAACACCACATCAGATAGAGGCCTAATATCTAAGGTATACAAGGAACTTAAAAAGCTAGAAACCAGAGAATCAAATAACCCTATTAAAAAATGGGGTACAGAGCTAAACAAAAGGTTCTCAGTTGAGGAATATCGAATGGCTGAGAAATATCTGAGGAAGTGCTGGACATCCTTAGCCATCAGGGAAATGCAAATCAAAACAACCCTGAGATTTTTACCTCACACCAGTCAGATTGGCCAAGATCCAAAACTCAGATGACAACAGATGCTGGCGAGGTTGCTGAGAAAGAGGAACCCTTCTCCATTGTTGGTGGGGTTGCAAACTAATACAACCACTCTGGAAATCAGTCTGGTGATACCTCAGAAAATTGGACATAGTACTACATGAAGACCCAGCTATTCCACTTCTGGGCATATACCCCAGAGACACTTTAACACACAACAAAGATATATGCACCACAATGTTCATAGCAGCTCTATTCATAATAGCCAGAAGCTGGAAAGAACCCAGATTTCCTTCAGAAGATGAATGGATACATAAATTGTGGTACATTTACACAATGGAATACTACTCAGCCACCAGAAACAATGACTTGACCAAATTCTTAAGAAAATGGCTGCATCTAGAGAATGTCATTCTGAGTGAGATAACCCAGTCACAACAGAACAGACATAATATGCAGTCACTGATAATGGGATGCTAACCCCAGAGGCTTGCACTGCCCCAGAAACAACTCACAGACTGTATGAAGTCCAATAAATAAAGAAAACAAAACAAAACAAAACAAAAAATTCTTTACACAACAAGAAAACTTTGACTATTTTCATGTTACATTTTGTTTTGCATGTACTTTGTGCTCATTGTAAATATCCAATGTTTTAAACCACTTCTATAAGAGTTTCAAAGATGAATAAACATGTGTTAAGTAATAAAAGAAAATAAACATGTTGACTGTGATACATACAACATATGATCAAGAACAAAGAAAAAAACAGCACATGTTTATCTTAAAATTCATCCAGTGGTGTGATTTTTATCCACTTCTGAGGTGTCAGTTATGAAAATATGATATTTATAATTAAAACACAGGTCAGCAGATTAATGTAAAATTCATTTGTCAGTCTTCCAACACAATACCTTTTTTAAGATTACTTCTGTTTTAAGCCTTCATTAGTTATGGAGAAGTCCATATATCTGCAGGGATTAGGTACTGGGTAAGAATTACTGGGGAGAAACAGGGGAAAGAGTGGTGATACACGGAGGGAAAACTAACATAATGACCATTTTAGGGAAATTAATTACTATATAAGATTCTTAAAATATATACACAAAAAAACTCCAAATCCTTTGCCACCAAGTTAAACCCCCAGTGCCAGAATTAGGTAATGTATAGTTGAATCAACGGCCAATAGGATCCCTTAATAACCTTCAAATATGCCAGGGTATTGCCAAGGCTGTTGCTTGTTCTCCATGATCTGATGGCAAGACCCTGTTGTTGGAGACAAAATATACACATCTTACTGAATGCAGTGAAGTCATGCTGAAATTTAATTTAAAGGCTTTGCCCTTATTGTCTAGGGTTTATGATTTTATAAGTTACTCGGTTTACTAGTAAAGAATAAGTGTAACTATCAACCCAAATATAAATGGTGTGATCTTCATTGATGAAAAGCTTCCATGGTCAGCTAATGTAAGAGTAGCAAAAGAGAGGAAAAATGAGAGCAACCATATACTCTCTGATTGTATTCAGTAAGATAGGATCTAAGGCTGAGTCTGCTAGGATAGCCAAGAACCTAAGATTGGATAGGCTTTGGGCCTAGAAGTCGACCAGATACTATTGTTCTACTAAAGAAATATCTAACAGCATTCTAACTATCACCATAGATTAATGTCTTGCTTAACCATAGACAGAGAAGCTTCATTTAACAGTAGGTAGAAACAAACACAAAGATCCACAAGTAAAAAATGTTCATAGTGAAAGAATTTGGAAGATTTCATCCTAAATGGGATGGCTTTGCAAAATCCCTTCCCTTGGGTCTCAAGGAGCTGTAGAAAAGATAAGACAAAATGATTGTAAGAAGCACAAGGGAGGAACAACTCCAAAGAATCCTTGTGTTCCAGCCGCAACATCGCTTGTGCACATATGAACTCATAGACGCTATGGCATCATTCAGAGATTCGAGCAAGAAAGGGCCCCAGTATTGAGAGGTGGAAGTGCCCATATTCCCCCTTTCATAACTCAGAATCTATCTCAAATTGATATCCAGCTGCAATAGAAACATTGTCTTTCCCCAATGGAGTATCACTGAGTATATTAATCACACTTAAAGGAAGGTTGCATTCCCGACAGGACATGCAAGTATAAAACAGTTTTTGCAGATGTTTTGTCTTATGTTACTCTGGGCATTTTGTCTTACTGGTCTTTTGCTTGTATATTATGGTACCCAGTTTTGTGTTTTTAGAGTTTTGATTGTGTATATGTGTTTCTTGTCTTTTATTCTATGTTTCTTATTGTTTGTTTGTATTTTTGCCAGTTTGTTTGTTTTCTACAGATAGACACAATGGATGGGATTTGATGGGGGGGCGGGGAAGACCTGGAATGATTTGCAGGATGCGAAATGCTGATGAAAATAGAGTGTATATATTTTTCTCAATACAAATTATTTTTTAAAAGGAAAGAAAACCCAGCCAACCATGACATAGACAGGCTGTGCTTATCTTTTTGGAAACTATCATGCTGTTCTCCTAAGCAGCTGTCCTATTAAAAACAAATAAGAAAGAAAATACAAAAAATTACTTTCACTTATCAATAGCATCAGTTTAAAATACTATATTAATCATAAAACAGAGGAACAAAACAAAAAAGCAGTTATTTTGGATTTTTCTTGAGTGAACTAAAATCCCTTCCTTTATAAACACACTATCAAGATACAGTAGATACACACATGTTTATTTATACTTACAGAATACACTATCTTGTTTACCTGGGAGACATTAAAGTTTCTGGCGATTAGCTCTCAGTTGCATGCTCTAAGACACTGTTTCTGAAATGTACTGCTTTAGGCCAATCAACACTTTTTCTCATTTTATTTCAACTTCCTACATTCTTCCCATCTTCTTCCCCCTTCCCTTATTCCTTGGTTTACTAATAAGTTGGGTGATCTTTAACTCTTTATCTTTGATAGTTATTTTTACAAGTGTGTGTGTGTGTGTGTGTGTGTGTGTGTGTGTGTGTGTGTGTAAATTTAGTATGTACAGCACATTATGGAAGAGGCTGCAGAGATCAGAAGGATCAACCAGATTCCCTGGTACTGGAGGAACGGCATATGTAAGTTGATATACAGGTGTTAGGAATTGAACCCAAAATTCACAAAAGCAGTAAGTGCCCTCACTGTTATGCCACTTGCTGTGCCTCATCTCCCTCTAGCCCCGAACTTTACAATTTCAAACTATGATTCCTTTCACAACCATCCCTACTGTATTGCTGAGAACGTTCAGATAATTTTCCTCTGGATTAAATGAGAGGTTTGTGTAGATCTTTTGAGTGGTCTGTGATGTCTTATATGCTCTGTTTTTATATTGGCTGTCCCTGCAAAACCCTAAGTTATGATCGATTCTTCTCAAAGACTGGGGATTTCTTTCTCTTCCTAAACAACATCCAGTGCTCTTGAGCTTTCTATTTTCTCTGTGTGATGTGTTTTTCCTTTAGATGACCTCATGCTTGGAAGTGACATCCCTGGGCATCCCAGACGCTTGTGTTTCTATGATGTTGCTCTAAGATTTGTTAGGAGCATACTTCGTTTTCAAAATTTTCCTGGCTCTTTTCTTTGTCCTCATTACTGAGATGGTGGCAAGTACTCTAGAAGTCATGACAGAGGGCTTTAATGAAGCTGTACAGATCATGCATGAAGAGAGTGCCAGGGAGAACACCTGCTTACTCTTTCCTGACAGAAAACAGCATCGGAAACAGAAACGAAAAGTTCATTCCCTACATTTCTATCTGTTACTACTTAATTACCTACAAGTATCTCAAGATTTATTTCCTATGCCCTACACCTAGTCTCTTTAAAATTCTTCAACCAAATATGTCCTATATTCTTGTTCAAACAGGCTTCATTTCTCTAAAAAATAACGTTACATCCTCAATTCTACCTTCCCATCAGACTGAATATGAAACCTGGGGAAAACAGAGTTTGTTAATCCTTTTTTTCTGCATCTGCATCTCCCTAATGCTTATATTTTCCAGACTTTTTATTGCCACTGTGTCTGTAGTGAAGGGATCTTAAGGAAGAATTTAAAAGTGAAGGCACACAGGACAGTGAAGTAAGATCATGTCATTTTTCTCTGTTTATGACTATCTTGTTTTATTCTTTGAAATATCAGCTGTGTTATTTCTCACTCCCAGTTCACCAATTACCCGCACCCCTACCATCAATATGCAGGACTTTCCTCCCCCTGAGTTCACCAGAATAATATGCTCCTTATTTTCTTTCAAGTTGCTTTTGTCATTTATGTCCCTATCACGGAATTGTTAAGCCCCGCCAGCACTGCCTTTCGACACAAGCAGCAGAGGAAGAGTGACAGCAAATATGAAGTGTGTACATTTTCATCATCTATTCTAAGTAAGACAGTCGTATTGTCACCTCCGACACGACACCTTTTCAGTCTTCATTGTACCCTTGCTCATTTAACAGCCCTCGGGAAATGAGACATCACGCTACCCATTGAGACAAGTTAAGGAAGAAAATCGCACAAAGACCTACGACGAGTGGTTTGTATATAACTGTGTTCCAGTATGAGGCACCTGGGAATTCTGAAAGCCAGCCACAACTCCTCACATAGTTTCGATACCTTTCCTTTCTGAAATAATCCCTTTTCTCTCAGGATACAAAGAACTGTATGTTTACATCTATGATTAAAATCTAAAAATTTCTAAAAACCTCTCGCTATTAATGATTTTTTCAAACACCCCAATACTATAATTCCCTCCCTTACTTTGTATATGTTTATTACAGGACTAATGTTCAGATACCCACCACACACATAAAACACCAAGAATTTTGGCATACCTCTAGACCTTGTTCTAGGGTCTGTGTAGAGTCATGAGGTTTTTTACAACTTCCTGGCCATTCACAGTTAATAATATGACCAGATCCAAGTAAAAATGAGATCCAGTTTAAAAACTGGGTTCAGAGTTACAAAGGTAAGTGATTCCCACTTTAGCACTTCACACACAGTTATACAGCATGTCATCCTAGGCAACAACAACAAAACAATATATGAGGGATCTGAAATATAAAATACAGAAGGAACGAGAGCATGGAAAAGATAGAATTTTGAGGTCTGGTACCCTAGTCTGGAGTGGGCAGTGATTTCTATAAACATGTACACAGTCAAGGCTTTATATGAAAAAAGAAGCTCAGCTGAACTAAGAATTCCATCACTTCAAAATCTTCATTGCTCCACATAATGGGCAATTAAACCAAAGAGTTAAGAGCAATAGCTTACAGAGCCAAAATGAACAAGTTTCAGCAGAGAACATGTCAGCTGAAGAAGTTTCACAAACGAGAGAGTTAAGAAGAAAATGCCTTCCTTTGAAGAGAGTGGCTTTTTTCCCCCTGCTGTCACCTAATTAAATCTCAGAGTACACAAAGTTGCACAATCAACCATCAACATCCTTTTGAGACTCATTTTAGAGAAAAAAGACCTTTACTGAGCATTTATTTTAGCACACTTACTTTCTTGGTTCTAAGCATAAGATAGATATCATCTTTATTCTGTGTGGTTCTATATCTCACTTCCATATTTGCAGCTTGATCTTGTGTTGGTGTGGCGGGTTTTCCAGAACTGATCCTTAACAACCTGAGGTCAAGAGTGACATGGCAGCCAGCCACGTGTGTGACAACAGCCATTGCTCCCTTTCCTCAGGTTAGTGAGGTTTATCTGGACATTTATAATGATGGATCGGAATGTCACACTTTCCACTGTTTCCTGAATGAGGGCACAGTGCAGTGGCAGAGGTTACAGAGATGTTTTCTGAGAGTTCCCAGTGTGGTCCTTCCTGTTACAATATGTATCTATCATGTAATCAAGGGGGTGACAAAGAGCAGCAAGAATGTCCGGAATTCTACAAACACAAGTAGTACCAGGGAACACACATAATTTGATGATAATGGTAATTTTTCTGCCATATGCCATTCAGAAAATGAGCAGATTTATTATATACTTAGGGTTCAAAGGATAATGGGTAGCCTAGAGGTCCTGAAATAATCACACAGCTTAGGATATACAGCAGTGAAAATAACTTGGACCACTTCTATTTCTTCAATAATGTGTAAGTGCATTTCATAGCTAGCCATGCCTTTGGTTTCCTCAGGGTTTGTGCTTTGGTAATGTAGATATGAATAAAATGGTATGTGTCTATGTTTATCAGTATTGGGATCACTGTAAGATTAGCTCTACTTGCATGATTTGTATTTTCATTTAATATGTGGATTGGGTAATTCATCCACGGAGAGGTATGTTTATTCATTTTGGCTGATGAATTTTCTACTATGAGTATATAACATAGATTTTAATAATTCTAGTGTTAGCTCTATCTCTAACTTTTCTGAATAAAGTTCAATACAGATAGACACACAAACATTCTTCCATGCATAAACAGAATTCTCTTTATCCTCTGAGTGCCAATACTAACTTGCATTGTTCCCTACAACCATGAAGTCTTAATCTCTAAATTCTTGTCAGTTTTATAAACTTAGAAATTTTTTTTGCTTGCCATCATTTATGTACAGCCAAGTAATATAATCTAGATTTGAATGTATTTCATGAACAACATAATTGGATTATTTTTTTTCTATTTTACCTTGTCTCAAAGTAGCTATTTACGTTCTTTTTAACTTCTACAGCATTATTTTTAACTAAGTTGTAAGATTTCTCTAGATACTCTGTAGATGACCTGGATACTAATATTTCTTTGTTTGAATGTGTATATTGCCATCATATACTGTTTTTATAAAGTTGAGTCACTTTTCATGGTGGTGGCTCTTAGCTTGTGTATTAGTTTTAAGATCAGTTTTACAATAGATTCTACAACTATTTTCTGGATAATGTGTAATACTTTATATTCCTATGAGGAATTGTATGCCTTTGTTGAAGTATTGGACCTGGTTTTATTTGATCATCGAATAGCATCATTGTAAAGGACTAACTTGAATTCTCCTCAGAGATAAGAGTGCTGAATACACTTCATCTGTCCATTTGTCATCTCTGTGCTCCCTGTGTTGAAATGTGTGACTGGTTTTCTCTAGGAGGTTGTAGGTCCTCTTTTCCATCTAAAACCAGCTCTTGATGCCCAATGCCTTTTGGCAAGAATTAAGAAGAGACATTTCAGCTTTCAGAACTTCTCCTATAGCAGCTTCTTCTTGGTATCGTGCTGGCTATCAGCTGTGTCTACCTCTTCACAAGAGCATGTGTTTGGCCTCAGACAAAATGTCTTTGTCACTGTCTGTGGGTCTTTGAGGGCAGTGTTATTGTGAAGCCCTTCTGCTGGAAGTCCTGCCATTCAGCATCAAAGATTTCCTGTTTGATAAACAGAGCTGGGTCCACCCAGAAGAGATATCCTGGTCATGATCGTTGATCTTCACCAGCTACGACCCCAACATGTCACCCTTTCAGTTGAACAGAAGAAGCCTGAACTCTCATCTGGCTTTGCCTTCTGCTGTGACACAGCGTTTTCCAGGTCAAAGATTGCCTGATTTGGGCTGTTCATCAGTGAAGAGAGGCTCTGGTCCTGGTGATTGTTTAGCCCAGAAGGAACACTGTCTTTTAATATTGAACAAAACAAGCATGCCGAGCTTGAAACCTAGATGAAGAGTTTCTGAATGGCCGCTTACTCCTAAATCTGCTTCAACACTGAGATTTTAGAGGAAGCTGCAACAACTCATTGAATGAGAAGAAGCTGGAGTTGCAGAAGGATCAGATTGACAAGGAGGTGAGTAATAAGCTCTGCCAGGAGTTTGTCCCATGTGCCAGTGCCTTCCACTTATGGATTCAGATGATCAGGATGTGCTTTATCAACGACAGAGTTCATCATTGGGTTACTGATGTTTATCAGTATATACTTGGGGATGATCAATTATACAAGGTTCTGTAAGATCAAAGAATCAGAAACTCTTGAATTTCAGTTTTAAGCTACCAAACATAAACACCAAAAAGAGTCTGAACTCTGAGAGGTGCAGTGAAAATTAAAGATTAGCTTGTGGCTACTGAAGCCTTTATCTGTGCTTTGTGGACAAGGAGCTCAGTGGGCTTGTTCTAGCAGTGGGACCAGATGGAACAGATGAACAAGGCTGTACTGCACAACTTGGAACTGCAGAGTGAGGCCAGGAACACAACTGGAATGATCAATGAGGCTCTCAAGGATCTTAGCATTCTATTTATTCAAACAGTATGAAAAGAATGAACCTGGCCATTTAAACCAGCAGGAGCTCTGCCTTCACATGCCTGGTCTGGCTATGACATCTCAGTGTTACAGGGAAGAGAACCCAACATGAGCCCAACGTGATCCCGGATACTGTCGATTTCAAAAGGGATGTGCGTATCTCCCAGCAAACCTACATGGGTTTCATCCTTTGCACGGAACAGAGAATGTCAAGAAGAAAGGAGATCTGATTGTGATACTCTTGGGTTCTGTCTTTAGTTCTATTTTCTAAATTTAGTTATTTTTCAGTTTTATTTGCTCCTTTCAAATCTACATAAATTGTCACATTACTTTGTATTATACTGAATAAAAACTGTACAGACTAATGAATTCATTTGTGGTGGACATCATCATCTTATTTCCTATTTTTAACATATTACATCTAGTTTTGATATTTAATGGAAGATATCAAGTAAGTAGTATTCATTGGCTTACAAAAATGGTATTTTGTTCACAGATGGCTTAGAGTTTATTTTTATCAAGAGTGATTTTTGTTGATAATTTCTTTATGCTTATAAAGCCTGTGTTTTAGAGTCAAATGTATATTTGAATGTTTACATGTTTAAGAGTCAGATTTTAAAGTGTAAAGTGTTCTTATTTTTAGGATATCTGAAAAATTTTATGATAAGATAAAATTGAGCAAGTTGAGTCATTTTCTAGGATTAAGCAAATAGGACTTGGAATAATGAGATTTGATTTTGGACCTCTGATTTCTCAATTATCTATTACTTACACAAATCAACAACTTCACCATTCCTCTTCATTTGTTTTCAGTAAGGAATATAAACTGACAATATATTTCCCTTGTACAAAAAGCATGGTACAAGAATAATGTAAAATAATTCAAAGAAAATTAGCACCATAAATGATGAGAAGTTCTATAATTAGAATATAGAGATCTTCAAATTTATGACCTAATTATTTTCCTCCTTTCCTTAGGCATAACCTAATAGATTTGGTTATTGTACTAGACAATAAAGGCCATAAAATTCAATTTTTATGAAAATAAATAAAATTAAGCCACCAAGATACTATTTCACAAACACTTATTAAATATGTAAATTCAACTGTAGCAGAATAATATTTTGATATCCCACTGTGAGAACTTTCCTTTTAATTTTTCTTATGTTCATGTATTTTCAATAAATAGTTGACATTCAGAAGGAGATGATAGAGAACAATAATTACACTCTCTGTTTTTCCTATTTTTATGTGATTTGGAAAAGTATATAGTGGAAGTACTCTTGAACTCTTTGGATTTCAATAGTAAGAAAAATAACTTAAATGAAAAAGTGTTTTCCTTTTATTTTTGACTCCCACAAGGATAAATATAAATGCAAAAAAAAACCCAAAAAATATCATACAAAAAGAAACTCACTATTATTTAGATCTGTTTTATCATGGAAAATATATAAGAGCATTGCTAATTGAGAAAAAAAAAAAAAAAGAAAATGTAAGGTTACAGGACATAAGATATCTAGTTCTGAGTTTAAGGACACCATGCATCACAGAATGCCAATAGACTCTATGTTTAAAATATTGAAACTTCATTCTAAGTCCCCATAAGAGGTAGATAGTTGCCCAAGATATGCCTTTTGATATTAAATTATCTTATTTATTTATTTATTTATTTACCTTCCATATATTTCCCTCTTCCCTGTCCCCCCTTCCAAGTTCTTTACCCCATCCCTCCCCTTTGCCTCTGTGAGGTTTCTCCTCCACCCAACAACCCATACCCACCTATACAACCCTGATCCCCCTCACTTTCCCCCTATACACCTCTTCCCTAGAATATCAAGTATCTACATGATTAAAAGTATCTACATGATTAAGCACATCTCCCACTGAGGATATTTAAGGCAGTTCTCTGCTTCAAAAGTACTGGGGTCCATGGACCAGCCCATGTCTGCTCTTTGGTTGGTGGCTTGGACTTTTGTTACTCTTATGGGTCTGGGTTTCTTCATACTATTGGTATTGCTGTAGGGTTGCAATCTGGTTTAGCTCTTTCAAACCTTCCCCTAACTCTTCCATAGGGGTTGGTGACTTCAGTACAATTGTTGGATGTAAGTATATATATATATATATATATATATATATATATATCTGTCTCAGTCAACTGATGATAGAACATCTCAGAGGACAGCCATGCTAGGCTCCTGTCTGCAAGCACAGCACGGCATCATTAGGTTTGGTACCCACCCATGGGATAGATCACAAGTTGGGTTGGTCACTCACTGAATTACTTTTCCTTAAGACTCTGCTCCATTTTTGTCCCTGCATTTCTTTTAGACAGGAAGAATCTTGGTCAAATTTTTTGACGGTAAGTTGGTGACCTCATCCCTACACCGGGGTATGTGTCTACTCGATGAGGTTTCTTCTGGTTCCATTTCTCTACTCCTTGGCATCCCGACTATAGTCTTCTGTCTAGAGGATTCCCTCCCACAACCCCATCCACAGCTGCATAGTTCCATTCATTCTCCTGGCCTTCTAAGCTTCTCTGCTTTCTACCACCATACCTGATCCTGTCCCCTTTTTCTCTCCCCCTCTTCTGTCCAACCTGTGTCCCACCATCCCTCTGCATTGTATGAGTATTTTATTCCCCCTTCTAAGTTGGATTTAAGCATCCTAAATTAGGCCTTCTTATTTGTTAAACCTCTTATAGTTCTTGGATTGTAGCATGGGTATTCTTTACATTTTGGCTAATATCCACTTATCAGTGGAGGAAACACCATCCTTGACCTCAAACTATACTGCAGAGCAATAGTGATAAAAGCACATGGGATTGGTGCATTGACAGACAGGTTGAACAATGGAATAGAATCGAAGATCCAGAAATAAACTCACATATATATGGACGCTTGATTTTCAACAGAAAAGCCAAAACAATACAGTGGGGGCAAAGAGAAAGCATCTTGAACAAATGTGGTGGTCTAATTGGCAATCTGAGGTAGAAGTATGTAAATTGATCCATATTTATCATCTTGTACAAAGCTCACATCCAAGTGGATTAAAGTTCTCAAAATAAAAGCAAACACACTGAATAGAATCCAAAGTGTAAGTGTGAAATAGCCTCAAATACATTGGCACAGAAAATGGCTCAGAAGCTAAGATAAACAGATGGACCCTCATGAAATTGAAAAACTTCTGTAAGGCAAAGAACACTGTCAACTGGACAAAACAACAACCTACAGATTGGAAAGAATCTTCACTAACTCAGTATCAGATAGAGGGTTAACATATAAATTACAAAAAACTCAAGAACTTAGATGCCAAAATGAAAAAAAAAAAAAAAAAGGATTTTGAATGGCCAAGAAGCACTTAAAGAAATGTTCAACATCCTTAGACATCAGGGAAAATCAAATCAAAACTTAAAAGAAAGAAATGTTCAACATCCTTAGACATCTGGGAAAATCAAATCAAAACAACCCTGAGATTCTACCTCATACCAATTAGAATGGCTAAGATCAAAAACTCAGGTGACAGCAGATGCTGGTGAGGATGTGGAACAAAAGGAACAATCCTCCAGTGTTGGTGGGATTGTAAAGTGGTACAACCACTCTGGAAATCAGTTGGTTGGTTTCTCAGAAAATCGGAAATAGTCTGACTTGATATCCCAGCTATACCACTCCTAAGCAGATAACCAAAAGAAGCTCTTGACTTCCTTAAAAGCTATATTTTGGCAAATTACATCTCATTTCAAAATGCCCCAGACAAGCTAATATACCATAGAGGAAAAGTTTGAGAAATGTGAGGTCTTAGAAGTGCTGTGACCAGGTATAGAAGCCAAAATTATCCTCAAAAGCAATGACACTGTTTTCTGTGACCAGAGAGCTAAAGGTTTCAGCAAGCAAAAGACACATTGACAATAGAAATGAAAACCTGTTACACCTCAGCAGAAGCCAGCAATGAGAAAAGATGTCAGAAATTCAAGTACAAGCTAAGCTGCCATGCTAATATCATTAGGAATGTGTCTAAAAGTCAGAGTCTTCCAGGGAATGGAGAATAGGATATAAAGTAGGATATTAACTGACCATACTAATCATCAATTAAATGAATTTAAAACAGAAGTAACTAAATTATCATTAAAAAGTGCAATTATATGTTTTCTTATTGAACAGAAACAGAAACCCACCAATGAGCTACACTCGGAGCATAAGGGCTAGTGTTTTATGTTTTGCTTGAATTTAGATTTATAATAACTGCATAAAATTCAAATTGATTATAGAATATACCTAAAAACTTACAGAGATACTTTCTCTCTTGCCAGATTGAATGACACTGTCAATCTGAACTACATCCTAAGACCTTTACATCATTAAGTAAAGTACTTTTAAATTATTCATTTCAATTTTCAGTATTATAATATATTTATATCATTAATAGCTTTGCCCCAAATCCTACCATATATTTGTCTTTGTGCATTTTTTTTTTCAAATTCATGACCTTTTGTACTGAGTAGTACAGTAAAGCCTTTGTCTCTTGCTTTCAATTAAATGTATCAGCAAAGCCTTTGGTATGTGTTATCAATAGATTGTTTTGAGACTATATGAGACTATGTTGTCTCTCTAGATAATCTCCACTAGGTCCTACTTGAGAGCTTGCAGCTGTACCAACTTTGGTCCTAAGACACTTTTGGTAAAACTGGAGTTCTTATTTTTGATTATGGTTTCAATGGTCAAAAGAGGCTGAGATTTTTGTGGGTTGTCTGCTCCATTGGGCAGCATAGGTACTTTTAAATTATTAAACCTGTTCCAGCCCCAAATAACCATGCATAGTGTTTTAATAAAATAACTGAAGAGATTAGCTGGGTGTCAGTCTTTTCTAGAAGGCAGAACCCCTCTGCTCCATAGGAAAATGAAGGCTTAGCATCTTTGTGAGCTTCTCTCTCTACAGTGCAGTGGGCACCTACAATCACATCAATCAACCATCTCTTTTTCATTACTTGTTGCTACATATATTTATGCACACATATACATATTTTAAATAAATGCAATCAGCTCAGACTGTATAGTGTAACTTATATGCATGTTTTCAGGTCTGACCACATGGTATTGAATGAAATACTTTAATCCCATAGTCTACCTTTAAAACAGAACACTTGCTATTTCTTAAATCCTGAAATAAATCCTAGGCAATCCTCAGTATCACTACAAAAACAAAGTCCATACCTGTTCTTTACTCCATTTCAGCAATTAGTGAACTGATTATCCATAATTTTTTAGTAGAAAATGGTTAAGGATTAACCGCTTCCCAAATGAATAATTCAGGCAATGCCTTGTTCAATCTGGAACAAAGGCAGCACCTCCTCTATCTGTGGTAACCACAGGTTTTGTGCTGACTGGATGATAATCCCTTCAAGTTGCTTAAGGTCTTACTATTCTCAGTATTTCCTAAGGTTCAATATCCAAAGCATTTCTCCACTCTCTGAAAGTAACAGCAATCAGTGATTAGCAACCAGGTCTGAAGAATTGGGTTAACTGGGGAAAATTCTTGATAGGAGTCAACCTAGAAGGTTAATAACACAATCAAAACATTTCATATCAAAGAATAAAACCAAAGATTCCCTGAACTGTTTCAATTATTTTACTATTTTTTAACTAGGAATGTGCATCAGTTGGGTCATGTGTAGTATATTGGGACAACCACCTTTAGAAAAGAGGATACATAGGATATTGAGAGTCAGCTAGGTCAAGTGCATCACTGAAGAGGTCAGTAATAAAGGTCTATAGAGTGTCTTTGCCCTGAGACACCCTTTTGGCCAGTGGTAAAAAGGCACTGATACACAATCTTTTTTTTTTTCAATTAACCCTTTGCAGGAAAGAAGAGATGTAGTATTAAAACAAACAAACAAACAAACAAAATAAATGATCCAGCAAAGTATTCTTAGAATGAAAGGCAACAACAGCTTACTCAATAAGCTCACACTGTCTCCTGCGTGGACTGTGCCTTCCTAATGCTTTATCTGTGTCTTTTATCTGCTAATGGGCAGAAAATAGTCTCATACCAAGAATGTTTTCAATAACTTTCCAAATGTTGAATAAATATGATATATATATATTGAGAATTCATGCTTTTCAGTCACTCAGAGAACTGTCATTAACTTTGAAGCTTACATATAATACATTTTGCATAATTCTTGATGGCAAAATAAAAATATTCTATTTGAAACCATAGCAACGTTTTGTATTATGCAAAAGGGAAATCTCAAGGGTAAAGATTGATGCCTACAGCTAACTCAAGATGCTTTACTGTTTAATCATTCCAGTAATGGATGGGAACTACATTCAGTTTAAACAATCTGGGTATTGCCAGTTTCCATCTAAAGTTTGCACAGTGTGATGTTGTGGATTTTACTCATGCTGCCTGAAGTACACAGCCACTCTTCTCCTAGATTCTGGTCTATAGCAAGTGAAGTGAAATTGAGGGTGTGGGGGATAATTTTTGAATCTATGTGAGGTGGTGAATCAAAGATTTTAATATTTAGCCACCTTTGGTTGTAAAAGTTTTATCTTAATAAAATTTGCATGGACCTTAACTTCTATTTTCTCAGAGAGGAAAGTACACAAAAAATATTCAGCTCCTGAAGTGCAGCTGTTCTTAAGAACATCTATTATATTTAGCATGATCACATAAAAAAACCAAATTAAAATAATATAAGATAATATTAGAGATATAATAAAAAACATTAATCATTGATGAAAAAGCATGAAAATGATTCCTTTAAAAACATTGAATTTTTTAAGGTTTAGTCTTATATTAATTTAATTTTATACTTTTTATTAACTATAATGAAAAAGTTTTACTTTCTAAATTTAATACCTTAACCAGTTTACTAAGGACATTCTTTCATGCATCCCATCAATGTCTGAGAGTAATAAATCATGTGACTCTGTATAAAAGGGTAATGAATAATGTATATTATTTTTAGATAATTATTTCTTCTCTCACAACTACCTTTAACAACTGGTAGATAGATTTTTAACAGGTAGTTTAGTTAAATGCTTTTCATCTAACAGTAAATACATAGCAAATATTGGAAACATTTCAAAAATCATGTAAAATTATAGTTATCATCCTTACAAAGGCCTTGCTAATAATAATCATTTTACACAAACTTTAATAGGACATAGACACAATGGGTTCCACAGTAGAGAACCTCTATCACTGGAGAGTGTATCGCCCTTGTTCCCTACTGAACAAGCAGATTGATTTAGCAGTTTGACTTCATGGGAATATCACTGAGTATACATTTGATTACTTCACAGTTATTAGTTTTCTATCTACCATTATCTTTATCATATAAATTATGAAATTTGTATTCCTTGTTACTCCTTCCACACATTTCAAACAAAGCAATCATATACATATTGTACATGCAAATACTATATATATATGTATATGTATTATAATTACATTTATAATTATGTATATTTTTAACATTGAGCATGGCGGTACACTCCTGGAATCTCAGCACTTGTGAAGTGAAGACAGCATGTTGGGTAACTCAGAAATATTATTGGCTACAATGTGAAAATGAGGCCAGTTGGTGCTACTTGAAACTACATATTAAATCAAAATTAAGTCTCAAACTGATGATAGATATATTACCAAAAGTTACAATCTTTAAAGGACTCCAAAAGAGACTTTTGTTTGAAACAGGGATTTCATAAGTGTTCATGGATGAGGTATTGGTGATTAATCATGGATGAGAATAGTTTTGTTATGAACTAAAAATATGGCAAACATGTCTTAGTTTTAATGAAGTAATGACATTAACTAATGTTAGTTATATTTTGCCTATGTTTGCTGCCCTATGGTATACAACCCAGGGATTTTTAAGGCCACATCACAGCTGCCCTTGTATGGGTACCTTAATTCTACTTTGGGCATTCAGCTTTCTCAAACTGTTTCTATAGGCAATTGTTCTTTACCATCCTAGGAAAGGGAACACATGAAGAAAGTTAAGACAATTGGAAATGGTTATGGGTTTCTTCTGTCTGTACTGTGTGAAACTTTATTTCACTGAGTGTGCAGTAACTAATAGTCAGAGACTAAAGCCAACAGCAGCAGGTATATAAACTCTGATGGTATACCTTGCACAAAATGAACTTGCTTTAGAAGAAAGTACGAGGGCCATAGAATGATCAACTCATCACCATTTGCTTCCTATTGGTTTTCATGTTCCACATGTCAGTCTAGGAAACTTTGAAGACTTCCACTGACCTAAAGGTGGTATAAAAATATACAACAATGCTTGTGAGAGTAAAAGGATTGGAGGGATCTGAAAGCTGGGCATACAGTTAAGTGGTAGAATACTTTTTCAGCTTGCCCCTAGCCCAGTATAACTGAAATATCAACAGAAAACCCAACTAACCAACTAATCAACCAACCAAACATACCCATAAAACCTTAGTCCTGTTGTGATCACAGGATGGATAGCATTTATGGATAGATTCCTTCTAACTGACATGACTAGCCACTTTGGCATAGCTTTCAGAGTCTAGCCAAAGTTACCATTTGGTGTCAGTTAAATAAACCATGTTCTTTTCTTTTTATTGCTTCCTTCCCTTCTTTTTTCTTTCTCTTTTCTATCACATCTTTATTCCTCTACTTACTCCTCTAATAGGTTTTAGTTGGAATTCTAGCTCTTGACAAATTCATAGCTTCTTGTTTGTATAATATACAAAGTCCAATTCTTTCAACAGAGGGTAAACTTACATAACAGAGTACTACTCAGCTATTAAAAACAATGACTTCATGGAATTCGAAGGCAAATGAATGAAACTTAAAAATATCATCCTGGCTAAGCTCTCCATAACAAATCCAGGCAGGAGAGAGCTGGCCTCCCGGGAGTGCTGGCATACCTGGGATCATAGGTGAGACCACGCCTTCTGCTCAAATACCTGAAATGGATTTCTCCTGCAAAGCTCTGCCACAGCCTTACTGATACAGATGAGGATGGTCACAACTAACAATCAGACTGAGCACAAGTACCCCAATGGAGGTGCTAGAGAAAGGCCTGAAGGAGCGAAAGTGTTTGCAACCCTATAGGAAGAACAACAATATCAACCTTCCAGACACACCAGAGCGCCCAGGGACTAAACCACCAATCAAAGAGTACAAATGGAGGGACCCCATAGCTCCAGTCACATATGCAGCAGAAGGGGGTATTGTCTGGCATCAATAGAAGAAGAAGCCCTTGGTCATGTGCAGTTTAGGGGAATTCCAGGGTGGTGTGGTGGGAGAGGGTAATGTGGGAGGAGGAGCAGCGGGATGGGTATGGGAGTGAGACTGGGGGGAACAGAGAAAGGAGATAACATTTGACATGTAAATACATAAAATATCCAATAAATATACAAAATAAGCATTTTTTACTTACAAATTAGTATTTTCAATTACCTTTTAAGATTAATTTGCCTGTTAGTAGATTCTTCCAATATGGTTTGGAGAAATGAATTTCAAACTGACATCCCGAAGCAACAGCAGAAATAAATTTCCATAGTCTAATTTGAGCTTCCTGTTTGTAAAATGGCCACATGCAATGCAGATGGTGCTTGTCTGGAGTTTTGAAATTACTGCCTTCAGGAAATACCTTAGCAGCTCTGTAGTCATTCACACACTGTGTGATCATGCACTTGCAACTTGAGTAGCAATGGAGAAAGTAGAAAGTATAAGTTTCCAAAAAACCCTGGCTACTTCAGGGATATGAAGATATCCTAACATAAAAAATTCAATGATTTGAGAGAACAAGAAAAGAAAAAAATAATTAAAGGTTTAAAAGTGCAAATGCAGTTATTTAAACTGTGAATTTACTCCCCAGTTTAATCCCAATTATTCCCTTTTCTTCCTATGTAAATTCTTCTCTTATTTCTCTCACATTCATAATAAAATAATATTCATAGCTGTTCGTTCTGGTTCTGATGAAGATTCAATAAGTAGGTAGGACTTATATAGTCCTTAGATGAGTCAATATAGATGAAGCATAATCAATAATATGAGCTCGTAGAGAGCTTTCAATTGTCTTATTAAATTCAGTAAGTAGTGCCTATGTATGACTAGGTTTAAAATTAGAGAGTCATTTACTCTATTGCTGTAGCCAAATTTAAGTGCTCAAATTCTGTTATAGAACTTCTAGAGGAAGTATGAATAGTTCATGTTAGATTCTGAGAATCAATTTTAAGACTTGGTTTGTTACAACTCATTTTAAAAAGAACTAGTACCTTCAGATGATAGACATTGTATCTACCTGATGAGTCCTCTGTTTTACAACACATCATCTCAAGGAGACATCAATTCATCCTGGAATCAATATCTACCATCAAGAAATGTCCCTTCTTTTCCTGAGATCCTGTCTAAAGTTGTTCATCTACTTAGGATCTTTGTTTATGTGGATGGTTGCTTGGTTGAAAGGTTTTGTTTTATAATAGCAAGAAGCTGGAAAGAACCCAGATGTCTTTCAGTAGATGAATGGATACAAAAATTGTGGTATATTTACACAATGGAGTGCTACTCAGTTATCAGAAACAATGTCTTTATGAAATTCTTAAGAAAACGGATGCATCTAGAGAATATCATCCTGAGTGAGGTAACCCAGTCACAAAAGAACAGACATAATATGCAGTCACTGATAATTGGATACTAACCCCAGAAAGCTCTGAACACACCAGAAAAAACTCACAGACTATATGAAGTTCAAGAAAATCAAGAAAGAAGAAAAAAGAAAGAAAATGAAGGACCATTATGCTTAATCTTTACACACGAAGAAAACTTTGACTATTTCCAGGTTACATCTTGTTTTACATGCACTTTATGCTCATTGTAACTAGTAAGATTTTAATGCATACTATCAAACCTTTAAAAAAATCAAGTACTGACAAAAATGTATTCATATACTTTTATGCAAAAATGCTTAAAATCTTTTTTAAATAAAATTATTCAATTTTAAAAACATAAAACACATATACTATAAAAAAGAAAAATTGAAAAGAAAGGTTTTGTTTTGTTTGTCTGAGAACAAAAATTATCCTCCACACATTTCTACCTTCTGTGTCCTCTTGATCAAAATTACTATATTATTTCTCTTCTAATATATTCAAATCCTTCAACTCATAAACATGTGTTTATGGTTATGGTTGAGGTGAATTCTGAGTAACTCTTTTATCATTGATGCCTTAAGAGCATCTTTTAAGACATAATTCAGAGCTTATTTCTATAACTGATTCTTGCATATATGAAGTAAATAGGTATTATTATAATTCAAAGATGTGCTATATATTTGTGCCCCTTTAGAGGAGGCAAACTATGTTGGTTTGTAAAAATAAAAAGTGATCAAGTATGTTATATTGTAACTGACTATTGTAGTAGATATCATGGGATATATGATTGACAGAGTGTACAGTAATACAGTGGAAGAATTCTTGTACATGCTGGTGGCCATCATTAAGACTATATGCATCTCATCAAAAACACGTGGAGTTTAATTGCAGCTATCTATTTAAATGTTGTGAGTGAAGCTCCTGAAAGTTTGTAATGGGTTCAGTTTTCTTGGTGAGGCAAGAACCAATGTGCTTGTGTGTCACAGAAGAATAAAGCATAGAAAATCAAAGTCTGGGTAATCAAGAAAAACTATGTGAGCAGTGAGTAATCGGCGGATACAATGGATTAAAGAATGAGTGCAACTTTACGAGAAAGTGAGAGCAAGAATAAATACCAAACCAGGGCCTTCCTTAAGATTCCTGGTGCTTCTGAGGTGTTTTGGAGACAGGGTATTAGAATAAAATAAAACCATTTAACTAGGGGAGAAACTTGGCACTCCGTGACTGACAAGGAGTACATGTAGGTGCTGATTGTAATGTAAGGACAGAAAGTAGGATAGAAGAGAGGATCCCTGTAGCAGAGCAAGTTAGTAAAGCTCATGTGTGAAGTTGAGTAGTTAGCTAGATGAGTCACCTCCAAGAATGCTTAAGACATCAAAAATGAGGGACAGAGGTGCACTGAAAAGAGGGCATGACATCAGAGAATGGCTCAAGAGCTGAACCTCTCAAGGACCCAAGGAAATGTGATCAACAGGCTAAATTATATAATCCATATTCCCAGCATCCACTTTTGTGTGTGCATGGATGCACTGGATAAGAAAGAAGGTGAGTTGGGAGTGATTTGTATAGAGTTTCTATAATAAATCACAGTATAATGTATTTGTCTATTTGTAGAAAAATTATTTTCTATATCCTGTATAGCTACTGTTGCTTATAAATGTTTGGAAATCACAACGAAGAAAGTACGACATGGTTCATCAAAAGACAGAATCATTTCCCTTTAGATGATGCCCATGTAAATACTGTTTCCTTTGTTCAAATCTAAATATGAATTTAAAAAATGTTCAGTCACACAATGAAGGAGATGCAAAGGTCCCTATTACTCGTTATACAAATAAATGCAGAAATGGACACTCTGAAAAGATAGCTGAAATAATGACAGCAGTGTAGACAGGAAGTGAATCTCTAAGTAGGAAGAACAACGAAAAGCCTAGGACATCAACCTTCACCTTCAGCGAATTTCCAAAGCAAATATCACCTTCCCATCTTGACTCTGGAGAGTGATGATATAGAAATGAACAAAAGAAAATTTGTAATGTGAAGATCAACGAGAACCCATCATTTGTACCAGCTCTGTTGTCTCTTATGGCTCACAAGGTGAGAAATGAGCTAATAAAAAATAAATGGAAGACAACTTTGAAAGACTGCACTCTTACCAGTCTTATTTTGTATCTGCTTTACCATGTAAACATTTGTCTGAGAGAATAACACTTTATTTGAAAATATGACTCCATTGAACGGCAGCATAACTATTCACAATGAATAGCAGATTTGCCAATGTGATTTCTGTTTACATTAAATCATTCATGCTCCCATTAACACTTTCTCATCAATGTGCTATAACTGGAAATGAAACAATTGATATAGCCTCCCCCCAAATAACATATATAGGTGAAGACTGGAAATCAAGTGAGAACTATGGAACTATGTACTGGTGGACAAAAGGAGAGATTAAAAAAAAAAAACTTCTCTGCCAATTAACTAATGAAAAATCACCTGTCCTCTTAAGCATGTCAATGAAATTCAACTTTTCTTTTCCTTTGCAGTAAATAGAGAATGGGTTTAATGGATGTAACATTGTCAGTGTGAACATTTCCGGATGGAGCAGGTTATACATACCCAGGCTGCCTCCTCAAAGGAAAGCAGTCCTGCAGAGGGAGGACACTGGCAGTTCATACTGAATGGCCAGCCGTATTGATGATCCATATCCTGTACTGCAAGAACAATAAGGCAATGCAATTAAGCACAGTCAACGCCTAGATTTCTCTCTTCCATGTCTCTTAATATTGATTGGTTAATGACCTGTGTTTAAAATGCAATCACATCTCTTTGCAGGCTGCAATGTTACCAGACAAAGGAATGATTAGTGTATATTTACCAATTTCTACTCTGGTAGGCTACCTTCATTTTACAGCAGGCTCATTGCACAACCATGTCCAATTTTTTTTCTTTATGATTAGTCTTTGCGCCGTGGGCAAACTCACTTCTTTTCACAGTGCCGCACTAGGGTATGAAGTATAATTGTGCATATACAAAACATGACTCTAGACAGAGCCATGTCTCTGCCATGTTCACACAGGCTTCAGAGCACCAAGTGGAACAAGTCTTCCAAAGCAGGATTCTTAATGCTTTATGTTGTTTTATCTGCTATAACTTAGGAATACTGGAACATCCTGTTACACTAGCACAAATGCCAATGACCTCCCTTGGCTATCATAAATAAATGCTCCAGGATGAGGATGAAAGTGAGTAGGAATTAGAAAACCCCACTTAACATAATGTTCACTTCATTATTCATGCATTTCTAATGCTATCTTTATTTTTATTTATTTCAAGTGCTTTGATTCTTTTAAATTTTTTTAATTATAGCTTCGAATGAGGAGGTGGGTGCTGTGAGTGCAAGGTCCCCCAGAGGCCAGAGGAGGAGACCAGAGAACCTGCATCTGTGGTTACAGGCACATATGGGTACTGCACTCAAACTCAGCTTCTCTGGAAAAGCAACAAGTGTTCCTAACTACTAAGAAGTCTTGTCAGCCACTGCTAATTTCGCTTTAAAAATATTTTTAAGATAATTTGATTTGGCTTGACATTAATGCAGTATGCAACACAAATATACCTATAATTTATAAGTATATAAGAATTATGTAAATCTAAATAGTATATTTAAGTATAAAAGATAAGAAGTTCGTTTTTTATATACAATAAAGACCACATTTTATATGGGACAAAAAGTTATAGTAATATTAAAATATTACACTTATGGATAATTTCAAATGTTCACTTTGTTTTAAGTTTTACAAAGTATCACCACTGCTGTCAAGAAGCAGGGAAAATCCTCAGGGACTATGTTAGAGTCATGTAGATAGAACTGAGCATGCCTGCAAATAATCATCAGACTGAACTCTGTGATCCCAACGAGGTTGCTAAAGAAAGCACTGAAGGAGCTGAAAGGGTCTACAACCTCATGGGAAGAACAACATTATCAACTAATCAAACCCTCCAGAACTCCCAGGGACTAAAACACCAACCACTGAGCACACATTGAGAGGTCCATGGCTCCAGCTGCATATATAGCTGAAGATAGCAGTGTCCAGCATCAATGTGAGAAGAGGCTTTTGTTCCAGAGAGAGCAGGTTTTCCCAATGTAGGGGAATGACAAGGCAATGGGGTGGAGAGGGTGATTAGGAGGGAGTGCACCTTTGTGAAGGCAAATGGAGGGGGAGAGGAGATGGGAGCAGGGAAGAGGAAAGGAATAACATCTCAAATGTAAATACAGAGTATCTAATAAAAATTATAAAAAAGAAGAAGTAGAACAAATGAAAAGATATCGCAAAAAAGAGCTATGACCAGGAAAACCATCACACCAGAGCTAACCTCAAACTGTTCAATGAAGGTATTCATTCTAAATTAAGATGAGAGAAAATAAGAGAGAGGAACTCAGAAAGGACATTTTTACTGTCTCATACTGACATATCAAAGAAAAGCTAGTAAAAGAGTGGGAAGAGTGGACAGTCACTGAAGTTAGTGACAGAGTTAGGATGATTTTATTGTAAATCATGTGGTTAATAAAAAAGAAAATGGCTGAGACTATTTCCACATTATTAGTCTTCATTTCTTAAAACAGTGAGAAAAATCATCCACTCTATTCAATATACACTTGTTTTAAGGTGGTATAAAGACTTTTTCAAGCTTGAATTATTCCATTGACTGAATGTTATTCAAATAGTAGACACATGTCCCCCAACGGAGAAATGGACACAGAAACTGTGGTACATTCACACAATGGAGAAATACTCAGCTGTTAAAAACAATGACTTCATGAAAATCTCAGGCAAATGGATAAAATTAGAAAAAATCTTCCTGAGTGAGGTAACCCAGTTACAAAAGAACACACATGGTATTCATTCACTGATAAGTAGATGTTAGCCCAAAAGCTCGGAATACCCAAGATACAATTTACAGACCACTTGAAGCTCAAGAAGGAGGAAGACCAAAGTGTGGATACTTCAGTCCTTCTTACAATCAGGTGGACATATGGAGGCAAAGTGTAGAGCAGAGACTGAAGAAACGGTCATCTAGAGACTGCCCCACCTGGGGATCTATCCATATACAGACACCAAACCCTGAAAATTCAGCCAATGCCAAGAAGTGCTTGTAGGTAGGAGCCTGATACAGCTGCCTTCTGAGAGGCTCTGTTAGGGTCTGATGAAAACAAAGGCAGAAGTATGCAGCCATTGGACTTAGAACAGGGTCTCCAATAGAGGAATTAGGGAAAAGACTGAGGTATCTAAAGGGGTTTTCAATCTATAGGAAGAACAATATCAACCAACCATATACCCCACTCAGAGCTTCCAGAGACTAAACTACCAAAGTACACATGGAATGACTCAGCTCCATCTGCATATATAGAATAGGATGGTCTTGTTGGGCATCAAAGGGAAAGAAGCCCTTGGTTCTGTGACTCCATGCCCCCTTGTTGGGGAATGCCAGGGATGGCAGGTGAGAGGTGGGTGGATGAGGCGGGGCACCCTTACAGAAACAGGGAAAGGGGGAATGTATAAGGGGTTTCCAGTAGGGAAACCAGTAAAGGAGATAAATTTGAAATATTTTAAAAATCTATTGAAAGAAAAAAAAGGGGGGTGGAAGGAAAATAATTCCACGAATTACAGTGTCCAACAGTATTTGTTCTGTATTACTCATGGTTCCAGTTAGATTACAAAACTAAATATCCTGGCAATAGAAATGGTTCACAGCCCACAGCTGATCAAGTCTAGAAGATGTAGATACACTTTTCAAATCGGCCATTCTGGAATCTCTCTACTTCACTGGTTTTTAGATAAGAAAATATAAACATTTGTAAACTCTGTAATGTAAATTTCAACATACTAGCATCAAGAACAGTCATTTTTATTCATAAATGTTTTTCATGAAATCAAATTACAGTATGTATTTTGTCATAAACCATCACTCACAATGGAACAAGAAGTAGGATTCTATCTCATTTATTTTGGTATATTTAGATACCTGAAAATTTATTCTAACATGTGTAATAAATTTTTAACCTTTTTTAAAATTTCCATAGACAAGTCTTGTATTTACATTATTCTTATGCCTCTATCTTCCCCTCCAACTCCTCTTATGACCCTAAAGTTCTTTTGATCTATGTGTATACACACAGATACACACACACACACACACACACACACACACACACACACACATATATATATATATATAAACATCATTGATACTAGTATGTACATGTGTTTAGTGCTAACTACTGTGATATTGAAGCACAAATCATACAGAGGGTATTTGGTTTACAAATAAGTAACATCATTATCATTGCTATAGTCATCCATAAATTTACAGCTAGGAATATAATACTTTGTACATAGATTTTCAATGTATTATTTCCGTATTTGATGCAATCAAGAAGTGTTACACAATGACAAGAGTTATGACCTGTACAGAAAACATGATTAGATGTCATGAGTTTATGCATTGTTGGATATCTTCCTTAAGGAAAACAGAAACTGGCAGGTCTCATCTGGTCTGAACTTGAGCCCTGAGCAGACTTTGGCACTGGGACTGGACCCAACCTCACAACACCCAAAGGTTGCCCATTATCCAGGTGTTCTAATAAGCCCAGGATTACAGGAAGAAAGGATCAGAGGAACACAGTTGTGCTAACAAGGCCCAGGATTAGAGGATCACAGAGGAAGCTTGACTCCCAGGAGACCAGACACACCCAGGAGCACTGAGCTCTGACACACTCAAGGACACCAGGAGCTTCGTCACTCTGGGAGTTCAGTATCTCAGAAGCAGCTTGATTCCCAGGATCTCTGACGTACAAAGGATCTCAGGATTACAAGATACCATAATCACAGGATCACAGAGTCTCATGAACTCTGAGGACTTCTGACACAATTAGGATATATCAAGAAAGGCTCCAGTCAGAGACAGCTAGGGCAGATAGCACTAGAGCCAACCAGATGGCTAGAGGCAAGCACAAGAACATAAGCAACAGATACCAAGGTTGCTTGTCTTCATCATAACCTAGTTCTCCCACTACAGCTAGTCCTGGTTATCCTATCACACCGGAAAAGGATGATTCAGATTTAAAATCATATCTCATTATGATGATAGAGGACTTGAAAAAGGACATAAATAACTCTCTTAAAGAAATAAAGGAGAACACTACCAAATGGGAGAAGAAATGGTACAAATCCATCAGGGATCTAAAAATGGAAATATAAACACAAAAGAAATCCCAAAGGGTGACAGTACTGGAGATAGAAAACCAAAGAAAGGGATAAAGAAACATGATCAACAGAATACAAGAGATAGAAGCGATCCATCCAGCCCTACAAAGGATAATAAAAATCTCCAACACAAGGAGAGAAAATACACCATAGGAAAAGAACAAAATTAATCTTCTTGCAACAAACCCAAAACAAGATACCCTCACAAACATAATTCCACCTTCTAACAACAAAAATAACAGGAAACAATAATCACTATTCCTTACTATCTCTTAACATCAATGGACTCAATTCCCCTTCAAAAAGACATAGACTAACAGAAAAGACATGTAAAAGGGACCCGGCATTTTGAAATAATCAGATGTCATACGTTCCTAGAAGATTTACTCTGGAATAATTATGCCCTACTCCAGCTTCTTAAAGTGGAGCAGTGACCCATCTAAGTTCAGGCCAGATGCTCCAAAACTTTTGGTCCATTATTTCTCAGGTCTTGGGGATGATCATCTTTTTTTCATGCATGCACATAGTACATGGGGCCTGGATACTATAGTATTTAGATACATGTTAAGTCGCCTAAAAATGTGTAGTTCTCTTACACATTTATGTTGTCTTATTGATCATAGAAATACAGAAACACAACCCCAATATGGAGTTTTAGGCCTTAAAATTAATTATATATCACCCATTATAGGTCTTGAATGAGTGGAGAAAATCTCATGTCCATAACTGACCAATTTCTTTATAGCAGCAAATAAATAATCAATGGGAAAATAATTCACCCAGACACAAAACCGTTGACATGCTATTACAAGCCAAATTTCAAAATTTCAGTCATCCCCTCTGTGATCACTAATCACTAAGATTGTATGTGTCTCTAAACCTAGACAAGAAGTCATATGTAATCAGTATGTTAAAGAACAGTGTTGGGGTGAATTCTGTGGAGGCTGATGGTATAAGTGCAGTTAGAAAGAGAAGGTTCTAGATTACAAAGTAGTTGGTTAACATCACAGACCTATAACAATCAGTACCTCAGGTTATTATTTCCTTCTGAGGATGCAGAACAAATCTAAATTCTCATGTTGTGGAAACAGTATCCATGTGGCAGATGAGGGTTTCACTTCCTCATTTTAAGATAAGTGATAGAAAAAGCTCTTCCTTCATGCCAACATTGAAACAATTGTATCTCAGAAGTGATTGTATCTCTGTTTACAGATTTATATTAATATCAAATACTCACTACACACTGAATTTGGGGCTGAATATCTGGAGACATGAGAAATGTGTGTTTATTAGCTTCCAGCAAACATTCACACACTACATGAATTTTTGTAAATTTTAATACACAGCAGTGATAGGAATTATAATATTTGGCAAATGTAAATCTCATATCTGTATCTACCTTCCAGACCCAATGAAACTAATTTTTCTAAAGAATAGTATCTTTTCAAGCATTTTCCTTCTACATGAACTTCATTAATAGAGTTTTTTTAAATTTAAATTACTTCCTAACTTCATTGCTTGTTTCACATAACAGTCTTGAAAACCTGCTAATTCAAAGGAAGTACTCAAGCAGTCTTTTGTGTCGTCGTAAGGATAAGAAAAATCTCAGAAGAAGCTATAAGTGGCTTCGCCAGTTTGTAAGGAACGAATCATGTTTGATTTAAACATGTGAACAAACACTTCAACTTGCATATGATTTTAAATCCAGGCACAGGAATGAAGATTTTTCAAAAGGAAGATATCTTCTCTACAGGACAAATATATCCTAGAAACCTACAGGCTAAGATCAACTGATGGCTCAGTGAAACAGGATAAAGTAGCACCAGAAAAACTAACTCACTTCCCTTGCTGAAGGGTTCACACTGAACATTAGCCCAGTGTTTTAGCTGTGATGATACTGGTATGTGCTACCTACCTATGGCCACCATAAGCCTTATATAGCACAACCAGCAGCACTCCTGGGCATCGTCAGAAGATGCCAGTAACATCTTTGCTCTCACCCTTCCAGCCATGTATATACGTGACTGTCAATAGTATTTCCCAATTCACCAAATATCTCTCAGCAGCTCCTCTTCGGATGATCATATTCTGAGCCTTGATTTTATTATTGCACCATAATGCCATTACTTATGTTCTTCAAGCCTTTCATTTTCTTTTTCTTTTTGTTCCCCACTGGATCCCACATGGTACTTTGGTTTCTGAGATAGATTCTCAATGTGAGGCTTGCTATATTTTGAAGATCTGTCTGGTCATAAAATTCTAATTGTCTTGCCTCTGCCTCTCTCCCTGGCATGCTGGTACTGCAGACACTGCTCACCAGTTCCAGTCCATTAATCCAAGTTTTAGGCAAAAACCAATATAAATGTGCAGTAATTTTTGAAATCTGCCCTTTAAGGTCAAGCAACCTGAGTTCAAATGTGACTTTTCATATTTGTAAACTATGTGACCACAATTAAGTTACTTAAATTCCAACATAAGTGGTTTTCATGTTAAAGTAAAATAGTAGATATTTTCAATTCAGAATGGAATTTATAGAAACAACCCTTCCCAATGCCATATATTATGTAAAAAAAAAACACATTATCTTTCACTAACAATAAAAGGAAAAAAATATCTCAATAATCTTTTTTTGGTCCAAATAGCCATGCTAATTTTTATGTTCAAATATTAAAATAGAATTTGCTATATATTTCATATCTCTAGAAATTCAAGTTTACATTTATTTTAACTTAGTTTGTGATAGAATAGTTTAAAGTGTAAGTGGTAATTACTATTCCCAGTTTAGTTGGGCCTGGGTCCAACCAGAATGGAATCCTCTGGACAAACTCTGAGGGATGAGCTGAATTAGGTGAGCCTCTTTGAATATTTCTGAGGGATTTTAATTAAGTCATGAAGATCACCCAAAATGTGGGTGACACCATTACTCTCAAATGGGGTCCTAAACTGAAGGAAAATGGAATGTGAACCAAGAACAAATAGGGGTTGTCCCCTGATTCATGACCATGAATGCTACTTGTCCTTAAGCTCCCGCTGCCAGAACCTTTCCACCCTGATGACTTCATGAAGATAACTTGAACTGTGAGCCAAATGGAATCCTTTCTTCCTTCCGGTGCTTTGTCTATTATTTTCTCACAATGAAAGAAACCATAACCAAGGCATACGTGAATACAGACCTTTCCTTATTCCATTTCTACCCTATAAGCACCTGACTGTGTCTTCCCAAATACAATAATCAGGGGTAAAAAGTACATTTTTAAAAATATATTTTAGGTTGATTCAGCTTTTTTGATAATATTAAGTAATCCATTTGGCTCAATGTTTTCAAAGTAATAGTTTTCTGTTTTAAATTATACACATTTGGGGGCCAGTGCATCTCAGGGGTCCTGTGTGGAATGCAGAGGACAAGTGCACAACCTGTGCTCTCCACTGTCCCTGGAGATGGAACTGAGGTCACTGGCACTTTTAACTACTGGGCTACATCACTAGTCCCTGACTAACTATTTTTTATGAAATTATCTCTAAAACCACCTAAGCTAATGTTTAGCAACAGAATAGGTATTATTGAAAACAAAGTCGATGGCAGACTATTGTTTTACTCAGTATTCGGAAAAGACACACAGGACACACTGTGTATACTAAATAGGGAAACGGTATGAAATTCATCACACAGAAGTTCAAATCATATAAGATGGCTGCCTTCAAGCATCTCCCTCCAGTTGTCTGGTAACTAATGTAGAAAATTAGGCTTCATTATTCCTATAATTGCACTTTAACAATGAAAATGTAACAAAAATTTTGAGCAGGCATCTTGCCAGGATGCAAATAGCCTGTATTTCACTAAAAATATATCATGTCTTCCCTCTTACCAGATAACACCTTGCAGAATCTCCTTGGTCCATTCTCTCTCAGTGACTCATGGAACAATTTAATCAGACTTCACTTCCAGATGACTAACTCAGAGAGCATGAGAGTATCATCCATCCATCAGCCAGAACGGGATACTGGTGAATAATACCCAAGACACCGGATTTCCACCGAAATGTTAACTTATCAGGGGTCTTTCCAAACCCTAAATGCTACTCAAACTAGTTTAGATTCTTCTACAGAAAGCTTACTCTCACTTTATTCTTTTAACATCACTTCTTTCCACAAAGGAAATCCAAGATATTAAGTAGAGCATGGTGGTGCATGCCTCTGATTACAGAACTCTGGAGGGAAATATGAAAAGATCACTACAAATAAGACATGCTTCCTCTAGCAGCAAGTTAGTGGCCACCAGGAATACCAAGGGTGATTCTGTTGCAATTAAAAATGATGCTGAGAGCACCCAGATTTGTAAAGCTGCTCACGGTAATGTAAGCATCAGCATATAAGGTGTAGGGTTATAAGATCCTTGCTCATTCTGGCTCCATCAAGCTGTTGACCCCATCCAGTCTTTTTGAATTCTAAAGATGCCTTTTACAAGTACAAGGAGTATAACTGAAGGTTTAGGCCACTTATGAGCAAACCTAGATTATAGCAAACAGCATAACTCACAAACTGACTTGTATCCAATGTGCTTCTCTAATTTGGCAGTGTCATATTTGTGACATCTAAAAATTAAATTAGATTTATTTCAGTGTATAGTCAACTGTAATTATTGTTTCTAGGAGAAAAAATATAATAATGCATTTCTATCAAAATTTCATGACTTCCTCTGCCCTAAACTTGTCTACATTTTCAAAAATAGTCATCATTGACTAACCAAAATGTTGATCTTGATTTAGGTGTCTTGCAATGGTTTTGAACTAGTTTTCTAGGTCATTTTAATAAAAAATAATTCCACAGAGGACAAATATAAGTAAGAATTGATCTGAATTCCTGTGTTAAAGAATTTGAAGAGAAAACACATAGCAGGTCATTTCTACAATATAACTGCAATAGCCCAGTAAGCACATCTTGCTAAGGATGACCATGAAAGAAACCTTAAGGAACAGATACGGAGTTTACAGCAGAAAAGTAGAAATACTTTCAGAAGCACCATGATCAAAGCTACAGAGCTGTAAAGTGTTAAACAGTAACTGAAAGCAATTTAGAGTTAAGACCTAAGAAGGAGAAGGAGTAGAGGTCTCAAAAATCCAAGTGTCATGATTTCCAAAAGCATATGGGATTCAGTAACTTTTCTAATTAGGCCACAGATGTCAACTGCCAGAAAACGAAATGGCTTTCCATTATTTTTTATGATGTCAAAATGTCTTTGGTCCATTACTTTTTCCATTACTGTTATCAAATACCAGACCAAAAGTAACAAAGGAGGGAGCTTACATTGGCTCATAATTTAAGAAGAAATTCAGTCTGTTATGGCCAGGAATTCATGACAGGGAGAATGTCATACAACTGGTCTCTAGACGCATAGTGTATCCATGAATGGGTGGGAAACAGGGCTGGGGTATATGATCTCATGTGTCCCCCCAGTGACCAACTGATTCAAGTAAGGCTCTACTTTCTTAATCTTCTATACACTGTCAAAACAGCAGCACTGCATAGAGATCAAGTGTTCAAAATGATGAAGTTTTAAAAGATATTTCACATTCAAAGCAAATAATCCTATATTATACAACATCAAATTGTTGAAATCATGATGAAAATGCCAGAGTTATAACATTTCCCCTCAGTGCTTCCAGTCAAGTGGAGTCAAATATGGATGTTGTAATTACTTGCTCATATGGCAGCTACTATTTACCTTATCAACTAAATGCAGCCATCCAATACTTTCATATCAGCTTGCTTTCTAGAATTTGCTTTTGTTCATAGAGGAGTAACTTCCCAGTCTCCCGAGGTTAATGAGATATTCTTCCAAATTATGGCAATGAGAACTCTAGGCCCAGGCTTTCCTACCTGTGTGGTATCACATGATCACATGTATTCATGAACACAAAGAGAGTGTAACTTTAGATTTGACTTTCAACCAATAGTCCGGCTGTTATAACAGTAAATTTAACAGTACCCAGGGGAGCCAGTAAGGATGATGTTTAATGCAAACTAGCTTGTGGAAAAATATGATCACTTCCTATTATATTACAAAGCAATAAAATATTAAAAAGACTCCTTAGGGAGATATTTAATGTATATTGATAAAGTTGATAGCCTGGGGAGTTGTATCCTAATGTAAGTAGAATCCAGTATCAGAAAAATTGTAGGCCAGCTATTTCCATCAAAATTATGGAGAATGTGAATAAAAGAGTTGAGCTAGAAGACATACTAGAATATGTATTATGAAACTAGGCAACTCTGAGTTTTAAAAGTCTATATTCTGCCTCATTTATTACAACCATGTAGATTTTATTTTTACTTTTTTATTTATTGTTTTTACTTTCTGTATATTAATTTTCACCTGGATATATTTATTGTACTATGTGTCTACCTACAGGGAGTTGTGAGAACATACAGGTTCTGGAAACTGAACTGTAATCCTCAGCAAGAGGAGAAAATACTAAGTTATCTCTCTCCAACCCTATACATGTAAATTTTTAAAGACTATCTATCTATCTATCTATCTATTTATCTATCTATCTATCTATCTATCTATCTATCTATCTATCCATCTACCAATTACATATATATATATATATATATATATATATATATATATATATATATATATATATATATATATATACATGCATACATATATATTTGTGGGTTATAGTAATATAATGAATGGCTAATAATACAAGTGATGTACAAAAATGTCAAAAAATAGCAATAAGTATAATATGGGCTCAGAATATCTCAGGATTCTAGAAGTGCCTCAATTTCAATTCTAATCTCTATGGATCTTGTTCATGAATATATAGTTGAAACAGAGAAACCGCTAATAATTTTTTAAAAAGTGGTCAAATTAATATGTCAGTGTTATATTTTGAATGAGAATGGCCCTCAAAGTTGTGTGTTTCAGTGCTTTGTCCCCAGTTAGTACAACTTTTAGGAAGGATTAGGAGGTTTGATTTTGAGGAGTAACAGCGGACTTGTTGAAAAAGGTATGTCTTAGGGTATGCTATTCCTACCTGCCACAATACTCCCTCACCTCTGAAACTGTAAGCAAGTCCCCAAGTAATAGTTTTCTCTTATATGTTGTCTTGGTCATGGTGTCTTCCTTTTGCAATAGATCAGCGCATAAGACACTTGGTGTGAAGATATCTGAGAAGTAGGAAAGTTTAAACTTATATACCAGGTAAATTCTTTCTCAGGTAATGTCTGTGATTCATAATTCCACACACCTATTTAGATTAATTGACATCATACTGTTTAGCAACTTTGAACCATAATGATCACATAAGATGATCCCATATAAAGTCTAAAAATGTTTAGCACCATTGAACAATAAATTAAATTAACTGGTTTTTAATAGCTTAATTTCATAGATGAACGAGTGGAAATTTAAAAAATAAATTATCATAACTATATTAATAATTTAGTATGAACACAACTTTAAGGACACATATTTAGATAATTAAAATTATACATTACTATAGGCTAGCTCTTACGTAATAAGTGTAACGGGAGGTCTAAACATAGGACTGAGAAGGCAAAAAAATTTCATTGTTGATTCTTAGAAAGGATCACTGTCTATGACACAACTATGGCCTAGAACTCCCTATCCAGCACAAGATGTTCTGGGACACATGGTGATTATCTGCCTCCTTCCAGTTAGTGCTGAGCTTAGAGAAGGGAGTCACCAGCATAATTGTCTTTAGCATTCATGGAGGTCTGCTTGTTTCTAAACTTTATATTCTTAATTATTGCAACACACACACACTCACATACACACACTTACACACAAGCACACACCCACATGCACACACACATTCCAGGATAAGCTGACATTCTATCACAGTGTGCTAGGATTTAAAACTAAAGGATAAAACATAGGCGACAGCACATTTGACTGACTGTGGGCTTCCATGCCAGCACCAGTGATCCTCACCCATTGAAGCTAAAACTCTAATAAAGCAAAATCCCTTATCCCTTATCTTTTATCTTCCAACCCTCCATCTCCCAACATTATTCTTCACAGTGAGCAAAAGAGAACATCAAACATTCTATAGATTTGTATTCCTTAACTAGTCTTAAAACTAATAAGCAGAAAATATGTCTAAGAAACATGAACAAACTAAATATATAAGCTACCTCAATTTTGTACATCAGATTGTAATAATCTCTTTCTGAATTTAGTAAGAAATACAAAAGCTTTGAAGGAACCAGATTACAAAAATCAAATTAAATAATTTCAATTTGTAAGTAGAAATGAATAATAAATACTAAAATGCCTAAAGAATACTGCCCCTAAGTTCTCTATTTGGCATCTTGTTACATTTATTACATAAGGGCTATTCTGAAATAATGCACCATTTTTATTATTTCCATATATGCACTTAAAGTAGTGTTCATATAGCATCGTCAGTATAGTGATAATTGATTGCCCATGTCCTGCAGCAATGTCTTCAATCATGTTAACAACAACAATAATAATACCAACTAAAATTACTTTGAGGTTGACTATAGCCCGGGTACTATTTTAGCTTCTTACCACATTATTTAATGGTCGAAATTATCTTATGAAATAGAAGTTAAGCATTTACTCTTAGTACATAGCTAGCAATATGGATCCTTTATATGAACTATACTGAGAAGATTTAGGGTTAATTCTTTTAACTATTGCATTGCTATGTTTATTTTGATTACCTCAGCAGCATGATTACAACAAAAGTTTATCATCTATATTACAGAAAACAGAAATCCCTCTCACTAGGAACTATATGTTCTTAGAGCTATATGATCATAATCTTCATATAGATAGGCATTAGGCAGACAAGTAGGCAGGCAGACAGAATATTAAATCAAACATGAACTAGTGAATTTAGTCAGGGAGTGGAAACTCAACATCTTCAAGTGAAGTTTAAAATTGCCCAGAGGAAATCCTGCAGCTTAGAACTAAACAACATTTATAACATTTAAGCAGATGAGAATTAGGGTCTATAAGACTTTAGAATTCATACTGGCAGGAAGCTTCAAGCAGTGATGATAAAAGAAAACAAAATGATGCAAATTCAAGTGGGTTAAATAGAGAGAAAATCAGTAGGGGGTATCTTTAATCAAGCCAGAACTGCAAGGAGAATAGGGGTTGATGATGTGTAAATGGTTAACAATTTTATATTTACTGCGATCAGCTCTATTCAGGTAAATTTTTTCCTCAGTTTTAAGTTCTTGGTAGCTTAATCTGTTAAAGCAAGAATATGCAGGGTTGTAGGATTCATTTGCTCTCCACATGAAGAAATAAGTTGATTTAAAACACTCAAGATTTAAAAACCTAAAGGGAAATTTAAATATCATCATTAGGCCACACCAAACGAAAATCAAAAGAGGAACAAAAAGAGGTTAATTAAACTCGCTTTCATCACTCTAAATGTCACTGACATGAGCTTGAATTAGATAATTATTTAGAGGAAGGATGTGAAGTACAACATAGAAGCCTAATTTGGAATGTCCCCCAGAGAAAAGGACTTCAGAAAATAATGTGTCTCTAGACTTTCCCTTTAAAGAAACAAACACAGAAGAGATCAGTAAAGATGAACTATGTGCATTGCTAAAACACTTTACCAAAAAAATTATCACATACATTCTGAACCTTTGATTATCTTTGTGTGTTCTCATTAGATTTGGAGATAAGGCCAGTCACAAACATAGTTTTCTCAATTTAACACTCTTGGAGAAAGGCTCAGAATATGACTAGTTAGAATTTCAAGTTTTTGGATGGTTAGATATTTGATAGGAACACCATTGCCACAGGCTTTGTTTGAAGATACCTGGGATGCAGCAGATTATGTGTTCTGTGGGAAGACAAGTAGAAGGAGTTGGTGTGGGTATTTTAGAAACATCTTAGTCACATGGCAACCAAATGTGGTGAGTATTAAAACATGTTAAATAACATATTATAGAGTAGATTTTAAGGCAAATGAGTGCCGGGGGAAATGAAAATAGAAATATATGAGTTTTTTTTTTTTTTTTTTACAACATCTGAGATTTATTATGGCTATCTTTTTCTCATTTCTTTTATTAGATACTCTGTATTTACATTTGAGATATTATCCTCCCCCCCCCCCGCCCTGCTTCCATTTCCTCTCCCCCTCCATTTGCCTTCACCAAGGTGCACTCCCTCCTAATCACCCTCTCCACCCCATTGCCTTGGCATTCCCCTACATTGGGTAAACATGCCCTCCCTGAACCAAAGGCCTCTTCTCCCATTGATACACACACTCTTGTTATAAAGATATAAATACTTGTATGATCTAGACTCTAGCTAAAGGAAGACTATTGCTATCTTACCTGACACTTTCCAGTTAACACATTTTTGCATATGATTAGAGTCTCCTTTATTGATATTTCTGAAAGTTAGCCTTCAGTTACTCCTTTGGTATAGTGAATTATATTATTATCCCAGTATATTGTACAGTATGTAACTTCATTTCCCATGGAGGACCAGGAGGACCAGGAGGATGTGGAGTAGGACAGGCAGATGAAGAGGCCAAAGATGAGGACAAGGAGACTAGAACAACAAGGAGGATCAGGAGGACCAGAGGGAAGAAGGGCAGTGATGGCATCCCAAAAAGATAAGAGAGAGAAAAACAGTGACAGCAAGGAGAAGAAGCAAAAATAAAAAGAGAGAATGAGGGATTCCTTTTAAAAGCTACTGAGAAATGTAATAAAGGCACAGGAAACTGGAAATTTGTAGTAATATCCTGGTTTTACTCTATAGCATTGAAGGTTAGCATGGTGTCTAACTTGCTTTTAGACTGGCCTGAGACTTTGATTCTCCTGCCTGGATCTCGCAAGGGCTGAGATTGAATGTAAGCAAAGAGAATGTTCAGCTTTTATTTCAGTCATTTGCAAAAGTTCACAAATCTACAATGAGCACATGAATTGGTTCCTCCTTCAAATTACCATAGATGGGTCCTGGACATGGAATTTTTTTTTTGTTTTTAAATAAGTTTATTTGAGGAGGACTTAGGGCATGGGATTGGGGATATGAGAAGACTTGGAAGTAACAGAGGGAGTTGCAAATGATGTAAATTTTGTGCTCATAAATAAAATTCTCATTATGATGATTAGATTATATTTTAAAGTAGTTGCTTTCTTACTACCAATTTGCTGTATAACATTAGTTTCTTCAGAAAATCGGGGCACCATTCCAGAGTTACATATCCAGAAACTGTAATCTCACCCTATTACTGAAATTTACATCTGTGATACAATAAAATGACTTTACCAAAAAGTTTTTAATTATAGTTTACATGTGAACTTCAGTTCTTTGACTCAGCATAAACTTTTACATAAACCAGTGCCAGAGGGGACTAAGGCAATATCTAGTACAATAGTGGGAGTATTTAGGAAAGCTAGTGTTTGTGTTAAACAGAGCCTTCTGGGAGTATTTATTTTCTTTAAATTTGTAGTGACCCATATAATACTAAAGGCCTATAAGAATGGAAATCACCATAGGTAAAAGTGTTGAGATATGACATTCATTTTACATTTCAGAAACAATAGCACTGAGTCTATTGATTGAGTTCAGATAAACAAGGAAGGCAATGCCAGTGACTTTAATTTTGTATATGAATCTAGGACAAAATTAACTTACCGGGAAATGAGTTTTTGAGATAACTTACTCTTCTTATAATTAAGAGCAGAATTGATAAGCACTTTTAAGTCCTTATTCCCAATTATTATTTGTTAATTGAGAAGAAGAGCTACTTGGTACATTTTTAAACAGAAAATCTCAAGAAAGGGAGATATTCTTGCTCTCTTTCCACAAATACTTCAAATGTTTCCTAGCTCAAATTGTTCATAAATTTATTATTCCTGCACATACATTTTTACTGCACTTTGTTAGAGAACCATATGAAGTGATATTACCTTTAGTTTGCACATGAAGAAATGGAAGCCAATAAGAATGCTTCACATGTCCAGAGAACCAAGACAGAATTGGGCCCGGGTCTGTGACTGCCTGTGAAGAATGTGACCCCCGACCGTTTTTCCAATGTGCTTTCTTTCTCATTCAGAACTCCAAGAAAGACAAGTACTGTGCCCATAGAATGTGATAACAGTGGTTTTGGACTTGTTGTTCAATATATTTTCTTGTTAAATGCCAAATTCTGAGTCATTTTATTTCAATTTAATGGAAATAATGGGTCTCATAATCCTTCAGAAATAGATCTGTGGGAAATTTGTTGATTTGCAGTTCGGTAGTTCCGTTGTAAAAACATCCTCATTGCCACATAGATGTGAATCCCAACTGATGAGCACAAAATAACTTCCCGAATTGCAATCATAATGTATTTTTACAAGACAAAATCCTACTGTGTTTTCTTTCCTACTACTTACTGCGACACCTGTCAGCTTCTCCCTACAAAATACATGATTTTCATCATTAGCAATTTTCTTACAAAATACACGCAGAAATTCCCAAATACGAAGCTGGTGTGAGCTAGCCTGCGACAAATTTTAAAATCTTTGGAAGAATATTATCTTGCATTTCCCTGCCATGCTCTGCTTCTTGCTGGAGATGCTTAGCAAGATTAGCAAAATTTTAAGCACGGCAATTTTTAAAAATTGTTTTGTTCCGTGCAGGCGGGAAACAATCATTGCAAATTCTGTCCCATTCTCCTCAAGGAGAAAAATCAGCTTGTATGATTGCAGCATAATTACCTTGACTTCATTTCTAAATACGCCAGTTCATATTTGATCTCTGTCCCCTAATTTATATGTGTGTAGAGTGTTGATAGAAACCACTCCATGAGATGATACTGCCCATGGAAAAACATTCTGGAGTCTCTCAGGTATTATGAAAATATAAGAATAATATTACCTAAGCACTTTTGACAGGGAAATAAGCTCTTAGGGCCTAAGATGTGAGAAGTAAGTATCTAAAGTTACAGGAGTTAATTTCCATATTCTAAAACTCTTACTATTTTCCCTCTTCTGGAATGGGATATCCCTGTAATTATTCAAACTAGAGTAGGAGATAACCACAATTCACTCACTCCACTTCAGCCCAGGTATAAGCAATTTACTTGGCAGCCAGTTTCTAACTCTGTGCTCATGTAAGCTCTTGTTGCTCATAAGACAAAAGCACATTTAGTTCTGTGAGGTTAGGTTCTTTAATTGTAAACAGTAAGTCAAATTTCTGTACAAGCTTGTGATCTGATTTTAATACAATTTTAGATTCAAATAGGAAGAACAGAACTCCAGTAAACAGGAAAAGTTTAAGCTGGATCAACTTATACGAATTCTGGCTCAATTTTACATTCCAAATTAACCTTAAAAAATCAGAACTTAGATAATCATCATTTTTTATTGGATCTTTACTTACATTTCAAATGTTATCCCCTTTCCTGGTTTCCCTTCTGGAGTCCCCCTATACCATAGCCCTCCCACTCCTCTATCAGAGTGTCCCCCCATCCACACACTCCCTCTTATCTCTCCATCCTGGAATTCCTCTACACTGGGGTATTGAGCCTTCACAGGGCCAAGGACCTCTCTTCTCAGTGATGCCTGATAAGGCCATCCTCTTCTACATATGCGGCTGGAGCCATTGGTCCCTCTATATGTACTCTTTGGTTGGTGGTTTAGTTTCTCGGAGCTCTGTGTGTGTGGGAGGGGGGGTCTGGTTGCTTGATAATATTGTTCTTCCTGTGGGGCTAGTAAATTTATTTTATTCTATATATACCCACTAGATGTTTCATTATGAGCTTGCTAAATTATAGTATTTTTACACAGACTAAAAACTTACTTACTTTCTTTCTTTCTTTCTTATCATTATTGTTATTTTTGCTTATTCACTTAATATCCTGGTCACTCCCTCTCACAATCCTGCCCCCATGCCCCATCAACTTCTCCTCTGAGTAGATGGGAGATCCTTGGTAAACCCCCTACACTGGCACTGCAAGTCTCTGTGAGGCTAGTAACATCCTCTCCTTCTGAGTCCAGACAAGGCAGCCTTGCTACAAGAACATATCCCACATTTAGGAAACAGCTTTTGGGATTGTACCTGCTCTAGCTGTTTGGGACCCACATGAAAATTAAGCTGCACATATGCTATATGTGTGGGAAGCCTGGGTCCAGCCCTTGTATGTTGTTTGGTGGTTCAGTGGTTGAAAGCCCCAAGTCTAGTTTAGCTGACTCTGTTGGTCTTTCTGTGGAGATTCTATCCCATTTGAGCTCGCAATCCTTCCTACTATTCTTCCATAAGAGTTGCCAAGCTCCATCAACTGTTTTCCTGTGGGTGTCTGAATCTGTCTGAGTCAGCTGCTGGGTGAAGCCTCTCAGAGGACAGCCATTCTATGCTTCTATCTGTCAGCATGAATACTCTATATTATATCCACTAGATGATTCAGTGCAAGCTTATTAAATTATAGTATATTTACTCAAACAACTTTGTAAAAGTAAAATATAGTCAAGTCCTTTTGTGCTCCAACTGAGTTTGTTTTTAAAAACATATCTGGGAAATATAAACAGAATCTATAGATAATTACAAAGTTCTATATATAAGAATTTGATTTATAAGTATAAAATATAAAACAAAATAAAGCATATAAAATATAATATATATAAAATATAAAAATATAAAATAAAGTATACTTATAAATAAAATCCTTATATATATCACCATTCAATTCAGCAGAATAATGGAAACATACATCATATAAAAACAGTCACATTTCATGCAAAATCAAAGCCATTGTTAAACTACTAATATAAATTTTTAAAAATTTCTTACTTTATTTTATCACTCCTATATAAAGTTGATCTAATTATCATATGGAAGTATATTCCCTTTTTTCTTATAGTTATTTTGGTAAATCTGGCCAACAGAGTTTTCTAGGAACAAGAAAAATTGAGTAGAAATGTGACAAAGCGTGGGACTGCAGATACTGCAATATCAGATCAAGCTGTTTATGAAGCCCTACAAAGTCATTTTATGTCCCCTATATGATGTTGTATCTGTGAAAAGTGAATATTTGAAAACAACTGTTGTAAAATTAAACTTCATTACTATAATAATTAACCTCACATAGGTACATTCTGATTTATTACTAACAATTTACTCTACCATAGCTCTCAATTTCTTCCAAATGTCTACCAAATTCGCAATGGACTACATAAAGTATTAATACAAAGGAGGGCTAGGGTATAGCAAACTTAGCATGTATCAGAATTTGAGCTTAATGTCAAGAAGGGGAAGAAAGGAAAAAAGAGATGGAGGGAAGGAAGGAGAAAGAGGTTGAGTGGAAAGATCCACAAGGAAGAAAGGAAGAACAGGCCATGATTTATGTCTACTGTTACAAATGACTGGACCAAAGGAACCTATGGAAGAATTTATGCGGCTCATAGTTGTAAGCTTCTATCAATTACAACAGGGATATCATCACAGGAGTTTGAGGCAACAGATCACATGGCATGTCTTCTGAAACAGTATGAATACTTGCATTCTATTCAGCTTCTCATTTTAATTAACTATGAGCCCCACCCTGACCACGAAATTGGGTTGCCAACAGTTAGGGAATGTCTTACCACCTCAACTTATCCAGTGTAGAAAATGTCTCATATGCAAGCCGGGAGGCTTGTATTCTTTGTGGTTTCTAGATCCTGTTAAGTTGTCAATCAAGAGTTATCATAGAGTAAGGGGAGGGAAGGAAGGAAAGGAAGAAGGGAGGAAAAGAAAATTTCTTACATAGTATAGCCAACATTTTTATTAGTAATTTCATGATTGTACAAACAGCAAATTTCAATCACTAAAGGACATTCAATCAACTTACTAATTATCCTGTTGATTTTCCTACTTCCCTTTCATTTTTACTACTTTTGACCTAATATAAACGTAATGAGAACAACTTAATAGCTATTTGAAGATTATCACAAAGGCAACGGCAATGGCCCCATCTTCACAATTCATGTAATGGAGAAATTAGTTACTTAAAAGAGGAACACAAATGCTTTTAACTCAGAAGAGCTAGAGGGAATTCCAAAAGGCCAACTGATGTTGCCCCTCCCTTGAGACAAGGCTGCTTTTAGAATGAGATCAGGAAGGACTTAGGAAATACCAACTGTAGGTCTCAGATATCTTCCATTTACTGGAGAGCTCCAAGGAGAGATGAGAAAGAACACAAGCCTAGGCTGACTAAGATAAGACCCCAGCATTAACAAACTTCCTTGGAATTCAGATGCTCAGTCCTGCCTCACAGTTCTGTCACAGGCTGTCACTGTCCCTCAGTCTCATCTTGATTCTTCTGGGGTCCTGGGAAGTAAAAACTCCCTTTTCTCAAGTCTGTTATCAAGTTCCTTCCATTTTATTTTCCCAAGGACAAGGTTCGATTCAGGCAATCATTAATTCTTTTTTTTTTTCCCTTTGGCCAATGCTTTAATTCTGCTTCATGAATGTTCTTAGACTAAGAGAATCACAAGCAAGATGCCCTCCTGTGATGGAAGATAGTTTCTGTAGGGTAAATTATGTTTTCAGCAAAGCTTCCTAGCACTATAGGCTTAGCAAAATAAATGGCATGCTCAGATCAGAAAAGGTGTAAACAGACACAATGTGCTATCGATTGACAGGCCTACTTAGTGGAATTGCTAAGCAGAAAAGTAAAAGGGGCAATGACTCCAAGACTTTAACCACAACACTGCCTTAGCCACTGAAAACCTAGAGTGATTTGCATATGTTCCAGGAATAGTGTACTGTCCAAGGCTGTTTATAAGTCCAGAATTAGAACCCACCTGTTTCTCATTCACATAAACCTAGAGATTCACATACTGGATGAACATAATGAGTTCTGATTTGCAGTTTCCTATGGAGGAGAGGGGCAATTACCATAAAAATCCAAAGTTTATTTTGCTACTTATTTCAATTAATTCAACAGAATACTGAAGAATTTGTTTCTGAGTCTAAGTGCTGTTAAGGCTGATTTAAACTGGCAAATTAAGATCATGGGTACTGCCTGTGCTCTGGACAGCACACGGGCTTGGACAGGGGTCAGTAAGGACAGGCAGGACACGGGAAGAAGACGAAGGAGCAAAAGAACCAGGATAAGCTTTGTTTAAACTGCTGACATAAGGAATTTTAGCATAATTGGTTTGGGGAATAGTTTCATAATTACAATGGACTACCACATTTGAATCTAAAATTTATTTCAAATAAACAAATACTTGCTTAACTTGTATACTGGACGTATATACACACATGACAAAGTTTTTGTTCAGTTATTTAAGTAAAATAAAATCCAATATTAAAACTAGTGAAAATATTCAATATAATGACAGTTTAAGGAGATAAAAGTGATTTGTAATATTGAGATGATGTGTGGAAACTCTTAGATTTTTAATTTGCCATTCCATAAAGTTAATTCAACAGTTTCTTTAAGAATATGAACTTTGGTCTTACATGACTGGAATTCACATTCACTTTTGTTATTTTTTAACTCTGTGACCATAATTAAATTAATTAGCTTTTCCTTGTTGCAATTCCCTTATCAATAACGTGAACTAAATACAAGCCTTTCAAAGAGTATTGTAAATGCAGAGAGCTAATTTTATAAAATTATTAGAAGCACAGGCAGTACACAGTGGTCTTTTGTTGTTGTTGATATTATTATTATTATTTTTTTATGTTATATTTTGAGTCAGAGACTATATAACCCATGTTACCTTCAAACTCCTCCTGTTTTAGCCACACTGCTAAGACTACAGATGTATATTACCATTCAAGATTTTATTACCAGTACCTGCTAATAAAAACTATGATGTGGGCAGAGGAGTACATGCCTATAAATGTAGGATTAAGAAAATCAAACAACATATTTGAGAGCACTGGGATTCTTTGGACTACATCAGAAAGGATTTGAGATTATATTCAGGTAGTCTAAAGCTTATTAGGTCAATATTTATAAGGTCTAAAATTGCAGAAAGAAGCCTATTTGTGAATAAAAGGAATACTGTAAGTAGCTTTCTGTGGAATAATTGGTAAGTTCATATCTCTAATATTTGCTTCAGACCTTCTTTTAAACTGCTGTTACTTGACAAACTTCACAGATTAACCAGTTCCCCTTTGCCAACACATATGTCAACTGAAATTGAGACCAAGATGGCTGAAGCAAAATGAAATGTATTGTCATATGAAAAAATGAAATGTACAGGTAAGACCACCACTTCTGTTCTGAGGGACCCACTGAGAGCCCTCAGGACACAGGAACAGAGGAGCAGCCTGGGACAGGATCATTTTGGTTTCCATCTGCCCCTGGAGCTGACACTGACAAAGCTTTCCAAATTCTGCGCAAAGCGAGCTGGTCTCCCAGTAGGGCTGACACACAGGCTTAGAGGAGAGAAAAGCCACACTCAGAGACCGGAAGCCCACCTAACATAGAGATAACCAGATGATGAGAGGCACTTTAAAGAACCTAAGCAACAGAAAACAAGGCCATGTGGTATCAACAGAACCCAATTCTCCCACCACACCAAACCCTGGATTCCACAGCATAAAGGTAAAGCAAGATTCTGATTTAAAAATCACATCTCAGGATGATGATAGAGGACTTTAGTAAGGACATAAATATCTCCTTTAAAGAAATGCAGGAGAACCCAGGTAGACAGGTAGAAGCCCTTAAAGAGGAAACGCAAAAAATCCCTTAAAGTTAAAGAATTACAGGAAAATACAACCAAACAGGTGAAGGAATTACAGAAAACCATTCAAAACACAGATCACAAAGTTGTTTGGTTAGAGTCACCCCAACATATTTTATATTATTTGTGACTATTGTGAAGGGTATCATTTCTCTAATTTCTTTCCTCATAAAACCAGATACACTGAATCTAATAAAAGAGAATGTGAGGAAAAGTCTTGAACACTTGGGCACAGGAGAAATTTTCCTGAACAGAACACCAATGGCTTATGCTCTAATGTCAAAAATGGACAAATGGGACCTCATAAAATTGCAAAGCGTCTCTGAGGCAAGGAATACAGTGTATAGGACAAAATGGCCACCAACAGATTGAGAAAAGATCTTTATCAATCCAACATCCAATAGAGGGCTAATATCGAATATATACAAAGAACTGGAAAAGTTAGACTTCAGAGAACCAAATAACTATTAAAAATGGGGAACAGAGCTAAACAAAGAATTCTCAACTGAGAAAACTAGAATGGCTGAGAGGCACCTAAAGAAATGTTCAACACCCTTAATCATCAGGAAAATTCAAATCAAAACAACCTTAAGATTCCACCTCACACCAATCAGAATGGCTAATATCAAAAACTAAGGTGACAGTAGATTCTGGGGAGGATATGGAGAAAGAGAAGCACTTCTCCATTGCTGCTAGAATTGCTAGATGATATAACCACTCTGGAAATCAGTTTGAGAGTTTCTCAGTAAATTGGACATAGTACTACCTGAGGACCCAACTATATCACTCCTGGATATATACCCAAAAGATGATACAACATGTAATAAGGACACATGCTCCACGATGTTCATAGCAGCCTTATTTATAATAGCCAGAACCTGGAAAGAACCCAGATGTCCTTCAACAAAGCATGGATACAGAAAATGTGGTACATTCATAAATGGAATACTACTACCCAGCTATTAAAAACAATGACTTTATCAAATTTGTAGGCAAATTGATGGATATTGAAAATATCATAGGGGATAAGGTAAGTCAGTCACAAAAGAACACATGTGGTACATATTCACTGCTGTTATGTGGGTTTTAGGCAATGAGCTTGGAATATCCTAGGTAAAACTCAAGCCCACATGAAACTCAAGAGGAAGGAAGACCAAAGAGTGGAAGCTTCAGTTCTCATAGAAGGGGTAAGAAAATAAACAAACAAAGGAAATAGAGTGATGGAGGGACTTGATATAAAGAGAGAAGAGGGATGGAAAAAAGAGAGGCAGAAACAGGTATAGAAGGAGATGGAGGAGGTGTACAGAGGTCAGGAAATTGAACAGAGGTATGTAGCAATAGTGGATGAGGACTGGGGGTAGTTATCAGAAAGTCCCTGATACCAGAAACAAGAGCCTCCCGAGATCCCACCAGTATGATATTAGCTGAAATATTCCACAAAAGGAAGGGAGAACCCATCTAGCCCATATCCAGAAGTTAGGCATGACCCCCCTGGTTGAGGGATGGGGTTACCCACCTATCTCCAAATTTTTAACCCAAAATTACTTCTGTCTAATGGAAATTCAAGGTGAAAGAGTGAAGCAGAGAATGAAAAAAGGCTAGCCAGATCCTGCATCTACTGAGTATCCATCCCACATGAATGGACAGCAAACCCAGACACTATTGCTGATGCCAAGAAGTACTTGCTGACAGGAGTCTGATACAGTTGTCTTTTGACAGGCTCTGCCAGATCCTGATCAATACAGATGTGGATGCTTGAAGCCTACTATTGGGACCACAATGGAGGAGTTAGGGGAAGGACTAAAGGAGCTGAAGTAGTCTTATCTGGCATCAATGGAAAGGGAGTCCCTTGGTCCTCTGAAAGCTTGCTGCCCCAGTGCAGACAAATGAAGGGTAATGAGGTGGGAGTTCATGGGTGGGGGAGCACTGTCATGGAAGCAGGGTAAGGAGGGATGAGATAGTGGGTTTGCAGAGGAGAAACTGAAAAAGGAGATAACATTTGAAATGTAAATAAATTAAATATCCAATTTAAATAAAAATAAAAGAGAAAAAGCACAGGGACTAGAGAAAAGATTGAAGGAGCTGAACCGGCTTGCAGCCCTATGGGAAGAATAACATTATCAACCAAACAAAACCCTCCACAACTCCCAGGGACTAAAACATCAACCATTGAGTTGTTATGGAGAGACCTATGGCTCCAGATGCATATGCAGCAGAGGACAGCATTGTCTGGTATCAATGAGAGGAGAGGACTCCGGTCCAGAGAAGGGTCATTTTCCCAGTATAGGGGAATGCCAAGATGCTGAGGTAGGAGAGGGTGGTTGATAGAGGGAGCACCTTCATGGAGGAAATGGGAGGGGGAGGGAGGAAGAGATTGGTGGAAAGGGAATAACACCTGAATTGTAAATACAGGGAATATTCAATAAAGAAATATTTTTTTTGGGAAAAAGAGAAAAGAAGATAAAGAAAAGACAAGAAGATGAGCCAACCTCAATACGAATGTACTATCCATAACTCATTAAGTGTTCATTATTTATAACTAATATTTTATGTAATATTTTAAGAGTTTGATATATATATGGTGCAGTGCCAGCTAAAAATGTCTTAAGCTTTACATTCTCTGTCTCACACAATGACGAATCTTCCTGAAACTCTCTAAGCAGTTATTTTAATAGGTTACAGAGAAGATTTAGTAGGCATATCATGGGTCATGCACTGGATCTCACCCCAATTAACAATTCCAAAGTTAATTTGCCCAGCTACCTTTTTGTTGTTGTTGTTGTTGTTGTTGTTTTTGTTTTGTTTTGTTTTTCTGATCAGGATTTTATTTGTTGAACCTCAAAAAGCAGAATTCAGAAGTGGCAACCCACTTCTAGGACATTTAGTGGTAAAACCTGTCTTTCATAAGGTGCATTCATATACACAGATCACTAGAGAGCAGACATGGAAACTCTGGGAGGTACATGTACTGTTGTTGCTCCCTTTTGGTTGGCAAAAGGCTTTCTGAGTCCACTTTGATAGAAACTAACCATGAATGTTCCCACTTTATTTACTAAAAGTACAGGATTAAAAGTTTCTCCCCACTTTTGGGCTCTCCGAAATGGGTTACAAAAGAATCTGCTTGGAAAACTACAAAAGGCATTCATCCTTCTAGCATGGAGCCCACCCTGACACTATCTTGTTGATCACAGACCCTGCAGAACCCCAAGGAGTCACCAATACATAATTCCTTTCAAAGAAAGCCAGTCAGCAGGGCCTGTGATGCACAGAGGGGTTGAATGCTGGGAAAGACGCAGAGTACCAAACCCCAAGAAAGTTTTGGTGTCATTTCCTCTTAATGAACCATAGTATAACAAAGAAACAGAAAGACTTAATTAAAAGGTAGATGAGACATCTCCATTCAATGAGCCCATCTACCTTTAATTAAGTCGTTTGGTTTGTTTGTTTGTTTGCTTCTTAACTAATGACAACTTATGTACACTTGAATAGAGGAAGAATAAAGTATGCAAATGAAAAAATTCAAATGAAATGCACAAAGCCAGTAGTTATGCATGGAGATGTGTTCATGTATACACTAGTGTAGAAAATACCCAAATGTAGTCCACTATGAGGAAGACTCCTAACAGGACTTCAGTCCATACCAGTGAGTGGAACTCAGAGTGAATATCAGAACTGTTTAAAAAAAAAAAAACAAGTTTCAAGTATATTTACTTTTAATAAATAAGTTTGACAATTACTGAAATTTAGTATTTATTACTGATGTTATATGCAAGGTGTTTTATATTCAGTAATATAAGGAATAACTACAGTGTAACGCCACCAACATACTTGCTTTAATCCTCACAAACAGCACCTGAGTGTTTCTTTTTCTTTCTTTCTCTCTTTTTCTTTTTTTGAATTACTTTACTGGATAGTTTATGTATTTACATTTCAAATGTGATCCCGTTTTCTGGTACCCCCCCTTCTCCCTTACCTTGCTTCTTTGAGAATGTTCTGCCTCCTACCCACTCCCACCTCAACACCCTAGCATTCCCCTACACTGGGAAATGAGCTTTTATTGGACAAAGGGCTTCTCTTCTTATTGATGACACACAAAGCCATCCTCTGCTACATATGAACTTTCTAATCCACTATTTGTGAGGAGAAAACACTGGGTAAGTTAAAGGTCACCATGACAGTTGGCAGCTAGTAGAAATGTTGTGTGACTATATCCTTAGACTACCAATTTGTGCTGGCAATACTTGCTGAGATTTTCTAGGACTTAACTCTAGACATGTAAGGTTCAGTTTCATTGGTCACTAACTCAAACAACTACTTTAAAAATAAGGATAATTTCTATACAACATGAAAGTATTCATGCATTTTGAGAAAAATTGACCAAGGCAAAACAATTTGATACTGATATTACAGACATCAACTGCACTCAGTGACCACTTTGGACTTCAGACCCTCCATGTGCAGTGTTACCATGTGCATTTACCACTTAAATACCTGGTAGCACCAGAAAAACCCCTTGTGGTGCCCCACACAGCAGGTTCCAGGAAATCATTTCCTCCACATTCTCTTGCCTTTTGAGTACTAATATGTTCATAAATGGCTTATCAAGACCTTCAATTCAATAATCATTGATGCCACCTGAGAAATCTGTCAAAGCAAACACAAATAAAAGGGGCCCTTTGGGAATACCAGTCACCTAAACTCCCCTTTCCACTCCTCTTGGCTCAGGCAGCCTATTACACACTAATTGGGAGACTGTCTCCAGCTCAGACACTTGAAGACCTAACTGTCCCTGTTAGTACTTTTCCTCCTGGGTAACTTCCTGCCATTGTGAGTCTTTCCCAGTTATTGCACCTCACAAGAAAGTATAATCATGAGACTGGATAAATATGTATGCTTTGCAATATTTGTTCACAACACATGGCGGAAGTTATATATACCAAATCTTAGAATGGCTTCCACTTAAGCCTACATAGATCATGACTGTGGGGACATGATCAATATATTGCTAATTTTCTCCCTTCCATCTTGGCATATATGAATGAACATAGAAACACACCGGTATGTATGTTTCCCACATATCAAGGGCAGCAGTTTTATAACTCCCTAAAATTTTACACAGCATGCCCGCATAAAGCCAGATACTGTTCAGTGAACTGGCAGGAGCTTGCCAGATCCTGAGCCACTCATAATGAAATGAGCCTCTTTAAATGAAAAGGCAGTGGCCACTTAAATAAATTTTTCCACTAATACAACAAAGTCAACAAGTCTGCCTCATCATCAGGTTTCAGTGATTTCTCAGAAGCATAATAAAAATGTAGCTCTAACTAGTATCCATTAAGATACCATGCTAACATGCACAGACATGAATCATGTGTGCTAATTACTAATTTAAAAGAGGAAAGAGGAAGCAAGTGGCAACTCTTCTGCAGCACACAGAGATATGTGGAAATACAGCTAGCCTTTCAATTGGCTGTCCCCATGTGTAGCAAAACTATTCTTAGCTTGTTTTAGTGATTTCTAGATTGACTAGTTAAGCTAACTTTGACTGCCTAGAAGTCTTCTAAGAGGCCTAACATATTAAAGATAATAATGCACATTTTAAAGAAAGCAATAAATGTTCAAAACTGATATAAATACACCTCAATTACTACTCTAGAATAGTTAGATAGCCCCTATTAGAGGACTAATTGTGGTGTTGTTTTAACTCTTTAATCAACTTTAATTATAATCATTTTCTTTATTGTTTAATATTTAAATCTATCAATGCAATCAATATCCCTGTGCATATGACAAGATAAGGGTGGGAGTAAAGTTATGAAATATATGAACGCTAAGTGGGCTTTCTTCTCCAGTAAATAAATGTCATGGGCCACAGATGACAGTGGGTCTTTATTCGAAGAAGGAGTCATTGGATCTAGGCACATGGATATCCAAGAAGATATGGATTCTCAGCTTTTAAAGGGGGGACATTTGGTGACAAAGGACAAAGAATGACTCTGGATAAGAGAAGACTACACATGCAAAGGCAGGAAGCTGGTGGCTCTGGTACAATCTCCGTAGAGTGAGAACTTGGTAGTAGCATTGGCCACTGAAGCAAAAAGGCTTCAACTCGGGGAATTTTTCTCCCAGCTTTTGGAAAGAGCCCAACTTTGTTTGCAGATGTTCATCTGTCAGAAATGAAAAATGTAACAAATATTTGTCTATTTCACAGACAAATACCAGGCCTGAGAATAGTATCCTTGGGGAAGGGAGGATCATAATGTTGGACCTGATGTGTTTCTGGGATTCTAAGTTTCAAGAATGGTCTCACACACCATTTGTTGTGGTAAATCTATGACCCCTTAAGGCCATGCAAAAACACATAAATCAGTTATAATATTTATAAGCTGGGTGCCTATATTGGACAGATTCACTACACTAATCTCCAGCTATGAGACCCTTGCTACCTGCAGCTTCTCCAGGCCATGTGGTTCTGCTCCACCTTCCTTTCACCTGCTCTTACTCCATCCTTCGCCTCTTCCTGTGGCTTACCTTGGCATATACATTCAGGAACCTTTAGTCCTAGGGTTTCCTCTAGACCCTGTTGCCAAGTCTTAAGTTTATCTCTCTGTGGCTCAGTCTCATCTATGAACCTTTATACCTTTTTCGACCATCACTTCCAGATCCTGTCTCCAACCTTTATCCTGTTTCTGTTGCTCATTTTGACTTATAAAATCTTACACCTTTCATTTTAATGTCCTCAATATATATTTTTAATGATGTTAGATTCTGCAGAATACCTAAAATTCTCTTGAGAACTGAGAAATTTTTTATAAGTTAGGTAGAGCCTTTCTTGGTGATTAGTCGGGAATAAAGAAACAAACATACAAAAACCAGAACACTGAGTATCTTTGCTTGTGTGTGTGTGTGTGTGTGTGTGTGTGTGTGTGTGTGTGTGTAGGGGTCAATGTGCCTACGAACACACAAGAAAACATTGGCTGGGGATTGGGGATGTTGAGTAAATAGGAACAGAAGCCAAAGGAAGATCTCAGGTATCGTCTTCTTTCAGTTTTTCACTTTAATCACACGAAGAAGTGGTCTGATCCCAAGACTTACTGTTCCACTTAGGGTAGCAAGGACAAGCCAGGCAGAAATCCCAACACCTTGTGCCCACAACACTGACCATGGATACTGGTGTGTGGAACTCAGGTCTGTAGGCTTACACAGTGCTTTAAACTCCTCATCCATCTACTTGCCTAACACCAAGTATCTCAATGAACTCTTCTAAGAAGCACTATTTCCACATGTTACAGTTTGTGGCTTGCAGAAGTAGAAAGGCCACATTACATAGGACTCGCCAGAGAGGCATATGAGAAGCTGCTGCTAGTTCTGGCTGGACCTTTCCCTTGGCTGCTGCTGCCTATATCATTTAAATCTTGAAATAAGAAAACAAAAAACAACAGCAACAATACATAGCTATGATGCAATGTCCAACTAACTCCTGACTCTTATGTCTTTCTGATATATTGCCAAATCTGGTGCCCAGGAATACTCCTATCACTGTGGATTTCATAGACTATTCAAAAGTAGCAGTTTCTTTTTTTTTTTTTTTTTTTTTTTTTTGTTGTTGTTGTTGAATTGGGATTCTAATTTTCTGTCCCTTTCCACCAAAAACTCTACATCTTTATCTGGGTAGCAAAAATCAAATCACAGGCATCAGATGATTTCTGTAAAAGGGTGTACAGAGGAAATTAGTTGGGGAGACACTTGAAAACATAAGCAATATAGGTAATCATAATGACTGTAATTTACAAAATGTAATAGCACTCAAGCACCTATTGTGGAAAGATTAAAGCTTAGGCTCCCTAGAAGGTTGTTTAGTGTGGCCCCAGCTGCTAGGGGAAAGAGGAGGCTCTGTAGAGAACTCTCATAGAAAGCTATACTGGGAAGAAATATAAGTACAGTTCCTCGTGTTAATTAGATGCATCAACAATTCTCTGCCTTTTTGGGAATTTAAGATAGTTTATTAATATTATAAGGTGTGCAAAACTCACTTTATTAATAAATGAAGCACTGTTGAAAATACTTATGTGGCTTAAGTATTACTTATGTGGTCTCACTAACTAAGGCTTTATTGTGTTCTGTCTGTTCTCCTGCAGGGCAAACAACTTACTTCTTGTTTGTGAGGGTTGTTGGCTGCTGCCATGCAATGCTTCGTGGTCATCGCCTGGACTCTCCTTCTCCATCTGTGGTGTTTGCTGTATCCATGGTCCAGAGAGTTGAGAAATCTCTAACTTAAACAAGAGATGTCCTTCAAGCTTCAGAGCTCCTGTAAGAGCAGCTAAACCACTAAGGCAGGCTCATAACTACTTGGCACTTCTCATAGTCTCTTGTCACTGAGGGGCCCATGAGAACGACTCCAAAATAAGAGACTTCACTGAAGGAAAACCTCCAATTAAGATCGATTTCTAGGGGAAAACCATATAGTAACAGTAATATGTGTGCTCCACAAATGACAAAGAGATTGTTCTACTTCCTGTGGATCCATCAACTTGACTGGGAATTGAGGTAAATCAAGAATATGCATTCTATGAAAGCAGGATGCAAGGGGAAAACAATTGAATAGGAAACTGGGAATACTCCAATTGAGGTATCGAGAGGTACTCACAGTGGGAACAGTGTTTTCTCATATGTGGAGCAGATGGAAGGGAAGGGGCTTATGTACAGGTCTCTTATATGGGGCAGACAGAGAAAAGAGGAGGTCTAATGTGGTTAAAAAAGAAGGTAGTGGTCAAATAATATTTCTTATTAACATCAGAGGAAATGACATTTCTATAGGACAACTGGAGTCATTCAAAGGTGTGTGAACATTATTCTCATGTTACATTCACAATGTAATGGAGAACTGGAAAAAATCATGAAGGCAATCCCCATTAGTCTAATTCCTCAGCTTAATCCAGTTTGAATCCACTCTCAGACTGAATATCAGCATAAGAACCCAAGTGCTACCTGCCAGGGATTCTTAGTCTTTCCAATGCCAGCATAGACTAAGGCATGGGAAAGCCCCATTCAGAATAGCTGGTAATGTTTATATCTGTTTAAACCCAGGACTAAGCTGAAAAAATAAACACCAAGAATTAATGACACATATGGGGGGGTAGGCTAGAAATCAAGCCTGGTGTAAAGGAAAACACACAAACTGTGGCTTTGTCAGAAGCTAAACAAGTTCAGAAAGAAAACAATGACAGGAAGATACTGAAAGAGATGAAGACCTAGATGTTATGCTCTGGACAAATGGGTTAGTGAATTATGCGTATGAGGTCAGTAGTGGGGAATATTACAAGTCACCAAACAGAAGAAAAGCTGAGTTCTGAGGTTATGAGTAAGAAAATATAAAGGAGATTAAAACTCACATCCACAAATGAAAGACATATGCTGACAGTGTTTGAAAGTCAGCTATAGGTTCAACCACCCTGTTCTATTCAAACAGTAAGTCAATGGTAGTTTCATGGATTCCTCAACTAACTCTAAAATGCCACTTTGCACCAGGAAATTGACAGCCTCCAAACTGTACAAAATGCCATAAATGACAGGCACAGTCATGACAAGTCACAGCTGACTCCTGCATGGAAACTGAGGTCAGTGTTTATACGACCATCTGGAATTTGATATGAGTTCCAGAAGGGAACGGCTGCCTCTAGGGTTGGCAGCCATTGGTGATGACCTGGGTTGAGGCAGGTGGCACCTGCTCACAGGACTCTGTGAGTAAAAATAGCAACATTACCTCTGTGTATGTCCCTCATTAATTTACCCATACTTGAGCCATGTCTCCACAGGAAAACTGGGGCAGTGTATGAAACAAACCCCATCTGGAAAGCGCTGCAGGTCATCTAATCAGATACAAGAATCCAACCTCTGTGCTCCAGCCGTCGTCCTTCCCATGTTCCTCGGGGCTGCACAATTGAAAATTCACACCCAATTATGAAACCCAAATGAGCCTGATTTGCTAAACGACTTGAATCTAGCCTTATTGTGCATGCTTTCACTGGAGTAATCGCAATAGCCAGGATAACTGTCCAACTGACCCAAGTAGATGGCACTCAGAACTGGAGCAGCCAGTATGTCAAATTCCTGTCCGGGATTCTACAGCACTCTAGGGATTTTAGCTGACAGTTGTCATGAAGAACTTAGCTGACTGCAAACAATGTATAAGAGAAAATGTTACAGGGGGGATAACAGAGTTTAATAGAACCTAAACCATGGAGATGAGACGCCATAAGCAATAAAATACAGACGCATGATGTTCAGGGCAACTACAGATTTGAGTGCTACATTGGATACCCACATTGATGGCCACAAACAATGCCATAAATGGAGTCTATAAAAATATTATGAAAGGAAATTAACAGGAAGAGCATGGGCTCTGGTGGCAGTCTCTAAGATAGCATTATCAAGTCACTGAAATAATAAACTATGACTGACTATTAGAAATTCCACTTTTCTAAGGCCAATGGGAAAAGATGCCATGATTGTAGAGGTCTACCACCCGCATTTTGTCCCTAGGAAGGCTCCTTTTCAAGAATGATGTCACCTCCTTACTTCATCCCTGCAATGCCAGGCATATTGTTCCTAAAATAAGCAATGGCTTGGTTAGGTTATGGCAGTTTACTGCTCAGGGGTTTTATATTTAAACGAAGTATTCTTTACGCGAATGTCAGAAACAGTGAGAAAGAAAATACCTTCCTGATCCTGACAAAAGCATTCTTTTCCATATTTCTCGAGCAATTGACTGTTCATGGGCTCAGATTGCCTTGGCTCCACCCAAAGACTGCACAGGAGGGGTAGGCCACTGCTTGGAGCACATCAGTGAAATTTGAAATATGTTCACCAGAGAGATAAACAGTCAAGCTCATCCTGGGAACTGACTACTGTCATTGACAGGTAAAGATTTGCCTAAGGTTTAGCTTATTTAATTCACAACAAATGCTCCCTATACTTTCCATTTCAGAGACTGACACTTAATAAACGCCCATTCTCTTTCTTGTGAATGGCATCATCTTCCTTACCTCAAGTGCCACCACAGCATAGTGCCTTCTTCCTCCACCGCCCTGATGTCACAACAAACATTATTACTGTGAGACTAGAGGGAGACAACTTAGGATTTAACCCTAGATTGTCCAGTTACCATATAGCTTTCTAAAATTTCACATGCCTGCTCTTCTACCTAAAAACTGAGAACAAATGGGTTTGTGTTAATGATGTCAAACCCATAAGAGAGTATGTATGAAGCTTTTAGAATATATGGATGCACATTGGTATTCTCTTTATGTCCCCTTCTCCATTTATATAGTTCAAATCCCCCATTGTTAACCTCTAGAATGTATATGCCATTGTTCCGTAAATATTTGCTAAGTTGATGGATGTCATTTGCTATACCCATTAGTCCTACAAAAAAATAATAATATCCTCTTCCACTGGAAGTGAACAAGACACATCTCCAGGAAGAGCTTCAGGTAATCAGTCATGATACAGAGATGTGAAATCATGAGTTTGTGGTGAGAATAAATGCTTTTCCAGGTCCCATGCAGAAACTGAGAATACTGTGGGATCCACTATTTGAGAGTCAAGCACACGAAAGCTTCACTGAGAGAAATCTCAACAAAGACAGCACAGCACAATGTGTTTTTATGTTCTGTTTCATTTCACAGATTCTTATTGTAATTCAGTAATTAGGTATCTCATGCTTGGACTTCTATTTCTAGCATTTGTTCTCTCACCATAATGAGAGCATCTCTGTGAAGTGCAGTAGGCACCCCAGTCTCTCATAACGGAATGCAGTTTAAAAAAAATAAAGGAATGTGGAATGAAAAGGAAGCAGGAACAAAAGGGGAATTAAACACAGAGGGACTTAATACCAAGCTACTCACATCAGTGATTTTTCTTTGAAAGGGTTGAGAGAGATATGATTGGAAAATAAATTTATCCATGCCGGCTCTGTCCTAGGAAGAATGCCCAGCTGTCACACCAATGTCCCACCTGCCCTGTAGGTCTGCTTCAGACTCCAGAGAAAAGAACTTGGAAGAGGCTGAAAGGAGCTGAATAGCTGACAGGAAAGCAAATTAGAACACTGAAGAGCAGACCGCCATACGATGTTCATGGAAAATGCCCAACACAGGACACTTTTCACACTGCACACATTAGCCAAAAAGAAAAATATTCTCTCCCGGTCTAAAGAAGCTGGCTTTGCCTGGCAAACAGGAGAGCGGCGCAGTTAAAAGTCTCATGCTGAGAGATTGAGATTTTGCTGCCTCAAAAGCACATGCAAAAAAAAAATGCAGTGCTGCTTAAATATATTTTTGAGCCACATCAGTGTGTTTGAGATAGCGTCCTTACAATATGCTCTGTTCACAAGGATTACTGGCTTTCATGGTAATCAAAGAGCTTACAAAAGTATAGGCAGTGTATTCTAGATAATAAGGTTTTACATATAAACACGTATGACCAGGTCATGTGTATAATTTCATTTTTACAATTAAACCCTATGTTGCTTCTAATTAGACAACTGATAGTGGTCCCTGGACCTGTTTATTGCTCACAGGTTATTATCACACTACATAACATGAGTTAATTCTGACTTAAAGTATGAACATGTATCAAGACCCATAACTCCTAATCTTTCTATAGTGCCTGCTAGAAAGACTACTGTAATGCTATATAAGCAATTAATTAGCTAATAAATTAGCAGTTAAAAAGCTATACATGACCCAGCCAGCACAATCGGGAGCTTCAGTGAGGAGAGACACAACAGTGGCAGAGACAACAAAATGGAAAAATAAACATGATTTTTTTTTCAAAAGTTAAACTGTATCTGTTGTTTGGCAAAAGTGTTATGACAAAGATTATACTAATGTGTTGGGATCAGATTAAAGGATACACTCCTGTACTTAGTTCCCAGGCTTTGGGATGTGAAGATAGACTTCTGACAGTGGTGGGTTATAAAGGTACCTGTCAAGCAAATACGAGCTTTCTGAGTTTGACACATGTTTCTTCTGCCACTTTCTGCTCTTATACATCTGCCTCCTTGGTTATGCTCACTTAAGGAATATAGTCACTTAAATACAAATATAGCAGCATATCATCTGTACACACACATACACACACACACACACACACACACACACACACACACACTTGTGTATTTCTCTGATTGACAAGAATGGAGGGAAGAGGTCAGTAACCACAGACTGGGGTAACAGAATAAAAAGGAAAGGTGATGTTGTGAATGTTTTACTTCTTTCAAAATAGTGTTGTATCTCTGCATAAAGTTGTGAACATTGTATGTTGGTGGCCTGGCAGAAAATAACAAATGAAAAGAATTCTAGGTGGGTTTCATGGTTCACTTTTTTGCTCATTGATAAAAGAACAACCAATATAGGACTGGGCAGGAGGATTTCCACATTAAAACATGGAGACTACTGCTAAAAATCAGCAGGAGGCACATATTAGAATATGATCAACCACTCATGGGTTGGCATTGTGATTTTTAAGTTGTGAGTTTAGCCTTTAAGGCTGCACAGTCTGTCCTCCCTGGGCTGTCATTGAATAAGCCCAGAACATAATTCTATAAAACCAGAAAGAGAGAAAGTAGGTGAGCTCCAGCAACCCAAGAAGTACACAAAAGGCATATTTTTCTTCCTAGGTAATCAATACTAGACTTTATTGAAATAATAGTTCAGGCAATAACACTAATGGTAAACATGTGATGGTTACCATGTAATTCACTCTTCTAAGCACACACATATAACAACTAACTGGAATTTATCCCCATGATGATCTTGTAAACTAAGTTTTTACCAATTCGCCTACAGTTTTATAGGTGAATTACAAGACAGTTATGAGCTAAGTGTGATAAAACGTGTATCATTGTTGAAAATAGGAAATCATTTGAAGTTCATAATACTGTTCTAGTTTAGGGAGGATACTTGGGGAAGGGGCTGCTTGGCTTTCATTTCGATAGCAGTGCTCATCAATGAAGAAAGGCATGGCATGAACTCATACAGAGCAGGAACCTGGAGGTAGGAGTTAACTTAGAGGCCACAGAGAGCTGCTGCTTATTGGCTTGCTCCTTGTGGCTTGCCCAGCCTGAGTTCTTACAGAACTTGTAGGACAACCAGGATACTCAAAGTTTCTGGGATCCTAGACTTTTGACAGCCAAAGCTACAGATAGCAGACATGGAGTTTCAAGATTTGATTTTTGCTAGGCTCAGTTCCAATCATGCATCTGACTGAAACTATCTGTCCTTGCCATGGCTCCAGTCCTCTCCTTCTGAGTAGGAATTTCTTTGTTGACACCATTTATATATTGTGCAATAGTTATTATTATCAACTTGACACTTTGTAGAATTACCTAGAAGACAATTGTCTGAGTACATCTGTAAGGAATGATCTAAATTAGGTTCAATGAGGTAGGAAGGTGCATCTTAAATGTAGCTCATTCCATAGGCTGTTTCTACCTTGAATAAAAGTAAAAAAGTGAGGTTTTTTTTTTACTCTTTCTCTCAAGTATTTGATCACAGTGATAAGTAAATGGTCCACTCATCTTAACAATAGTAATTCATTAAATAATATCATTCTTAAAGGGCTCAGGTTAACAACAGATACCAGTGCTAAGATTTTCTTTTGTTGTGTATGTAGATGTGCATGTGTGGGTCACTTCATGTTTTTCTTTTCTTTTCTTTTTTCCTCTGTCTTTATTATTTTAAAATCTGTTTGGAGACAGAATCTCTCAATATACCACTGGCTATCCTGGGACTTACTATGGAGACCAGGTAGAAATCAAAGAGAGAAATCTCTCTGCTTCTGCATGCCAAGTGTTGGGTTTAAAGGCATGTGTCACCACATCCTGCCTGCCTAAGTTTTCTTAACTGATGAAGTGTATTATCCCTGGAAACCTGTTCTCTAATGTGGACTTTTTAGCTTGCTTCTAAGATTTTCTTTACTTGCCATCCAATACTAAATACTATGACATGCTATCGAGTACTAAGTACTGTGACTAATATAAATAGTAATGTTTGGATATAATATATCTCTAGCTGTGAAAACAATCATTATAACAAAATATTATTCAGGCATGAAAAGGGCTAAAAAAGAGGAAAAAATATTTGAACACTGCTCAGCTTGTTCTCTTTGAATCAAAGTCTTTATGCCTTTGGTAAAAAAGACACTAACAGTACAAAAAGGTCTCTATTTTTAACAATGCATCTCATGTAATAAAATCTCTTTGATAATATCACTGCAACATCTAATAAGAAAAAAGAAAGTGTAGTCTTTTTGAGAAACCACTGAAGATCCCCATCCTCATGAAACAGCCAAGGAGGTTAATGAAAAGACTCTGGAGTAACATTCGTAACACTATAGAAGCTGATAATTCTAAACACTCACAAGAACAACAGCCATTATCATTGTTTTCTCCTCTCTCTAGTGCAGAAACATTCTTGGCTTCCTACTTGTCTTTTAAACAAATGTGTCAAACAGATTTGCTTTTTCCAACATGAAACTATGTGACAATTTGCAAGCAATCTTAGTCAATCAAAGAAATACACCTTTTGTGCAATTTTCTAAACATGTTATTATTTACTATCTCTCAAAGATTTGAACTTTGATCAAATCAAATTAAGAGCTTGTTTGAAACATGTTATACATGCTGAATGTCTTCTCTGCAGTGTGCCTACTTACTATAAAAGCAGTGTTCTTTCCTAGCCGATCTTTTCCAATATTGTGCTATTGTTTTCCATTAAATACATTTCACTTTTAATGCAAGAGTATTGCCATTCAGAACATTTCACAATAAACTCCCTGGAGACAACCTAGCATTTCATGTTTCCTAATACTAATATTAAACCTTGCCTTTTGGAAGCAGTGATTTGAAGATTTTCATAATTAAACATGAAAAATAAAAATGTTTTCCATGCCTGCAAATTTGCTGAATGGAAGTTTGCTAGATGAGTATTTAAGTTACAAATGAATGTAAAACAAAAGTGGCTGCATAGCAAATAACATGTTAACCAAGGAAAATACGTTTCCTGTCATGCCATTAATCTTGTCAGTTTCTGGTTGATGATGCTTGTTTTTTTGTTTGTTTGTTTGTTGTTTTTTGGGGGAGGTTGTTGTTGTTGTTGTTTGTGTTGCTGTTGTTATTTGGTTTGTCCAATAATAAGCCTTGAAGCTGAATTTTCAAACAAAACACAAGCTATCTTTTCCTCCCCGAGTAGAGCTAGAAGAGACTTTATGGATCTAGGCTGCATTGCTTTGCTCTGTTCACCTTCTCATTTATAGTAGCCACATTCAGTTGGGTTAGGGAAAGGTTGGGGGAGTCTCTTCTCTTTCTTATTTCTGGAAGTGTGTTGCTGACAACTACATCAAGCCTCAAATGTCCGATGATTGTCCATGTGACTTAAGATCTCGGAATACCCAAACAGAAACACAAAGTATTCCTGAAAATAGAACCAGCCCACGAGATGAGGTCAGGTTTAGCCCCTGTGACCAAATGATTTTAATTTTAAGACATTCCTATTATGATTGTCTTTATTGATGCTTAGAGTCCTTTACCCAGAATAATAGACAGCTATCCCTATTCTACTCAGGGTCATTTCTAGAAAAGGTGTTCTTACTTAACTTGATATTATGTTAGAATCAAAGAGATTCTGTCAAAAGGTATTATCTTAGCTAATATATTAATCTTGGAGCACCTTTAGACCAATACTAAAAATAATCCATCATTGCTGGAAAAGAGACTCCATGGTAAGTTCTAAACTTCTGAAACAGAATGACTATGAGGAAATGTGAAAATACTGGAATTCAGGATGGCAGTAGGTGTAAGGGTCAGTTAAGAGCAGTGTGTCAGATTGTGAGTTTGGTGTTGTGTGAACAAATGTCTACTCACCCAAATAGGACAAGAAGAGACAAAATAAGCCTGGTGAACCAAGGAGTTTATTTGGGGTTAGTTATAAAGGTGCTGGTGGTGGGTTATCTATCAGGTGTGGGTAATTAACAGACATCTAGCTACACCACTGATAAACAAAGCCACTCCATTGAAGAGCAGAGTTAACTGCTTTTAAAAGCTTTGGAGGGGAAGAGACTTTAATATATGGCCTTTTTGTTGCCCCCTGAGAAACAATGTCTGCTTTGCTTCCTTTTGCCTTTCCTCTCCTACAGCAAAGAGATTAGTTGACACACTCTTGAATAACAAGAGCATGTTTTACCCAGATCCAAAGGACAGTAATCTTTAGCACCAGCACTGCATGGTTTTCAAAGGTTTTGGGTAGCTGTTTCATCCAAGGTTAAAACATTTTATCCTTGAAAGAAACTTCTGAAGACCCATGATGTAAAGAAAAAGTAAAATTACAAGATATTACAGGCCAGGGTGTTTATAAGGAGATGGAATGAGACTCTCTACCCAGGAAGGAGTATCAATTAGGTTGGAATTAAATATCTTAAGATACCTTCAGGATGTTCCTCAAACTGACGATATTCATTAGGACCCCACCCACTATGTGCCTACACAAAATATTTTTCCATTTTTATTGGGTATTTTATGTACTTACATTTCAAAGGTTATCACCTTTCTGAGTCTCCTCCTCCACTTTTAGAAATCTTCCCCAGCTTCTGTGAGGATACTCCTCTTCCCACACAGCCAGTCCTACCTAAACTCCCTGGAATTCCCCTACATTGAGGAATTTACAGGGCCAAAGGCTACTCCTCCTATTGATATCAGACAGTGCCATTCTTTACTACATATGCAGCTGGTGCCCTGGGTCCCTCCATGTGTGCTCTTTGGCTATGGGTTTAATCCCTGGGAGATCTGTGTGGAGGTGGGAGAGTCTGGTTGGTTGATATTGTTGTTCTTCCTATGGGGTTGCAACCTGTTCAGTTCCTTCAGTCCTGTCTATGGCTCCTCCATTGGGGACCCTGTGCTCAGTCTGATGGTTAACCACAGGCATTCTCATCTCTATCAGTAAAGCTGTGGCAGAGCCTCTCAGGAGTCATCCATATCAAGTTCCTTTCCCCAGGCACTTCTTGGCATCAGCAATAGTGTCTGGGTTTGGTGGCTGCATATGGAATGGATCCCCAGGTGGGACAGTCTCTGGATGGCTTTTCCTTGAGTCTCTGCTCCAATCTTTGTCCAATCTTTATATTTTCTCCTGTGAGTATTTTGTTCCTCTTTCTAAGAAGTACTAAAGCATCCACCTTTTGATCTTCCTTCTTCTTGACATTCATATGGTGTATAAATTAAATCTTGTATATTCCAAGTTTTGGGGCTAATATCCACTTATCAGTGAGTACATACCATGTGTGTTCTTTTGTGCCTGGGTTACTATACTCAGAATGTTATTTTCTAGTTCAGTTGAGAATTTTTTGTTTAAGACTGTTCCCCATAAGGCTATTTGATTCTCTGGAGTCTAACTTCCCGAGTTCTTTGTATATATGGATATTAGCTCTCTATCAGATGTAGGATTGGTAAATATCTTTTTCCAATCTGTTGGTTGCCTTTTGAACTATTGACAGTGTCCTTAGCCTTACAGGTCGCATTTGTCAATTCTTGATCTTAGAGCATAAGCCACTTGTATTCTATGTAGGAAATGTTCTCATGTGCCTGTGTATTCAAGGCTCATCCCCACTTTCTCTTGTATTAGTCTCAGTGTATCTAGTTTCATGTGGAGGTCCTTGATCCACTTGGACTCAAGCTTTGTACAAGGAGAAAAAAATGAATCAATTTTCATTCTTCCACATGATGACCACCAGTTGAACCAGCACGATTTGTTGAAAATGCTATCTTTTTTCCACTGGATGGTTTTAGCACATTTATTAAAGATCAAGTGACCATAGATGTGTGTGTTCATTTCTGAGTCTTCATTTCTATTCCCCTGATATACTTGGTTGTCTCTGTACCAATACCATAAAGTTTTGTTTTGTTTTGTTTTGTTTTATCATTATTGTTCTGTAGTACTGCTTGAGGTCAGGGATGGTGATTCCTGGAGATATTCTTTTATTGTTGAGAACAGTTTTCACTATACTTTGTTGTTGTTGTTCCATAAGAATTTGAGAATTGTTCTTTCTTTCTTTTTTTTTTAAATTGGATAATCTGTGCATTTACATTTCAGATGTTATCCAGATCCCACAATTCTCCCTCCCCCCTCATTGCCTCCATGAAGGTGCTCACTCTACCAACCACCCTCTCCCACCTCAGCACCTTGGCATTCCCCTACACTGGAAAAATAAGCCTTCGCTGGACAAAAGACCTCCCACTAATGTCAGAAAATGCTGTCCTCTGCTACATATGTACCTGGGACCATAGGCCTCTCCTTAACAACTCATTGTTTGGTGTTTAAGTCACTGGGAGCTGTGGTGAGTTTGGATAGTTGATTATTTTGTTCATCCCATAGAGTTGCAGACTCTTTCAGTTCCTTCAGTCCTTTTTCTAGATCCTTCACTGGGGTCCTCATTGTTCTTTCTAACTTTATGAAAAATTGAATTGGAATTTTGGTGGGGATTGCATTGAACATGTAGATTGCTCTGGGCAAAACAGTCATTTTTCCTATATTAATTCTGTCAGTCATGATCATGGGAGATCTTTCCATCTTCTGAGTTGTTCTTTGATTTTTTTTTTCTTCAAAGACTTGAAGTTCTTGTTGTACAGATCTTTCACTAGATTGGGTAGAGTCATTCCCAGATATTTTATATTATTTGTGACTATTGTGAAGGGTGTTGTTTCCCTAATTTCTTTCTCATCCTGTTTATTCTTAGAGCAGACAAAAGCTTCTGATTTGTTTAATTTTATACCCAGCACACTTTGCAGAATTTTTAAAATCAGGTTTAGGAGTTCTCTGGTGGAATTTTTGGGGTTGCATAAGAAGACTATTATATCATTTGCAAATAGTAATTTTTTGATTCCTTTCTTTCCAAAGCTTACTGAGAGTCTCAGTTGAACCAACCTGCAAAGAAGGCTATCAGACAACCCTAGCCTCTTCAAAGGAGTAGATACTGCCAAGTGGAAAAGAAGAAAGAAATGACAGGTAGCTTCCAGGAAGAGGTTCAGATAAACTGGAAAGGATATTTTTCTAACCTGTTGTACTGCCCACATGAAGTACCATGGACTCCAGATCTTCAGCTACCACTCATGCTAGGATGGTCTTCGACAATGAAGCTATTCCAGAATCATTTATATTACCCCTCACCTACATTCCTATAACTAACCTTAATAAACCTCACTGGTTTGCCATTGGACTTTGGTTTTATCATCATGTATAGAAACACAATTGGTGATGAAGAAATTGGCCTTAGATGCCCAGTGATAGGGAAAGGCAGTTCACAGAGGACCATAGGGAATCGGTTTGTGTTTTGCTTCCATGCATCTCTTTAGAAAGGAGAACATCAATACATTATCCTAATTATAAACATTTCCACAGATACTTCTGCATTTCACAAGCTTTTTCCCGTTATTCAAAATCCAATATATATTTTTCTACTTAAATAAATGAGGATTGCCTAAATTCCTGGAAATTCAATTTATTCTTAGGTTATTCTTACTATCCTCTCTTAAATAATACAACTATTATTCAACTATTATTGATTCTCAAATATGTCCCAGATTAGAGATGGAATTGTGAAACTTGTTTTTAGAAAGGTTTAGGAAGCGAATATATAGCAAGATTCAAAGGGTAGAGAGATAAACTTCATCTCAGTAGTAAAGCAGTAGATATTGATGATGAGCAAATGAAAAAAAAACATGGCTTTGTTCCAGTACAATTTATTACTGAATACTGACATAATTCTTCATATGTTTTGAATAGTAAAAGCCTTTTTCATTTATTTGAGAAAAATAAAGAATGTATTTGTCCTAGAGGCTATAAAAAGGCTCCTACTATTGAGATAAGTGGAGTTGACTAGGTTTCAAACAGTGCATACTGGAAGCCCTACAGTGCATAGTTGCCCTGGATTTATTTTCAGTAAAGAAGCCTAAATACATCCATGGAACTCGTCTAAAGTCATGTTAGTAAATGGCAGAAAATAATTGCTAGAATCCATGTTTTCACTGTCTCTGCTAAAAAAAAAAAAAAAAAAAAAAAATCTCAGGCACACAAGTCCATTCTCCCTCTTTGTTTCTTTCTTCACAACATATATTCAGATCTCTGCCTATTTTGAATGTTTCTTTCTTTCTTCACCTCATCCTCCTGGTTTTATTTTAGTAACAACAACCATTCTCACACTCTGTGAAAGTTATATGCCTAGGATCAGATAAAAAATTTAAGTGGCAAGAACAATAACCTAATGCTCTCAACTTCTACAAACACTAAAAAAAAAATTACATTTCCTATGAAAGACTAAATGGTAACTCTTCACTTCCTGATCCTTGAATAAACCTGGTTAGGCCTTATTCATACACCTTCTGTTTAAAATTACATTAGTTGCCAACTTTATCCCATGCTCTTTTCACAGTTAATGTTATAGTAGTTCTATTCTTCACAAATATATCGACCAGAAAATTCGTAATTCTTTACATCCCCTCTTTATATAAAAAATCGTGTGAATTTATGAAAGAGGTAAGTTACTCCTCATTCCAAAAACTCAGAAGCTCTGTAATGTTAGGGCATTGAAGGGTACATTTTCTCACAGTATGTGGACTTTAGGTTCTATATTTCAAACATTTTAAAAATGAAGTGTTGAAAGACAAGGTTTTATTTTATTTTTTCAAAGTGTGAACTTTTGGCATGTTCTACCAAAATCCTTTATGGTAAAGAAAACATTTGACACATATCGGCTTAATAGTTCCTGTCTATTTTGACAGTACAGATGGAACAGACAGGGGGATGGTGAATTTTATTCCAAGAGCACCTCCACTCTTGACACCCTTTCGCCATCACTCAGGCATCAGTAAATCACAAATAGCTTACAGATGTCAGAAAATTCTATGAGCAAATTACAGCACATATCATTTTATTAGGTTTCTTTTACTTACAAAATATATAGTTTAATCGAAAACAGTAAAGGATGCATTATATTGTTTGTTCACACAGTCATTTCTCACTTTAGCTATTTATAATTTTAAAAAGAAAGAAAAGCAAGCTTCTGATTCAAATTGCTAATTCACCATCCTAATTCCTCAAACTGTTAGAATCACATTAAAATCAGAGGTTTGGGACAAACCACAGTTCAGAGGGATGAAAGAGACCAACCTGTTTGGCTTCTATTCAGCTCACAGATTTATCAACATTGGGCACACTAGGGAATGACAGAGCAAGAGTTTATGAGCTCTGTGAAAGGATTGATGTTTACAAGACTCTGATGTAGCTGGAAGGGAGGCCTGTATATTCAGGTAGCACAAGGGTTAATGGATTCAACCTTCTGAAAAATGTACTTTGCATGCAGTTAGCATGATGGATCGTTAGCGGAATGCACATTGGTAAACATAGGCGAAAACAAATTAATTGAAAGGTATAGAGCTTATTGCTTATTTTTTCTTGATAGATGGATCTCATTATTTTCCTTGGGCAGACAAAGCTATATGTTTTCAGAGAAAAAGGAAGTGGCAGCTTGAGGAAACTGCTTACAGATGGACAGCCAGCAGGCTAAAAATATTACTGTGACCATCTCATCAATAAGCTGGCTCCACAAAGAATGACAATTACTTTTCTCCTGCTTGGGCTCCCATTTGAGAGGTATGACGATGATTATTGATAACTGTGTATGTAGAACAAACCATATAGAGAATAACAAACCCACAGCCTTTTATGTCATTATTTAAGTGGTAAAATGTACCTGTCAGTGTCATGGAGAATTTTGTTAATGCCAAGATCTGTTATAATTCTATTAATCCTTCTAATTATAAATGATGTATTCATATTCACTGACACTTGCATACTCTGTATTATATACAGCAAAGAGAGAAGTCACTGATTTGAAAACAAAGGTTTTCAATTTTGGATGCATATAAATATACTAAGATTTAGCCTTAGCTCTTCATTCACTTTTACCAGCTCTAACGATTTTGGTAAAAGTAGTATAAAGCTGAATTATTTTTAAAAAGAAACATTTTATAAGCAAAATCTAATGAATACATGATCAAAGTTATGAAAGGAAATACATAGGTCTTTATTTTTAAATGAGTGGAGAAGTTGTACTAACAATTGCCATGTATCCTCATCCTCCTCCTCTTCCTCCTCCTCCTCTTCCTCCTCCTCCTCCTTATCATCATCATCAACATAGCTCTGTCAATTAAAGGCACAACAAAATAAATGACAGTTTCTAGAATAAGCACAAAGTTAAAGGGAACTCGATGGCCCCATTCCTTTTATTCTTTGTATTGCCCAGCTAAGCCAACAGCAAGTTCTTCAGCACAAGGTTGATTCTGGTGCTTATATAAATGTGGGCAATGAGTCCACTCATCTAGAATGAGGACATCACAGAAAAGTGCAGTTATTTTGTCTGGTGGAGAGAGGTGTGGAGGGTTGGTCAAGAAAGAATGCTATGTACAGTGATTGACATTGTCAACCCGAATAGTCACTCTACATGCCACACAGGTTAGGATGGCTGGGGCTCATTCCAATGCCATTACCTTGGAATATACTCTCAGCTGGGTTTTGTATTGTAAACCTGATGATGCTATTCATGTCAACAAATGACAGACTGGCAATGTGATGTTTTGAACTTCACACTGAATGCAATAATGTGCTCCACATTCCATTAAAATGTTCTCCTGGGCTGGAAGTCCTAGTGATTAACTGTGTTGCTGATTTCAGTGCTGTACAATTATCCTGTAACCAGGGATTTCATCCAGAGCTGCAATGACTCTTCTAAGGAGCCCCTGGCTGCCCATTTCCCTAAATGTCTAATCTCAGAGGAGCAAGAAGAAGAGTTCACTGAAAGGTGAACAGAATTGTTGGGGGGGGGGGTGATGCTGTTGTTACTGTTGTTTGTTTCTTTTTAAGGTAATAGATAGTTTTTCAAACAGGAACCAACATCCTCCTTGTAATTTTCAAATCACCAGATCATTTAAAAATAATCTTGGTAAACAAACAAACTTTTAGGCTGTGATAAAAGTATTATTCATCTTATTTAAAAGACTGTAAAGGCATTACCATCTAAAAGAAAATGCTGCTCTTTTAACAACACCATTGTTACGAGAATTTACACATTCTATTGCATTTCCTTTGTAAATTCATATGAAAGCAATGACATTCGACAATTTTTATTGTTGGAGGAAAGTACCACTGAAATCCTCCTGCAAGTCAGAAAATGAATTATTTTTCTATCTCCCCTGTGATAAAAAGAAAATGAAAATTCAGTCCAGGAGAAAAAAAGACATTATTGTATTAGTGATATATAAGGCAATCCCGATGAAAGTATTTGAAAGTTTTTTACTTGCAGGCAAATCAAAATTTTAAATTATTCACTCCAGTGAGAAACACATAACCAATAGGAAAATTAATGAAGTTCAATTTCCTGTGGATTATATTGAAATTTTCTGCTCAGCCCTCCTGTTGTCATTATGTTGTCAGATAACTTTGGATAGACTGTCTACAGAAATGAAATGGAACGTCCTGTCTCTGGGCAAGCCATTGATGCTACACCCTTCCTCAAAGACATAGATATCTGTTCCTTAAAGATAGATTCTTTCACATGCTAGCCTAGCCATCACACAGTGACCTACATCCTCAATTCTCAGTAATGTTTCTGGAAGAAATGATCAAACTGGAAAAGGGCACTATCATACTCTGAACCAACAGACTTCCCTGCTATGCTATCCATAGAGTTGGAATGAGGGATTCTATGTCATCATTAGCTGAGTATGTAGCTGGTCACAAAGCCCAGGGAAGGATTGGACAGTTTATTCTCAGAGGACCTTCCAGAAGGACACTGCAGGCTTTGTTTTCAGGCTGCTAGAGTCAAAATGGGAGCAGAGATGTTCTTCCTTTGATTCTGGCCTTGAGTCTCTCACTTTTATGAATGGCTTATTTTTTTAAATTTTTTTGAGATTGGAATAAAATTACATAATTTTCCCTATTTCCTTTTGTTCTTTCATAGCCTCCCATGCACCTGCTCTTTCAAATCATTTCTTCGTTTTCATTTTTATTAACTTTATGCATGCACGTGTGTATGTGTGTGTGCATGCTTGTGTTTGTATTTCTAAATATGTAACTACAACCTCTACAGTCTGAATGTTACTGGTATGTATTTGATTGGAGAACCAACATTCAACAGTTAATTGATGAGTTCTTCCCTGAGGAACACTATCTATCCTCCATGCTGTCTCACTTTAGTTCTTTGTGGAAGGTTACAACCTCATGGGTGGCTTGTTTAGTAGAACCAATGTCTATAAATTGCTTAGAAGAGTCAATACCTAGGCTAATTTGGAGAAATCCATAAATAATAATAGAATAATCAAAATCTTGCTTGTAAAAACTCCTTAGCAGAACAAATGAACCTAATACCTCCCAGTTTCAGTGTCATTATTGAAATGACTAGAGAATACCTGGAACATTTTAACCAAACAGTAATCAACCCTCAAATCCTTCTCATTTGAGCAAAATGTATACGAATAAACTTCGCTTATTTAAGTGTGCCTCTTTTACCCGAATCCCCCAGAATAGAATTCTCATGCTCTGTTTGAATAGCTTGTGTTATCATAAACTTTAGCACACATTCTAGTAGGTCTACCTCTTAATTTCCATAGATCTTTGTCTTTTGACTTCCTACACTATTGCTTACAGCTCAATGCATTGGTCAAAATTACTTGGTCCCATCTTTGTTCTTTCACTAATTCAGAGCTATAGCAGAAGTCACTGAGAAACCAGAATTTTACATCAAAAGATCTCCAGAGCATCCAAAGCATATCTCTCCATCAGTGAATACTGATATTTTATGCAAGTAGAAATGAAGTTCTCTGGCTGACCTCCATGTGAGGTTCTATTATCAAGACAAAGCACATAAAACATCCCTATTTTTTTTACATAAACTGCCTGAAGGGGGCAGCCCCAGCAGGGTCTTTTTTATGGTCAATTTTTGAGGAAGTAGAGGGAGAAGAGAGTTGGTGGAGGGTAAGACTTTGTCTTATGAGATATTTCGAGTTGCTGTATAATAAGAAAATTTTATTTATCTAAGTCTAAATTTTGCAATTGTAGCTGATCTGCTTTCTGTGTTTCTCTAAGGCCAGAAACTGCAGTCTCCGGTGCGGTGCTTAGCATTTCATCCTAAAACAGCAGGCGATTAAGTAAAGGATTAATTGGTAGTGCCTTTTCCCTTTTGTCAAGATGCCTCTTACTTGTCAGACTAGGTGGGGGGAGGGGGAGGGAATTTGGAGCAATAAGCTTCTGTTGAACCAGGAGAAGAGACTAACACCCAGAGACGAAAAAAAATAACTTTTATGTAAGCAAATATGCATAAACACATAAATTTATAAGCAGATTCACACACGCACATTTATAGATATTTCCATTCATACCAGCCTGGCTTAGCTTGCATACATTCTCTCAACTGTATACTTACACACACATCCATACTCACATATACATTTGGAGCAAAAGACCAAGCACTGGTGCAGAAAAAGCTCATTCTGGATCAAAAAATAAATAAATAAATAAAATAAAATGAGCTCCATGCTTAAGTTTGCAAGAAGAAAGCTTTGTCCCTTTAGTAGGACTAAGCCTGTCTTGTTATTAAGGAAAGACCTGTTGTGTCCATGATGAGAAGCCTGCCTGCTCCTTCTGCTCTCTGCATTCTGCACATGACTCTCTAGTACTTTTTTATGTTACTTACATTTTCTAAGCTATTCCACTCTGCATTCTCCTTCTAAACTTGCTCTCTCCTCCTGCTCTGATGTCTCAATAATGCTCTCAATGCCCTTTCTCACAATGCTATGCCTTTCCTTCTAAGTTCTCCCTGAGTCTGGCTTTGTCTAAAAATTATTCTGTCTAAAGAGTTCTCAGCTCATTTCCTCTGACCCTTCTCTTTTTTCTCAGCTCTTATACATCTTTCAGCATGATTACATGTTAAAAGAGTTCACCACAAGTCACACATAAAATCAAATTATGAATTGGAATAGAAGTTTACAACACAGAATGTTTATCTGCATATCTCTTAGGAATAATTATCTGGCTAAACATTCATCACCTGTCATTGCTTCACAGATTCATTGAAAGTTAAAAACCATAACTAAGTTATTAGTGAAATTTTTTTATAGATGTGTTCAGACAAAATTTTATCTTCTGTCCTAGCATCTATAATAAACCATAGTTCCCTTTCTATGACCGTTGGTTAATTGTTCTACAACCTCTTGGAATGTACTCATAGTAGTAGAAAGTCTGGTTAAGTCTGGTTACTATCTAAGATCAATTAACTGGTGATATGGGAGACTGTCAGAATTCCCATTGCAGTTCTGACTATCGAAAATGGATCTAATAGCAGTCCCAATATAAAAGAGCTTAATAAACGGTGATATAATTTTAGGAATTCTTATGGGATCATCATTAAGAATTAAGATCATCAGTACAAGACATCTTTGTAGATCTGCAGAGATCTGCTCAAAAGGATGGGCCAATACCTAGCAATTGTTATATATATTTAATAACAATAGAAAAAACATATTAATAGCAGGAATCTCTTTTAAAACAAATTACATCTGGCCTTACCTATTAGAGCTTTGTCACAGATATTATTTAAAGCAAAGTAATTTTAAGAAGATCACCTGCTAGTTATTAGCTTTTCCTATGATGGCTCTGACAATAAACAGTGGTTATTTTTCTTCATTCTTTTAATTTATTTTAATATTTTTGTCTTATACTCATATAATACTACATATTCCAATATTATTAAACTTGTAAGTATCAGTGTTACAGTGGTGCTCAGCGACATTGGAAACAGGGTGGTGACAATTTGAGCACCATGAATCTGCCATTGCTGAAATCTCACAATTGTCAAACTAATCCAGATGCAAAATTAAAGAATAATATTTGGCTTTAACCTTTCATTATGCTCTAATACTCTTGCCTTTGAATGCATTTCAGACTTTGAAACACAAAAGCACCATTTCTGGGGCAGAGAGTATCAAACTTCAGTGAACCAAATCCAATTTGGGATTCAATGCACAAAAGAAACCCAGACTTCCTCAGTGAGCATTGTTTAATAAGAGCAACACCAATTCTCCTCAGCAGGACTGCTAACATAATAAATTCTCTTTGTTAATTATTACAGATAAAATGACTTCCCATGTCCCTATCTAAGTCTAGCCAGTAGCCAGCATATGGATCAGATATGTTTACTATATGACAAAATAGTAACCTTAGATGTAGAGCAGACAAAATATATGACAAAGAATATATTGTTCTTTGCTTACAGACTTTTTAAAAACCTTGCTGGTGGAGCTACAAGCTGCTTCCTCTAGTTTGACAATGACATGCCACATTTGTGCAACTTTGTGCTTGAGATGTCGATCTACAACATTACTCCTTTCCCACCTCATCTCCCCTTCTCTGATGTCCTTCATCCCTTTCTTCTCCATCTCTCTCTTTCCTCTGCCCACTCCCACTTTCATTTCTCATCCTTTCTTCACTTTAACTCTTTTGTCCATCCTTTTCTATGTCTTAAGTTCAAACCACAAAGGACACAGGAACCATAAGAAATGAAACTTGTTTTTTACTGGAAAAAATATAAGCATATCCTCTATTAATGGATCTCTTTTATAAATTTTTCCATCCTTGTGTTAACTGAGAATTATCTTTGCCATTCTTTCAATATCACACGTACTTTTCTGTTGCTGTTGCTGTGATAACTTAGGGATCTTAACTATGTTTTGCCATCTGTTAGAATTTCTTCTAAAAAATATCTTATTCTTTGATAATGTTTACTTTGGAAAAGTAACTTTCATGAAAAAAATGTTCAATTTTATATTCTTATATCTTATTCATTTTAGGTACTATTAATTTTGTAAATCAGACTTAGTCTCTCCTTTATCAAATATTATAATTTCTTAAGTATATTGTAGTAATGTACATGGCTGTACACATATCTCTATAGCAGTATATAAAATCCCTTTGATATATGACAAAGAGTTGAGTAAGTATATGATATTAAAATCCATTCCTAGCTTTTCTGAGGAGTCGTCACACTGATTTCCATTGTAGCTAGACCAGATAGCATCCCAGCAGCAGTGATAAGTGTTCCTGTTTCTCCACCCCCTCCCAGTACTTGCTGTGTGATTTCTTGATTTGTGTGATTATGACTGGGGTAAGATGGATTAATAATTTTAATTGACATTTTTCTGATGACTGTTGGTGCTGAGCACTCTTTAAAGAAGTGTAGTAGTTATTAATAATTCTTTTTTTGAGAATTTTATGTTTATATACATTACTCTTTTCACTGAGAAGATGTCTTGTTCTAGTGCAGCATCAATCATAAGAAATAGAAAGTGGAGGCAACCCCAATGTTTTATCAATTTATGGATAATGAAAATGTCATATATATATATATATATATATATATATATGTATGTATGTATGTATGTATGTATGTATGTATGTATGTATGTATATACAGACACATACACACAGTGGACTTTAATTCAGCTCTCAAGCAGATTGAAATTATGAAACCTCCAGTTAAATAAATCAAGATGGAAATACATATTGAATGAGGAAAAATAGGCACAGAAGAACAAACACCACATGTGTCACTACATATGTGGATCCTAGTTTTGAATTTATTATTTTGTGAGTTTAACTTAGAATCCTATAAATAGCAGACACCTAGAAACATCCCAGTGACTTACTTTTAAAATGTGAGAATAGCTGGACATATCTGATATGGAGGTAGAAATGGAGGGTAGTAAGAATAAAAAAATTGAACCAAGGGGGATCTCAGCACGGTAGAGGAAATCAGGTGTAAGTATGAAGCAATATAAAAGGAAGTTGGAAAAGGCCATGCACAAAACTATTATCTTATAATCAAATTAAAAAATGTTTTAGAGAGTTTGGAGAGATATAAGCCACAAGACTTTCACAAGCTTCTCCAGAATTTATGCTATCGAATGAAAATTCCAGAACCAGGGGAAGGATAATGCATTTGATTCCTTCAGGGGTTCCAAGATATCCCAAAACAATAATGGTTCTCTTCAGTCCTCTTGGCTTTTGAACTCTATGCTATGACCCTGTCCCTAAAGATCTCACATGTTCCATTTAATCTCTAAAAATCATATTAAGTATAATATTATAGGCTATTGTTATTGTCTTTGGTTGTTACCACCACTGGAAGAGAAGGAAGTTAAGTTCCTATTGAGGAGTACACTATTCATTTTGAACACAGTGCCCACAGGACCACAGTTCAATCTGACCTTAAATCTTCCACCTGAATCACTTGCTTTCAAGTACCAGACACACCACTGAAACTTCCAAAGTAAAAGTGACCAATGTTTTTACCCCCCACAAGGACCACTGTGGCATAATAACCCTAAAAGTTCAATAGTAGTACTCATATCTTGGCAGCACTCAGGAGTTATCTCATCAAACTTAAGGTCCACTCTACAAAAAGGAAATCATATCTGACACCGGCAACCTAGCCATCTGCACAGTTGTAGTGAAATTGTAGATCTTACAGAAGAACCTACAATGAATACTTTACTTAACCAGCATAATCTGGAAAGTCATTGTATCTGTTTGTTCTTATATCTGCAGATAACAGAGGCCCTGACCACACTACTCATAAAAATTTCCATTTGCCAGAGACAAATACTGTTACAGAAAATACATGCAAAATAGTAGAGTCCAGTCTTAACTTATAAATCTGCAACATACTCCTGCACTCAAGGCTTAGGGATAATTGTACAAGATGGAGTAGAGAGATACTAAGAGTCAGCGGAAAAGAAATTTTGCTATGGGATTACATCTCCTGGACGTTAGAAGCTACATTCATGAAGTCTCCCCAACAGGGCTGCCCAAACATAACCTGAACAAAAACAACACCAACAGACATGGTAATATGAAAGTGTGAAAACTCATGAGGGCTCAGTCCCATACAAAGAGCTGCAGACAACCAAGGAAGGCTGAGAGTGGGAGGAAAACTTTTTTCCTGGGAAAGAGCACACCAATGGGTTAGTACAAAACCAAATGGCTAGTCCTGAATATACACAGGCATTATCCACCAGGACATATTACTTATGAATGTATAGGCACAAGTATGTGTGTATATGTTTGTGTATAAGAGACAGAAACAGAAATCAACTGATATAAAAGAGGTCATACATTTAAAAGATAACAAAGCAAATCCACTGGAGGGTTTGGAGTATGGGGAAAAAAAAGGCAAACTTGTGTAATTATAACACAATATCACTCTATCAATAAATATTATCTTAAAACCATATGGTGAAGACAAGGTAAATCATTTCTCTTCACTTAACCAGTTCAATCAACTCCTTTTTGTCCTTTTCCTGCTACTGGATTCTTTATCTTGAGATAATAAATTCTTTGTTTCTTCCCAATATATCTAATGAGATAAAGAAGCTGATTGCCCTATTATATAATAAGTAACCTTTATAACATATAATTCTATTTCTCAGTGGCATTTATGAGTGATGATTAATAAAAAATAATGTTCCATTAAGCTCTCACAAGACTATATTTGAAGCTGGCAATAATCATTTTGACACACTTTTTCATCCCTTTTCACCAAAAAGCGCTAAGCATTTGGGAGACACTTTCTAATTAGTTCTAATGTGTGAGAGGAGGCTCTGAGGGGTGTTTATAGAGATTAAAAAAAGCTATTTGCAAAGTTCACCATGACTGTCATTAAAATATTATTTGTTCAAATGCATTACAAACACAAGCCTTTAGCCATAGGATTTCACTTAAATATTGTAAATAAAAAGGGGGTTTCTATTTAAATTATTTTTTCTGTTTTTTATATTGGATATTTTATTTACTTACATTTCAAATATTATTTTCTTTTATTTAAATTATTCTATGGTATGAATTGAATCTATTGAAACATTACAATAGTGGAAGCCCATTGATATTTAAATTATTTTGCTTTATATGTGTTCTCTCATTAAAAATCAAAGACACAAAAGAATGAGCATTTGAACACTTCAATTGTAAAAAATATAATTAATAATTTTACTTCTTATAATTATATTTTCTTGCTGTTAGTGAATACATGTGTGTGGATATGCATGTGCACTCATTCTATGCTATATATATGGATAATGTGTACAAATTGGATCTCTTTGTCTACCATGTGAATCTAAAAGATTAAATTCAGGTTTTTAACAGTGTTAACAAGTACCTTTTCCCACTGAACCATCACCCTGATGCACAAATTTAACTACTTTTGCCAAGGACAACATTGTTAGCCTAAACACATAGACTGAGGAAGATCAAGATATAGAACACAAACTGAAGTTCATCTGCTAATCTCTTTGTAGCATACTTTTCTCAAGACCTATAAAATTTTTAAGCCAGGCTAAAGAATGCACTGGTCAATCTATTTTTGATAAAGCAATAAATACATTAAGGCTGTTGAATTCAGACCTATACCCTTCATTTTACACAATTAAAGGTGATTCAACTTTAATATAGTTTGTCAGCTTTGTGATTTTGCCTCACTCAGGACTGTGATTAGTTGAAGTGAGGAAAATCTCTCTTGTGTGGATCCTGATGGAAAAACACTACAGTTACTTTCTTCTTTGGCTACATTCATCACCTGTACAATACCAACTTCATGAATGAGTCTTTCCACTTTAATTTTGTTTTTGTTTTATTTTTAAATCAACTGTTAACACAATTGCTGGTTGCAGCAACTAGCATCGTAACTTGGAAGCCATTCTAAGTTATACAACCTCTGGTAGTGGATACCAACAGATCCACCGCCCAACCAGGGGCTTCCCCTACCTACATTTTGTCTCCATCCTCTCTCCTGTCCAAATTCCTTCTTTTTTCCTGTTGCCCCTTTCACTTTAGACCTGGAAGACTAGCCTACGTGCACAATGACTGGCTTCTCCCAGAAATCTTTATTTGTTAGAAGAAGGTTCTGCCACATCTCACAAAACAAAACAAAAAACCTTTTTTCTCAAATATTAACTGAGTATATCTATTACCATTCTGTAAATACACCTAACACCCAGTGCATAATTTTTGTCAGTTAAATAGAGCTCTCTCTTATCTATCCTAACTTTTAAAAAAGGCTTATAAATGCATAGTTGGTATGTACTAGTTTAGCTTGTATACTATCTGAAAACTGTCCAAGTAAGTGTGATCTCTTAAAGCCAAATAGCCTGGGTTGGCTATGAAACTCTAACTACTAGTCTTGCAACTCTGACATAAATGTGAGAGTGAATAATGTTATCTGAAAATACAGAAAGCCTAACACACTTTCCAAACTATAAAGATACCTGCCTACATATACAGTCCCTGTATGGCAGGAAGATGGAACATCAGTCTTCAGGATTCTGGGACAGGATCATCTAACAGACCTTTGAAACTAGGAATATTAACAACTATCTTATTCTATCTTGGCAGAAGTAAGCTGTTCTAACCTGTTATTTGTGTCCTCTCCAGAACACTACAGGTCAATGACAGTTCTTTACTACTCAGATCACAAGTGGCACATTCTTACAATTATGTACATACTGACTTAGGGGGTGGTGATTTAGATCAATGGAAAAGTCAAATTGTTCATTTTGAACTATTATGGGGTTACACAACCTTCCATGCATTCTACAGCATAGATTTGGAGACATTTCCATAGATGTAAAATCTCAAACATGTATACGGATTCAAATATTATTGTTTCATTGTTTATTATTTAGTGTTAGATATTGTCCCAAGTCATACATGAACAAGACTCAGCAGAATAATACAGAAAACTTGTAATGCTATTAAGAATATGTTGAGGTTGTAGATACATATTCCCAGGCACTCTAAAATGCCCATGATCACAGGATCACAGGATTACAGAGAAAGCTCAACTCTCAGGAGATTGGATATACCCAGGAATACTGGAGCTCTGACACACTCCAGATCACAGTTGAGTCAACACCTTTCCCAACACCCAGTATAACTGGGAACCCCACAGGAACCAAGGAATCACAAACCCCTGCCCAGCCAGAGTCACAGAGTTTCTTCCAGGTTGCACCTGTACCTGGAGCCAACACAGAGTTTTGGTTCCCCACCCAGTCCTGCAACACCCAGACAAAGCATGACTCCTAGGAGCTCTGACACAACAGGATCTCAGGAGCTTGGTCATACCAGGATTTCAGGATTCCAGAGGCAGCTTGATTCCAAGGAGCTCTGACATACCCAGGATCTCAGGATCTCTGAATCACAGAATCACAGAGACACCTGGACTCTGAGGAGTATTGACTCAACCAGGACTACAGGCAAGACAGGCCCCAGGCAGAGACAGAAAGGGCAGGTAGCACTAGAGATAACCAGATGGTGAGAAGCAACCACAAGAACAAAAGCAACAGAAACCAAGGCTACTTGGCATCATCAGCATCCATTTCTCCCACTACAGCAAATCTTGGATAGCCCATCACAATGGAAAAGCAAAATTCTGATTTAAAATCACATCTCATGATAATAATGGAGGACTTTAAAAAGAAAACAAATAATTCACTTGAAGAAATATAGGAGAACACAGAATAAACAAGTAAAACCACTTGAAAAGGAAACACAAAATTTCCTTAAAGAGTTACATGAAAACACAACCAAATGGGTGAAGGAATTGAACAAAACCATCCAGGATCTAAAAGTGGAAATAGAAACAATAAGGAAATTACAAACGGAGACAACCCTGGGATAGAAAACCTAGAAAAAGATCAGGAGTCATAGACACAAGCATCACCAACAGAATACAAGAGATGGAAGAGAGAATCTCAGGTGCAGAAGATATCATAGAAAAGATAGACACAACAGTCAAAAAATGAAAATGCAAAAATGCTCATAAGGCATCAGTTGCATATGTAGCTGAAGGTAGCAGTGACTGGCATCAATGTGAGAAGAGGCCTTTGGTTCAGGGAGGGCATGTTTTCTCAATGTAGGGGAATGCCAAGGCAATGGAGTGGAGAAAGTGATTAGAAGCAAGTGCCCCTTTGTGAAGACAAGTGGAGGGGTGGGGGTGGGATTGGAGCAGGTGGGGGAAAGGGATAACATTTGAAATGTAAATTCAGAGAGTATCTAATAAAAAATGAAACAAAAGAGAAAATGTCCAATAAAAGAAAAGAAATGAAGGAAAGAAAAATAAACTCAATACATGTTTTAACAAGTCTAATGATGTTTCAGTCCTTCTTAGAAAAGGGAACAAAATACTCAAGGGAAGTAGAGGGTGGGAGAGATTTAGGAGGAAGAAATGTAGGGGCAAGAAAAAAAGGGGGGGAGGCAGAATCAGGTATGGGAGGAGATGGAGGAAATGTACTGATGGTGAAGAAATTGATCCTGGGCCAGAAGGCTGAAGACTGATCCTCCAATATTTTAGGAGATGAGGGACTGTCCAAGTGATCAGTGGTCTCAATATATTGTCTAGTTTTGGAAGCTGTGTTTTGTGCTTCTCTTATATCAGGTAATATTAGTCAGTCTTTGATTTCTGACATGGTTGAAGACTGGTAGCCTCATAGTCAAACCAGTTGTTTGGCATTAAGATACTTAATATACATCCAAAAAGTGATTTGAAGATGGCATACAATCTAAAATTGAAATATAAGTCAGGTGTAAAATTATACTTTTTCAAGATAGATAAAAAGGTGTTTTATTTAATAGAGAAAATTGATAGACTGAGTGTTAAGGCTGTCTTGTACTTTATAAATTGTAAAATGATAAGTTATATTCATTTCATAGTTGAAGAAAAGCCTTTTAACTGGACAAAAAGGGGGGAATGTAGTTTGTCCTGAAACTGTTTGTATTTTAATGTTAATCCACTTTCCCAAGATGGGCTGCCTAGTCATATACTCATGAGGTGGCTTCATCTGAACCTTCCCATTTTAATTAGAAACATAAAGGAAAGCCAGTGACAAGGTGGGGTAAGGAAGGCAGAGAGAGAGAGAGAGGATCAGGGAGGAGGGGCCAGAGGAAAGGGAGAATGAAAGAGAAACTCCAACATGGAGGTCCACAAAGGCAAGCTAGATCCAGGTGAGCTTAATTGGAATTAAATAGCTATGAACATTTAAGGATTTTATAGGTCTAATATCTCATAGAGAAGGGCAGTTTGTATCTTTGTCTATTTGATGTAATCTTGTATAGAGGGTTTGTGGATTGAGAATTGAATACATAAACCTGAATGGAAAACTAAAAAAAAAAAGGAAGGAAAGAAAGAAAGAAAGAATGAATGAAAGAAAGAAAGAAAGAAAGAAAGAAAGAAAGAAAGAAATTGAACAAAGATGTTTAGCATTGGGGGATGGGGAACTGAAGGTAGCAACCAGAAAATCACAGATGTCAGGAAATCATGGGTCTTCCAAGAACCCCAGGGATGACATTAGCTGAAATACCGCACAAAGAGAAGAGGAACCTGTTGAGTTCATATCCTGAGGTTAGGCATGGCCCCCAGGTTGAGGGATGGAGCTACCTACCCAACTCCAAAATTTTAACTCAGAATTGCTTCTTTCTAAAGGAAATATATGGACACAGAGTAGAGCAGACACAGAAGGAAAGTCCATCCAGAGACTGGCCCAACTTAGGATCCATTGCATCTGAGACAACAAATCCAGACACTGTTGGTGATGCTAAGAGCTGCTTGGTGACAGAAGCCTAATATAGCACTCTCCTGAGAGGCTCTGCCAGATCCTGACCAATAGAGTAGAGATGCTTGAAGCCAACCATTTGACTCATTATAGGGATCCAAATGAAGGAGTTTGGGGAAGGACTAAAGGAGCTGAAGGGGCCTTATCTGGTATCAGTGGTAGGGAGGCCCTTGGCCCTGTAAAGGCTTGATGACCCATTGTAAAGGAATACTGGCACAGTGAGGTGGGAGTACGTGGGAGAACCTACATCAAAGCTGGGTAAGGCAGGAAGAGATAGTGGGTTTGCAGTGGGGAGACTGGGAAAGGGGATAGCTTCTGAAATGTAAATAAATAAAGTATCCAGTTAAAAAAGAATATTTAAAAACTCATAGGGTAAGGTATGTCAAATTCATTAAATATTCTAGACTTTAATGGTCAATACAGTTTAGAGCACATCCAATATTAATCGTGACTCGTACTTGGGAAAATCACTCTACCATCATTAAGCAATGGGTTGTGACTCTGAACAATGTAGCTTTTTCTTTGTTTATTATCCTGTTGACAACTTGAATTTACAACATTTCTTTGATCCAAGATGAAAACTGATTTCAAAAAATTGATAATTATCACTGAGATTTGAAAATATTTTGGAAAACTAAGTGGCCAAAAAAGTATTTCAATAGCTTACACATTTGCGAAATGACTTACAGTCTTGTGAAGTTATTATACAATGCACAATAAAGAAATATTCACTATTCCAACAATCATGTTACTCATTCTGTTAAACACTAATAAAAGGAGAATGCTTCTTGACAAAGTCATGTCTTTCTCATCCTCTTCCTAGACTCTAATAAAGCCTGCTTTATTGAAGAGCTGCCCTCTGACACTGCCCCAATTCTAGTCTCATTTAATACCTCTACAAACATGTGTCTGGCCCTCAACTCTGTAACAATTGCTTTCCATGCTATTAACTCTGACTCAGTTCTTTTTCTATCCCCTGAGTATCACAACTAGAGCAGGCTTCCCAAACATAAATCGATCATTTGCTGTCATTCACAAATTTCCACTGTTCCATACTGAATGCATGCAAAGTACTAAGTCACAAAAAGCAGTGCATTTTGCATTCAGACCTTTTTCCTCACACAACCCTGTGCCTACAGTGTATTCTCACACCCTGGGCATTTGAACTGCTTCAGTTGCTGTACTCACAGGCTGCCTTGTCTTTGCCATTCTGTTATCTATCTCTCTCTTCCTTGACCACTTTCCCGGGAACCACACACTCAGGCCACCCTGCCATTCAGTGAGTCCTTCCTCTACTTAAAGCATGAGAAACCGAATGACTTGAAGATCTTTTTTTCTTCTCAATTTCCCTACCATTGAAACAGACTTCCCCAATAACTGAAACAGTTTTATCAAACCACTGTCTTGGGGTCATTTCCCCTTCCATTGGCCTTCTGTCTTCTCTCTCCCAATTCTGCAAAGTTGTCATGAAATTTGCTAGCACTGTATCCATGGGAGTGGGGGAAGGGACAGAAAAGCAAGTATATGTAGGGTTTACTTCGGATGTGTAGGCAATGGGAAGCTGTTATGAAAGGGAGAGTTTGTTTGGCATAAGCATCAGGACACTGGTGAACTGACCATGCTAAGGTGGAATGTTGCACACTGAAGACTATATGGATAACAACAACTATAGTTGATGGGTTTAAAAATAAAAACAAACAAACAGGAACACAAAGCTATATGAGTATGGAAGAGTGTAGATATCGATCTGGGAGCATGCTGTGAGAGGGTGATTATGATCAAAGAGCTTAATATAAAATTTTCAAAAAGAGAAAACAGATTAATTAAAAATGTGAACAATGTGTTTCAATGACTTGGGAAAATATTCTCCGGCATTCTATGTATTGAAGGGTTAGTCTCTGTTTGACACCCTTGGGGTGTGGGTGAAGTCACATTTAGGTTGTCACCTAGGAACAAGCACTAAGTTTACTAGAGTTATGAATCTTAAGTTATTACAATAATGAATTTAAAAATATCTTTATATATATTTTTTATTTTCTCCCCCTCTTTCCTTTCAATGTCTTGGTCATAGGATGATGTTCCCAATAAAATGTTCTCACTTCAGGTCCAAAACAACGAGACATCATTGTGGAGTACAATCTTCAATTTATAAGCCAAAATGTACAATATTCTCATAATTCAGCTCAGATATTTTGTTGTAGTGACATGAAGTTGACTAATGGTAAATTTCTGAGTAATGGGAATACAGTCAATGGCATACATTTTGCTGAAGTTAAACAAAAAATAATATAAGCATCAGTTTTATTAGTAAAAAGTTTAGGATATTGTTTCAAAGAAATCTGTATAGCCTATAAAAACCGTTTGTTCCCTGCAACTCAGCTCAGGTACAGCTTAATACTATCCATGTATCTCAATTATGTCTTCATTTAGAAACAGGAACATTTCTAAAAAAAAAAAAAAAGATGTACAAAAACTGATAAAAATAGGAAGGTCAAAAGAGGCACTGGAATCTAGGGAGACAATTATGTGAGTAAACCTGGTGTGTAGCCTTATATACAAACCAACAGTGTCTAGAGTACAAACAACATACATGTTAGGATCTTCAGGCAGAAGAATACCTTATGCCATGGGATGCATCAGAAATCACACCACTGAAGTGATCTCATTCAAGAGATTGACTGGTCGGGAGGAAAAGATTTCCTATTATCAAGAATAAAATAGGAATTGGGGAGGAGACAGAGACGGAGATGCACATATAGACAGGCAGACAGACGGACAGACAGAGAGTGACTGTGATACCTCAGATCTTTGAAAGGGTTCTGAGTTGTGTTTAGCAGCAGCCTCTGACCTTGCTGCTAGCACTGAGTTGCTTAAGGCAGGTTGGGGGAACACCCAGCTGCTAACGTAGGTGACTGGTATTGGCAACCAAAACATCTGAAGCTGAAATTTAGCTGGACCTAATTAATACTTGATACATATGACTAGGAAACTGAGAACTCAAGAAAGTTTATTTTGGCCTCCCAAAATAAGGGGCGGGAAGAAACATACCTTCTTAGAAAAGCAACTGAATTTTCTTATACAGAAAATGATGAGTTATGCTAAAGGAAAAGAGAAGACAGATCCAAGCTCTACACACTTGATTGGTGCTGAAGCTGTTGCTTAGAATTGACCTGATATGACACACGAAGTTCTTGCCCTTTGGCTAAACATCCAGAATATCTTGGATGCCCGAACTGGCAGTGCTTATTACAATGTGGAAGGTAGATGACAAATGGGTAGCTTCATTTGCAGCCTCTAGAAAGGTGCAAATCAGCAGGCAGGAAGATGAGCAGCTTCCTGTACTGCTTTTCCTGCTCTACCCCTGTGGTCCTGAATATCATTCTGCTAAGATCATATACATTGTTCTCTCCCTATACAGATACTGAGTGACTTACATTCTCTTCTCTAACATGCTCTAGCTTTTATGCAATCAGTATTTAAAGATGTATAAATGTCAAGTCCACACACAAGGTTTCCAGTTGATAGCACCCATTGATGGTTGTAAATACAGCCTTTGTTTTCAGAAATAACAGAGAACTGAATGACTCCAGATTAAGCTGTATATTCTTGGTCTAGGAAAGCTGGTTTCTCTAGGAAGGAACTCTAATTTCAAATACTAGACCTCTCCATGCGTTTTCTAACAGAAAAGGAACCAAACCATAAAGGCCAACAAAGAAAAGAGGTCCCAGGAAAATGGAAGCAGGTCAGTGATAGACTTTGGTTCCAATCCTAAAATTGGGCTATCAAGCTGTGGTCTGACATTTAGAACAAGCTTTTTATAAATCAAGATGGCATTTTCAAAAATCTCATGTGCCTACTGTCAGGGTGAAAGACAGGATGAAACTTCTGCCCTGGTCTTTGGCAGTTTTTTTTTTTTTTTTTTTTTTTTTTTTTTCACAAGAGCTAGGGAGATAAAGTTCTAGAGCTTTGATTCACATGGAAAGAACCATGAAGTCAGAGCTTATAACCCCTTGTTCTGAATGGATCTTCTCTCTGCTAACATTTTATCTGGAAAGCATTTTAACTTTCCTCCATCTCATGTTTGTAAAAAAGAACGCACACAGTTTGCTGAAACACATCTGGCTGCTTTACCTGCCCTACAAAAGATGATTCTGTTGGTCTGAAATGCATGCTTGTTTAAACAAGATCTTACCACAGCTTCAGATTCATTGCTACAAAGCTAAAATGAAGTGGAAACTTATGGGTTCTTTGGAAACTCAGTTGGATGATACTTTGCTGGGACAAGCATAAAGGAGCTTTTCATTAAAGTGGACACAGGCGTGAAAGGCCAAGGCCGACTCCTAAAGGAACATTTTGCTGAAGCAGACACCTAACAGAGGATGCTAAGCAAGCACTTGAAAGGACATGAGATAAAGGATACTTTGCTAACAACACAGAGGTATTGGTCTGCCTTGCATTGCATAGTAGAGCTGCAATTTTCAGGATTCCATAGAGAGAAAGGCACCAAAAAAAAAAAAAAAAAAAAAAAAAAAAAAAAAACAAAGAAAAGCAAAAAAACAAAAAACAAACCCCCCAAAAACCAAAAACCAAAACACCAAAAAACAAAACAAACAACCACCCTCAAACCAAAAACAACAACAGCAGCAGCAAAAAAAAAAAAAGAAAGAAAGAAACAAAAACAAAACAACAACAACAAAAAAGAAGAAAACCCATCAAATGATGTCCTGCACTTTCCAGCCAGTTTCTTGGACTGGGGCCAATTGGATGAGATGCATGAGCAGAAGCAAGGCCCAGGCTGAGACAAGATAATGGAGAACATAGGACTCCCCAGAGGGACAGAGACAGAGCTTGACTTGCTGTAGAGCTCACTGTGCAATGCTGTGGCTCTCGCATCTTCACTGATCTTCGCTTCCCTGAGAGAGGCACAGCTGAGAACTTCTGGAGTTCCTCCCTGGTCCCTCCTGTTGACTCAAGCAGAGGCTGGAGCCTGGCTGTCTTGGCTAGGTTGTATCACTGCTGTTGCTAACCTAACGCTACTGAAATGGACTGGTGGTTTATCTACGATGTGTTTTCCAGTAGATCCAGCTGTCACTGCCTGCGACCTGTGAACTGAACTGCCGACTTCCAGATACCACAGACGGGTTGCTCCAAAGAACCTTTATAAACAGGTCCACTGCCCTGTATCCTCGACCCCCTCCCACTACCTCTGGTACATGGATGGCTACAAAGGAGATTAAGGGGTTTAAGAACCATCATTTAAAATAGGATTTGAACATATTAAAGTTACACTGAAATGTATCTTCTAGTTCATTAATCAGCCAACCAACCCACACTTTATTTTTTTTAGCTTGTTTCCCCTTTTCTTTGTTTCAATGTATCTTGGAGGATCTCAAACATGAGATAGGGGAGTTTAAAACTTTAAAACCTAGTTCCCCGTTTTAATATTTGAACCCATATTCTTTACCAATATGGTAGAGCAGGAAGATCAACTCCACTTCACATCCACTTCCAATTATTTATCAAATAGTATCATTTTTGCACAGGGCACAAAGGAATGGCAGACTTAAAATGGTTAGGATAACTTGCTTTTAAAATTCTAAAACATGAAAATTGTTGCTTGGCTCTCAACTTTCCTAATGCTGCTACCCTTTAATACAGTTTCAGGTGTTGTGGTGACACCCTAAAAAATAAATAGGTTCATTGCTACTTTGTAACTTTAATTTTGCTACTGAGTGCTGTCTCAGTTCCTAAGACCACAGGGTGAGAGCCACTTATTTACACTATAAGACCTGTGTGTGTGTGTGTGTGTGCGCGCGCGCGCCCGCGCGTGCCCACGTGCTTATGTGTAGGACAGTGTGTGTGTCTGCATTTATATATATGATTAAAAATCCTAAGTAGTTTATAATGTATCTCTAGTGTGAATCCCCTGTTAAAGTTGAATTTCATTAAATCCATTATCAAACAACATTCCTGAAAACCTGAAAGGAGAAAAAGGAAATACAATGTTCACTTCCCTCTTTTGAACTTGGTAGTTAATACTAAAATGCTTGCTAATTAGTTCATTTATTCTTTTCTTGAGCTCACCAGAGGCTCACAAGAGCCTTACAAGTTTTGATTTCTAGACAGGCCAGGTTCTTAAATCAAATTGAAATAATTTACAATGATTTCAATTTAAACTCACCTATGTTCCACTAGTAAAATATAAAAAAGTAGTATGCTATTAAGTTGAATATTGAATATTTACAGAAAGTGTTAGAAGTTGATAAGGATTACTGTTAGTAACCTTTTAAAACCATATGTATTGTTTACAAATTACAGAATATGGTTTAAATGTCATTTATACATTACAATAAGTGGCAACACATAATCACCAGGCTCATAAATCCTCACTTAGCCTCACTTCCCATTCTCCAGTGTAAAGGTTACCAAGCTATAGACCTTGGTTTTATGTGATGAGCATTAACTGCTTAATTTCTAGGGTTTCCCTGGACTTTTTATACAAAGCCTTACACAACTGTGTCCCAAACAACGGGGCAAAGCCGTATATTTATAGCTACATCTGTAATGATTTTCACAGCCTATGAATGTGTTTAATTCTGATTGGCAGTCTAAAACTGAATGGTTCCTAACTTTTTAAATAGCACTGCATATATTAAAAAAAGAAAAAAAGAAAATCTCAAATGTTTCAGTAGCAAAGTCACATTTTTCATTCATTCATTTATTCATGTATCTACTATTAATGTACTCATGTTCAATAATATTAAAGGGAAGAACAAGAAAATGAGTCAGAAACATCCATTTTAATATATACTTAATATTATACTATAATATTTACTAAATACACATATTCTAATGAGATCGTTTTAACACATAACAAAATAACTACATAGAGGGGTGAATGGTGACATTAAGTTATTTTGTAAAGGAAGAAGGGATTATTTTTTGATGAACTCATACAAGCAACTCAGTTGGGTAATTCCAGGGACAGGAGAATCAAGGTGGGGTGGCGGGTAAAATATTTCTTTCCCTTACACTGATTATCCCTAATCAATGTCAGTTTTCTTGTGAATTCATATCTCTTCTATAAGTGGGACAATTCTACCATAAACATCTTCTAATGATCATTTGAATATGTTGCATGAAACAGGTCAGCACTCACAAGAAGAATAACCATTTTCTGCTAAAACAGCCGGGCTGCCAAGTAGGCCAACCATTCCTCTTAAATTGTGATTAGCTGAATATTCTTGTTTAATGCTCAGGAACGTTTTAAACAGCTATACAATTTCCTACCTGGCTTCATCATTATCACCATAGACTGACTGTCAAAGTCTTTGAGTTACAGAAAATTTTCAGACGAAAGGGCAATTGTTCAGATGTAAGTTTCAGACTTCAAGACTAATTCATTACAGATAGTTACTCAGCGAAATGTAAGAAAATTGTTGTGGTAGGGCGTGGGCAGAGGGGCACACTTTACGGGGCCAGGCTTTATGTTATAGGAAAAATGGGCATTTTCAGCCTTGAGAGCAGAGTTTAAAATAATGTCAACCTGGTGTTTATGAAAAAACTGTGTGCACTTTTTCTCTTTGAATGATATTATTACCTTAGGTTTGTGTTTACAGTGGAAAACTAATACATTTTCTTTCACTGAAAAACTAATTTTATTATTAACTGTGACTATGGAAATATATCTAGATAATGTTGTAAGAGTTCATCATATAATTATGAGGAATTACAACACTGTAATATTAAACTATAAAACAGAAACATAATATAGATCAGAATCCCCATGTCAATAAAGAACTCTAGAATGAAAACACTTCCTCTACTTTATAAAACACTAAGTATCAAAATATTCATTTGTCTGATTATAGTTACAAATAGCTATTAACTATGGACTTGGGGCAGTGCTTGATAGACAATCTTTCTCTCCACTAAACATACCAGGTCACAAAAAAATATTGGGATTACAACGGCTTCATAAATAACAATCAATGAGAAATGGTAAAATTATCTTACTTGAAATTAAATTATGGAATTTTATGTTTTCTACTCACCAATAAAATTCATGATTAATACTATGAATATCCACAGATATGGTTCATCCAAAACACAGATACCATCTTCAAGTGTATAATACCTCATCCCTGAGTCTTATTGTTTAATTATTTGTTCTGAAATATAGCAATATTCAAACAGATTTCTGGCTTCCCAAAAACACTGTTAGAAATAATACAGCAATCAGTAAAACCATAATAAGAATGATTACATAAAATGTAGTAATAATTCTATCTACAAATAATGATCTGCCTAGCATGAAATTAAGAAAACCATTGTTTGATAATATAAAGACAGAATAAAAGCAAACATAAAGAAGACATATATGAAACGACATCACAAGTTTATACAAGGATGAATATTTTAAATTTACCTCTGGTATCTAACTGATATCCATAAACATATCATCCTATTACAGAAATTGAAAATTCCTAAGGAATTACAAGTAAAAAGTTAAGGAAATAAAACCCACCCCACTTGAAAGTCAAAGACATCCCAAGAAAGAAGAGCACATGAAACTTTACCTAAAAGTCTGCTACAACAGAGCTCTAGTAATTCAAACGTATACCTGTCATTAGAACGAAAGCAAACACCAACAGAAAGGACCAAAATGCATAGAGATATGAGTGACAAACATGGTCACTAATTGTCAGTCAGGAAACTATCTTGCTTGATTTCTGTTGCTGTGATTAAACACTGTGATTGAAAAGGATGCTTTATTTCATATTGTACATCTAATTTGAAGTCCATCATCAAGAAAAGCCAAGGCCTAAACCTGACAGGGGGAACTGAGGCAGACATTACAGAATAACAGTGATTTCTAGCTCTCTCAACTGTATTTCTAATATATCAGGACCCCCTGCCCAAAAGTGCTCACAGTAGTCCTGCCCTTCTCTCCCAATCAAGAAAATTACCCAATTTTGGTTTCCTCTTTCCAGGCCTTCACATGCCTGGTGAGGATTAAAACTAGCCATTCCACTGCCTATGTGTCCACAAATATATAAATGGGTAAATAAAATAATATCCATGTATGTGTGATTTCTAACATATGTGTATGTATATAATGAAATGCTTGTCAGTTTTAGAATAAAAGATGGAGGTCCTGCTCTTCTAATTTGAATGCAACTGGAAGACATAATAAGAAAAGAGTCAGAAACAAAGTTAAAAACAAACACAACAACAACAAAATCCATGTTCCATTCAAACCCATTAAAGATAGAATAAATAAACAATCTAGCCACTTGTGTTAGAGAGAATGGGGAAAGAAATGAGGAGTCTTACAGTGGTTATAAAGTACTTGCACATGCAAAATAAACAAGTCAGGCACAAGTTACAAAATATAAGACATGCAAAATAAACAAAAGTGTAGAGACAGAAGCTACAGCCAGGCAGCTGGAATGAATGCATTGTATTAACTTATTCTGTTTACTTAGTAAACTACAGCTACTCCTGTTAGTAAATAGCTCTGTGATGTAACTGCATTAATTTCCCTCACTAGATTAACACTTCACCATTTATATGTGTCCTGTAGAGCATTGTCAATTTCATATTTGCAAAATAAAATGTAATTTTAAATGTGAAACTCAATCAGAAGAAAAATATATTGTCTCTCGGTTCAGCATTCTATAAATATAAAGCTAACTGCCCAGCTCTCTTCTCAGATTATAATCTTGAAAAGCTGTAATTCTAAAAAACCTATGATCTTAGTTACCATTTTGTTTGTGATTCTGAAAAGTATTACCAAGCTCTGTTATAGAAATTAATTTATTTTAAATTTTCTTGGTGGCTTTTTGTCATAAAGGACACAGTGGTTTCTTTTTAGTTTATAACCAATAACATTTTTTGGAGCTTTGTTATCTGTAGAAGACAATATGTTAAACAGAATTTTTTTTAGAGAGTTGGATTTGAAATGAATATGATTATAAATACTTTGCTTCTTAAATATCTACAAAATAAATATAATTTTATATATGTGTCTAATATTCATGTTATATAAATAGGATATAAGATGTTTCTAAGAAAACTATTTAATTCATCAAAATACATGTTACCTTTAAGTATTAAGTCTATCAGTACAAGACAATTCACAGAGAATCACCTTCATATTCAGGCATTAACATTTACTATAAAAACTGTCTTACAAGAGAGAAATATGATTTTTCTATATAGGAATACACAATCTCTTTTAAAATTTTCTTTTTTAATCTTTTTCTAGGCACCTAAATATGTCATTTCACTTAAAAATGTATTCTGATTGTCAATGATCTGAGAATTTTAAAAATGATGATATAAGCAGACTTTATTCTTTATTTTTATATTTTTATTTTTTTAAACTTTATTTTACAAAACAAAGATAAAGGAAAAAAATTTTAAACATTTTTGCATAAATATACAAATACGTTTTTGTCAGTGCTTGGCTTTTTTTTTTTTTTTTTTTTTTTTTGATACTCTGCATTAAGGTCTTACTAGTTACAATGAGCAAAATGTACATGTAAAACAGGATGTAACCTGGAATTAGTCAATGTTTTCTTGGTGTGTAAGGATGGAGTATAATGTATTTTGTTTGTTTGTTTGTTTTGTTTTCTTTTCTTTTCTTCTTGAACTTCACACAGTCTGTGAGTTGTTTCTGGGGCAGTCGGAGCCTCTGGGGCTAGCATCCCACTATCAGTGACTGCATATTATGTCTGTTCTTTTGTGACTGGGTTATCTCACTCAGGATGATATTCTCTAGATGCAACCATTTTCTTAAGAATTTGGTTAAGTCATTGTTTCTGATAGCTGAGTAGTACTCCATTGTGTAAATGTACCACAATTTTTGTATCCATTCATTTACTGAAGGATATCTGGGTTCTTTCCAGCTTCTGGCTATTATAAATAGAGCTGCAGTGAACATTGTGGTGTATGTATCCTTGTTGTATATTAAAGTGTCTCTGGGGTATATAGCCAGAAGTGTAATAGCTGGATCTTCAGGGAGTACTATGTCCAATTTTCTGAGGAATCGCCAGACTGATTTCCAGAGTGGTTGTATCAGTTTACAACCACACCAACAGTGGAGAAGTGTTCCTCTTTCTCCACAACCTCGCCAGCATCTGCTGTCATCTGATTTTTAGATCTTGGCCAATCTGACTGGTGTGAGGTGGAATCTCAGGGTTGTTTGATTTGCATTTCCCTGATGGCTAAGGATGTGGAGTACTTCCTTAGATGTTTCTCAGCCATTCCATATTCCTCAACTAGGTTTATATCATACCTTCATTTGCTCTGAAGATTTTCTTAGACTAGCTTTGCTAATTCTGCCTATCTGGGTCTGGCCAGGGTTTTGCATCACTAGATTGTCAACTACTGACAGACTAATTATTTGTTTCTTTTCTTAACTTCAGTATAGATAATATCAAAGCTAAATTGTCTATCTCATTATGTCCTCAGAATGAAGAAATCGGAGGTAACCAGCTTTGCAATTTGATTAAAGGAGTTGTTGTAAGCTATAGACTGGGCTTCCCATAAGTGTGGTTCTAAAACAGAAACTCCACAGCATTATAAACTATACCAGAAGTTATTAAAAAGTAGCAATGCCAGGAAGGAGAACAACACTAACCTCTGCACACAGGTTTCTGTGCTGGCTTCCAACGTCCTTGAGAATAACCCAGAGTCTAGAGTTGTTCTCTAGAAGACGTGTGTAGTGATTGGAATTAAGAATGGCCACCATCTGCTCAGTTATTTGAATAATTAGTCACTAAGGAATGAAACTCCTTATCAGTATTAGAAGGATTGGAGGCTGGCCTTGTTGGTGGAAGTGTGTCATTGGGGTGGGCTTAAGCCCATGGCATGCCCAGTCTATCCCTTTCTGCTTAGAGATCAAGATGCAGCTCTCATCCACCACACCCATATCATACCTGCCTGCATCCACCATATTCCAAACCATCATGATCATGGGCAAAGTCTCAGAAATGGTAGCTAAGCACTTAATTAAATCCTTTTCTTTAAGAAACACTGACTTGGTCATGGTGTCCCTTCACAACGATCAAACAGTTTTTGTTTTGTTTGGTTTTGTTTTGTTCTTTTTATACTGCAGGTAAGAAGCAATGATGCTAGAATCAAGTAAGGAGGGATAAATTAAATTCCTGACTGATTCAGTCACAGATTTACTCATCAAGATGTAGTCACAGTTCAGGCCCTCTTGAACCTAAGGGTAAGATCAGTGTAAGCAGACTGAGTCACCCCCACTTCTGCTTGGCATCTGTAAACCTTGTTCAGATGATCACTCTGAAGTAGTCATTCATCTATCCCATTCTAGTTTGAATTAAGAAATATCAGAGACACTCTTTTTTTTTCAGTTTGTTGAAGTAAATATTCATACATACTCTCCCTTTCCCTTAAGATGATTTACATCCTGTTTTACATGTATTTTATGCTCATTGTAAATAGTAAAATCTTAATGCACACTATCAAACCTTATTTTAAAAAAGCCAAGCAATGACAAAAATATATTCGTACACTTTTATACAAAAATGCTTAAAATTTGTATATTTATCTTTTTTTTATTAAAATAAAGTTCTTAAATTAAAAAAAAATGATTTAACTTAGTAAAATGTCAACATGTAGAAAACAATTCATCCAGGGAACAGTGAAATATCAATGAATATGTACCAATTGGTAAGTAAGTTTAATTCAGTCGTATTAACTAAATTTAGAAGTTAAACTTCAAAATTTTATCCTCTTCCCAATTGGACAGACTATGAAAACAAATAAATAAATCTATCAAATGTTTCCTTTCCATTACTATTCATCCTGTAGACAAGTTTCAAACCAAACAATTCTACTTTATTAATACCAATGAATGTGCATAGTGTAAATATTTTATACTGAAACATTAATAAAATAAATAAAGTCCACATGCTCACATGAATTATAAACTTTCAATTTCTTCATTGTAATAAACACTTATTTTCTTTTAGCAGATATAAGACTAATCAATTTGAAATGATGTTTGCATTTTCAAGCTTGAAAGAACTGCTACAAAACTGGCTAACAAATTATTAGAATGCCAGAATTAAAGTTAAGAAAACATACATTTGTTTTGGGTTTGATCAAACTCAATTTGGCCTCAACTATTCAGCACATTTGCTTTTCCAACCGTTTTAAGAGGCAAAAGCCTCCTTTGTTGTTTTAGGTTCTGTAATCATTAGTCAATAATGTCTTGACATGGTGGGAGATCATATCAAGGGGCTTCACATCTGATGAGCAGCTGCCTTTGTTGGTGTATACAGGAGCTCAGTTTGTGGTCAGAAACCTGAGCTGAGAATCTCAGGTGGTATAACCATAGAATGAGGCAGCAATACACTGTTCTGTGCATGACACAAGGTAAAGCTCATCTTCTTGATTTCTCTCATAACAAGGCAGAAAACAAACATTTGTTAACTTAATCAAAGGCCATTAATGTGTCTTAAAATAAATAAATGATAAAACCCTTCTTGTACACAGTAGCGCACATTTTCACACCACTGTCCCAACTTGTGAACTAAACCAACTAATAAAAGGATTTGGATTAGCAGGCTGAGAAAGGAGTCCTACAGCAACAGCAATTGGGCATCTGACCCTTAACCCAGGATTAAGATCTTTTCTTCTCTGCCACTCACTGACTCTAAGAAATAAACAAACACTGAATCTTAAAAGCACCAATGATACAAATTCCTCTTATGGTAACAACTTATTTTAGAATAGTTTGGTTATATATCTTTAAAGTAAGTATCACTTGTTATAATTTTCATTGCAGATAATTAAAATAAATATGGGATAAAAATATTGAAAGAACATTTCATTTTTGTAGAGTAGGAATGTTTTTTTTTCAACAAGTATATTGCCTTAGAGCAACAACTAACACTGTTCTTAAAATAGTATAACTTCATCAAAGTTCACATCTTACCGTGAATAGGCAAAACCCATTTCCTAAGGCAAGGACGACAATATTTTTATGATTTAATATTTGAAATAACAGTTAGTTATTTAGTAAATAAAAAATGTGTGAAGATAAACAAACTAAATTAATAAAAAAGCGAAAACTAACACATGTCCCATTAATTTAAAAGTGATATATTTAGCTACCATACATTCAAGCTTCAATACATTAGAAAAGAGAATGTAAAGGTTATTGCAAGACACATAATATATTGCTACATGTCTGAGGAAAAATGATAGACACAATTTAAAAATCTGCCAAGCTATACATGATTCTATACTGTACATAAGATCATATAAATATCACATTTATTGTTGCTATATTAGTTGAAGGTAATATACAGTTGTGTGTGTGTGTGTATTTGTGTTTGTGTGTGCAAATGTTTAAGAGCCCAAGCTAGTTATGATTTGTTTCTTTGGACATTTTGGTTGTGAGCTTAGACTTTCATGGCTGAGCCATCTTTCCAGCCAAAGTCATTATCCATTTGATGATTCTAATTTTTCATACAAGTCCAGTATTTAAAAGCTAAGATCGCTGAGGGCTCTTTACCTCATATTAACTCACAGTCAAAAACCACAAGAGCTAAAGCAGTGTCATCAGCTGATGCATATATAGTTTATTTGCTTATATTTTAGATTATTGTTTTGATCAATACACGAAAGTCTACTTTTAAGATAAGTATGTAATGCTTTGTAAACAATCCCATGAAAGTATATAAATTGTATAAGAAATACAGAAAAAAAACCAAAGTGTTAGTAGCTCCCAGATTATTGTCTGTTATCAAGAAAAACTTGTGTAAAATATACTTCCTTAAGAAACTGTCATCTGCTCAGAATATCCAGAAAGCACTGTTTTTAGAATCCTTTCAATTCTTAATAAAAGCAAAGTGCAAAAGTATTGAACTACTCTCTTAATTTTAGGTTGAGGTATTATAATGAGTCAAGGTGTCGAGCCACATAAAGTCACTAAGCTACTACAAAATTCTTGCAATAAGTCTCAAGCAGACTTTATTAAAGTTGTAAACACATGGAATTTTCCTTGACTCCATTCTTAACTGACTTCATTAGAAATGTTTGAAATGAGTGTGTGTGTGTGCATGCAGGTTAAGAAGGATGAGAAAAGAGGGTTCAAAGGGGGAGAAAGAAGAGGCATTTCTTATGAACACAGTGTGTTAAAAACTTGGAGTGGTGTGTCCTTTGAGAAGTTTAAATGAAGTCTTACATAAAGTACAAAGTTACATAGACAGGTGACATTCTTCTTGGGTCTCATATTTCTATCTGGCAGTATGCAGTTCAGGTATCAGGTCAGCCCTAGGTGGACACTGGAGACTAAATTATTCAGCCACTGAGGGACAAATGGAACAGTAGCCTCCAGTGAGCTGTGGGCAATTTCCCTATATTACCCACCATAATTTCATTTCATTGAAATTGCCTGATATTTACTATCAACTTAGATTGTTTCAAGGCCATAACAAAAGATGTTAAAAAACCCTTTTATGTTATTATCCTTAATTCAAACAAACATTTGTACCCTTCAGAGGACATGCATCAAGGATCAGGACTCTCAAGAGAGAGAACACAGAAAAATCCTGACCTGACTAGCACAGAGTAATTCTGCTTTAAAGTTGCTCCTTCTGCCCTCAATGTCCTTCTGGTGACATTCAATCAAACCCTTAATAGTGTAGTTCATACTCCACTGTGGGATCCTATTTCTTATCATTATATTTTAGCTTGTTAACGTTCCCTACTACCCACAGCACTCTAGAAAGTTTACAAGTTTTGACAGAAAATTATAGAATTCTATATCTTAGTAGTCTGTATTAGCTTTCAGATATATGTTAAAATAACATTATCACATCCATGAATCAATGAAGTTTCCAAGGATGATTATCTGTTTTCCAAAGCTGACTCAAGACACTATCTGATGAATCCAAAGCATAATACTGGTTTATTCTGCATTAATATTCATATTAAATTGCTCCAGTATATTCAAAGTGTAGAATTAACAAAGGGATCTAAATGTGCAAGACTAATGAAATGGAGGGAGAGAGAGAAAGAGAGAGAGAGAGAGACAGACAGACAGAGAGACAGACAGAGACAGACAGAGAGACAGACAGACAGACAGAGACAGACAGGCAGAGAGACAGAGACAAAGACAAACAAAAAGAAAGCGAGACTGAGATATTAGAAGAATAATAGAAGATAAACTCTAGTAGGTGCTATTATACTAAAAAAAATGCTTACAATGTAAAACTATGATAGGAATGATTATCATACAAAAAGTGCCAATAAAAAAGCAACCATAACATAAAGCCTACACATTTTTAACATAACATGTCAAAAACATTAAACCACTGAATTTGAAAATCATTTCATCTCTCTTGTGTTTCCTCTCTTGCTGATTTCTGTTTCTTTCCCTTTGTTAGGGGCTCCTTTGCATTTTGGAAGCTCTCATTGCCTCTCCCTTGGTCTCATTGCAGGACCTACCTCCCTGAAAGCAAGCGGTAGAAAGATCTGATATGAAGTACAGGTAGGTGGTCTGCAGTAGGGAAGGGAGCATGTTCTTGTTTGAAAGGGCCAGGCATGAGCTTGTCAGTTCTAATCTGACTCCTGTTCTCTCAGGAATGCTCAGCTGCAAGGTAAGCACGAAGCTTTGATAACCCAAATACACTTTGATAGAACATCAACTGGATTCTGTAGTGGAGAGCAACATTTTTTTAAAGGTTCTACATTTTAGCTGGAGGCAGAGGGAATACCAGAAGGAAAATAACCGAGAGCTGCTCAAACTTCAAAAGCTAATTTTTGTAATGCTTTCATTAGCAGTTTGAAAAAACAATCACATGCACATTTTTGAAGCAGACAAGAAATGATGTTGATGACTGATTGCTCGAGGGTGTCATTTAACTTCCCAGTCTTTCAGCAACAGGCAAGGTCAGGATTTCTTTTACTGCTGTTACACGTGTGAAATGCTTCGTTTATAAGGGAAAAAAAAATATGCAAAACATATATTAGTTGACGAATTCTTTATTTACTTTCCTCAATAAAAGATAAGTATCTGCTATATTCATTTCAAGGGAGATGAAAGTTTCCTGTTTTCTAAAGAAACTCTCCCCTTAGGCTAGATGTGAAGGCAGCGTTTTCACTTTTAAACAAATGCAGCATAAAAATATTTGGATTAGACGGCAGAAAAGTTGCAGGAGGAGTGGCAACTGGGAAACTCTAGAGGCTGTGCTTCAGTAAGAAGAAGAGATAAAACACCTCACAAAAAACTTTGCCAGCTGTGACCAGCAAGGGAAGCATTAGTGTTTCTGATAAACATATTAACAGATAACCACAGGGATCGGGCAAGGGGAGAAGATAGGAAAGAGATCTGAAGCCCTAATGGCTTTGCGCTAGAAGATTTCCTGCATCCAACTCTGGCCTTGTGAAAAGTCTTGCCTGCCAAACACAATGTGGGTTTTGTGGTTACGACATCAATGACATTTTGGCTGTAAAATGTAGGTTAAGGGATCATGGAGAATTTCTAATTATCTAGTATGCTCATGACATCAATCTTAAGAAACAGACAATATCCATTATGTGTTCTTTTTAGTACTAACTGATTCTAAATGGTTTTTGAGCTATCACACTGACAAGTTTTCCCTTGAGATTTCAAACAGCATCTTTGCTATTTTCCTTTCTGCTCTGTCAGCCAGTACCCCCAGGGCCCTCACTTTCTTCTCTCAAGGGAGATTTCGTATTGTTGTCAACATCTGAATGGTGCTCAGACACAATGACAGTGTACTGGATTTCTCACAGAGCACGGAGAAACAATATAAGAAAGAATCCTGTAGCATGAAGACTTGTTTTGTGTTGAAACAGAAGCACACAGTGGCAGATGGAGTATCCCGGCTAAACAGTGTATCAGAATAAATAAAGCTACTGGAATCCAGAGAGTCAGAGAGAACAACTGTTAGGAAACCAATAGAGAAGGGAGCCAGAATGCCAGCGATACGGGACGGTAGGCCGGCCCCTCTGTGAACATGGAGTAGGAATTGCAGGGCTGCTGAAAGTTAGACAACACGTAGCCTTTAAGATAAATTGGTCATAATACATTCTATAATTTAATGTCAAGTGTATCTTATACTTAAAATATTTAATATGAAACACAGTGAGTCAATGGGTGACAGCTACCAATAGTAATCTTCTTATTTGAATTGTGAAACTCTAATTTTTGAACAACTATTTTTAACCTTTTCCTCTCCAGTGTTTCACAAAAAGGAAGGTCCGATTTCTTTATTTTCAATTTGCCCAGATTATTAACTATTACAAGCCCACATGTCCCAGTCACTGTTAACTACTCTTTACTTCTGATTTCCATTCTACTTGGGGTGCAATGAGCTACAAGAAAGTTAGTGTTTCTTAGAACAACTATAAAAAATCACACCAGAAATAGTCTCCCAGGCATTTTTCTCAAAAGTAGATATTAAAGTCACAAGCCCGCAGAGGTGGTTGACTCTCACAAACCCTCGAGAGCCACTAGAAAAGTCAATCATCACATAATAATAGGTCTGTAATACCATTGTGGAATATGAATAAGTAACACATGCCATTTTTTATCAAAATACAAATTTTAAACCTCAGTTGTGGGAAGGCTTTACTACCAAAGCATAACATAGAAAGTAACTAGAAAGTACATTTATAACTACTCGGTCTACAGAGAAGTATATGTAATTAAGCTAGAAAATATGTTTCACTCCATTAATATTACTATTAGAATTCCGAATCATCCATTAGAATATCAAAAGTAGCATTTAGACTCATTTTGTAGGAGGGCTATGCATTTGGTTGCATCATCTCTGTTTCCATGACAACCTGCCAGCATTCATGACCCAACCGAATTCCCAACAGTGTTGCAGAACAGGCTGTTAATAATTCAGAGGCCTTTCTTTCCTTTGGTCAGATGCTGTTCTCCTAGTGAGTATAGAGGTTATCCATCAGCAACCTGCTTATCATTCTTCCTTTTCTGTGTCCCAACTGTTTTAACCTTTGCTAACTAATTCTTAGAATAGTTTGCTTCACAAACTACTTAAAACTACACATTTATGACAGTGAGATACAACTGAAGTCCAAGGGCTCTAAACGGTCACTAAAAGCAGGGTACTAAACCACTTAGATATTTGTTTAGTGTTTTAAAACATGCCTAAATATGGTAACTAATAAGAGGTGAGCAAAATTATACTTACAAAGATACAGAAATTAAAAAAATAGGTATTTATATTTTAATACTGATTTAAGATATTTTAAGGCTTTCCTGAAAGATACTTAACCCTACATAAAGAATACTGCCAGCTTCATAATTACTGGAATCAGACAACAGGTACTTCCTGCATTCTTCAGTTCAGTTCTTTCATTACTTTTGATACAGTTTATCTTCTTTATTGTGCATCCTTGGCCCTTGCATTCTTTGCACTATTGCTAACACAGAGACACCAGCTTCCTTTTCTGTGACTCAGCATTGTATTTGACAGTTGAGAAGCCAGCAGTAAGTAACGTACTTTGCATCACTAGAGCCTGTGGGCCTGGGCTGCTCCCAAGGCTACTTCACTAATTATTTTCTTTTCCTGAAGAGCAAACTCAGAGGTAAATTATCATTTGTGAAACCCCTGCAATAGCCAAACCTACATCCTGAAATGAAGCAATGCTCTAGCACTGCTCTGTAACCTTCTGTATTTTAAATAATGACAGAACAGTACAAGAAGAGTCAGATATAAGTTTCCAAAGGAAATCTTGCCTCTGAGTGTTCTATTTTAAGTATCTGTCTTTCAAAGAGGAAAATGATCAGAATAAAATGCATTCTTCTACTGTATCAAAATGGCAACCCTGACCATTTTGACATTGCTTTATAATTGTTCTTGCATTTAAGAGTATCTGTCCCTGTACCCACATAATGAATGTCACAGTGTAAGTTACTAACCAACCTGCTCACTTTTGTCAAATTACAGTAAAATGACAACTAAGTGCCACATGCATAGAAATTCCTCTTGCAACCTTCAGTTCTGACGTTCCATGAGTGGACATTTGTCATTACTTAGAAAGTGTCTTGAAAAATTGGACTCAACACTTTTGGTGATAGATTAGATAGAGGAGGGCAAAATGAGGTATCTAAGTACTTCTGTGATGTCTCATATTTTCTTATGTTGCACAGGTCCATATGATAGCAATACTAAACATATAAGTATCCTGAACATCTACCTACCACCATATCTGTGCTCCGTTGTTTTCTCTTACTTCATAATTCAAACTGAGCTAAACCAAAGAAACAAACAAACAAGCAAAAAACCGAAACAATATCTAAACAATAAATTGTTGATAAAATATCAATGAAACAAAAACATAAATTCAAAAGTATACATGATCCTGATATATGTATATATGTATATATATATATATATCCATATATATATATATATGTATGTATATATATGTATGTATATATATATATATATCCATGTGTACCTATGCATATATGAATGATATAGATAGATAGATAGATATGCATTATAAGAGAGTTGAATGAAGCTAATTAGCATAGCCATCACATCTCACACTTAGACTGGTATGAAAGTATACATGATCCACTTTCTTGGATATTTTAGGTATGCATTTTAAATAACAATTGTTTCTATGCTGAACAATAGACTTCCAGAACTTATACTGGTTACTAGAGAGCTTTTATTTGTGACCAGCTGACCTTGTATGCAAAGAACTGAAAGAGCATTACCACCGCTGAGGACCAGTATATAGAATTATTTTGTTCTTTTTTGTTTTTAGGCCAAGAAGTTTGGATGACTTGGGAGTGGGAGGGGGGTTGTTCTTACTTTTTGGCTGGGCTTTGTTTTAGTTTTTGTGTATACACACCTGCATCTGTGTGGTAATGTCAGAATTTTTCTAGAGATGGAAGAACACTGACTGTGACAACACTCCCTCCAGACAGATGAGGCACCAAAGTTTCTCCTTGCCTATCTCAGACTATCAACACTACTGGGTATGTTCACTGTATCGAGAAGGGTAACGATGTCAAATCCCTAACTTCAGGGTCAGAGAGAAGAGGGGAACATGAAAGGGCACTAGTGAGTTGGACAAAGGAACTATACCAAAAAATGGTCCTTTGGTAAGAAAACTAGAGGTTACTTCTCCCTATTTTAGATCTCTACTACATAAAAAGTTATGAGACAGCTTAGCCAAGAAACAGGTTATAATTTAAGATTACTTGAATGATTCAATTAAGACAGTGCACTCTGAGGAAATAACTGAGTTGTTACTTGATTTCCTTCTTTTCCCCAGATTTTTTATGACTTTTGTCTGAAAAGAATGTGTAGCATTTAAAAAGTACCTGATAATCTAAAACTTGCCTTTGAATTGGTAATTTATGGTAAATATACAATATATCTATTTACATATTTATATCTGAGATAATTTATGAGGTTTTAAGCATGTTCCTTTTTTCCTATTTTTATTTTAAACATCTCTAATCCAGTGTGTGAAATCCTATTAGAATTGAGTTAGCAGTGTTTAGCAGGTATGCTGACCTATAATTTTCTGTTCAGAAGTTTTAATTTGTTATGACTCCTTTTCTTGAAGCCACTCAGTACTTATAAAATGCAAGAGTCCTTGGTGTGTAAACTATATTCAGTAAGCTTTGAACAGCAGATGTAATAAGTTTCATGTAATGTACATATAATGTACATACTAATGTTAGACCTTCCCGAATGAGAAAGATACCGTTTAGAGACGAAAACAAAGATGCCAAGGTTAAAGTTCAAAAACTAGAGACTATTTTCTAGTGCATATATCTGAACATCTAAAATTGTATTTATCTTTTCATGAACATGTTAAATGTAGGATACCTTGAGTTCACTGAGAAATCAGCCATTCTTCCTTTCTCTAACTGAGCAGTAGCTGTATTCCTGTTTTACACCGTGTTGTGTGAAGTGTGCTTTAGACACTTCCTAGTTGTTAAGGTTTCTCTCACACTCCTTTCAGCATCCCAAATGTCAAGCAAGAACACTGGCATCTCAGTTCTCTTCCCTCCGTCCACCTGGCAAGCCACCTTAGAAGCTGTATCTAAGCTCTGGAGGAAATATTGATCAGTTTCTTCATAAAGCTTTGCTTCAATTCCCCAACTATTTGTTTTCACAACTTGAAGCTTTTCAGTGTAAAACAAGGGATACTGAATGAGTTTATACATACATATCCCTTTGAGAACTACAGTGCTTGGCAAAACAACATCTCTGCATTTTAGTACAGAGAGGGGACAAATCAGTTCCCTCCACTCACCACTCAAGGGGAATTCAATAAGATGCCATCAGTTACTTTAAATATACTATTACTAACACTGACATTCCTCACTAACACTATACAAATGCCAATTGAAATCAATGAATTAATGTGTCAGAAGTATTTACATCATCATAAAACTGTGGGAAAAGATACTCTAAAACATTTAGGCACTGGTCTTTGGCTGAGTTTGAGTCTCCAGAACTTGCCTATGCCTCATTGAAGTATTAATGTACGAAGTATTCTGAGTCTGTATCCCAGAGGTCTTTCTTCTACAGAGGAGGTAAACAGGGAAACACCCCAAATCTGGTATGCATAGTACTGAACAGCAAGTGGCTATCCTGAACAAAGTGGATATATTGTCTTCTATACTTATATATTATGTTTACTTGTTTACTTGCATTTAAATAGAGAATTCACACACACACAAACACACACACACAGAGACACAGACAGACAGAGAGACAGAGACAGAGACAGACAGAGACAGACACAGACACAGAGACAGACAGACACAGACAGAGAGACAGAAACAGACAGAGACAGATTGAGACAGAGACAGACAGAGAGAGAGCCAGAGAGAGACAGAATCAAAACTACATGAAACTAAGGAGGTGTTGGAGTCCACAAGAGCTTGGAAGGGACAGAATCCAGGAATACTGTAGCAAGAGTCACCAATAGGACTGAGCGTCTCTTCTCTGTCAACTGCCTGCTGCATATATCTCCCCTCCCCACTGCTCCCAGTAACTCATCCAAGAGGCTCACACACAGAGGCCTGTGGGAGGGCAAGGGAAAGAAAGGATGGGAAAATTAGCTATAATTGGATCTTATTAAATTAGTCATTGAAATTGCTAATCTATTTCTAAGTAAGCTTATTTGTAGATAGCTCATTTTCAACTGACTGAACCTTTTCTAACCCTCCTTAGAATTAGAATATACATGTATAAGTTATTGCTTATTTTTCTATTATTGTTTTGAAAACAGGTTAAAATACATGACTACACTAGCATTGGAATACAAACTCATACCTACCTGGTTAGAGTGTGATTGACAAATGAAAAATGGATAGAGTGTACTGCAACTCAACTGACTTTCAAAGAAATTAAAAAAATATTATCAAAGACAATAAAACAGGGATAGGATGTTAAGAATGGCCTAAAGGCATGCCCTACACACATATGAGAAAAAAATTCCTAGACAATAAAAATGCTTTCTAGTAAAAAGCTTAAAGTAAGCTTCTGAATAATTAAATAATTTATAAATTGTTATCCTGAAAGAATACAAAACATGCCTGCTTTCTTGGGAATGGTTGTAAGGGGAAAATTCAGGTTATTGAAAAGCATACTGTGATATATAATAATTTGGAACTATTAAGGGTTATAGGAAATGAGTTACCCAATTATAAGCTACAATAAAAGTCATTTATTATTTGGTTTTAAGACTGCGAGAAAATATGTAGGATCTTTTCAGTTCTTTTTTTTTAATGTCTACTACTAATGACATAGAATTAAATTTGATACAGATTAACAAATATGCAAATTTTTACTGAGTAAATACTGGTGCACTCCCAGGTATGTGTTTGTGTTTGTGTGTGTGTGTGTGTGTGTGTGTGTGTGTGTGTGTGTGTATGTACGCAAACTCACTCATATACTATTATGCTATGCATATATCGTACAGTAGTTCATGGGGGAAAACATACTGGTACAAAGGACAAAGTTCAACATCAGAAGTTGTTCTTTATAGTTTTCCAGCTTATTTTTAAAGAGTCTCTTACATTAAATGTGGAGTTCACCATTTGGGCTAAATGTCTAGGCAGCAAGCCCCAGGACCCACCTGTCTGTGCCAACCATAGAACTGATATTAAAGGTGCACATCACAAAACCTCACTTTTGGTGTGAATGTCAGAAGGCAAAACTCAAGTCCTCATACTTTCTTAGCAAGATCTTTATTCACTTAGCCAGGCCCCTGCCCTCTGAATGAAGAGTTTTGATTTATGGTTTCTTATGTCAATAAAGGAAAAATAAAGTAGATTATAATTACTTCTATGGATTAAAGATTTTCTGCCAAAGAAAAAAATTTAAATACACAGAACTGTTTTAAAAAATTTACATGAGCTATAAATATGCAGATAGATATTTATCCTTTACATATGGTATAATACTTCCCTAACCTGCAAAGTTCTGTTGAATAACAATTTGATGATACTTTAATAACATGTATTAGGCTGAGCAGTAGTGGCATACAACTTTAATCTCAACACGTGGAAGACAAAGGTAAGTGGATCTCTGAGTTGGAGGCCACCCTGTTCTTCAGAGTGAGTTCCAGTATATCCAGGGCTACACAGAGAAAACCTGTCCCTAACCACACCCATAGCTTTCATTTAAAAAGACAATGCTTAGCCTCATATTCATATTTATAGCCAATGAACAGTGTTCTACACATATTCGTAAGAATGAATATAGTGATGGTAATATATTCTATGACTCTGTTCCCTTTAAGTAGTACACCTAACCAAACAAGAGACATAGTAAGTAATAATGCTAATCATCTACTTCAAGCTCTTCAATTATAATCAATTAATTTAGATATTTGGCTTAGTATTAAAGAGATTTCTAGCATGCCTGAACATGAAGTCATCAGTTTGATATCCAACACTAGGTAAACATAACACACCAATAATGATAATAATAAATAGATACATGTATCTTCTTTTCAAATGTTTAAGTAATTTCATTAATAATTTTAGGAAAAGAATGTTCATTTGTAAGCTGAGTTTCCTTCTCTTTGAAAGATAAATATCCTTGGAAAGGTCTGACAGATATTCAACTAACTATGGAACAAAAGTAGATGTTTGCAAAATAAAAAAAAAGTTCCTAGTTTTATATGCAAAACTATTTTTCTATATTTTACATATTTCATCACCAAGCACATCTTGTTTTATCTGATTTACTTCATAGTAAATATATATCTTATTTTAAAGTGGATGTCCTTTTTATCAACTACTTTAACAAGCTTCATCCTGAGATTTTATTTCTACTGTAACCTAAAGATAACACGAAAGGAAAACGTTGCAAGTTAGCACCAGAGATCTCCACTTTAGAGTAACTTGCAAAGAGAAAGTATCTAAAAATAAAGTGTCTAATCTATGCTACAATATTAACTGTAAATGAACTCATACTTAATACTATATAATAATCGATTTTCACACTGGCTTCTGGACCAAGGAGATGGAGTACTGATACATTTTAGAGGTCCTCCAGAAAGATTTTTCTATTCCTGTTCACTCTTCTCTAGTCACACATTATCAAGAGACAAAGACAGATTGCTCAGAGAGATGACATCACTTTAGGACAATGATGTCAGTGAAGTGGTGCTAAGGAGTGTGGAGAGAGCAGCCACAGGATGCCTCTTCGCTGCCATACCTAGAAGGGCCAAGTAAACTTTTCATAACAGCTACTGCTCAGTAGCTGGACTTTGGTTCAATACAGTTTTTTTTTCACAGAAGAATGGGTTTCTATATATGATCCATTACATATACAATGCCCGTTAAGCTATTATAAAAATGTGGGTGTTCTCAATAAAGGCAAATGGAGGGGAAAAGTCTTCACATTAGACCCTCATAACATCAACGTATTGACTTATCACAAAGTCAATGGCAAAGCAACTAAACTTTCTATTGTTCAAATATAGCTTTTCGTTGTCATTAATTACCACTTATCTTAATAAATGATCTATGGTTTTCCTTTCCTACCATGTTCTTTTATCCTGGGTGGGGGCTGGATGATATTAGAGATAGATGACCATCGCCAATCTAGAAAGCAGTCACGTTAAAGCTTAGAAAAATAAAAGTAGGCTTTTGATATGATTCGTTTTACATTTAAATAACCAAATACCTATAAATATCAAAGACCTACTAATAATGAAAAATCAGCTTTCATGGTATAATTCTTTTTAAAAACATATGACAAGATTATTTCTTTGTTCCTCCACAGTGAAGGGATCAGCTGTGTTTTTGAAAATAAAACAAATCAAGGTAATTGTATTTTAAATCAGCATATTTTAAGAACAACATAGGAAAGTATGACAATTACTGTTTCTCTATATTTTAAGGTAGAAAACTGCACCAGAGTAAGGTAAAAGAGTAGTAGATGCAAAGCGGTCCCCAAAATGGGAGTGCTGATGGGTGTCTTCAGCAGAAGGACTTTGGCACTGTAAAGACACAGGTTGGTGTTTGGTTAACAGAACCCTAAACTAAGCATTCCTTAGGAATCTCTTAAAGAATTCTGTTTGCCAGGAATCTCCCTTAATCTGCCAGGAATTACTATAATTTGGCCACAAAGGTCAACTTCATTGGGCAAGTTCCAGGTCAATCCAAAAATCCTGTATCCATGTAAACGCCGTCATACTGTTAAATAACATCCACCTGCTTTTCTGACATTTTGCTTCTCTATGCTCCCCAGTGTGTCTGCCTTGGCAGTTTAATTCCCAGTAAGACTTTCTTTCAATCCATGGAGTGGACAGTCTGGTGGTTTCACTGAGGCCTCATTTACATTTGGTGCTGAAACAAACAGGAGGAAAAATAGGCTTCCCTTCCAAAGGACCCTGCCCTGTCTAACAAAATCTAACTGCTGATTTGGCCCCTCGTGGGTACAAATCATTTGCTTATTCTGGCTTTTGCCACCCACCATAGTTGACTTAAAAATCGTTTTTCTCCACCTGATCTACCCACTCAGCTCTTGTCATCTGGTAATTGTCTCCTCTGAGCTGACAGCTCTGTCTCCTTTTGGACCCTGGAAGCTGCCAATAAAAGTCAAGTGAGTTCATCAGTCAGTGTCTTTCTACATCCTCCTTGATTGAGATGCCTGACTACTGTGATTGAGGGCATCTCCCTGTTGTGTCTCTTTCCCTTTGGGGACATTGTAGGATTAAGTCAGCCCTGTAGCATTAACTTTTGTAATTTGATTATGTTGAAGCTTTTGAAAACTCCCTCTGTCAAGAATTATATGTGTGATCCCTTTTGAGAAGTCTCTCCAATATTCTACCTTCTTTGTCAACTTCTGTAGAACCTGAGCATGAATGGGGTCTTACTAGATCCAACTCCTCTCACTGCCCAGAATCAGATGTTTTTCTTTTTTCTTTTTTTTTTTTTTTTTTTTTTTTTTTGCTTGTGCGGATATTTGTGCTGCACATGCATTGCTTGTGTCTGATGAGGTTATCCAATCTTCTGGGTCTAGAGATTCCAAGCCACCATGTGGTTAACCCTCAATTCACCTCTCCAGCCCTTGAAAGTCTCTTATCTCTAGCATTCTAAGCTCTCCACTCATCTGAACGCCTTCCTCCGAGCACTAGTTTCAGTCTTACAGAGATTCTTTGCAGTATGAATAATATTAAAATACTCTACTGAAAAAGTTGGCATCGGGTGCGGGATTTGGCCTGGTGACTCTAGACACAAGCATGTTTATATAAAAGCATCCTCCAAAGCTGCCGTCCTGGGTTAGGCTGGTCAGTTTACTCTAGGTCACAGAAAAGTGAGATAAAGGAAAATCACAGAGAAAAGATATTGTGTTCTGGAGAATAACTAAGAGGAAAAATATTTTGAATAAAGGCTATTAATAGTTAAATGCAATTGCAGATATTTAGCTCTCTGAAAAATCCATGTCCTCTTTTTAAAGCTTTATCTTGGGATTTATAAGACTATTAGAAAGTGGCTGAAAAATATGTTTTACATAGCTTTAAATTTATAACACATTATGCAATCTTAATAATCTATACCTTACTACACACACACACACACACACACACACACACACACATACACACATACACACACACTCACACATATAGCTTATGGACATCTTATATAAGAAAATATAGTTTTTATTAGACTAAAGAGGTAACACTAGGCCTCTAATGTGGTTCATTTAATTTAATTTAATTTTTCACAGACTAATAAGACAATACAAGGTTTCTATATATTTTGAATATTTTATAATGTTTTTTGTCCTAAAAGGGAAAAATAACCCCTGTTTCTTAAAAAATTAATAAGTGTAAAAATTCAATTGATGCCACAATTTGGAAGCAAACTTTACCAAAAGTCCATGTGTTAAAAGTCTTGGAACTTGATTTGTCATTGGCGGGTCACAGAGGATTTGAGATGACCAACTGAGCTGCGATGATGTCATGGGTGTCATGTCCTTGGAGGAGAGACTACAGGATGCACAGAATTCTCATGCCCATCTGTAGCTTCTTGGTCATTTTTGTTCCGCCATATATTCCTGTTAATATCAGGAGCTTCACTACAAGAAGCTTAAAAGCCAAGTTTTCATGCAATCATTGCCTAAAACATCCAAAAGAAAGTCTGAGCCATAATAAAACACAGCTATGATAAATCGTTTACCCCATGGTCTTGTAACAGTAATGTGAAACAGACAAACACATGTAAATTTGTCAGAAAGGAACTTGAGACTGGACACTTTTACTCCACTTGTTCCTTGCTGCGAGATTCCTCATGAAATGTAGATACTACAAAAGTTGGATGTACATATTTCAAATACTGGAGAGGCTCTAAAAACTTTCCAGTAATATCATTTACAAAAGTAATTTATTCAAATTATTTACAAAATTCTACCACTCCATACAGTAGACAATCAAAATTAAAAATATTATCCATTCGTTGAAAGCTATGCCTGGAATTCATGAATTATCCCACGCTAAGGGGAGCCTTACCAATGTATCCTGCCTCCAAGAGAAAAGGCTGGAGAAAGAGGTTACAAGAAGTACTACAGAAGGTAAACTCACTGTCTTAGTTCTGTATTGTGTTGGTGATTAAAGATTAGAGAACATCAGGTTTCTTAGAGATGAAAATGCACATAATTCAAGTACCTTCTCCGAAGAGTAATGGACCCTCACACAGCAGGTAACAGTGACATTGATTCTTACACATAGTGCACAGACTAAAATGAACTAAACTTCTGTGGCCTGGTGTGGATAAGTTGCAAAGGGAATGTTAAAATTACTAACGACCTGGTCACAGTTACTAGGTTTATAGTTAACTAGGGGCCTGAGCTGCTCTGCTAAGTGTACAGAACAACTTCCCAGGGCCTCTTGGTGTTTTTCTTTGCGGTAGAACTGTTGAAGATGTGGTTCTTTTAATGGGCTATGAAATGATCCAATCAAATGCACTCAACCATGAGGCATGCTGTGTGCCTTCATGGGGATGGAATTTAGAAAGACAAGGCTCACTGAGAGAACTTAGAGAGATGAAAAATGGAAAGTCAAAAGCCCTAGAGAAACTGTAAGAAATATTGATAAATATAATAAAATTTGACCGAGGGAAATAGAAGTTCGCTGCATCATTTTTTTAAGAGCAAAGAATTCTCTAACCCACCCCCACCACACTTTTTCATTTCAGAAGGCCTTAGCCAGAATTGATTAATGACCTGATCCACAAATCATTTGCTGAATAATAAAAATAGAATGTAATTGCCAATATCTGGCTTACATAAATCAGAATTTATTCCCAAGGAAAGACAAATATATTTCCTTGAAACGTGGAAAGTGAGTATTGTATGTTTCCTACAGGCAAAGGAAGAGGAAGAAATCGCATTTGGATAGCCTTTGTAAGCTATGAGCAGAATTAAAATTTGTTGCACAACCATTCATTCATAGAGGTCCATGGTTTCAATTTACTTATAAATTTGGGAGAGGTAATTGATTTCTAGACTAGTTACAATACAGAAACATAATTATTTTCCTTGTGTTTTAAAGAGTCAGGCAGGGGATCCTCAAGAGCTCAAACGTGCCTGATTTACATAGTAAATCCAAAGTCAGCCTGAATGTACAGCAAAACCTGTTTCAAAATAGAATAAAACAAAACAAAGAACAAACAACAAATAAACAAACCAAAGCATTCTAAATTAGAAATTAATCACTCAATATGTTTGTTTTTAAAACCTCCAGTTTCAGGATCATTAAAAAGGTTTAAAAAATGGAAAACTGCTATAGGAAGGAAATCTGTTAATCATATTTATATAGCTTGATACTATGGCATCTTTCATGATATAGCTTACAATAATATGGGTGACAGATTACTAAAACATACATGAAATTTCTTTGTTGGTAAATAAAATACCTGGAAAAAACCTAAAACTCAGAAATATTAAAATGTAGGCTAGAGAACAGGCTCAGCAGTTAAGAGCACTGTCTGCTTTTCAGAGGACCCAGTTTCCACTCTCTTTACCTACATGATGGCTCACAACTGTCTATTACTCCAGCTCCAAGAGAACTGACAACATATTTTTAGGCCTCAGAAGGCAACAGACATATACCTGGTGGACAGGCTTGCTGTCAGCAAAGCACCAACACATGCAGTAAGAGAATGAATAATAAAAATAAAACTGTTTGGAAGAAAACCATGAACAGTGTAGGCTGTTTCCTTTGTTTATTCATCTTTATTTTCAATGTGTGTGTGTGTGTGTGTGTGTGTGTGTGTGTGTGTGTGTTTAAAAAAGATGTTTTAAAAGAACACTGATAAGTGGATATTAGGCAGAAAGTTCAGAACACCCATGATACAACTCACAGACCACATGAAGCTCAAGAAGAAGGAAGACCAAAAGTGTAGATGCTTCAGTCCTTTCTAGAAGGGGGAACAAAATAATCAAGGGAAGTAGATGAAAAGAGGGACATGGAAGGGAGAGAAGAGGGGGAGGTGAAAAGGGGGGATTCTGGATCAGGTGTGGGAGAAGATTGGAGAAAAGTACAGAAGGTGAGGAAATTGAGCAGAGGTTTTTTTTTACAGAAAATTGAATAAACCTAGAAATAATTTGGAAATCTTGTTGATTACTTTTGTGGTTCACAAACTTCTTAGTCAGGTAAGACTGTCCAGTTTTGGAAAGCTGCACAGTGCTTTCCAGTCCTGTGAAAGTGAAACCACAAGGAGGCTTTCAGACCACATCCTAGTCCCGGGCCTGAGGTATATGGTGTCTTCAGCAATAGGAACACAATTTAAAATAGTTTGGATTTCTGTAGATACTTCAGATATTAAAGAATTTAGGTGAAAGAGCTGAAATGGCCCCTTCTGAACAGTATCTAGTCAAAAGATATCATCTACAATTTATAGTCAATACCAAACAGAGAGGTAATAAGTTATTATTTCAAAACTACTCAACAACTGAAATACTAACAAATATAAGAAAATATGGAAAAACTTTATGAATGTTTTATATATGTATATATACAAATACATGTTATATATTATGTATGCATATATGTATTATTTTATAACAAATCCCAAGTGTTGATAAGTTATTAAACAGGAGAAGGCCCTGCAACTCTTTGATTTAAGAATACAGAACACAGCATCTAAAAATGGTTAATATCATTAGATAATAGGTGTTACCATGGTAGTAATGACTGTAGATGCTAATGTAAAAATACTTTTTGCTTGTGCAGATCAGTAACCTAAGCATGAATATATAGGACTTAATCTTCAACAATTTTATACATCGTACACATTTTATATATCCCAGTATTAGGAATATAAGAACTGAAGGAATGAATGATAAAGAAAATAGCCACAGTTAGTAAAAAATTGAGCTTCTATCTGCACACAGTCTATAGCTTAGGTATAGTTACTAATATTTAGAGCTACCTATGGTAGTTTTTATACAGTCGAGCCTCGGTCATTATTAGAAAAAAAAGACAAAAAAACATGTATTCATCATATATCATTATGTAACAAATTTTGTGAGTTATAATAATATTTTATAAAATAAATTAATTAATTTAAAAAAACAACCATAAGAGAAATCAAGTATTGGACATTAAGTTTTCTCAGTTGGTACCTCTTAAATTTACAATGAAAGCATAAAATTACAATAACAATGATCTCATATCACAAATTCTCAACTTTTCAGGAATAAAAAGAAGTCAGAGTTCATGAAGGCCAGAAGGCTGAGCGATTCAGTGATGACTGTGAACTGACCACCATGATTAAGAGTAAGCTAGAACTCTATCAGTTAAAGCACCTCCAGAGCCCACTTCAATCTGTACTCTGGCAAGGGTAAGGTAATATCACGAAGTCTTTTTGATTTCTAAAATGATCAGACAGCACAGTCACAGAGGCATAATCACACAAAGTCAACAATGTGACTTTTGACAGTCACCTGATTTTCTTACACATGACCCTCTTGGTGCTATTTCATAATCCTAAATTGTACAATAAAATAAATATTATACAATAAAAATATTGACAAGGTCAGAATGAATTATACCAGCTGTTCTTAAAAATATTTGGCCTCAAAACACCTTTGGTTCATAAGAAATTACTGGAGGAATCATTTAATATTTATTTATCCTCCTTATCAGCACTTAACACTTCATAGAATTTAAAAAGGAATCTACAATGCAGGTTTACTTTTAATTAAAAAAATAAACCCATCACATATTAAAATGCAGTTATGAAAACTATCCCTCAAGTTTTTTTTTAATATAAAAGATGACTGTTTTATACTTCTGTGTTTTTTAAATGAGAGGCCTAATTAAAAATCATATTCTACTACTTGTGTCTCCATTCTAAATGACATGTTGTTGTCACTAAGATCTCCAAAGCAAAACTTTTCCTCTTGTGGATACAATGAACTACATTGAAAAACAATGAAAATATTGTTTTAAAAGGCAATGTGCTAATTATGCCCACATATTTTGTTATATTCCTTTAAAAATAGCATGTATCAATCATTTGAGTAGCATCTTTAGATTGATTTATGTATGCAAGCAACTTAGAATTTGAAAGATTAAGAAGGCTCTTACATCAATTCTAGGCTATGTTATCCCTGTAGTTTGGTACATAGGAACTAATTCCATGGTCTTATGAAAAAAATGGCTGCATATGCAGAAAATATAGGTATTTTGGAAAAATGGAGTATTTCCTAGATTTTATTTAGTATGGTGCTAAACTAAATTTGAAAACGTTAGTTTTTTTTTTCTTTTAAGTTGTGGTAAATTAACTGAAACTATGTCTGTAAGTTTTTGGTTTGTAATATTTACACTAAGTGTTTCTTTGACTTTGAATGGGCATTTCATGAATAACTTTCTCAATACTTACAATGATGATTTATAAATTAATGGTTTGATAACTAATAAAGCTATTCTAAACACTGAAACATCTCATTTTTTTCACACAAAACTTAAATATCAATTCATTAGCATTGATATCTGATTTGTCAGGACCCAGCTTTAAATCCTTAGAATCTGGAATACTCACCATGATACATGTGAGATTTTTAGAAGTCAAAAGTTGAAAGTTAGTTTTCATTCTGACAACAAATACGTTAGGCATCATCCCCACAGTGGTAAGTTCACTACTCACTCTCAAAATCTATAGATCTATAAGCACCTGAGTCTAGATCAAGTGCTGTCAATAGTCTTTTTCAAATAAAGGAATTATATTGCATGGAGAAATTGTATAGTCCAATTCAATTCCCCAATGCTATGGCAAGCCAGTGTGTAGAAGACCATGGAAGTGCTTTGGTATTGCTTCCTATTCTGTTTCAAAGAACAGAACAAGATATTGACATACAAATTAGGACTCAAGAAAACTTGGAATTCATTAGTACGTTTTGGGTGCTGGGCTTTTGAGGTCCTTGGTAGCAAGTCCAGGAATTATAAATGCTAGTGAGCATTAAAATTCTTTATGAAATTTGTATTTCTCTCTTTTCTTTTTCTCCTGAGTCCACGTTGGAGAAAATCAACATGTCTCATTCTGTGTGTGCCCACTGACTAACTTCATGCTAATCGTGATGATATAATCACCTTAGTATAAATGTCAGGGAGGTGGGAAAAATTAAGTGATTAATCAGAATTACTAGGAAAAGATTTGACCTTCCAGGCTCTGAAAAGGCTAAAAATAGTATGCTGAGAAAAGTTATATGAGACAGTGACTTCAGGTAAGTAGGGTGTATGTCATATGATTCTCACAAGCTATACAGTTGACAGGATACATAGCTCACTGGTCTGCTCCCTTTCACAAATCACATCTGTGTATTCATTCTATCACATTAACTCTTCATAACAAAGAAAACTGAGATAAGGATTATGAATGAAAGCTCTCATTGGGTTCTTTCTATGTGTATATGCATAAGTGTGTTTGTGTGTTTTTAGGTTTGTGTGTCCCTCTGTATATGTCTCTGTTTCTGTCTGTCTCTCTTTCTGTGTCTCTGTCTCTTTCTCTACCTCTCTGTGTGTTTCAGAATCTCTCTCTCTCTCTCTCTCTCTCTCTCTCTCTCTCTCTCTCTCTCTCTCTCTCTCTCTCTCTCTCTCTCTCTCTCTCTCTCTCTCTCTCTCTCTCTCTCTCTCTCTCTGTGTGTGTGTGTGTGTGTGTGTGTGCATGTGTGCGTGTGTGAAATTCAAATAAAAAAATACAATGGGCATCTCTAAAGACTGTTCAGCACTGTGCTTGGCCTAGATTGATTTACATGTCCCCATTCATTGTTTTATAAAGAACAAGATAATCTATTTAGAATTATAAAATGTTTCATATGAGGTGACTCAAAGTAATAGGAAAGTAGGTTTTGCTTCAGACTGTGAAGACCAGTGGGGAAATATACATACTAAAAGCTAGAAACATCCATTGTCTATGTAGTAACAATCTGTAGGTCCTGAGGTTGAGCAGGAAAGATGAGGCACTGAGAGTATGTAGCCTTGGGAGCAGCATCCTACCTAAGCTGCCACTCAGCATTATTTCCCTTCATCTACAAGAGAGATGCCAAGCACTGGCAGGATAAGTTGTGAAGCAGACAACTCTAGAAAGCATCTTATTTACAAATCCATAGTCTCCTCTGATGAGAGCTTACTCTTCACATTTGCAAAACAGCTATAAAAATCAGTTGGAAAGTCCAGACATCAGTTAAACAATTATAGTGGTAGAATTGCTTTTTCAAGTAAAGGGAAAGAAAGACAGAAATATGAGTGTGTGTGTGTGCGCACACACACACACACACACACACACACACACACACACGAGAGGGAGAGAGAGAGAAGGAGAGAGAGAGAGAGAGAGAGAGAGAGAGAGAGAGAGAGAGAGAGAGAGAGCAAACTGAAAAAAAAAGAAGGAACAGAAACAAGTGAAGCAGAGAGGTCAGGACACAAAGAAATGTCTTAACAAACATCTCAATTTGAGGAAAAAAAGAAAAAGAGAAAAACTTTGTATTATAAAGTTGAGGTTAACTAAACTTATAAAAAATCTATATTAATGTTTTTGGGTAGAATTCTATGTTGTATTTTACTTTTAATTGTAACATAAAATTTGTTATCATTTATAAAAATACCAAAAATTGCTTTAAGCATAAACTCAAATATAATATTAAGTCTGTTATTCATTTTTACACTAGCTGAGACTGAACCCGTGGCTACATGCATGCAAGGCAAGCACTATATGTGGCTCTTACTTAAACTCCAATGTTGTTTTTACTATTTATGTGGAGTCACATTATGGCTGAGTTTCTAAGACTGGTCTTGATCTCACTCTGTAGCCCATACTGGCCCTAAAAGTCCTATTTCAGCTCCTGTAGTATCCCTGAGATCACCTTCCTCTGAGGCTGCAATAGTTATAGATAATACACAGTCAGACCCATTTATCAGTATTACATAAACTGACTTTCATCCTCACAGGAACTCGTCAGAGGAGCCAGTAGGCAACTGTCCACTTGGGCAGCATTAAATTTACATGATATGGGTGGTCAACTGTCAGTTTAATATACTGTCTGTTGCCAAGGCAGCAATTTATCAGGGTCACTTCTGAGGATGACAAACATGAGATTTAAAGCTTGACCCAATTTCTAGTTATTGAATGTCTTCGGAAGCAGCAAGGAAATCAGAGTGAGATTCCATAAACTCACAAGCAAGCAAGCACATTGTCACAGTCCTGGCTAGTCCTAAATTAACACCTTATAGCTAGTCTCTTGAAGCCCTTATAATGGGATTTGTTCTGATACTCTAAAACTGCTGCACACACCATTTTGTGTTCTTCCCAGTGCTCCTGAGTGACACTGAGCTCTTTGGAGAATAGAACATTTCTTTCACTGTTAACATTTACAAAACCAATGATCTCAAGTATTCTGCCTAGACCCATATAAAATATAGAGCTTTGTGATCATAATGTCAGAACCCAGAATTATTTGACTCCCTTTGAACATAAATAGTTACATTTTATTTGGTTTTGAAATTTGGTTTCTAGTTGTTAGGGGCAAAGGGATTGGATGAAACTGGTAAACATACTCTATCAGGCAGGCTCAGCGTTTCTGGAGTGACTGAAAGACAAGAACACAAGAGACGAAAGATTATATTCCTCCTTTGATGCCTGTGAAAGCTGATCACCAAAGCCAGCTACTGAAGAATTCAGGCTTGAACTAAGAACAGGACCGAGTGTTCTTTATTCTCCCTTATATGCTTGTATACAGAACATACTCATGAGACTAACATATCATTAGTCAAAATATGATGTTCTACTTATTGGCTGAGATGGTATAAAACTGTAACACATAAGAGAATTATCTCAGCATTGAAGTTTAAAAAGATACATTGTTTCTATAACCCTGTATATCTAGGGTAGCTCAAGCTCAGAGAAAACTGTTGATGCATGAGAGCAGCTGGTAGTCACAGAGTATAACTGTACCTGAGCTATAAGAAAAGCCTAAATAAGAGTGGGGTGCTGAAATAACAAGAAACGGGTGTATTTAGCAGAATTTAATGTTGGGGTTGGTGCCCATGGAAAATAGTATCAAGGTTATGTGGTGTCAAAACATGCATGCATGAATGGTACATAAATTTACAAGGAAAGAAAATTTAGCCAAGGGTGTTCATTGACTAAAATCAGTTAACAACCATAGCATTTAGCCAAGAAACGTAAATGTTTTCTGTTTGTTTTAACAGCTCCCATGACTTCTCCTATTGCAAAGATTTTTCTGTCTAGGTGGTTATAAAGGCAAGAAGGTTCAAGACTTATATGAAAATGGGATTCTGGTTTTAAATGTTCCCATGGACTTCCTTTCAATAAGTACAAGTCAGTTCTTGTGGCTTTAACATGATATTTTCCTGAGCAAGGAAGATCTATGTTTCTATCAGCAGTAACTCATATTACTAGCTAATGCATATTTCCTTTAGCCTGCCTACTATTGTTTACAGAACAAAATTCCAGTTTAGCAGCACAGATGTTTTCCCTGTAGAGTAGCAACCGGGCTCTTCCATGTACCTTATTTCAGTTTGCTAATCATTGCTTGCACAAACCATGGGTATTGAATGCTTGTTCTTCATCTTGTGTTTCCCTGGAATCCTAGAACCTGCTCCTCTCTAAACTTTACTTGTCCTAGAGATATATAATTTCTTAGTGCAAACATATCATCCAAAGAATCCCTGCATAACAGATCTCCTATAGAGCCCTAAACCTACCAAGGCACACTCACACAAGTAGCACTAGTTACAGTAAAATTTAAGCTCAAAACTCAACAACACTTTTTTAGTTAGGATTTAGTCTTGTTGTGGAGGAAAGATGAGAAAACAATGAAAATGAGGTAGAGAAATGTGTCATGATGGATGAGAAGCAGAATGAAAAAAGAAATAAGGACATGAAAGGCAAGAGAGACTACTAAGACCCATGTCAGACTGCCTAAGTTATAGTTGTAGAGACTAAAAAGCCAGAAGACCCTAAACAGATGTCAAAAAGGCCCTAAGAGAATTAAAAAAAAAATACCAGCCCAGGGTACTATACTCAGAAAAAATATCAGATAACATAGATGGAGAAAACATAATATTCCATGACAAAAAGAAGTTTACACAATATCTTTCCATGATTCCACACATACAAAGGATAAGAGATGAAAATCTCCACATGAGGAAAAATATACTCTAGAAAAAAGGAAGAAAGTAATCTTTCAACAAACACAAAAGAAGTTAGCCAAAAAACATAATACCACATATAACAACAAAAATAACAGGAAGCAACAATAAGTTTTCTTTAATATCTCTTAACATTAATGGACCCCAATTAAAAGACATAGACTATCAGAATCATGGGTAAATAGGACCCAACATTTTGCTGCATACAGGAACCCACTCTGTGACAGGAACTCTGTGACAAAGACAGGCAGTACATTAGAGTAAAAGGCTGGAAAAATTAAAGCTAATGGTCCCAAAAAAACATGCTGGAGTGGCCATTCTAGTATCAAATATTAACAACTTTAAACCAAAAGTTATCAAAAAAGATAAGAAAGGGCACTTGATACTCATCAAAGGAAAAATCAACAAGATGAACTCTCAATTCTGAACATCTATGATCCAAATGTAAGGCACTTACATTCATAAAATAAACTTTACTAAAGATCAAAGCATATATTGTAACAGACCCAATAACAGTAGGAGACTTCCACACCTCACTCTCATCAATGGATAGATCATGAAAACTAAACAGATACAGTGAAATTAACAGAACTTTTGAGCTAAATGGATTTAGCAGATATCTATATAACATTTCATCCTAAAACAAAAGAATATACCTTTCCCTCAGCACCTCATAGTACCTTCTCTAAAAATGACCATGTAATTGGTCAAAAAATAGGCCACACCAGATACAAGATTAAAATAATCCCATGCATCCTATCAGATCACCACAGAAATAGGCTGATCTTCAAGAACAACAAAACAACTAAAAGCCCACATACACATAGAAGCTGAAGAATGCTCTACTCAATGATAACTTGGTTAAGGGAAACACACACACACAAAAATTAAAGAATTTTTAGAATTTAATGAAGATGAAGGCACAGCATACCAAAATTTATGGTACACAGTGAAAGCAGTGCTAAAAGTAAAACCTCTGAATGACTCTAAAAAGAAACTAGACAGAGTATACCCAGTAGCTTGACAGCATACCTAAAAGCTCTAGAACAAAAAGAAGCTAGTGCACCAAAGAGGAGGAGAATTCAGGAAATAATCAAACTCAGGGCCAAAGACAACCATGTAGAAACAAAAGGAATTATACAAAGAATCAACAAAACCAGAAGCTGGTTCTTTGAAAAAAAATCAACAAGATAGATGAACCCTTAAACAGACTAAACAGAGAAAAAAGAGACAGTATTCAAATTAAGAAAATCAGAAATAAAAAGGGAGACATAACAGAAATTCAGGAAATTAAAAAAAAATCATCAAATCCTACTAAAAATTCTATATTGAACAAAACTAGATAATCTGGAGTAAAAGGAAAATGTTCTAGATGTCAGGTACCAAAGTTAAATCAGGATCATATAAACCACATAAACAATCCCATAACTCTAAAGAAATACAAGCAGTCATTAAAAGTCTCTCAACCATAAAAAGCCCAGGACCAGATGAATTTAGTGCAAATTATATCAGACCTTCAAAGAAACACTAATACCAATACTCTTCAAACTACTCCACAAAAAAAAAAAAAAAAAAAAAAAAAACAAACAAAAAAAAACAAAAAAAACAAAAAAGAAAACTTAAAACCAATATCCCTTATAAACGTTGATGTAAAAATAATAAATAAAATTCTCAAAAACTGAATCTAAGAAGATATGAAAAGGATCATCTATCACGATCAAGAAGGCTTCATCACAGGGAGGCAGGGATGGTTCAATATGTGGTAATCCATCAACACACTCGACTATATAAACAAACTCAAAGAAAAAAAAACCACATGATCAACTCTTTAGATGCTGAGAAAGCATTTGACAAATATCAACACCTTTTCATGTTAAAAGACTTGGAAAGATCAGGAATTCAAGGCTCATACCTAAAAATAGAAAAACAGCAAACCAGTAGCCTACATCAAATTAAATAGAGAGAAAGTTGAAGCAATTCCACAAATATCAGAGACTAGACAAAGCTGCCTATTCCGTTCTTACCTATTCAATATGTTACTTGAAGTCCTAGACCAAGGAATTCGACAACAAAAAGAGGTCAAAGGGATACAAATTGGAAAGGAAGAAGTCAAAATAGCACTATTTGTAGGTGATATGATAGTATGCATAAATAATCCCAAAAATTCCACAAGAGAATTCCTAAACCTGATAAACAATTTCAGCAAAGTAGCTGGATAAGAAATTAACTCAAACAAATCAGTATCCTTCCTCTACTCAAAATATAATAAGGCTGAGAAAGAAATTACCTGACACAATAGTCACAAACAATAAAAAATATCTCAGTATGACTCTAACCAAGGAATTGAAAGAAATGTATGACAAGGAATATCTGGTACTTTTCAGTACCTGGAAATAATATTTTTATTATTATTATTCACACACACACACACACACACACACACATACACACACACACACACACAAGGCAAGTATGATGAGAGAATGGGGCTGTTGCAAAGTTCCCCATGCTGGACCAAGCTGATTAGTGCTTTAGGAACATGATGGCTGGGAGACTCTTCACATCCCAGCTAAGCATTGATACTGACACTGTAAGTAACATGTAGCAACACATCTGCTATGCAGATTAATTGTCCAAACTCATGAGAGTAATTTCGATAGTTGTGAAAATCTGATTCAATATTTTACCTACATCATGCTGTTATCACTTTCTGACAGATGACTAACATAAAAATGAGTGTGTATTGCTTCACTCGGGGCTTTAAAATAATAAAAATATAATTTCACTAGAAAAGAATAGCTGTAATTGTCTGTTTTGGGTCAATAAGACTATCCAACTGTCTACCCAGTGATTGAGAGGGATGGGGGTGTGTTTGTCAGTGAATTCATTTTACCTGCTTGACAAACAAAGCTGCAAATTGAGGCTCTCAACCTTGTATTTTTATGACTCACATTGAAGCTTATATTGTATCATCAAGCCAGCAGAATTTGCTCAAAGCTCAGAACAGTGTGGGCATTTCTAAGCCGAGCATGGTCTATTTATAAAGTGCACAGAACACATTCTCATCTTCAGTGAGGGTGAGTTCAAGTACAGTACAATATTGCAGAAGTTGCCAACTATTTCTAATTGAACTATTTTTTTTACAAGATTACTCCTTTTTTTGGCAATAGTCAGAAAAGAGGTTTAACACTTCCTTCTGGATAAAACAATAGAAAATGAGAACAAAGACCTAGACACATGATGTCTGGATCTCTACACAATCTCAAAGAGAAGCAGGTACAGCTTCATATTCTGCAATCAAGGAAGTGTCTAAATAGTTTATTTTTGTAATGTGCATGGTCAACTATTGATCGACATGATGTTCAAGGATAATTTAAATAGACTAATTCAGAAAAAAAGGAAATGGAATATAACTAATTCAGAGAGAAAATGTGAATTAAGGAATTGATAAGCTTGGAGAAAAGAACAGGACAAATAGAGGAATAAATTAAAAACAAAATAAAATATAAAATACCTAGCTCTTTGAAATTTAATTAGTGGCTCAGAGGGCAGAAAGTATTCCTTCTGCATTTAGATACATTTAGTAGGTATTCTTTTGACACTTGTGATGGTTACTGTCACCACTGTTTTCTGACACTAGACCTCTATCATTCATCATGAACATCAGTCTTAGGCTATCTATTATATATATATAAACAATAAGAAACATACCTTCAGAAACCAACTCAGAAAGTGTTTAAAATGGGGTTCTTTCTTTTAAAAATCACTGGAGATCTAACAGGAAAACTAACAGTAGAAATCATTCTTTTGCTGAGCATTGAGGATACAGGCTTTATTTCTACTACTCAGGAGGGAGATGCAGGTAATTGTCCAAGTTTGAGGTCTGCCTGGACTATAGAGTGAGTTCCATGACAGTCATGGTTACACAGAGATACCCTGTCTCTAACCACTTCTGACTGCCCAGCACAAAATACCAAGTTGGTTTTATAACCCTATAGTGTCATATCAAAATCTAGTTATGAAAATGAACTCTTCTTTATTCAGAATATCTTCCAGAATACAATTTGTCTCTGGTTTTAAGTAGCATGTTGATGAAATTCTGATACGTGGTTATGGAGAAGCCAGCACGAGATGGCCACAGAAACTCACACATGTATCCTAAGGACTGTAGTGGTTGCAGCCTAGAAGTACTGAGTGCTCAAGGCCTGCATGGGCTACAGAATTGTACCTTGCCTCCAAATATGCACACAGTAATTAAAAAACATAATGACAGTCTCCTATTTCCACGTGTTTCTAATGGCTAATGTTCGTTGTTTCTCACCCTACTTTGAAGGTGAAATTAGTTAGCACCCATGAACAGGACAAAAGAAATGCACATCCTCACTTGGGCCTTTCTGCTTGTTAAGCGTCTTACTGTCTTAGCGTGTATCCTAGGTATTCTGTACCTTTTACTAATATCCATTTATTTCGAGTACATACCATGCATGTCCTTTTTTTGGGGGGGAAGAAAAAATTAAGGGAGGCAGAGACCTGGGTGTCAGATGCGAGGGGCAGGAGATAAGGGGAACAGACTCAGATATGGGGTGTGGGAAGAGAAGCCCAGAGGGCCAGCATAATAAATGGACTGACACTTTTACTGATGCTATGAGGTGCTTACAAACAGGAGCCTATCATGGCTGTCCTCTAAGAGGTACAATCAGCAGCTGACTGAGAGAAGTGCAGATACTTAACCCAACCTTGGACTGAAGTCAGAGATGACTAAGGTTGAATTAGGAGAAGGACTAAGGAGAGAAGACCTGTATAATCCTGGAGAAACTGGAGGCCCCTTAGAGGGAGAAGTCCTGGTGGGGGGAGCGTATTCTTGGAGACAGGGAAGGAGAATTAAAAGGAAGAACTGTGGGAGGGGCGACCAGGAAGGGGGCAAAGACTAGATTGTAAATAAATAAAATAATAAGAAGAAGAAAGGAAGAAAGAAACAAACAAAGAAACAAAAAAAGGAAGCACAAAAAGAGAAAGAAAAGGAATGCACATTGCGCTTAGTGAAGACTGAGTATTGGACAATAATGATGCACCAATAATGACACCTTTTACATATTCCTCAACAGAATATTTTTTATACACACTACAAACCATCCAGTCAATTTTTGCCGAAGGTTGGTCCTTCTATATAATTTAAAGGAGGCATCACATGCTCATCTTTGAGTAAAGCTGTTAGTCTTTTCTCTAATAGTAATGAAATTATTTACATGACCACGAGGTTTTAAGTCATTGTGGGCAATTCTTGTTTGATGAAATCGATTTCTCAGTACTTACACATGAAAAAATTTGTAATCTACCTCATGTATGAAAAGAGACCTTGTATCCACCATAATTGTTTTCAAGTTCTTTCATCTAATTTCTACCCTAATATGTCCCTATATACCAGTGTTGCAAAAGTGAATTACTACAACCCCTGTGGAAAGCAGTATCGAGGTTCCCCTAAAAAATTCATTACAGTGCCACTGTAAAATCTAGCTGTCCTAATCCTGTTACCATACTGCACGTGAAGGGAACAGCATGTGCCTGGGACTCATGACGGACAATCTTCACTGCAGTACTGTATAGGACTAAGGCTGCCATCACCACAGCCCATCATCTGACAGTCTAGGACAGAAACCACCAACACATATGTAGACTTTATCTAAACTGATAAGTATGCACTATATGTAATAGAGGATATGAAGCACTAACCATCACATTCTGTCAGTTGCAGCAACTTGCATGAAATAGGGGGGACTCCTGCTAGCTAGAGACACTAACTGCTGACACAGCAAGGCTAGTACAGCAAGTTCGCTCTTACACACAAGAAAACAACATAAGCACAAAAACTGTGTGCACTGGGAGGTGTGACACACTGGGCACAGGAGAAGAAGGGTTCATGGGCAGCAGCGGTATGGACCGATGAATAAATGGAAAATTAAACCGAGTCCCACCAATATATATTCTTAATATGTATTAACTTAGAGATGCAATTTACCTTAGGTGAGGGACATAAGGCTTATAACATGTTATCTGCAAAATAGGAAAGAAAACCTGCTTTTGCTGGTATTCTGTCCACTTTATCAAATACTCCTTATTCTGGTAAGTAAGGGTCATTTTGAAAAGACATGTATACATTCTATTCAAATCACTGGGGAAACTTTAAGATTTTGACTATGTAAAACTATGTGCTAAGGGCTGGATATCTGACATTCACATTGATATCAAACGATACTAGAGAGACAGAAACATACGAAGTCATGTTACACTTTATGCCTGTGGTAACTAAGGTAAAATATGCCATGTTGTTTTTCTTTTTTTCCTGTGTGTGTTTGTGTGTGTGTGTGTGTGTGTGTGTGTGTATCCAATTTCTAACACCTTTTCTGATTACCAACACACCCCACAGCCGATGACAGGATTTAGTTTACTAGTATAAGAGATGTCTGTTAATTATTCAGGAACATTTTGTTTGAAGCTTTGAAATGTATTTTCCACCTAAGGAGCAAAATAACTCATGAAATATCTTCATATTTTAATGGTATAAATCACACAGTGTGTTTTTAGAAGATGTAAAGGATTCAGTTTCTTAGACCTGACAAAGTTTTATATTCACAGAGGCAAAGGGAAGATAGATAATAAGGCTAGCAACCTCTTTGGTCTGTCTTCATGAAATAATCTGTTCACCATATGCAAATTCTAAATAGGAATATGGAGAAAAACTGGTTATTCAAGTTCTTGATACTTTCTTTACTTCTGTATTATTCCAAATACAGTCTTTTCCTTTTTATATTCACTCCTGTAGCTACTTCTTTTTAGTTGAGCAATATCTAATAAGCTGCAAACTAAACACAAGACAAGCCTTCCATCTTGGAGTTTTGCCTGACTAGTCTCACTTTGGTATTATTTGCATTTATTAAAATTCAAGTTCTGGGAAGTTTATTTTGTCTGTAGAATTGTTCAGTTTTAATTAACAAAATGTGTGTGTTCGTGTGTGTGTTTGTGTGTATGTGTGTATGTGTGTGTGTGAGCCAAGAACTAAGATTATAAATACCCAATAGATGCTAAAATGATTTTTGTTACACCCTCACAGAATCTTGAGCTGTCATTTCCATAGTGTGGGAAGATGCTGAAACTTGTGAGGCTAGGTGTTTGTCTATTTTGTCTATTAAAAGCATGGCATATCATGAGGTTATCTGTACATTTTTCTTTCATTACATTTGGAATTAACGTGATGGTCTTTTTCCAGGGCTGTGAGTATATGGAGCACTATTAGTGTTGTCACATTCGTTTGTATCACACTCAAAAGTTAATGACAGCAATTAAACAAAGAGAGCAGTGCTGAAAGGAGCTAGTTTGTTATTAACAGAAACACAGTCTCCAATCTATAATATCCTCCAGAGACATCTGTGCCCATCTGAAATAAACCTCTGAAATTCTTCAAGCCTTTCTCTTGATCAGCTCTATTCATGCAATAAAGCAGTACCATATTTCAACAAATACAAGTATTTCTCTATAATTCACATTGTAACATCAGTGTTATTCTATTTTATCAAAAGTGTCGGTTTATTGGAAGGGCATTCTTTTTCTTTGGGGTACAATTTGTATAATGCATGTTTCAGTTGGGAGCACCTTGGAGAATGAAATGTTATTGCTCTCAACCTGTAAGTGTCCTGGCTCAAGTGGCAATAAACACAAGAACGATAGGAAGCAGGGAGGAAGCTCAGTGCATCTCCTCAAAATAAAGAGGCAGCATAATCATCTTTCAGCCTGCACGGCAGGCTGACCCAGACACACACTGACCTTTGCAGTGCACCCACACAAATGAGGAGCTCTACACCCCAGAATGTAATGGCAAGATCCAACATTCATGAATAATGCAAGAACCAGAGTCACTCTACCCTGACTGTTTATTCACCCCTCTCCCAAGCTTCCACATTATACTCAGATGATGTAACCTTATGATTTGCATTAATTTGTGGACTGAAATACACCGTTTATAAGTTCCCTGGAGACAGTTTCATTTCACTTGTACCCATGTAGATACAACCAACACTGACATAAAAATTAATGAACTATTTACTTCAGAAGCATATCCGAGCTCCTCAAAGCAAACAAATATTTACATAAATAAGGTAATCGATATAAAACTAAAGATATAAAGTCTTAAACAATGAAACAATATCTATGGTGTTGAAAGCAACAGACAATGTTTAATTGTGAAAATGTAAATTAAAGGCTAGGGAGATGGCTCACTGGATGAAGTGCTTTTCAACCAAGCATGAGGACCAGAGTTCAGATGCTATGAAAGGAAGTAAAAGCAGGTCAGCTGTGGTGATGTCCTCTAATTCAGAGACACTAGAGGAATTAGGAAGCTCTGGGTACAGCAAAAAGACTCTACCTCAATACATGAAGAATGATTGAGCATGAAACACAGCATCCACTTTCAGATGTACACACACACACACACACACACACACACACACAGACACACACATTCGAGCACACATACACATGATAGAAAAGTAAGTTAGAGAAAACGTGAAGTGAGCAGATAAGAAGAAGCAATTATAGAGATCCAGTCTGCTTGCTCTTCATAGAATACCTTTCTAACATGAGCCCCACTGCAATAGCCAGTTCTACTATGGAGTCCAGGAAGAAGCCTACTGCTAACCTTAACAAGCAAGAAACATTAACAGCTCAAAAGTTTGTTAGCAATATATTCTCCTTCCATATATAAACTGATTGTGAATTCCCTTCTAGTAAAAAAGTTTTATAAGCATTACATATGATAACTCTAAGTTAATAAAATAGTATTTCCCGTCTTTCCAAAATACTTGAAAATTCTGATATGTATCAAGATTCAATAAGAACCAGATCTTGACATGACAGTTTCATGCCTGATAAATATTACAACTTCCCAATTGATCTCACACTAAATTTTAATTAGAGCATATTATTATTTTACTGAGTACTAGTTATATGAAATACATACCATAATTTCAAGGCTCAGATTGGTCCACAATTTTGAAGTTAATAAGGTTTCTGTCATGTAGATTTTTCATTTTAAAGCATTTCTTCATTTTTACACACATACACGCACACACACACATACATAAACAAACATCAACTAGGCCTTTCCAACAATGGAGAAACTATACACTTTGTTGTTCAAAATTTTATGAGTATAGTCCATACAGGTTCTCACTATATATTTAAGAATTAATTACATACAATTACATGCCTATTTTTTTAGGTTTCTTTAATTAAAATGATAATATAAAACTGAAGAAGTCAGTATTAAAAACTTACCATGTATAGCAGTAACCTGTCTAACTGTATTATCAGAAGTTGCTTTGTTCCCCAAGGGGTGAATCGATGGTTAAGAGCACTGATGTCTCTGGAAGAGAACAAGACCTCAGTTTCCAGCACCTACAAGGTAGCCCAAGGATATCTCTAACTGCAGTTCTAGGGGATCTGAGGTCTTCTTCTGGCCTCTCAGGTGCACATCCACACACATGAGCATAGTTCTCATACAGAATACAAAATTATTGAAATATTTCTTTAAAGTTGGTTTTTTTTCCATATTTGTTATTTTAAACACCAAAGCCAAACTGAAACTAGTTAAGTAATAAGCCAACGATTTTAATGACCATAAAACAAGATTCGAGTGAGGCATGGAGGTAGGGAGGAAGGGAAATGAAAAAAAATATGGAAGGAAGAAAAGTATAAGTTATTTTAACATGCATTTTTTTTACTTGATTTTTTTCAAGGGCTTGACAGTATGCATTGAAAACCTGATAGTTACAATAAGCGTAAAGTACATGCAAAACAAAACGGAACATGGAAATAGTCAAATTCTACTTGTTTTGTAAATATATTTATATTTTTTTGTTTTCTTTATTTCTTGGACTTCATACAGTCTGTGAGTTGTTTCTGGGGGAGTGCAAGCCTCTGGGGTTAGCATCCCACTATCAGTGACTGCATAGTATGTCTGTTCTTTTGTGACTAGGTTATCTCACTCAGGATGATATGCTCTAGATGCAGCCATTTTCTTAAGAATTTGGTTAAGTCATTGTTTCTGGTGGCTGAGTAGTATTCCATTGTGTATATATACCACAATTTTTGTATCCATTCATCTTCTGAAGGAAATCTGGGTTCCTTCCAGCTTCTGGCTATTATAAATAGAGCCGCTATGGACATTGTGGTGCATATATCTTTGTTGTGTATTAAAGTGTCTCTGGGGTATATGCCCAGAAGTGGAATAGCTGGGTCTTCAGGTAGTACTATATCCAATTTTATGAGGTATCGCCAGACAGACTTCCAGAGTGGTTGTATTAGCTTGCAACCCCACCAACAGTGGAGAAGTGTTCCTTTTTCTCCACAGCATCGCCAGCATCTGCTGTCATCTGAGTTTTGGATCTTGGCCAATATGACTGGTGTGAGGTGGTATCTCAGGGTTGTTTTGATTTGCAATTCCCTGATGGCTAAGAATGTCGAGCACTTCCTCAGGTGTTACTCGGCCATTCGGTGTTCCTCAACTGAAAACGTTTTGTTTAGCTCTGTGCCCCATTTTTTAATAGGGTTATTTGATTCTCTGGTGTCTAGCTTTTTGAGTTCCTTGTACACCTTGAATATTAGGCCTCTATCTGATGTGGTGTTGGTAAAGATCTTTTCCCATTCTGTTGGTTGCCGTTTTGTTTTCTTGACGATGTCTTTAGCCTTACAGAAACTTTGCAATCTCATTAAGTCCCATTTGTTAATCTTTGATCTTAGAGCTTGAGCCATTGGTGTTTTGTTCAGGAAATTTTCTCCTGTACCTATGTGTTCTAAGGTTTTCCCTATTTTCTCATCTAATAGTTTCAGTATATCTGGTTTAATGTGGAGATCTTTGATCCACTTACACTTGAGCTTTGTACAAGGAGATAAGACCGGGTCTATTTTCATTCTTTTGCATGCTGAGTGCCAGTTGGACCAGCACCATTTGTTGAATAGGCTGTCCTTTTTCCATTGAATGTTTACTGCTCCTTTGTCAAAAATCAGGTGAACATATACATGAGGGCTCATTTCTGGAACTTCTATTCTATTCCATTGATCCACCTGCCTATTTCTGTACCAGTACCATGCAGTTTTCAGCACAATTGCCTTGTAATATAGCTTGAGGTCAGGGATAGTGATTCCCGCAGATGTTTTTTTGTTGTTGAGGATGGATTTCTCTATTCTAGGTCTTTTGTTATTCCATATGAAATTGCACATTGATCTTTCCAATTCCATGAAGAACTGGGTTGGAATTTTGATGGGGATTGCATTGAATCTGTAGATTGCTTTTGGTAGGATGGCCATTTTTAAGATGTTGATCTTTCCAATCCATGAGCATGGGAGATCTTTCCATTTTCTGAGATCCTCCTCAATTTCTTTCTTTAGAGGTTTGAAGTTTTTGTCATATAGGTCCTTCACATGCTTAGTTAGAGTCACACCAAGGTATTTCATAGTTTTTGTAACGATTGTGAAGGGTACGTTTTCCCTAATTTCTTTCTCCACATGTATGTCCTTTGAGTACAGGAAGCTACTGATTTGTTTGAGTTAATTTTGTATCCAGCCACTTTGCTGAACTTGATTATCAGCTGTAGGAGTTCTCTGGTGGAATTTTTGGGGTCACTCAAGTACACTATCATGTCATCGGCAAAGAGTGATGTTTTTATCTCTTCCTTTCCAATTTGTATCCCCTTGATCTCCTCTTGCTGTCTCATTGCTCCAGCCAGGACTTCCAGTACTATGTTGAATAGGTAGGGGGAGAGTGGGCAGCCTTGTCGAGTCCCTGATTTTAGTGGGATTGCTTCAAGTTTCTCGCCATTAAGTTTGATGTTGGCTGTTGGTTTGCTGTATATAGCTTTTATTATGTTTAAGTCTGGGCCATGGATTCCTGTTCTTTCCAGGACTTTTAACATGAAGGGGTGTTGGATTTTGTTGAATGCTTTCTCAGCGTCTAGTGAGATGACCATGTGATTTTGGTCTTTGAATTTGTTTATATGGTGGATTACATTGATGGATTTCCTTATGTTAAACCATCCCTGCATGCCCGGGATGAAGCCTACTTGGTCATGATGAATGATGGTTTTGATGTGTTCTTGGATTCGGTTTGCAAGGATTTTGTTGAGTATTTTTGCATCAATGTTCATAAGTGAGATTGTTCTGAAATTCTCTTTCCTTGTAGGGTCTTTGTGTGGTTTAGGTACGAGGGTTATTGTAGCCTCAAAAAATGATTTGGGTAATATTCCATCTGATTCTATCTTTTGGAATAGTTTGGCGAGTATTGGTGTTATATCCTCAATAAAAGTCTGATAAAATTCTGCACTGAACCCGTCTGGACCTGGGCTTTTTTTGGTTGAGAGGCTTTTGATGACTTCTTCTATTTCTTTAGGTGTTATAGGGTTATTTAGATGGTTTACTTGGTCTTGGTTTAACTTTGGGACCTTGTATCTGTCTAGGAATTCGTCCATTTCCTCCAGATTTTCCAATTTTGTGGAGTATAAGTTTTTGAAGTAGGATCTGATGATTTCTTGAATTTCCTCAGTTTCAGTTGTTATGTCCCCACTTTCCTTTCTGATTTTGTTAATTTGGATACTCTCTCTTTGCCCTCTAGTTAGTCTGGCTAGGGGTTTATCAATCTTGTTGATTTTCTCAAAGAACCAATTCTTGGTTTTGTTGATTTTTTCAATGGTTCTTTATGTTTCTATTTGGTCTAGTTCTGCCCTAATTTTGATTATTTCTTGCTGTCTACTCTTTTTGGGTATATCTGCTTCCTTTTGTTCTAGGGCTTTTAGCTGTGCTGTGAGGTTGCTGATGTGAGCTCTCTCCAGTTTCTTTTTGGAAGCACTTAGGGCTATGAGTTTTCCTCTCAATACTGCTTTCATTGCATCCCATAGGTTTGGGTATGTTGTGTTTTCGATTTCGTTGAATTCTAGAAAATCCTTAATTTCTTTCTTTATTTCTTCTTTGACCCTGCTATCCTTTAACAGAGCATTGTTTAGTTTCCCTGTGTATGTGGGCTTTTTGTTGTCTTTGTTGTTGTTAAAGACCAGCCGTAGCTCATGGTGATCTGAGAGGATGCATGGGAGTATTTCAATCTTCTTATATCCATGGAGGCTTGTTCTGTGTCCAATTATGTCGTCAATTTTCGAGAAGGTGCCATGGGGTGGTGAGAAGAAGGTGTATTCTTTTACTTTGTGATAGTATGTTCTGTATATATCTATTAATTCTAGTTGGTTCAAAGTCTCTGCTAGTTTTGCAGTGTCCTTGTTCAGTTTCTGTTTCCCTGATCTGTCCATTGGTGAGAGTGGGGTAGTAAAGTCTCCCACTATTACTTTGTGGGGTGAAATGTATTTTTTGAGCTTTAGTAGGGTTTCTTTTATGAATGTGGGTGATTTTTTATTTGGAGCATATAAGTTAAGGATTGAGAGTTCCTCCTGACAGATTTCTCCGGTAATGAGTAAAAAGTGTCCTTCCTTATCTTTTTTGATACCTTTTGGTTGGAAATTTACTTTATTCGATATTAGAATAGCCACTCCAGCTTCCTTCTTGGAGCTGTTTGCTTGGAAGTTTTTTTCCCACCCTTTTACTCTGAGATTGTGTCTGTCTTTGTCTCTGAGATGAGTTTCCTTTATGCAGCAAAAGGCTGGATTTTGTTTATGTATCCAGTCTGATAGTCTATGTCTCTTTATTGGGGAGATGAGACCATTTATGTTAATAGATATCAAGGAATAGTTGTTTCTGTTTTCTGCCATTATTGCCTTTTTGGGTTGAGTTGTGTCTGTGTTTTTTTCTTCTTTTAGTTTTCTTGTTTAGGAGTTTTCTTGTTCTTACTAGGCTGTATTTTCCCTCATTGTATTGGGTTTTCCACCTATAATTCGTTGTAGTGCTGTGTTTGTGGTCAGATATTGTGTGAATTTTGATTTGTCTTGAAATATCTTCGTCTCTCCATCGATGGTGATTGATAGTTTTGCTGCGTATAGCAGCTTGGGCTGGCACTTGTGCTCTCTTAAGGAGTGCATGATGTCTGTCCAGGCTTTTCTAGCTTTCATAGTCTCTGTTGAGAAATCGGGTGTGAGTCTGATTGGTCTCCCTTTATATGTTACTTGACCTTTTTCCCTTACTGCTTTTAGTGTTTTTTCTTTACTTTGGGCGCTTGATGTTTTTACTATTATGTGTCGGGAGGTATTTCTTTTCTGGTCCAACCTATTTGGAGTTCTGAAGGCTTCTTTTAATCTCGTGGTCATCTCATTCTTGGGGGTAGGAAAGTTTTCTTCTATGATTTTGTTGAAGATATTTACTGTTCCCCTTAGTTGATACTCTTCTCCCTCTTCTATTCCTATTATCCTTAGGTTCGGTCTTCTCATTGTGTCTTGGATTTCCTGGACATTTTTGGTTAGGAGCTTTTTGTTTTTGCATCTTCTCTGACTGTTTTGTCTATGTTTGCAATGTTGTCTTCTGCCCCCGAGATTCTCTCTTCGATCTCTTGTAATCTATTGGAAATGCTTGCTTCTGTGACTCCTGATTTCTTTTTTTGGTGTTCTGACTCTAGGGTTATCTCTTTTAGTGTTTTCTTTATTGTGTCAATCTCTGTTTTATTTTCCCTTTTCCATTCCTTTATTTCTTTGGTTCTGTTTTCCTCTAGTTCTTTGAGTTCTTTGAGTGTTTTTCTTGTTTCTTCTTTAAAAGCTTCTGAATCTTTTTGCTTTTCCTCCCTTTCTTGTTTAAGTAACTCTATCAGAGTCTTGAGGCATGATTTCAGGTCTGTGTCTTCTTTTTCTGGAGTGTTTGGAGTTCCAATGTTTGCTCTTATGGGAGAACTGGGCTCTGGTGTTGCTAGATTGTCTTGGTTCCCTTGAGATATACTCGTTCTCTTTCCTCTTGCCATTTTGTTGTCTGTGATATGTTCTTACCTTTCCCTTGTATCTGGTCTGTGACCCTGGTTCTCTACTGGTTGAGGTGTCAGATGGGTCGAGCCCTGTTTTATGCCTCAGAGTTGTCGGGTGTGAGCAGAAGTTCCAACGTTCTGTTTCTGTTTGCTGGATCAGGCACGGCAGAGCAGGGCAAGGCTGGGGGTGCACTTTCCTTGTGTACTCTACAGAGATCTTTCTGCTCCCCTGCGGTCTAGGTCTCACACTCACCAGTTGCTCAGCCTCTATGAACCGCCTTTGCGCCTGGCAGGTATGCCAGGCTCCGCTCTGCGTCCGGAAGTCGCCTCTGGGTGGGAACAGAAGTTCTAATTTTCTGTTCCCAATTGCTGGATCGGGCAGGGCGGGGCAAAGCAATGTAAGGTGTGCACTTTCCGTGTGCACTCAGCAGAGATCTCTCTGCTCTCCTGCAGTCTTGGTCTCCCACTCACCAGTTGCTCAGCCTCTATGAGCCGCCGTTCTGCGTGGCAGGTAGGCCAGGCTCAGCTCTGCATCTGGAAGTCACCTCCGGGTGGAAACAGAAGTTCTAATTTTCTGTTCCCAATTGCAGTCGCCCAGCCTCTATGAGCCCAACATGCATTTCTGAACAGTAAAACAGAATAGACTCCAGCTAGTAACACATCCAAGTTTACAGGGAGAAACATCTCTAAAAGAACAACAGGGTTTTATTCAAAGTCCCTGCCAGTTATTGAGGATTCCAGTCACTAGGGCCATTGTGAATGAGCAAAAGCCAGGACATTTGTCAGCACATATCACATGAAGACAGTATAATTGTTACATGAACATAAGACCTGTTCTGCTTCTGCCTTCCAAACACATGGTGCTGCTATAAACTGGCAGCAATGATCAGATAAAACAGGTTTTATAGGTGAGGTCCATTTGGCCATGCTTGCAGAGACAGCCACAGGAATAGTCCATGAGAAATATAATAAATCATTATGTTTTAGTAAATGTTGACTATAATATTAGCTATTGAGATCATGTCAGCCTAAAATATATGGATGTCAATATATGGTCTCCATACCTTTATTTTCTGTATTTCTTTATAATATTTAAAATTTATATTACACGTTATTGACAGAGTTTACCAAAAATGTTTTGTAATCAAATGTGCTACATATAAAATATCAATCAATTATACAAATTGCAAGTATCCTTTCAATAATAAAAGCGTGATTTAGAATAGCAGACATGTCTGACTTTAAAAACCTTTGTTCACATGACAGCATCATAATGTATCTAGAAATGAAATGCTGGTTCTATTTTGAAATGCCAAATTGTATTTTACCATATTAGTAAGGAAAATGATCTGTCAAACTAAGTGACCACGTATTACAGCATAAAAATTACCCCTTAGAGAAATGTTTATCTTTTTAAAGAAAACACAGAGGGCTTCCAGATAAGGCATTGTTATCTGAAAAAGTGTTCATCATCCTCAGACATTCTTTCTCACCTGACTCTGAATTGCTATTGTTAAGAACATGAAGGCTACAAAAGGCTGGTGAGGATGGAGGGAAAGAGGAAAGTTTATTTAGTAAGATTAAGAAGACAGGGTCATCTCACTAGATGCTGAGAAAGCATTTGACAAAATTCAACACCCCTTCATGTTAAAAGTCCTGGAAAGAACAGGAATCCAAGGCCCATACTTAAACATAATAAAAGCAATATACAGCAAACCAACAGCCAACATCAAACTTAACGGTGGGAAACTTGAAGCAATCCCACTAAAATCAGGGACTCGACAAGCCTGCCCACTCTCCCCCTGCCTATTCAACATAATACTGGAAGTCCTGGCTGGAGCAATTAGACAGCAAAAGGAGATCAAGTGGATACAAATCGGAAAGGAAGAGATAAAAACATCACTCATTGCCAATGACATGATAGTGTACTTAAGTGACCCCAAAAACTCCACCAGAGATCTCCTACAGCTGATATACAAGTTCAGCAAAGTGGCTGGATACAAAATCAACTCAAACAAATCAGTAGCCTTCCTATACTCAAAGGACAAACATGTGAAGAAAGAAATTAGGGAAAAGGTACCCTTCAAATCATCACAAAAACTATGAAATACCTTGGTTTAACAGAGCGTTGTTTAGTTTCCATGTGTATGTGGGCTTTTTGTTGTCTTTGTTGTTGTTAAAGACCAGCCTTAGACCATGGTGATGTGAGAGGATGCATGGAAGTATTTCAATCTTCTTATATCGATGGAGGCTCCTTCTGTGTCTAATTATTTGGTCAATTTTCGAGAAGGTGCCATGGGGTGCTGAGAAGAAGGTGTATTCTTTTACTTAGGATGATATGTTCTGTAGATATCTGTTAATTCCAGCTGGCATATAGTTCCTGCTAGTTTTACAGTGTCCTTGTTCAGTTTCTGTTTCCATGATCTGTCCATTGGTGAGAGTGGGGAATTAAAGTCTCCCACTATTATTGTTTGGGGTGAAATGTATTTTTTGAGCTTTAGTAGGGTTTCTTTTATGAATGTCCATGCTTTTGTATTTGAAGCATATATGTTAAGGATTGAGAGTTCCTCTTGACAGATTTCCCCTGTAATGAGTAAAAAGTGTCCTTCTTTATCTTTTTTGATAACTTTGGTTGGAAATTTACTTTATTCGACATTAGAATAGCCACTCCAGCTTGCTTCTCGGGGCTGTTTGCTTGGAAGTTTTTTTTTTTTTTTTTTTTCCCAACCTTTTACTCTGAGATAGTGTCTGTCTTTGTCCCTGAGATGAGTTTCCTGTATGCAGCAATATGCTGGATTTTGTTTATGTATCCAGTCTGATAGACTATGTCTCTTTATTGGGGAGTTGAGACCATTCATGTTAATAGATATCAAGGAATAGTGGTTGCTGTTTCCTGCTATTATTGCTTTTGTAGGTTGAGTTGTGTCTGTGTCTCTTTCTTCTTTTGGTTTTCTTGCTTAGGAGTTTTCTTGGTTTTACTAGGATTTAGTTCCCCTCATTGTATTGGGTTTTCCACCTATAATTTGTTGTTGTGCTGGGTTTGTGGTCAGATATTGTGTAAATTTAGATTTGCCTTGAAATATCTTCATCTCTCCATCTATGGTGATTGATAGTTTTGCTGTGTATAGCAACTTGGGCTGGCACATGTTCTCTCTTAGGGTGTGCATGATGTCTGTCCAGGCTCTTCTAGCTTTCATAGTCTCTGTTGAGAAATCGGGTGTGATTCTGATTGGTCTGCCTTTTTATGTTACCTGACCTTTTCCCCTTACTTCTTTTAGTATTCTTTCTTTGCTTTGGGCACTTGGTGTTTTGACTATTATGTGTCGGGAGGAATTTTTTTTCTGGTCCAACCTATTTGGAGTTCTGTAGATATCTGTTCTGAAGAGTTCTGAAGGCTTCTTTTATGCTTGTGGTCTTCTCATTCTTAAGGGTAGGGAAGTTTTCTTCTACAATTTTGTTGAATATATTTACTGTGTCTCTTAGTTGATATTCTTCTCCCTCTTCTATTCCTATTATCCTTAGGTTTGGTCTTCTCATTGTGTCTTGGATCTCCTGGACATTTTGGCTTAGGAGTTTTGTGTGTTTTGCATCTTCTCTGGCTATTTTGTCTATGTTTACAATGTTGTCTTCGACCCTGATATTCTCTCTTCCATCTCTTGTAGTCTATTGGAAATGCTTGCTTCTGTGACTCCTGATTTTTTTTTTAGGTGTTCTACCTCTAGGGTTATCTCTTTCAGTGTTTTCTTTATTGTGTCAATTTCCATTTTAAATTCCTTCTTCCATTCCTTCATTTTTTGGTTCTGTTTTCCTCTAGTTCTTTGAATGATTTTCTTGTTTCCTCTTTAAAGCTTCTGATTCTTTTTGCCTTTTCTTCTGTTTTTGTTTAAGGATCTCTAAGTCTTGAGGTATGATTTTAGGTCTGCATCTTCATTTTCTGGAGTGTTTAGCATTTTAATGTTTGCTGTGATGGGAGAGCTGGGTACTGGTGTTGCCAGGTTGTCTTGGTTTCCTTGGGATATGCTCTTTCGCTTTCCTCTTGCCATTTTGTTGTCAGTGATATTTTCTTGCTTTTCCCTTGGACCTGGTCTGTGTCCCTGTATCTCCACTGGTCCAGGTGACGGATGGTCCGAGCCCTGTTCTGGGCCTAAAGCTGCCTGGTGGGGACAGAGGTCCAAAGCTGGGTTCCTAGTCCCTGGATCAGGCAGGGCAGGGTCGTGCTTTTCATGGGCACTCGGCCGAGATCTCTCTGCTCCCTGGCTGTTCAGATCTCCTTCTCACCAGGCCTTCCACACTTTTAATTCTAGTACCAATGAGGCACAGGCTGAGATCTACATAAGTTCAAGGCCAGCCTCATCTATAAAGTTCTGGGATAGTCATGGCTGCACAGAGAATTCTTGTCTTAAAAAGACAAACAACAACTTTTAATGGCTAGAGAAATGGCCCAGCAGTTAAGAGCATTGGAATCCTCTGATAGATTATCCCATCGTCCACAAAGGGGCTCAAAACCATTTGTATGCCCAGTTTTAGGGTATCCAAGCCATTTTTCTGGGCTCTGTGGTCGCCAAACATGCAAGTTGTATATAGACAAACATAGATACAGGCAAAGCACAATTAAAACTTAAAACAAAATAAACCTCTCTCTTCTTTGTTTACTAATTATCCTTATTAATAGACCTGAGGTTTCTCTTTCAGTAGAAATCAATATGAGACACGAGGTCAACATAAAACTTAAAGAAAAAATAAATGAAAAAGGAATTAAAGCAACCACCACACAATAAATCCACATGTCACTGTCACTGTCTTCTCTTTGAGATGGCCTCCCTTTGCATCAACTTTCTCAACACAGAGTATTTGGTGCCTACACTCAGCTTTTTCTCTGATTTATGAAGTTTATAATGAATTGTGAAACACTCCTGTCTATCGATATTGCCAACCAATTTTTAGGAAAATGAAAACAAATCCATATGTGTACATTCAGTACTTGACTCCAACCATACATCTTATTAACCATTTGTTAAAATAATATTGATAAGAAATAAAAGAGCAAATATGCCGCCAGCCAATTGGAATTGGGAGAGTTTGTTTTCTCTTTTATAATGAATTTGTGGAATGTTTAGTAACTACTCAAACACTGAGCCAAGATAACTCTCAGAAGAGATTTACAAATACAATCTTTGTGCAACTGGAACAGTGAATAATACTATGCTTTTATGGCAAGAATAGCTGTTGGGAACTTTAACAGAATCGAAACCTACAAAAGGCAGTTTCATCTACGTATGCCTGCTCTTGGATCACATTTAAATTGCATTTTCTTTTAAAAAAGCTTCTATCATGGAGGTAGCCTAGGGGATAAAAAGAATTTGTGGGGTTTATTTTTTTTGTTTTTTTTTTTTTGTTTGTTTGTTTTGTTTTGTTTTTTGTAGCAAATTTATGTTACCAGGCTTGGCTCCTTGCCTAAGTTATTTGTTGGCCTCTCCTGAATCCCTTTGGTAGGCAAGAATGATCAACTCTACTTTTACTTCTAAGAGAAGCTTCTCTCAAACGGGTCAGTCAAGGAGAAGGAAGGCCATCACTCTTCAGTGCTGGGATGTCTGCTACCTGCTTTTCAAATCCAGGTACTTTTCTGGGAGAGAGCTTGTCATCCTCATATGAGTGTCTTCTATGTAACCTTGATGTTAACTGTGTTCATCAAACCACTCAACTTCATCTCCCTCAGAGCATTTGCAAGACTTTGGAACAGGATTCAATTATTTCTTTTCTTTTTGATCAGCTTTGCAGACATAGCCTGGTATATGCAACTTATATCAAACACCAATAGACTAATAAAATTAGTCTAAGCAATAAACTTTCTCCACCTTGTGTCTTTCCTCTGGAAAATGACGAATCAAAACTTGGAGCTTGCTTTGTCAAGTTGGATGTTCATTGTGTTAATTTTTAACATAGAGAAATGAGATCAACATTTGGGTTTCCTGCAAATATATCATAACACACGCAAAAAGTATTCTTGGAAATTTGCTATGTTGCTAAAGAGGACTAGTACAGGTCATGGGCACTAATTTACTTCTACAATAACATTTAACAGGGAAACAGATAGGCATATCTATCTCTATCTATCTATATCTATGTCTATGTCTATGTCTATCAATCTATCTATATCTATCTATATCTATATCTATCTATATCTATGTCTATGTCTATGTTTATATCTATATCTATATTTATACCTATATCTATATCTATATCTATATCTATCTATCTTTCTATATCTATCTCTCTCTCTCTCGCTCTCTCTTTCTCTCTCTCTCTCTCTCTCTCTCTCTCTCTCTCTCTATATATATATATATATATATATATATATACATACATACATAAGAGATACCATATTTAACAGTAAATAGAGATTTAATGTTTCTTACACAAAGAATAAAGTAGCCACTGATGATTTAATTTAACTTGAGGACACATTGTTTGCATAACACCTGTCATAGGCCAATGGAACCTATGAAGGGACAGTGAACAGTAAGCGTGCTTTTCTTCCAGCTGTGGCTGCTGGGATGCAGAGTCCTATGGGAAACAAAACCAAAACCCAAACCTTGCTATTTGCTTATAGAACAGCTCCACAAGACCTACAGTAAAGCGGCAGTTTATGTCTACATCCCTTGAGCCAGCAAGGGAACAGAAATGTTTCTTCCCAGAGGCAGAACGAAGAGAGAAAGAAACAAAATCTTTCCTTCCACACAAGGTAGTAAATATTTGAGGATGTTTAGAAGCAAATTGATTTTTTTACACAAACAAAAACACACATCCTTTCTGTGCACTGTTAAGGGTCCCTGAGGTACAAAACAATGTTGGTAGATGCTGAATCAGAATCTGAGATGAATATATATATATATATATATATTTACATCATAAATTTATTTGTCTTCCTCAAAACTGAGGTTCATTTCAGGATGCCCTTTGGGTAAAAGACCCAAAGTCAGTACCAGGTTTCACTGAAAAATGAGCTGTCTCCTTCTCAGTAGGAGAATTTCCAGGGTTTGGTGCTCTGCCGGTGTAGCAGGAATAATTCTGGGAAAAGCACCTTTTGGAAGCTTCTACTTGGTAAAGACAAAGTTTATTATCCACTGCAGTGTAATGAAAGAGAATTCCATTTCTGTTCTTTACTACAATTAGCTTATTGCCTAACCATAAGATGTATCAATTGTGGCACTGTCATATTGGAAAATGAATGAAATTCTTTTATATTTCTGAAATAGCATAAAACCCACTTGCAATCTCATTTCTCACCCAAAATGGACAGTTATCAATGAAAGGACAGAACATAGCATAAAGAATGTCCTCTAGAAAATATTAGAATGTAAAATGTTGAATCATAGATAAAAATTTTCAGAGTGTGTAAAATTTGGCCTCCTATGTCATCTGTAGTGTTGATGTTGTCCACAGCAAAAGTGACACTTAAAAATACAAGCCAAGGAAGTAAGCAAATGGTATGCCAATATAAGTGCTGTGTATGCTAGAGCATCTTCAGAACAGAAAGAAGTATCCTACCCTGGTGATAGCTCCATATAACCTGGAATCATGGGCTGCACAAGAAGGTCCTGTTTCTTGCAAACAAGAATATCCTTTTCAACACAAAATCCTTCCATTTTGATTCCTTTTTTTACATCAAGATAGCTTTCCACATATCGTCTATCATTAGATTGCCACTTATTATCAGGAAATAATCAGATTAATCCACACAGTGTAACAGAAAAATGGTCGACATAGAAAGATGTAAAACTTTATGCTTTCAGAATTCTACTAAGAAAATTAATAGAAAAAAGGCACAGTGGTCTGGTGGCATTATTATGGTATGTATATTATATATTTTATTCAACTTGGTTGGATTATATTACAAGTTCTTATATTACCACCATACCTGTAAGATTGCTTTATTGCCACACTTGCTTTACAGTTTAGCAAAATAAATGTTTGGAGAGTTTATACTATTTCTTGTGTTACTCAAAGTTGGATATATTTTAGGCTTCGGCATTATCCCTCGTTAGTATCACTAAGGTTATAGGCTCTTAAATGTACTGCTGTATAATTTATTATACATATATGAAGAAATAATCTTTTATTGTTTCTCAAAGGAAGAATAAAGCAACAAGGCACAGCGAATATCTGGGGAAGTATAAGTTCTCCTCTTTAACCACTAAGATTATTCTAATTGTATCAGTCTGGCTTTGGTTTTTCCATTCCAGCTTTGCCAGGTGAAGCAATGAAGTTTAAAATTCCAGGTTCCTATTTTACATATTTATATCTTGACTCTAAAATGCCATCACATTCTCTAGGTCTGGTAGTATGCACCTTTAATCCCAGCACTCCAGCATCAAGAACAGAGGCAGATGTACTTCTGTAAGTTCTAAGCCATCCTAGACTAAATAACCAGTAATTTCTAGGCCAGAAAGGGCTACATAGAGAAACCTCATCTATAAATAAATAAATGAATAAATAAATAAGGCATTCCATTTAATAAAGTCTGAAACTGAATTTGTTCTAATTTTGATCGCTGTTAACATATAAACTTATGTTCATTTATTTCACTTCCAATCCAGCCATCATTCCATATGGTCTGTAATTCAGTAGCCACTCTCACAATTTTTTATATTTTATCATCTCCTGAATATTTTTAATTCTTAATTGAAGTGTAGAACCAACTTCATCCAGTTTTTAAAATGTTGCCTGTACCTATATGTGTTCCTTCTTCCTTCCCTCAACTATATTGCTTTGCCTACACACAGTCTGATTTCGTTCCTCTGTGATGTCATTATCTCATGCCAAGAAAAGAAACCAAAAGCTGTAGAGGTGAGATCTGAGAAAACTTCCGCCTCCTCCTTTGTCCTTTCTTCATTGCTCTTCATGAGTATTTTAAAAGATTTCCTGTGTTCTGCTGCTTTTCCTCTAGAAAAAAAAGAAGACACAAAAGAACAAAACTGGGAAGAAAACTTTATAGAGGACAAAGTGAATGTGTGTGTGTTGTTATTTGTTAAAATGCATGCTTACATGTACAGGTTTGCAGATGCACTTCTACATATGAGCACACGCATGTGGAAGTCATAGTTCAACATGAAATATTGTTTTTCAAGAGCCAGTCTGCTTGCTTTCTGAGACAGGGTCTCTTTGGGTTTTGAGGCTTAGAAATTAGTGTAAGATGACTTGCCACTAAGCAAAATAAACCTACTTGTCCTAACTTCATAAATTCTAAGGAAATAAGTACAACCCCTTAAACTTAGCCTGGCTTTCATTATCTGTTGGTCATGAAGATGGGTATTAGGTCCTACTATTTTCACAATATACATTATACTGAATTACTTCCCAGACCTATTACCTAAAAATTAAGAGAAAAGACTCAGTTCAAGCTACACAAATATTTTTTCATCCTCTTTGAATTTCCCTGTGACCTTAGAGATATTTTGAGATATATGCAAGAGGATGGAACTATAAGCTATCATCCTGAGTGAGGTAACCCAGTCACAAAAGAACACACATGGTATGCACTCAGTGATACATAGATACTAACACCCCAAAGCTCTGAATACCCAAGAAATAATTTAGATCTTATGAAGCTCAAAAACAAGAAAGGCCAGAATGTAGATGCCTCGGTCCTTCTTAGAAGGGACAATAAGGCATTCATGGGAGGAAATACAGGGGCAAATAGATGAGCAGGGATTGAAGAAAAGATTTAGAGACTGCCTCACCTGAAGATCCATCCCATATGCAGCCACCAAACCCAAGCACTATTGCCTATGCCAAGAAGTGCTTACTGGCAGGAGCCAGATATGGATACCTCCTCAGAGGTTCTGCTAGAGTCATACAGATATATTTGGGGATGCTTGCTACTAGCCATTGGAACGAATGCGGGAAACCCAATGAAAGAACTAGAGAAAGGACTGAAGGAGCTGAAAAGGTCTGCATTGTCATGGGAAGAACAATATTAGCAACCAACCATACACTTCACAGCTCCCAGGAACTAAATCAACAACCAATGAGCACACATGGAGAGACCCACTGCGCCAGTTGCATATGTAGAAAAGAATAGCATTCTCTGGCATCAGTAGGATAAGAGGCTTTTGGTCCACTGAAGACTCATTTTTGCAGTGTAGGAAGAAAATCAAGGCACTGAGATGGAGAAGGTGGTTGGGAGAGGGAGCGCCTCTATGGAAGCAAGTGGAGGGGGAGGAGGGATGGGAGTGGAGGGAAAGGAGATAATGTTAGGAATGTAAATACAGAGATATTCCAAAAAAAAAAAAAAAAAAAAAAAAGACAGAAAGTCTCCAGTAGGCATTTAGAGTCTTAATTTTATTTTGCCACCCAGTGTTACTTGGAATAGTCTCTTCCTGTTGCTGGGGAATCCTCTCACACTCCATGTTTTCATCTCTAATTATATGTCTAACCATCATAAAACCTTTGTACTCATACCTTAGGCTTTGTTTAGTATCTGTTACCTTTCATGCTAGTGTCTTAAAACAAGCTATGTACCACTTGCTATGAAGAGATGCCATGACCAAGGCTTATAGTACTTGAGATCTACATCCTGATCTACAGAAAGGAATAAGAGAGAGAGAGAGAGAGAGAGAGAGAGAGAGAGAGAGAGAGAGAGAGAGAGAGAGAGAGAGAGAGAGAGAGATTAAGAGCAGAGGGGCTTTTGAAACCTCAAAGCCCATCTACAGTAGGAAATTTCCTCCAAAAAGGCCACATCTACTCCAATAAACCACACCTCTTCACCCCTCACTAACAACTGATGAACTTGGGTCTAAGCATGCAAATATATAAATCCATGGGGGGCACAATCTCATGGAAAACAGGGCATTACACTTTCTTTTCCACATAGGTATTTTGCCATACCATAATAGAAAATGCCTTAGTAAAACTTCAAAAGACCCCATAGGCTTTCCATTTTAAAACAGTTTCAAGGATTAAAGCCTTTTCTGAATCCCAAAGCAATCTGTTAATTGTGGTCATCTACAAAATCAAATTCCAGTGAGTATTTAGTGAATTATATCTTGAGTATTTTGGGCTAATAGCTACTTATCAGTGAGTGTATACCATGTGCGTTCTTTTGTACTGTTCACTCAGGATGATCTTTTCTAGTTTCATTCATATGCCTAAGAATTTCATGAAGTTGTTTTTAGTAGCAGAGTAGTACTCCACTGTGTAAATGTACAATATCTTCTGTATCTATTCAGCTCTTGAAGGACATCTGGGATCATTCCATCCACTGGACTCCACATTCTGGACAGAATAGTATAGCAGCTGCATTGGATTCAATCAGGAAGACCCCATCACAAAAGTCACCCAGTGTAAAGACTTCTTAATGACATTACTGTCAACTAACAAACAAACATATGTTATAAGAAACTGAATTTCTCAAAAAGATACATGGCAACACAAAACATCACTCATGGTTATTTTGAAGAACAGAAGCAAAGAAATGTTTATAAAATTAGAGAAGAGGATTTCTTAGGTGTCTTACATGGTTACTTGCTGAATGGACACACAGTAGGAGTTTACAGGCTGGAAAGCAAAAAAGCCTGGTGCAGCTCAGTCATAAAGAATGAAGCCTCGGAATAAAAGAGATCAATTTTCTGTATTTATGTTATTTAACCTTAGTCTAATATACTACTAAACTTCATTATCATTAAGATCAGTTGAATTTATAAAAGGTACAAAGTTACAAAATTAATATATGAAAATATGTCCTCTTTGATATTACAGTGTGGGTTAAAGCAACATTCCAGAATTGCTTGTAAGTTGTTTTAACAGACATTTGAAGTTATGAATAGTTAAGTATTTCACAGTTTCCAATGTCCATAAACTGATAAGTGGGAATCAGAGAATAATTAGTACTAGAAGAGGCAGGAACTGAATAATCGATGCCTGTAACTGCAACATCTATAGCAATCAAATACAACGTAAGAGTCTCATAAAACAATGGTTCACTCTTGATATTTGCTAGCAGAAAACTCATTTTAAAAAGTGAAGGAAAACTAAGCAATGGTTCCAGAATTTAAGTGAGATAATACCCCGAGTCAATGCCCTGACTAGAATGCATGATTGCACGTTATTTGCCATCACTGGGATCAGTATGGATATTATCAAACAATATGTAGGTTTTGACAATATTATAAATATTTGAGATCGTACAGGACATAAGTGGCCGATCAGAAAACCGAAGCACTAAAACACATTCTGTCATCTGTAAGTCTTTCACTTTACAAGTTAAAAGACTGGTGACATGGGAAAACCAGCCAGATATGAAAATGCTTAAATACAAGTTTCCTTCAATGCTTAAATAGCAGGTCCTAGATGAGGAAAATATTATACTCTCCCCACCCCACTTCCTTTTTCTCCCTCCATCCCTCTGTCAATCTAACCATGTGTGTCCTTCCTTTTCCCCATTGTCTCTCATGTACAAGCATCTGCACACAAAGGACTAGTGGAGATTTGCATCCTGTGTGATTCCAGATCACTAATAATTGCTTGTCAGAGTGTCACTTCAAATAACTTAGGGGACGCCATCTGGTCGAGTCATGGTCCTTTGTTGGGAAAGGGGTTCACTATTCAATATTCCAATTCAACTCTTTTTTTAATATAAACTTAATAAAAGATGATCTGGTCACTTTTTATTATTTTATTGGATATTTTCTGTATTTACATTTCAAACATTATTTACTTTCACCCCCCTCCCATTACCCCTCCCCCTCCACTTGCTTCCTTCAAAGTGCTCTCTCTCTCCCAATCACCCTCTACACCTCAGTGCCTTGGCATTCCTGTACACCCAGAAAACACACCTTCAGTGAACCAAAGGCCTCTATTCCCATTGATGCCAGACAATACTATCCTCTGCTGCATATGCAGCTGGAGCCATGGGTCTCTCCATGTGTGCTCATTGGTTGGTGTTTTAGTCCCTGGGAGCTGTGAAGTGTTTGGTTGGTTGCTAATGTCATTCTTCCCATGAGTTTCTAAAACATTTCAGCTCCTTCAGTGCTTTCTCTAGCTCCTTCATTGAGGTCCTTGTTTTCAGTCCGATGGTTAGCTGCAAGAATCCTCAACTGTATCTGTATGACTCTGGCAGAGCCTCTGAGGAGGTATCCATATCTGGCTACTGCCAGTAAGTACTTCTTGGCATAGGCAATAAATAGTTCTTAGGTTTGGTAACTGCATATGAGGTGGATCCCCAGGTGAGGCAGTCTCTGAATGATCTTTTCTTCAATCCCTGCTCCAATATTTGAGCTTGTATTTCCTCTGTGAGTGTTTGTTTTCCCTTTTAAGAAGGACTGAGGCATCCACATTCTGGCCTTCCTTCTTTTTGAGCTTCATAAGGTATGTGAATTGTTTCTCCAGTATTCAGAGCTTTGGGGGAGGGGAGGCTAATTCAAAGTCATCCTTATCCTTGGAGAAAAAGTGTCCCTTTACCCCAAACGTTTACGTTCCTAATTAAAAGCCCATGGATTCAGCAAGCTAGGTTTCCTGGCATAGCATTCTTTCTTTACACTCTTCCATTCCACAGCCTGGCTCACCATACTCACCACCTGATTCCGAGGAATGATGTCATGAGAAGAAATGGGTCAGAAAAAGCAAGGGAAAGTACAAGACAGTAAGCGAAGTTACACTAAAACCCAAACCAATTGCTCCTTTTGCATTTTCATCTAGATACCATTTATTCATGAAATTCTAATCTTTAATTGAGTAAGTGCAATAGCTTGCTAATGTTTCCTGCTATGAACCAGAATTCTCTTGTCTTTCACAACTATCCATCGTGCTATTAACTTTTGCTTTGTTGGAATTTTTTATTGTACTTTTTTTGCAGTCATAACTATCTTTGCCTTTGAAAGAAAAATTATTTAATAGGTTCTACAATGTATAGATACTGTCTGAACCATTTAGCTTAATTCAGGCCCTAAGATTGCATTGTCCTCCTCTATTTTCATGGCCTAGCACCACAAACTCAGACTTGGCTCCAGGCTCCCATTCACTATAGCCACAGGCAGGCACACAGGGGAAAATCATCTTTGCCTCTGTTCTTCATGCTGCAACCACAACTGAAGTATCATAACTAGGTTATTTCTCATATCAGCCCCATGCAGTTAAATCTTTTAATATCCAATCCAAGTTCAGACTCTTCAGTAATCTGTCCACAATTTTAGAAATAAGAAATCCCATTATATATGAAGACCTTCAAAATTTTTTTAAGAGTTTTATATTATTGGATTTAATGTAAACATGATAAATATCATATTAACCTGAGCTCATCATATGACAATCATGGTATCCCTATGGTATCCTTGGCTTCCTCAAAGACTAAGGAATTCAGCCCCTCAGGCATCATAGCAGCTCTATCACCTAGATTACAACTCAACAATTCTTTAAATGCCCATGCACTAGGTAAATGGTAAACTGTTCATAATTTCCCTAAATATATTTCAGAAATTAAAAATATATAGCAAGATGCAATGTAAATATAATTTTACTAACTTTCTAAATGGCCAAAACACTTTCATGTGAACATAGACATAATATTTATATGAACATAAATTAATATAAGGGTAGGAACCCTCACATTTCAGTGATCTCTCCAACAATTCTCTGAGACTGGTCAATTTCAATAAATATGAACTTACCTAATAATATATAGATATACATCACCGAACAATCCTCACTCCCCTCTCTGTCCCCTCTTACTTGTCCCTTTCATGTGTCAAGAAAATCATATTTTAGCCTTTTCCACTTAGCTAAGTACTCTCTCAACCTAGGACTGTCTAATCAATACATCAAATTTGAACAATACTTATCTCTTATATAACTCATTTTACCACAACAAAACTCATGGTCCAAATTCTTTAAGAGTAACCTATAATTAACTGAAACTCTCTCCCTCTCCCTCCCACTCTCCCTCCTGTCCTCCTCTTCACCTCTCCTTTGTTGGCCTCAATCCTCCTTTGCCCTTTTTTCTCTTTCTCCTCCTCCCCCACTTTTGTGTTCTTTCTGTTTACCCTGAAAAGAAGTTAACTTGCTTGCCATGTATGAGGGAACTAACTGCTTTGAATTAGATAGAAGATTTTAGGAAAGTTTGCATTTAGCAAAGGTCTTCAATAGGCCAGAATTCAACTTTAGTGGCCAAACAAGATGCACAGCAGAACCATAGATAATATTTTCTTCTTGTTAGAAACTCTCTCAAAATGGCCAGAATTCTCCTGATCTCAATGTAATAGCATTACTAGATAATCTCATTTCTTTAGCCTAGGTTCATTTAAGATGTTTGTGTGCCTATTCTCAGGCTCACATGATAAAGAGCTCACCTTTAAAGATTTTATCTTACACACACTAATGTGTAAAACAACACAGAATCAAGAATAACTAGAATAACATTTTCCTACTCCACAAAAAATTAAAATGAAATGAAAGATTAAAAAATATGAAAAATGCATGAAACCTGCCTAACCCCAGGTGTCTTTTACTTTTTTTCTTTTGCTGGGATTCCAACTGAGCATCAGTTAATAAATCAGGGTATAGAGAGATAGAAAGCAAGAAAAGCATAAGGTATTTTGTGTGTTGGAACAGTTAGATTTCACTGTATTACTCAAAGGTAAGGCATTCATTTTAATACTGAAATGTAAACAGAAGTTAATAGGACTCCCCAAATGACAGACTCTCTCCTGTTTTGTAATTCCAACATGGCTATACTCTTGGGCATTTGATTGTGATAAACTGCTGACATATTCTGAGTTCTTAGCTGTGATGCCAGTAAATCAAGTGGATGTTTCAACCATGCTTGGGATTTAAACCTCTACATTGCTAATCGTGTGTCCAAGCCATTAGTGGTATATAATTGAAATCTTAATTCTCACTGACTTTGGCAGAGTTAAGCCACTTCATGAAACAATAATGCTATCTGACATGCATGACCTTTCTGATTAAAATAACTTGTCACTTTTACAAAATGTCCCTTCCATATCTCATTAGCAGCATCAGAGGCTCCAGACTTCAAAAACGATTTTTTTTTTTCAGGAGATGCCTGAGAAATTTGCTTTATTCTGAGAGGTGTTACTAGAATAAGAAGCTACTCATCTAAATGTCACTATTAGCAAGAAGAACTCCAGTTTCTATAATGAAATGCTATGAAAATTTAACAGCAATTATAAACGCAAATGGGAGGTTATCCAAAGTCTATATGAAGATCAAATTCAAATACATTCCCAATTTATTCAGTGCTCTGGATATCCAAGTGTTCACAAACTAATTAGACAAATCACCATCTAATATTGGTGTCATAATGTTGACGAACTTTCAATTGTGTAGACATTTGTAGAAGATAATTGGATGACATTTTAGTCCATAGGAAGAAAGGGAAAACAATGGTATTCACAAGCAGCAGCTGTTTTTCCTCCATGAGTTCTCACTTGATATTCAATCCATACTGGGATTCAAGATAGTTTTAAGGAGGGACAAAGGTCCAAAGCCACAGTATGTAAGGTATGTTTTGGAAGTAACTGAACTTCCTAAAGGAAGGTAGGCTAAGAAGAGATGAATGGAGCCTACAGAAAAAAATGCTGAGCACATCATGCTCTTTGATGGGCTTTACTTTGTAATTTTAATTAGAGATAGTTGCTATCTTTCTTAAATGGACATATTTAAGAATGATGCAAAAAGCAAAAAGGAAAGAGAAAAGGCAGAAAGAAGTCACATGACATCTTAGGTTGAATACTTAAAACATAATGATTTAAGTGAATCAAACAAGTCTTAAATAAAGGGGTAAATAATATATACTATATTATTTCAAAATGTATGTGTATGTGTGTGCATGTGTGTTTGTGTGTTGAAAAGCAAAACTTAAGCATTCTGAGTGGATACACATATTTTTATGTTTCTGTTCCATGTTCATCCAACAATGCCCATCTCTCCTCTAGCAGACAATAACAGCTCTACCCTAAAATATCATACAGCATGATATTAATCTAAATAACTTAATATTTTTTAGCAAAGTTTAAATATGGTTCATGTTTTCATCTACAAGTGATCTGATCAAGAAAGAACAAATGAATCTATTGTTTGATGGAAAAATATAGGTGAGTTTTTTTTTTAGAGAAGATTTGCTTTCTGAAGCTGGAGAAACATTTGTGCATCCAAACACTCTTCCTCCTGTGGATACCCAAGAATGACAAAAATATGAGCCTGACCAGGACTACAGAATATGTAGTTGGCATTCATCAATTTAGGGTTCAAGAGACCACAACAGACCTCAGAAAATTCGCTTTATTTCACAAGTAGCATATTTTTCCTAAATGAGGTATATCTAACAAGCCTAGCACTGGGTTATAGTGCTCCCCTCAATAGAGAGAATTATTCATTAAAATGAAACCTTTCTTATACAATCCCATTCAACTTGGAAAGGTGTTATTTTTTATTTTTTCAAATTTAAAATCTCTAATAGAAATCTGTTCCGATTTAATATCAGTATTAAGAGTGTTAACATGCATTTATGAGTTGAATATTACTCTTCCTGGGTCACACTCACTTTTTGATAGTTCTAGGTAGAGCAAACCCATCTAAGAAGAGAAGTGAATAGAGGAATATATATCACTGCAGTCCCAGTCACCTTTTTATGTGTTGCACTAAATCCTCAGAGAAGAAAATATACTGGTAATGACACTGAAATGGTGCAAGAGCAGAGAAGTCACACTTTTATAGACTTTGGATACTAAATCCCCTAACTCAGTCCAAAACGCCTCACTTCCAGTGCAGTGGCACAACAAAGGCTCAGGCCTAATTCGTAGGTGGTTTCACTCATATGGTATATTATGGCTAGAGTTACTTGTCAATGACATTCACATTAGAACGGGTGGATGTAGTAGGCCTAGTTCAATGAGTTGGAAGGCTGAAGTCAACAGAGAAGGAGCCTCCCAGATGAAAAGGGAGACTGTGTTCCAACTGGAGCTGCTGCAGTCTACAGTGCAGCTTTTAAACTTACAAACACCTATAATCCTGCTAATAAGTTCCTTACAATATATATGTTTATTTCTATGTGCACAGCTTTTTGTTCTTGATGGGATCTTACAGGTTGTGTTCCTCCACAATCCACAGCGTGGAACCTAACCTTCCACATACCAGGAGGAGAACTTTTAAGAGAGAACAGAGCATCCAAGTGGCACCAGGCTGGTTGAGATTAGCACCACTGTCAAAGACTGGAGATCTGCATGCTTTTCCAGTACATGAAAGAAAAGATGGAGGCAGAACATCTGGAAATGCAGAGCCTCTGAGGACACTCAGTTTAAAAGCACCATGACTTCTGAGTTCACAGGGTGCACAACTGTGAAAAACAAGAATCTGTTGATCATTTCTTTATGGATATTCAAACAAAGAAAGGTATTTCTGGCACTCTGGAGAAACCTTAGCCTATACCCATTCATGCATCAGTGCCATTTTCTAGTAGTTCTATGATAAAAGGAATTCTTTAATCCTATATATTACAGTGCTTCAAAATGTTTTTACTCCTATGTGGAAATATATTTTAGCTTAGGTAAAATTCATGTATGTAGTTTCTTAGTCATCTAGAATATTCTTTCTCTCCCCCTGTCTGTCTGTCTGTCTGTCTGTCTGTCTGTCTGTCTGTCTCTCTCTCTCTCTCTCTCTCTCTCTCTCTCTCTCTCTCTCTGTCTCTCTCTCTCTCTCTCTCTCTCTCTCTCTCTCTCTCTCTGTCTCTCTCTCTCTCTCTCTCTCTCTCTCTCTCTCTCTCTCTCTCTCTCTCTCTCTCACACACACACACACACACATACACACATGGGGGCGGGGAATTTAACACATAAGGAGTTCACTGACCAAAAGCTTATCCCCTTTAAAGGTGTGTATAATGATATATTCATCATTTCTTACCTCTCAGCAGCGAATTGTTTTATTTCACCTGATATAACCTAAAGGGAGTCATGGCTAAGGAAATATCCCATGTCTCCTCTATTATTTGGAATGAGTTGGTGGCAACATAGGTTAATAACTCTATTTTCTGCATCCTTTTAAAAAGATTTTTCTATCCTTTCCTTTTAATAACCAAACACACACTAAAATTCAGAAACATGTGGATTCAGATCCAGAAAATTAATTCATTAACAGCAAGTAGCCACAAAGGTCAAGGCAGCTAACTTTTCTTTATCAGAAGCATTACAAGCGTTTTATCTTCACTTACCTTCTGCACAGCTCACTCTCTTCGGAGCAATGAGAAATGCTAATGAGACAGGCAGTCTCCTCCAAGTTCCATTATCATTTTCTCTTATAACATACCAGACAGAAGACAATGCTTGCTGCATCAGTCCTTTCTTTAGACCCACACAGACATGCACCATCTGGGCTGTACAGTACTACCACTGTGTTAACAGGCTGAGAAGCAAAACTTTGTGGCCAGTCTTCTTGCACAGACAACTCTCTCTCAGACCCAAGTATCATCACAGTAGGCTTACCCATGGCCAGGTAACATCCCTTCTTCAGTCACAGAATCAGATGAACCAGTAGACAGGAGGAAGGATGGAAGGACAAACTGATGGAGGAACTGGTGGTCACATGGGTGAGTGGGCTGGCAGTTGGATGGAATGATGGATGACACACAGTCAGAGAGACAGAGAGTCAGTCAGATAGACAGAGATTACAGTCTCTCAGGAAACTTCTTAATGGTCTCCATCAAAACAACTGAGAAAAAAAATAACATGCTTTTTTAAAAAAAAATTAGCTGATTCAATCCTTTTGTTGTTGTTGTTGAACAAACAATGTTTTAATCTAAAGAAAACTCACAGCAGGAACCTATAAAGCCTGCTGCTACACTCACTTCAAAGTTTTACTTTTTTGAAAAGACTATATTTCTGGATTTTTTCCCTCATCTTTCAAGGAAAATATACTTTCTGGTAACAGTACAGTGTGGCTGATTTGGGAAGGCAGCTGTGAGTTCACCTGTAACACCTCACAACAGGCACACCTCAGGCACACCTCACAACATACCTGATCGCTTTCCCTAGTATGTCTTCACTCTGATGTAAAAACACTTGGTAGTTTAGCTGTTAGGGATTCATTTTCATGATTTATATGAAAACATTTCCACTTTGAATTTTGTTCCTATAATCTTGAACATTCCACATCTTCCTTACTGTAGCAAAAGCCTCTGAGAAATTTCTTCTTTCCGAATTTTCCAACTACAAAATATCCACCAAAAAGAAAATTAAAATTCTTTATTCTTTGTTTCTTTGGGTTTAGAATAATTTGTGACTGTACAGAATTTTCTTGCGCTTTAAATGGCAAGAATTATGAATATGTGCATAAAACATTATATGAGGAAATAATTTATTTTACCAGTTTTACAAGTTTTTCTTCCAGCCACAAATCTGATTTACTAGATTCACAAGAACAATATTAAAATGAGTTTCCATAAGTAGAATCTTTAGACAAAGAATTGACTAGACTTCAACTCAAAAGGGAAATTTATGACACCTCCTACAGTTATGATATCTGATTATTTCTACCCATAAATATGAGGTCTTTTAATCTTCAACTGAAATTGTACATTGATGACATCTTCATCTACTCCAGCAGATGTGACCCAGCTATACCCAACTGTGATGTAGGAACACAAGGTCTGTTCTTTCCAGGCATTACATCTCCTTCCCTTTCTTTGATTCTCCCTTTTCTCCCTCCCAAATTTGTTTTATATAATATTAAAAACAATTATTTCAGCTGTAAGTTTAAATTACTAGTGACAACCTTTGGGAATCCGATGGCTTAACTATACGCAAGTGGGAATTGAAAATATAAATTCCGATGTTGACTTTAGACTTCTAAGGTTTTCTTCAGGAATGATCAGTAGCACAAAGAAAGCTACTGAGTGACAAAACATGACACTTCATGTCTTTCTTTAAAGTCTGATTTTTCAAAATAGCAGTTTTTGTTCTGATATATTAGGAACATTTTAAAAAGCTGCCATGCATACACAGAATATACTGTTTTTCAGTTTCAAGATAATATATATATATATATATATATATATATATATATATATATATATATATATATGATAAATGTATTTAATATTCAGTTGTTTAGCATATACCAGGGACTGTACTAAGAACCAATATATATTTGATCATCTACATAAATCTCACAGCAGCTGTGCACTGACATGGGAAAGGACAAATTCTACAGTCCTTTGACCCTAACTGCAGGAAAAGGATCTAGTCCTAGAAGACAGAGCAGAATGCAAACTAAACAATGGGAAAATGCTATTAGCAAAGAAGATATTTGTGAATGTAACAAAACTGATTAATATTCTCTGAGAAAATGTGGAGTCCTGTCCTCACCTAGCTCTTCCTATAACAACCAAAGAGGCTCATCACTCCCATATATATATATATATATATATATATATATATCCACCCCATGCCCTAAGATTAAGTAGCAGTAGTCTCAGTGACTCATTTGATAATACAGAGTTCCCTTCACCAAGGTTCACAATAAATTAGAATATTAACTTAGCAATTAACCTTCTGCCATGCTTGGTATCATAAGAACTCCTTGAGTTCTCTGATGACCTAAAATCAAATACATGTTAAAATGTAATGCTAGTAAAATATTTTAACAATGTATCTTGTTTGCCAGTGCTCTTCAAAAACAATTTTAATCTATTTTGCATCCTTTTAAAATGTTTTAAAGATTTCAAAAAATTTAACTAGTTTTGAACATAAGAAATTTTATTTTAGATAAGATAAATTGGGAAATAGGAGGTGAGTGTATAACCACTCCATAGTCATGTTATTTCATTCATCCAAAATGGAGGAGGCAGCTAAGAAGATCCCCACACACTCCCTACACCAAGCAAGGCTCTGCATCTGACCAATGTACAACACGTATTCTTTGAGGGAAACCTGATTTTTTTTTATCACAGTTTTCAGAAGAATATCTGACTAGACTCTTAGATGTGTTGGAGTTAAACTGCAGATGTCCATTCAAACTGACACAATGTGATTGATTATAAAGCAATGTGTCCATCATGGCCAGACAGAAGAGTTTTAAAGAAAAGCCATGTGCATACACTAAAATAACAATATAAATTAATGAAACCAGTGTCACCATGTCAAATACAGGAATGATACAATAACTGTGCTAAAATGGATTACATACATAAAAAAAAATTAAAAATTCCCCAAAAATGATACTTGGAAACACATTTAACTTTGGTGTCTTTATACCCTATATATGCTTTCTAAGATAAACCTTCTCCATCTAAGCAACATTAGCACATCTAATAGTTGACTCTAAGCATCTCTGAGCTAGATATATTGCTATAGGAGGTTATCACCACCTGCACACCTACCTTTTTGCTCAACTAGAATTCCACAAACAGTGCTGTAACCGACCCTAAGGCTTTGTATACAATAGGTTTTTGAATAAAGATAAATGACCTAGTTAAATGCACATAGTAGCAAAACTAAGGGACTCAGCAGTATATATATGCATGTACATACACATACAATAATAAGAAGAGGGGGCAGAGCAGGAGGCAGAGAAGAAAAAGAAGAAGAGGAATAAGAAGAAGGAGGAGGAGGAGGTGAAGGAGAAGGAAAGGAGAAGGAGTCACCATGAATTAGGAGGCAGGTACAGGAATCTGAGGAGAGAGAATGTGGGAAGGGCATAGATACAGTATATGTCTATGATGGTCTTAAAAAGTAAAATTAGAAATTAAATGTGAACGATCAATATCACTAAGCAGATAAAAATTGAATCACCTCACAAATAATAATTGAGGAGATTGAAATAATATCTTAGTAAAATACAAGTTTTGCTTTAGTTAAAAAGTACATAGTTTATTCTAAATCAAAACACGTGTAGCCGTGGCCCAAATGTTCAGATAGAGGTTGCTCCTAATGATATTTTTCAGGCATTTACCAAGTACCTTGGTGAAAAACAGGTAGGTGGTGTGTGCCAATTAAGAGAAATGAATTCTATTATGAATTTAGAAAGCTACCTAGTGACATTCTTAGCTTTGGGGTGGGGGAAAGCTAGTCATCTACTAAGGAAAAATAGATGTTTAAAGACCCCTTCACATGAATTGCGTAAGATGAAAAATATTTACACAGATATTTGCACTATAATCTATGACAGTAGCAAAATTACAGTTATGAGGTAGCAAGAAAAGTGATTTTACAGTGAGGATGACTACAACATGAGGTGCTGTTTTAAATTAGAGGGTTACAGCATTAAGAAGGTTGAGAACCACTGCTTACATAGGCATTCAAACTGGTAAAATCTTAATAGGTGCACCCCATGGCTGATGGGCACGAGCTTCACGTTGAAAAGGTCTTGACAGACAAGAGGAACAGCAAGAAGAATGAGGTGAACCTAAGCACTGCTAACATATCATCAACCATAAAGGAACTATGAAAGTGTTTTGAAAATGTGTTCAAATAATGCAATAGCAGCAAACGTAACATATTTACTCCTGTTCAGACTCAGAGCATCATATGGGATCAATTAACACTACATGTATATTCTGGCTTTGAGGGTCCCAAACTTTTATTTTTAAAGCCATGTTGCTCAGTTCTACCTAGAATAGCATCATAGTGACCACTCTGAGTAATGTGTGCAGCATTGTAGGACTGGAGACAGAGATGCTCCCTGGCCCTCTCCTGTTTACTTGCTGTGACAGTGCAAGTGATCCATTTCCTGTTTAAACTCCTCAGCTGTCTTCCTTACCCCTCTTCTGCATGGTGATTATCCCAAGAACACATTTGGAAACAAAAGGCTGAGTGAGAATTCCAACAGGTGTAATTAATGTCAAGAGCTCCAGCAAGTGGCCTTGCTCTCCCGCTGGCTTCTCCACCTGCTGCCTTCTGTGTCTGCCTTCTCCAGGCCGAGTCCATCTGCTGAAAATGAGCATTCCAAATTCATCATTTTACATCCTGAGAGGCACCTGAGCCCTCTTCTCTGCTTAAGTGATCCCTCGGCACATCACTTTATAGGCACTATCAGTTAAGTGTTGAGATGCCATAAGAAGTGAGCACACTGCTTCCTCAGTATCTCATGGTGGATTGTGCCTGTCCAGAGAGACGGTACAACAACAGAGAACAGAATCACACCTCTAGGCTAAGAACCAGTAGTGTCTTCACACATGTTAAATATGTAGAAGTATCTATATCTATCTATATCTATGTATCTATATAGATGTAGAGATAGAGATACATGTGTGTGTATGTGTGTCTGTGTGTGTACACACAACCATCACCAAACATTTTTTAAACGTCATATCATAGCTAACATGAGATGATGGACACACTAGTAGCTTGACTGTCCATGTTTTATGACAGCAGTCCTCAACCTGTGAGTTGCAGCTCTTTTGGCATACCACTCTTTGCAAAGAATATTTATACTAGGATTCATAATATTAGCAATATTTCAGTTATGTAGTAGCAAAAAAATAATAATTGTATGGTTGGTAATCACTGAAACATGAGGAATTGTATTAATGATGCAGCACTATGAAGGCTGAAAACCACTGCTCACTGGAACCCTTACATAGAGGTATAAAGTCACGGAAAGGTTCTTTTAAAAACTGTTTCTGGCCCAGTGAACTTTGGATATTAATGAAAACACTAAAGTCTTAAATTACTGGTAAGAGAAGGTAAGGAAAGATTGAGAATAGAAATAGCACTATAAAATATAAATGAAGGGTCATTGTAAATAGTTATGGTATTTAGTTTTCCATGTTACTAGCTGACAGACAGTGAGCAAAGAGATGCCATGAAGAAACACATGGTAGAAACTAAATCCATCAATAACAATTGGGTTTGTCACTCCCCTAAACACTTTCAGAGAAATTCAGAGAAAATTCTGAGTTGTCATTGCTTAAAATACACATACATATACCTCCCCCCCCTCTGTCACAAATCTGATTTGTGATGGTGGAGTATAAACTAGAAGGCAAGTACAGATAGAAGATATGAAGAAAGTGCCTAATATCTCACAAGCATTTTGAGCATGTTGTCTATTCTAGTCTTAAGCTTGGTTTGCTTTGACATTTAGTGAAGAGAACTTGTGATAAGTATTCTATAAATTATTCACAAACCTCAGAAGGCCTTACTTTATTCTTATTCTGTGGGAATTCGAGAGATTTTATGATGTCGACATAAAGTATGACTTTACTATTTCATGATTGGAGCAGAATATAATAATCTTGCTAAGAGTAACATGCCTGAAGTTTTACTAAACTATTCCTAATGCCCAGAACATGGTACATGACAGGTGATCAGCAAATATCTGGTGAGGAAAACACAGCTTTGGACATAACTGATAAAACATGGAATTTAAAAACGATGGTCTCCTACACTGCACTCTGTGATTTGCTTAATTCTCTTTGGGGATTTGGCTATAGTGGTAGTGAACTGTAGCATCGGTGTCTTTTCCACTAAGCTATATCCATAGGTCTTCAAATCTACTCAGTGTAGCCTTTCAGGCTCAGGGTAGTACGTTGGTCACAGCTTCCATTCACTTTCTCTAAAGGGAGGATGCAATTGAACATGAAGTGTGTCCATACATTTTACCATCTCCCAGTCGATGGGACAATCAGCAATAGCAATGAATCCCGTTAACCACTGTCTGTTATACAACCTAGGCAGTCAAGCAAATTAGGCAGGTACATGATTAGCAATTGATCTCTCGATGATGCCTAGACTCCTTCAAGCTAGTACAAAGCATGATTAAAATCAACGTTCTTCTGTTCTTCTCTTCCGTGCATGACTGAAACAATGGGGAGAGGAGGAAAAGCTAAGAAGGAAATAGAAGGCAGAGAAAACCCAGCACCACAAGACTCTTCCCAACCAGTATTTCAATTATCAGTTGAAATGGGGCATTCACCACAGGAAAGGTACCTGATATTAATACCATTCTCAACTTACCAACCAACCCCAGGGCATAAAAGTGTCCTCCCTCTGATAATTAAGCCTTTAAGTACTTTGATTAGCATGTGTCACTACATTACAGCATAGGCATGGACAAGTTGAATTTATCAGCTCGTCCCTGGGAATAAAAAACCAGCTATCAATAGACTTATTTCCTTAACATCCTAATACTGCCTGCTAATATTTTTAAGCATGTAAGAATGTTTTTTTTTACAAATGAATTATACTTTTCCCCCAAAATTCCAAACTAGAACTCAAGAATAGAGTCACTAAGAGATGCCAAAAGAGTCACTCTGTGAATTCATTGGAGGGCAAGTACCCATCTATTTGAGCAGAGGAGGAAGTGAATCATAGACAAAGTAACCTTTGAAATCTCCCTTGAGAACTGGTAGAAAAGATAAGAGAAAATTCAACAGTAAGTAACAGAATTAACCAGAGCACCAAAGTATCACTTGTGGAGAATTTTTAGATGTATTTCAGGAGTATTGTTTGGTAAAAATCAGGATATGAGCAGGACAATGAAAATGGTGGGTTTGAAAGGAATGAATGCACAGCGCAAAGTCTTGAATATTCGGATAAAGACTATGAATGTATTTTTGGCAGCTCTGGGGAAAACTGGAGATATTTTGACCATGAAGATGAAGGTGATAAGATGCGCAGTGATAGCAAAGTTCCTCTTCTCAGCTGTTGTTTGCTAAACAGAGGTTCAACTCAGCATGTCCTCTGAGAATGAAAGTTGCCTTTTACTGGTCAACTCATTGTCTTTCAATCTTCCTAAGAGGAACCAGATCACCTGAGGTTTTTTTTTTTTTTTTGTCAAATCTGACTATCTGAACATTGTTCTGAATTCTAGAACTGCACAATCAACTCTGTTGGGGTCAATGGGTCTTTCAGCAAATGGTTGAGGGACAGAGTGCTATTAAAAAGAAAGCAAAGCATGTGTGCTATGTGCGCGGGGGAAGACATTCTAAACATACCGTGGGGTATATACAATAGGTGTTTCATACTGTAAAGAATAAAATTGGTGGGAATGATAAATTGAAGCCAGGACTCAGACTTAAGCATAGGAAGCCAGTGATAGGTACATGGTGAGAAAATGAACAGAACGAAATGACCAGACAAGAGCCCGGTTAATGGGACCCGGAAACATACTTACTCAGCTGGGGTATGAAAGAACTGGACTCAGTGCTCACTGTTTTAATAGTAACTGGCCTGGTTCCAGAAAGAGAAGTAGAGCTGAGTTTCCAGATAAGGCAAGGGGAGGAGGATGGATACCATGCCAGTGTGGGTGTGCGGAGTGGTGCTGGGCAGCACTCCAACTCCATTTGACATTTTCTCTTAAGAATCACTTTTTTTAAACCCTTAATCAATTGCGGAGCTCTTACATATGCCCTTTCTACGTCCTGTGTCCTTATGTAATGAAATGAGGAAATTGAGATGTGATACAGAGATGAGAGGGAACAGAGCAGAGATCATTTTTAAACAAAGATTTGATTCTGCAGAGCAGGAAGAGTAAGACACTCATAAAAGCCATCTGATGCTATCGACACACGCCTAAGGAAGGACAGAACACTGCTGACACTGTTGATTGATGCTAATTAAATCTAATGAACCTCGAGGTAGCACAGGCAAAGTTTTAAAGAACATCTGGATGAATGGACAAAGGTACTAAAATCAAAGCAACAATGACTTTTTAAAAGTCGCTTTTATTCTACAAGAGAGGAGAAGAGAAAGGCAAAGGCATGGTTCCCTCAGTAAAACAAAATTGATCTAGGTGATTTCTGCAGCATACCACAATGCAGCCCTTATAACCACATCATAAAAACACTGTTATTTTCCACTTGGAGTAATTTTTTAATTGAATGTTGAATTCCTGAATATGAATCCATTTAAAAATAGACTATAGATATTATCCTCAGAATTCTATAAAGGCAAGCACAGCATAAAGTTCAACTTCTATGGTAACTTAGAATATTACCGCTACATGCCTGTTCCTGTAAAATTAACAGAAATGAATTGTGCACAGTGATTAGATAGGGGCTCCAAATACACTGTACTGTATACAACACTTAACATCCTAACTTAGTCATACAAGAAAATAATTCCCTTTGTGATAATAAACATTTATATACTCTATCACCAATACTTGGTTACCTTTCCTATAGTACACATCATTTGCTTAGGAAAGATAATGTTTTAACTTGAAAATCTGACCTGCCATAAATTTCCTTGATTATTTAACTCTTTGTCTGTATTTGATACACCAAAGTGTTCACTGTGATATGTTTCTCTTCTCGCCAGGTTATGAGGATTCTTTAATAATTGCTAGTTTTGATATGAGTGAGTATTTGAATACTCACTTTTAAAAAGCATGGTTCTTACTGCAATACTCAGAGAAGAAATTTGGGGTTTTTCCTAATCAATGGATTAACCCATAGATGGGTTTACTCTCAGCATTGTTTTAATCCATTCATGATCTTGAGCATATAATCCATTGATGATAAGACTTGAACAGACGAGTGTGAAGAGCTGAGAACTCTGTCAGGAGAAGCCAATGGAGGATGCAGGTCTTTCACAACACACCTTTACACAGCGTACCATTCCCGTGGCAGCCTTCTCTCTTCCCCTCCCACTTTGCCAGGAGTTGAGCAGCTTTCCTCTACAATGACTTTCTACCATGATGTTTATTGCCTCCATTCTGTAGAAATGCCTTCTCACTACTGCCAAGTGTCCATGAACTGAAAGCAAAAAAATAACAAAAAAAAACCCCATCTTCCTTTGTATTGATATCTAAGGTGTTTGTCAGTGAAGTGAAAAGCTAGCTAACACAATATTTGTGACAATGCCAATTTTTTTTTAACTAAGCAAATTGAAGGGACTTGCTACAGTGCCCCAAACAAGTAAAGGATATAACCAGGACTAAAGTGCAACATCTAAACCACTCTGCTACAGTACCTCTCTGGACACTTAGGTTTTTCTCCAAACTTGCCTCTGAAAAAGGGGAGCACTCCAATAGCACCCACATTTGCTCAAAGTTGAGATCATTTCTTGTGAGGCTTTGGGCAAGAATTTTATATTTGCTTTTAAGGTCAACTTATTCTCTCTTTCATTTCTTCATTGCAAAACATTCAAAACTTATCTGGAAGATTTATCTGGAAAATAACAGTGAGTCAGGGGAAGGCAGCATAAGGAATAGGTCTAGCAACTTAAACTTTGTGGACCACATAAGTCCTCAGCCTTGGCGGGGCATGGGTATGGTTCTTCCTGCAATTAGCACATCAAGCTCGCTGATGCTGGATCAGCTGCAGTGTCAACTTCCAAGCACATGTTATCTTCATAAAAGAAATGAGTTCCACTCACCACTGCAAGCTTCCCCAACAGAGAATGAAGTGGAGGAGCTTAAAAAGTAAAATGTCACTGTCAGCTAGAAGTGGAGAGCAACAAAGAAATGAGAAATAATACAAGCAGAAACTCCTCAACGTGACATACCAAGTCTTCCAGAGACCTGATAACCGGAGCAGACAATAGAAATGAAAAATATACATAGGGTTATAAAGGACTGAGGGGAAATGCTATTGATCTGTTGGCCACTCTGTAAGTGGAGATAATAAAAGGGAAAAAGTTCTTGACTTAGAAATGATGATAGGTAGATGTGCCATCAGAAACTCACTATTAGCGCCATCCAAGACTGCACTCCAGACACAGATTCTTGACTGATGTGATGACACTTGGGAATCCGTAAGCGATATGCCACCACATTAATATGTATTTTAAATACCCAAACCAAATTCATCCTCTCTTCCTTCCATAATACATATGATTTGAAAATACACTAATATGCTATAGGCTGCATGAGTTTGATACTGTAACAAGTTTCTGCTTAGAGAAACTAAGACACATGTTGATTTTTCTCAAAATAAATTTTAAAATGGCTCTATTGAAAATAAATTTTATATTTTTATTAACACCAAATGTACAGAAGACCAAAAAAACACTACAAATACGTAAGTCCCAACAAGATGTCTTTAAACTGCATCTGTATATTTCACATGTAAATTATGTGCACACACAATCTGATCAGGAATGTTACAGATTTGATCTTAACAGATATAACTGAACTAGTGTACATAAGGCTTAGTTCTAGGACACCTCTAACAGAGCAGAAGTCATGTAATCCCAGCCATTTGGGAAGCTGAAGCAAAATAATAATGACCTCAGATAATGCCTCCCTGTGAGTTTGGTGATAGCCTGGGTCAATTTAATTCCTTTTAAAAAAGCAGGAAATGGTGCTGATGATAAAGACCAATGGTCTGCACTTGGCTATCATGAAGGAGGTTGGGAAATTAATTCCAATTACCACAATAATAACTAATGTTAATGTTGAAGAGAAACAGATTTCTGAAGGAATTTGCATGCAGAATTTCAACTAGGGTACAAACGCATCTGTATCTGTTCATTTCATAGACATAGAAATAATCATAGGCATGATCCATGTACACAGCATCAAACTCTTATGGAAAAAAAATATCGAAGTTCCTCATTTTAAAACGAGGGTAATATTTTTCAATACACACTTTCACTAAACTAAGACAAAAGTATCATTGTTCCTGAGATGGCAATAAAAATTTTTGTTAGTTGTTTACTGCATCATAAACCAGACTCAAAACCTGCTTTCTCTGATATGTAATGGAGCTACGAGGAATATGAGTCTTTAATGTGTTCCTGCCATTTTCTCTACATGACTCTAAGCAGATCATAAATCTAAATGTATTCTCTTCAGATCACTCTTATTTTTTTCCTATTGACAACATATTTAAAATCACATCACACCCTATTTTTATACCCTTTCTCCTTTTATGCATTGTTACTCAATATATATCCCTATTACTGCCTGACAGTCATGCGGCTCTCATAGGAAGCTAACTGGTTATACTAACAACAGTTGAAGACTTTTAACATATAGTAAAACAAAAGCCACAAATTCCCTGCAGAGATAAAAAATTAATTATCGACAAATGAGAACTTAGAAACCTCATTTCAGGATTGTTTGAATAATATTTCTCAACAGCTTATTCTTATGTGGCATGTGTGTCGGTGGGTGTGTGCACAGAGAAAAGATGGCATGCAATGGGATGGGGTATAACAAGAAAAAATAATACACTGCATAACTGGCAAGTACCTGGCTGCCAAACTTTGATATTTCAGCCGACCTGATGCTCCTACTTGTGGGTGTTCTCTTATTAGAGTATTCAGTATTCAAATCAACTAAATTAACCAAATAGGAAATTACAAAAAGTGGGAAAGAATTTCATCTTATATATTAAAAATCTTCCCCACCTCTAGTAACAAAAAGAGAAGACAGATGACCTAGGTCCTCACATGCTAAGCAGGCCTGGCCATTCCTAGCTGTAGTAATCATCCCTCCAAATACATCCTTGCCCCTACAAATAAATGGTTTTCACAAGGCACCTAATGTGAATATTTTTGCAAGCAAATATAGCTTGTGTGCTTACATAATCAGAACTCTATTAGGAATTTGTATTTGCATATGCCTACAGACATAAAATGTTCAGAGAGGGTTGCCGGCTAGAGTACGGACTGCATTATACTGAAAAATACCGGTAATAACATGCTGGCAATTGCCCTTGGATTGTTCACATTTCTTCTGAAGCACTTTTCAAGCCCTTGAGCATATGAGCTTTAAACAAGTTTGATTATATCCACAAATGTATTTAATGAATCAGGAATAATGGAATTATGGAGCAAACTATAAAAGGCTATGTAGAGTTTTAAGGTTTATTTTTGCTGTTGTCATAGTAAATGGCACATGGGAGAGAACTCCATCCATTTACAGCATAGGGTTTGGGGCTTTTTCTTTCATTCTTCCACTTTAATAGAATGTAACTCTCTGAGTTACAGTTGCCAACATGCAATTCTGATCACTGAAAATAAGTGCAACAATCGTAACCTACAGAACTACATAAGGGGTGGCAGATATACATCTCTCTATCCCTCCACTGCAGCGTGAGCTTTATGCCAGGGAGCACTTGCAAAACAAAGCAAAACAAAACCAAAGTCCCAGTAGGTGATGTCACTTGGAATCATTTCGTTATCAAAAGAAAAAAAAAAAGACTTCCAATTAAGACACGACTCCAAATGCTCCTGTTATTACTACCTAGCCTGGCATTCCTCAGAAACATTTCCAGTCTGAATGAACATATTAATAAAACCTAGTCCTTCTGACTCCTGGGAGCAGGTAGTCATCAGGGTTCCTATTCATCAAAGGAGAAAAGCTACATGTCAACTCTCCAGATCGTAGACACAGGAGAGCTCAAAAAGCAAAAGCATTTTCCTCCAGTGCTCAGTGCTCCTGCTTGTGAAAGGCAGAGACTCCAACTCAGAGACAGGCTCTGAACAGACAGCATTATGACCCTGAGAAGACACAGAAAACCCCACTTCTGCTCAACATCTTCCTATCATCATGACACACCATGGCTTGGAATATTGCCTGCACTTCTTGTGCTATGAAACATAGTTACTCACTCACTAAACTACAATATCTACAAATATACTTAATATTTTAAGAAATGAAGTTCTTTGAGTAATATATTACATCAAATATATTCATTGTGAGACACTAAAAAACCCAATTAAACTGCAACAGAAATATCACTATCATTTTAACATAATAGAATGTTACATGTATATACTTAAGGATATCTAAATTTAAAATGGAGATTGGGCTAGGAACTTAAAAGACAGCATTACAGTCAAAGATGTCAAAAAAGCAGATTTATAAGTAGACCTTAAAATCAAAGTGATTTGTTCAAAATTAATATTTGTCCCATGCCTTCTGGCTATAAGACTAATGAAAGTATTCTATTTATTGTAAATTCATATAAAATGACTTTAATTACACAAAAGTGCCCTGAATATTTTCATTGTATTCCTATGATATAGACACAGGGGACAAGGTACTATTAAAACAAAATTTAAGGTTAAAATCCACTAAAATATATGACTTTCATGTGAGAATTTCTAAAAGCATAAGACACATAACATTGATGGTTTGCTGATATACGTGCATATATATATATATATATATATATATATATATATATATATATATATATATATATATGCCTTTATGTGTTTTATAAAGGTTCTTAATTTGTAGTCCAGAGTTTCATGAAACCCAAATTCTCTAGCTTAATCTCTTAACCTAGTCAGAACTATGAAAATTATAATGCTTTCTGATTTTCTGTATTTTAGGTGAACTTGAGGGGAATATATCAAATGGTCTTATTTCTCTATATATTAAAATATTTCTCTACAGTATGGTGTTTTGTCACTATAAAATTTGATCTCAAGTTTACATTTACACAAAAATGTTTGGCTGTAATTAGACACTTAGTAACCTCCTGCCTAACCAGCTGCTTTAGCCTCCTGCCTACCAGCTTCCTGTAGCCTCCTGAGTAGCTGGAAATATTGTCATTCAATACGATGCCTGGTTTCACAGAAGTCCTTGCTTCATGTTTATTCTTTCTTGCTGACTCAAAACAGAGTGTCCTGAGCCATTGAGAGGAACATCAATACATGTATCACCTACGATGTGTGTACTTTAGCCTGATTCTACTTCCCAGTGGATAAAATCATCATTTCTAAAAATTATGGAACTGTCATATAGGACAGAACAGCAACCAACAGACTGAGAAAAGATATTTACCAACACTACATCTGATAGAGGGCTAACATTCAATATATTCAAAGAACTCAAAGAAGTTAGATTCCAGAGAACAATAACTCTATTAGAAATTAGGCACAGAGCTAAACAAAGAATTCTCAACTAAGGAATACTGAATGGCCAAGAAGCACTTAAAAAATAATGCTCAACATTTTTAGACATTGGGGAAATTCCAGAAGCTGGAAAGAACCCAGATGTCCATCAACAGAGGAATCGATACAGAAAATATGGTATATTTACACAATGGAGTACTACTCAGCTATTAGAAACAATGACTTCATGAAAATCCTAGGTAAATGGATGGAACTAGAAAATATAATACTGAGTGACATACCCCAGTCACAAAAGAACATACATCGTATGCACTCACTGACAAGTGGATATTAGCCCAAAACTTCAGAATATTCAAGACACAATTCTCAGACACCATGAAGCTCAAGAAGCAGGAAGATCAAAGTTTGAATATGTCAATCCTTCTTAGAAGGGGGAACAAGATACTCAACAGAAGATATACAGAGACAAAGTAGAGCAAAGAGTAAAGGAAAGGCCATCTAGAGACAGTGTCACCTTGGGATCTATCCCATATACAGTCATCAAACCCAGACACTATTGTAGTTGCCAAGAAGTGCATGCTGACAGGAGCCTAATGTAGCTGTGTCCTGAAAGGCTTTGCCAGCACATGAAAAATACAGAAGCAGATGTTTGCCCCAACCATTGGACTGAACCTGGGCCCCCCCAGTGGAGGAGTTAGTGAAAGGGCTGAAGGAGCTGAAGTGGTTTGCAACCCATAGGAAAAACAATACTATCAAACAACTCCCGCAGAGCACCCAGGGGCTAAACCATCAACCAAAGAAACCACATTGAGCCACCCAGGGCTCAAGCCACATATGTAGCAGAGGATGGCATTTTCTAGCATCAATAGGAGGAGAAATCCTTGGTCCCATGAAGGCTCCATACCTCAGTGAAGGGGAAAGCCTGGGTGGTAATGTGGGGGTGGGTGGGTGGGGGAGCACCCTCACAGAAGCTGGGGGAGAGAGGGTGGGATAGGGGGTTTCTAAAGGGAAAACTTGAATAGGCCATAACATTTAAAATGTAAATAAATAAAAATATCCAATAAGAAAAGAAATTATGCAACTCTAATGAGCCTGAACAAAAATGCAGAGATATCAAGGAAGGAGATTTATTTTATGTTTAACACCCCCAAACTTCTAACCAAATACTAGACTGGGAGTTTGAAATACAGCATCTATATTCTCTTGTTCTGGGAGCACAAGGCCTGGATAACAGGTCAAGTTTGGGTGAATCTTTCTTTGGGCTGGCAGGTGACACGTTCTTTCTGTATTTTTTTCAGGCTCCTTTGGAAATGTATTCGCTATGCAGGCGCAGAATTAATATATCCTATATCTTGTGGTTATTTTATTTTCTTTTGTTTGTTTGTTGTATTCAATAAAATTCTGGCTTTGCTCAGGCTGGCCTTAAGTTCCTGGACTCAAGTAGTGCTCATGGTGTGCCTTCCACGCAGCTGGGCCTATGTGCATGGCACAAGAAGGAGCACTTCATGTCCCTACAAGGATTTCACTCCTGTTCTACCAGCCTCACCCTTCCAACCAAGTTTAATTATTTCCCACAGAGTTCCATCTCTAAATACAGTCACCCTGAGAAGTGAAGTTCAACATGTAAAGTGCAACTCAAATCTCCACAGACCTTTATATCAACCACAAAGTAATTCCCCATGATAATTATAAATAATTCAGTCATAACACAATGGAACAGATAGTGGATAACTTTTTTCTCAAGCTCTCTTCAGACTGTTTGACTTCATGTATGATATGAAATATACAAACAGATTCAGCGTGAGGTAAGGAGGGTCACAGTTATATCAAGAGAATGTTCAACTATTACATTAATCTTGCTAGGTAAGTGTTTCTTAAATCTAACATTCCTGCTAGAGCCAACTGCTGATGCTGAAGAGGAAAGTCAAGAGTAACTGAGAGTGAATTAGAATTGTTCATCTGATTGTTCTTTTTCACACCAGTAGAGATACCATCCCTGAAAGTACTGTGGTAAAGTGGAGGGCACACACACCCTGACTCTCTCTCATTCTGCTCTTGAGTATAGAGGCCATGTTTGAAAGAATAAAATAAACTAAGTCTGATCAGAAAAAGATCCTCCTTACAGAGTAGAGTGACACTCATGTTCTCTAAGGGCAGGACTTGAATGCCTGAATGCTCAGCCCCCAACTGGGTAGGTGCTATTTTTCTGATGTCTGCTCAGGAGTTGATGCTTTCACTCCCACTAGCCCCACCATGAGAGAGTGTGATGGGTGAAGTATAAATCATCGGCCTTAAATTAGCACATTATCCCAGAAGGGAAAAGGGAAAGGAAATGGAAACCAACATAGAGATTTCTTGGAATTAAAGGTCCTTTCTGTATCAGTATTTTCTAGGAACACTTTGCATTATCGGCGTGACTTCTGCAGCACTAGCAGGGATTGCACAGGTCTGCCTTTAAGTCTCCTTCATTTTCATTTGTAAAGTGTCATCAATGACATAATCATGAGACATAATCTGACAGCCCATCTTTTTTTAAGCATTTACAAAAGCAGAATAGACAGGTTCCTTGTAGGAAGCATGTAAAATTTCCGGAGCAATATATGAACATAGCTAAAATTTTGAAGCTGCTTATAAAGTTAAGATTTAAAATTAAAAATTTTACATGAAGAACATTTATATCACCATGCATATTGGATCACATTTCTTCAAACAAATATTGTTTACACTTAACATAGAAGGAATAATATAGAAGACAAATACATTTTCCAAGTAAAGAGTAATGTGTGCCACCCCAATGATAGGTTGTCATTAAAAACATTAATAAAGACCTGGACCAGGAGTTCCCAAAGATCCTGGTGAGAAGGAGATCCGAGTAGCCAGGGGGCAGTGAGATCTCTGCTGAGTGCTGACAGAAAGTGCGCCCCTGCCCTGCCTGATCCAGGGACTAGGACCCCAGCATTGGGACCTCTGTTCCCACACTGCAGCTTGGGGGAGCAGAACAGAGCTCGAGCCATCTGCCACCTGGACCAGCAGAGATCCAGAGACACAGACCAGGTACAAGAGAAAGGCAAGAACATATCACTGACAACAAGATGGCAAGAGGAAAGTGAAAGAGCATATCCCAAGGAAACCAAGACAACCTGGCACCACCAGTACCCAACTCTCCCATCACAGCAAACAGCAAAATGCCACACACAACAGAAAAAGAAGATGCTGACCTAAAATCATACCTCAAGACGAACATAGAGTTCCTTAAACAAGAACAGGAGGAAAAGCAAAAAGAATCAGAAGCTTTTAAAGAGGAAACAAGAAGAACACTCAAAGAACTCAAAGAACTAGAGGAAAACAGAACCAAAGAGATAAAGGAATGGAATAAGGAATTTAAAATGGAAATTGACACAATAAAGAAAACACTAAAAGAGATAACCCTAGAGGTAGAACACCTAAAAAAGAAATCAGGAGTCACAGAAGCATGCATTTCCAATAGACTACAAGATATGAAATAGAGAATCTCCGGGGCCAAAGACAACATTGAAACTTAGACAAAACAGTAAGAGAAGATACAAAAAACTAAAAGCTCCTAACCCAAAATGTTAAGGAGATCCAGAACACAACAAGAAGACCAAACCTAAGGATAATAGGAATAGAGGAGGGAGAAGAATATCAACTAAGAGGCACAGTAAATATCTTCAACAAAATCATAGAAGAAAACTTCCCTACCTTTAAGAATGAGATGACCACGAAAATAAAAAAAGCCTTCAGAACTCTAAATAGGTTGTACCAGAAAAGAAATTCCTCCTGACACATAATAGTCAAAACACCAAATGCCCAAAGCAAAGAAAGAATACTAAAAGCAGTAAGGGAAAAAGGTCAGGTAACATATAAAGGCAGGCCAATCAGAATCACACCCGACTTCTCAACAGCTAGAAGAGCCTGGACAGACATCATGCAGACCCTAAGAGAGCACAAGTCCCAGCATAAGCTGCTATACACAGCAAAATTATCAATCACCATAGATGGAGAGATGAAGATATTCCAAGACAAATCTAAATATACACAATATCTGACCACAAACCCAGCACTACAATGAATTATAGGTGGAAAACCCAATACAATGAGGGGAACTACATCCTAGTAAAAACAAGAAAACTCCTAAACAAGAAAACCAAAATAAGAAAGAGACACAGACACAACTCAACCTACAAAAGCAATAATAGCAGGAAACAGCAACCACTATTTCTTGATATCTATTAACATGAATGGACTCAACTCCATAATAAAGAGACATAGGCTATCAGACTGGATACATAAACAAAATCCAGCAATTTGCTGCATACATGAAACTCATCTCAGAGACAAAGACAAATACTATCTCAGAGTAAAAGGTTGCAAACAAAACTTCCAAGTAAACAGCCCCAAGAAGCAAGCTAGAGTGGCTATTCTAATATTGAATAAGGTAAATTACCAACCAAAAGTTATCAAAAAAGATAAGGAGGGACACTTTTCATTCATTACAGGGGAAATCTGTCAGGAGGAACTCTCAATCCTTAACATATATGCTCCAAATACAAAAGCACCGACATTCTTAAAAGAAACCCTACTAAAGCAAAAAAAAAATACATTTCAGCCCACACAATAATAGTGGGAGACTTTAATACCCCACTCTCACCAATGGACAGATCATGGAAACAGAAAGTGAACAAAGACACTGTAAAACTAGCAGAGACTATGAACCAACTGGAATTAATAGATATCTATAGAACATATCATCCTAAAGTAAAAGAATACACCTTCTTCTCAGAACCCCATAGAACCTTCTCAAAACTTGACCATATAATTGGACACAGAATGAGCCTCAATCGATATAAGATTTAAATACTGCCAGGCATCCTCCCAGATCACCATGGTCTAAGGCTGGTCTTTAACAACAACAAAGACAAAAAAAGCCCACATACACATGGAAACTAAACAACACTCTGTTAAACAATAGCAGGGTCGGAGAAAAAATAAAGAAAGAAATTAAGGATTTTCTAGAATTCAATGAAAACAAAAACACAACATACACAAACCTCTGGGATGCAGTGAAAGCAGTACTGAGAGGAAAACTTATAGACCTGAGCACTTCCAAAAAGAAACTGGAAAGAGCCTACACACGCAACTTGACAGCACAGCTAAAATCTCTAGAACAAAAAGAAGCAGATAAACCCAAGGGGAGTAGACAGCAAGAAATAATCAAACTTAGGTCAGAAATAAACCAAATAGGAACAAAAAGAACCATTGAAAGAATCAACAAAACCAAGAGCTGGTTCTTTGAGAAATTCAATAAGATTGATAAACACCTAGCCAGACAAACTAGAGGGCAAAGAGAGAGTATACAAATTAACAAAATCAGAAAGGAAAGTGGAGACATAACAACTGAAACTGATGAAATTCAAGAAATCATCAGATCCTACTCCAAAAGCCTATACTGCACAAAGTTGAAAAATCTGGAGGAAATGGATGAATTCCTAGACAGATACAAGATCCTAAAGTTAAACCAAGACCAGGTAAACCATCTGAATAATCCCATAACACCTAAAGAAATAGAAGAAGTCATCAAAAGCCTCCCAACCAAAAAAAAAAGCCCAGGTCCAGACTGGATCAGTGCAGAATTTTATCAAACATTTATTGTGGACATAACACAAATACTCTCCAAACTATTCAGTAAGATGGAATCAGATGGAATACTACCTAACTCATTTATATAGGCTAAAATAACCCTTGTTCCTAAACTACACAAAGACCCTACAAGGAAAGAGAACTTCAGACCAATCTCAATTATGAACACTGATGCAAAAATACTCAACAAAGTCCTTGCAAACCGAATCCAACAACACATCAAAATGATCATTCACCCTAACCAAGTAGGCTTCATCCCTGGGATGCAGGGATGGTTTAACATAAGGAAATCCATCAACGTAATCCACCATATAAACAAACTCAAAGACCAAATTCACATGGTCATATCACTAGACTCTGAGAAAGCATTCGACAAAATCCAACACCCCTTCATGTTAAAAGTCCTGGAAAGAACAGGAATCCAAGGCCCATACTTAAATATAATAAAAACAATATAAAGCAAACCAACAGGCAACATCAAACGTAATGTTGGGAAAATTGAAGGAATCCCAAAAAAATCAGGGACTCGACAAGGCTGCCCACTTTCCCCCTACCTATTCAACTTGTACTGGAAGTCCTGGCTGGAGCAATTAGACAGCAAAAGGAGATCAAGGGGATACAAATCGGAAAGAGAGAGGTAAAAACATCACTCTTTGCAGATGACATGGTAGTGTATTTTAGTGACCCCACAAATTTTACGAGAGAACTCCTACAGCTGATAAACAAGTTCAGCCAAGTGGCTGGATGTAAAATTAACTCAAACAAATCAGTAGCCTTCCTATATTCAAAGGACAAACATGTGGAGAAGAAAATTAGGGAAAAGATACACTTCACAATCGTCACAAAAACTATAAAAAACCTTGATGTGACTCTAACTAAGCAAGTGAGAAAACTGTATGACAAGAACTTCAAACCTCTAAAGAAGGAAATTGAGGAAGATCTCAGAAAATGGAAAGATCTCCCATGCTCATGGATTGGAAGTATCAACAATTTAAAAATGACCATCCTACCACAAGCAATCTACAGATTCAATGCAATCCTCATCAAAATTCCAACCCAGTTCTTCATTGAGTTGGGAAGGTCAATGTGCAATTTCATCTGGAATAACAAAAGACCTAGAATAGCGAAATCCATCCTCAACAACAAGAAAACATCTGCGGGAATCACTATCCCTGACCTCAAGCTATATTACAAGGCAATTGTGCTGAAAACTGCATGGTACTGGTACCAAAATAGGCACATGGATCAATGGAATAGAATAAAAGATCCAGAAATGTGACCTCACGTATGTGGTCACCTGATTTTTGACAAAGGAGCTGTAAACATTCAATGGAAAAAGGACAGCCTATTCAACAAATGGTGTTGGTCCAACTGGAAGTCAGCATGCCCAGGAATGAAAATAGATTCGTTCTTATTTCCTTGTACAAAGCTCAAGTGTAAGTGGATCAAAGATCTCCACATTAAACCAGATACACTGAAACTACTAGATGAGAATGTAGGGAAAACCTTAGAACACATAGGCACAGGAGAAAATTTTCTGAACAATACACCAATGGCTCAAGCTCTAAGGTCAAAGATTAACAAATGGGACTTAATGAGATTCCAAAGTTTCTGTAAGGCTAAGACATTGTCAAGAAAACAAAACAGCAGCCAACAGAATGGGAAAAGATCTTTACCAACTCCACATCAATTAGACGCCTAATATCCAAGGAATACAAAAAACCAAAAAAGCTAGACACCAGAGAATCAAACAACCCTATTAAAAAATGGGGTACAAAGCTAAACAAAACATTCTCAATTGAGGAATATGGAATGCTGTGAAACATCTAAGGAAGTGCTCCACATCCTTAGCCATCAGGGAAATGCAAATCAAAACAACCCTGAGATTCCACCTCACACCAGTCAGATTGGCCAAGATCCAAAACTCAGATGACAGCAGATGCTGGAGAGGCTGTGGAGAAAGAGGAACACTTCTCCACTGTTGGTGGGGATGTAAACTGATACAACCACTCTGGAAATCAGTCTGGCGATTCCTCAGAAAATTGGACATAGTACTACCTGAAGATCCAGCTATTCCACTTCTGGGCATATACCCCAGAGACACTCCAATATACAACAAGGATACATGCATCACGATGTTCATAGCAGCTCTATTTATAATAGCCAGAAGCTGGAAAGAACCCAGATGTCCTTCAGTAGATTAATGGATACAAAAATTGTGGTACATTTACACAATGGAGTACTACTCAGCTATCAGAAACAATGACAACCAAATTCTTAAGAAAATGGTTGCATCTAGAGAATATCATCCTGAGTGAGATAACCCAGTCACAAAAGAACAGACATAATATGCAGTCACCGATAATGGGATGCTAACTCCAGAGGCTTGCACTCTCCCAGAAACAACTCACAGACTGTGTGAAATTCAAGAAAATAAGAAAACAAAACAAAACAAAACAAAACAAAAAACATTATGCTCAATCCTTACACACCAAGAAAACTTTGACTAATTCTGGGTTCATCCTGTTTTACATATCCTTTTTGCTCATTGTAACTAGTAAGACCTTAATGCAGAGTATCAAACCAAAAAAAAAAAAAAAAAAAAAAAAAAAAAAAAAAAAAAAAAGCCAAATACTGACTAAAGTGTATTTGTATACATTTATGCAAAAATGTTTAAAAATTTTTTCTTTTATCTTTGTTTTTTAAAATAAAGTTAAAAAACATTAATAAAATATAAAGTTATTTTAATTCTAAAGAAAAGACTTTACATTGCTTAGGAACAAAATTCCTCATTAGCCTATTAGGATAAGAAAGGATTGGTGTGAATAGATAAACTTCCTTTATTATGCAAATAAGGCTATAAGGTGCTAACTGCTTTTGAAATAATTGTTACAAATTATACATTATTTTCCAATACCATAATAAAAATTGGACAATCTTGATATGGCATAAAGAAAACATGCAGCTTTAAGAAATAATACAGTACCACAAACAGATGGTATCATAAATTACAGTTTTATAAGTTAGGGATACATTGTGCTGAAGGTTCATTGAACTATAATGGATTTTTATGAATTTACCAAACAGTAACTGAGACTAAACACTTTAATACTGGTTTAATATCATTTTTATTGTTCTTGATTTTGTGTTTCATTTTGTATAACAAATGAATTTTTATCTCAAAAACTCAATTGTTAATTAGAAGCAAGTCATTGCATAAATAATTCAAGGGAAGGCTAGCCATGACCAATTACTTGTAAAACAGGATGGGCAGAAGAGTCAGACCAGGGTAAGTTACCACACTCTGTTGTGAGTGTTATGTGAGTTACAGACACATCTGTGAAACTGAATCACTGCAGAAACCTGAGTACCCGTGTTGACCTGCAGAAGACCACTGTGGACAAAGTTAGACACCAGGCCGTGAACTAAGGGTCTTACATTCAATATTTGCCTAATGTTTTTCACTGAAGATCAGCAGATTAAGATTTTGAATCTAAGCACACAGTACACACGTGCTGAAATGGAGGATAGAAAAAGATCGTTACATTAATATTCTCAATATGAGAACATATATAAGAATGTTATTTTTTTATTCTAATACACTAGGAATCTCAAGAATAGAAGTTTCTGAAGCAACTATGATCTACGATAGACCCTATTACAACCAGGAGTTGAGAAATAAATATGTGTAATAAAGCAGTCAATTGTGTTATGTTTACAAAGATGTCTTAAAGACCACTGAGATATGAGGAAGAATTATTAATATGCCAGCTCCATCCCCCCAACAATAACAATAGCTAAAATCCTCTTGGGTAAAAACTGTTTTAATCAGCTTTCACACAGTTTGTGCGATTTCCACTTAAAACACATTTATATGTGTTGTGTGTATCTGTGTGTTTGATTCAGCCTTTCCATCTTGTTTTTGTTCTGATGGATGTTTTTCATTGTTTATTCTCAATGAGTTTTTTAAAAGATGCAGCCCCATCTAAAATGATAAATTTCTAACTATCTCACTTTGAATTAACAAAGGCTAAGAAGTTAACAACAGTCCTCACTGGGGTTGCAAGCACGGCTAACCTGTCCACCAAATTTGACAATTTCTACAATCATGTTTGTAAATATGACTGTTCTCATACCTAGATTTCATTTTTAAAGCACAAGCTAGCCTGAAATGATATCCAAAGAGAAAGCTATGACTTTGCTAGAGGAGTTCTGTGAAAGATTTTTAATAATAATAAGACCAGGTGAATAAGCCGAACAGGTCATTCCTTGCTGCCTTATCTATAGCAACAGAAAATCAACATGATCCATAGATTATTTTCTTTAACCTAATATTAAGCTCTGTTATCAAATAGGTGACACATTTCTCCTTGGTGTTAGGTAAGGTGTGAGTGAGGAAGATAAGTATGTATTTGTTCAATTATAAGCTACAATAGTTACAGAGATCAACAAAACCAGAAGTTGGGATCAAGGGCCAAGTTAATGTAAAACTTATCAGTTGTACCAAAATGAAACTCAAAATCAAGAACAATTCAAGTGATATAAGATGACGTTTAGTGATTCTAACCAAACAAGTGAAAAATCTGTATGACAAAAACTTCAAGTCTCTGAAGAAAGAAATCAAAAAAGACCTCAGAAGATGGAGATCTCCCATGCTCATAGGTGAGCAGGATTAACATAGCAAAAATGGCCATCTTACCAAAAGCAATCTACAGATTCAACGCAATCTCCATCAAAATTTCAACTCAATTTTTCTCAGAGATAGGAAGAACAATTTACAAATTTTTCTGGAATAACAAACACAAAGAAGCAAGAGAGAAAAGCTATCCTCAACAATAAAAGGAGTTCTGGGAGAATCACCATATCTGACCTTAAATCTATACTATAAAGTGATAGTGACAAAAACTGCCCGGTATTGGTACAGAAAAAGGCAAGTAGATCAATGAAAGTGAACTGAAGTCCTTGAAATAAAGCCACACACATGTAGTCACATGATCTTTGATAAAGAAGTTAAAATAATTCAATGAATAAATGACAGCATATTTAACAAAGAGGGCTGTCTCAAGTAGTCCTTGGCATATAGAAGAATGCAAATTGATCCATTCTTATCTCCTTGTAAAAAACTCAAGTCCAAGTGGATCAAAGACCACTACATAGGTTGGATCTAACAGAAAAGAAAGTAGGGAAAAAGCTTGAACACATTGATTGGTATGAAAAAAAATTCCTGAACAGAACACCAATGGACCATGCTGTAAGATCAAAAATTGACAAATGGGACCTCATAAAATGTAAAAGCTTTGGAAGAGAAAGGACACTTATCAATAGGACAAAATGGCAATACAAAGATTGGAAAAAGATTTTTACCAACCCTACATCCATCCAATACAGAACTAATATCTGAAATCTATTTAGAGTTTAAGAAGTCAGACCCCAGAATACCAAATAACCCTATTAAAAATAGGGTACAGAGGCAAATAACAAATTTTCAACTGAGGAATCTCAAACAGCTGAGAAGCACTTAAAGAAGTGTTCAACATCCTTAGTCATCAGGAAAACGCAAATGAAAGTGACCTCAGAGATTTTACCTCACAACCATCAGAATGGCTAAGATCAAAACACTCAGGTGATAACAGATGCTGGCAAGGATGTGGAGAAAGAGAAACATTCCTCCATTGTTGGTGGAATTGCAAACTGGTACAACCATTCTGGAAATCAGTCCGGTGGTTCCTCAGAAAATTGGAAATAGTTGTACCTCAAGATCCACCTATACCACTACTGAGCATATACCCAAATAATGTTCCAACATATAACAAAAAAAAAAAAAAAAAAAACCATGCTAAACTATGTTTTAGCAGCCTTATTAATAATAGCCAGAAGCTGGAAAGAATGCAAATGTCCTTCAACAGAGGAATGGATATAGACGATGTGGTTCATTTACACAATGAAGTACTAATCAGCTGTTAAAAACAGTGATTTCATGAAATTTTCAGGCCATAGATGGAACTAGAAAATATCATTGTGAGTAACCCAGATATAAAGAATGAACATGGAATGTCCTCACTGATAAGTAGATATCAATCCAAAGTCTCAGAACACCCACAATATAACACACAGACCATACTGAGCTTAAGAAGGAAAATCAAATTGTAGATGCTTCAATCCTACATAGAACTGGGCACAAAATAATCACAGGAAGTAGAGGAAAGAAAGGATTTGGGAGGGAGAGGAGAAGGGGAGGGGAAAGGGGGGAAGGATTAGGTATTGTAAGGGACAGAAGTGAGAGGGTCAGGAAATTGAAAAGTAACATGTAGCAGTGGGAGATGGGGAAAGGGAAGTAACCACTTCAAAGTCCCAGGCCCCAGGGAAACAAGAGGCTCCCAGTACTTAATGGGAATGACTTTAGTCAAAATACCCAACAAAAGGGAGACACAACCTGTAGAGAGCACTTCCAGTAGATAAGCATGGCCTCCACTCTGTTGAGGGATAGGGCCACCTACCCATATCAAAATTTTTAAACCAGAAATGCTCCTGTCCAAAAGAAAGACAGGGACACAAAAGGAACAGAGACTGAAGGGAAGGCCATCCAGAGAATGCCCCACCTAGGGATTCATCCCATTGGCAGACAACAATCCTACACTATTGCTGATGCCAAGAAGCACTGGCTGACAGCAGCCTGGGTTAGCTTTACCCTGATAAGTTCTACGAGCACCTAACCAATACAGATTCAGATATTCACAGTTAACCTTCTTACTGAGCCTGGGGTCCCCATTGGAAGAGTTAGGAGAAGGACTGGGGGAGCTGAAGGAGATGGCAACTCCATAAGAAGAACAATACTAACTAACTGGACCACCCAGAACTCTCAGGGAATAAACCACCAACCAAAGAGTATACATAGATGGAGCCATGTCTCCAGACCCATATGTAGCAGATGATGGCCTTATCTGACATTAATGAGAGTGAAGGCCCTTGGTCCTGTGGAAGCTTGATGCCCCAAAGTAGGGGATGCTAGAATGATGAGATAAGCATGGATGGGTGGAGGGGCTCAGAGAGGAGGTGGGATGGGTGTTGTGGGGGGTAGGAGGAATATTATTTGAAATGTTAATAAAATTATCAATAAGAAAGAAGAGGGGCAAGGTCTACTGTTTGATTAGAAATTAAAGTGGAAAATTTTACATTAGCACATTTAAGCTGTAAGATCAATGATCTGGAGGGATGGTTTCATTTCTGATCCTTCCTAGTGGGATGGCAAGAAAGAGAGTATGATGCATTGCTTACATCAAAGTCTAGAATATATATTCCAAAAAAAGGGGATCAGAATATTAAAGGTCAGATTAACTGTCTTTTTTTTTTTTTTTTTTCAATTTCAACCAATGGTTGAAGAAACTGGAGTTTCTCTATGGTACTGCAAAGCAAACCTGAAATAAACCTCCCCAGAATCAATTATCACCTGCAAGTATTTACCTAAGAAGCCATTCAATGATATTTGATAGTTAAGTACTTAAATTCAATGAGGACCAATAACTCAGTCCTAGCATTGTGATCAGAACGTTGGTTTGTATTTGTTTCTGACTTTCTAAAACCATTACAGCATCATCCAGCATTTGATAAATAAATGAAAGTGGTTTAAGCAAATGAAAATGTTTTGAGCCTCATTAAGCATCTCCAAAGTATTTTTTTTTCAGAAATTCATCTAGATAACTATAACTATGGCATAATCAAGGACACTGGGTGTTCATTAATGTATGTTCACTCAAGTGAATATAATCTACAGTTTTTAATGACTAACACAAATTTCTACTGTGAGCTTGATACTTCATACACTATCTCCTAAAATTTCTTTAGTAAACCTCTACTATGAGCATCCTTTGTGTTTGAAACATTTGGAAAAAAAAAAAACTCAAGAAGAGTGAGTTGAGAAATAGAGATTAAGAACAGAGTAAGCACATGGTCCCTTTCCACAGGGAAATAAAGGAGCAGCCAACTCTAGGGAAATAGGAGAAGTTTGAAGAAGTGTTATACCTTTGAGATTTTTCTAGAAGGAATCAAAAGCTGATGTATATCAGAAGGAATGAAAATTGTTTCAAGCATTGTTTAACTATTTAGGATGAAAGATGGATTTGAGGAATAAATAATATGTATACTCAATGGGTGATGAGCATCTTAAAGAAATCTGGACACACTGTTCAGGTTTAAAAATTATGCTTCAGAAATAACCATAAGCCCTGTCATAAATCTAGTTGATATTAATGTACTCTTGTACTTTGTCAATGGTATTTCTTTCCAACCTTTTGATGGTAACATGTAATTGTTAAAACTATCGAATTATCAAAGCATTTGAATTAAAGCAAAGCACACGGTAAGTTTGAGCCATACATTTTGTAATTCATGCGGGATTGAACTGTCTTATAAATTGGCTGCTTTTTGAGCTAAACAAAGTAGCATGCAGGCCTACAGCAAGGAGCTGAGATATGGCTACCACAGGGTCTTCAATGATAAGTAAGACCTTCAGGACAGACGTCAGCTATCCTGAGGCTATGAAGTTTTGTTAATTTAAACTATGGCTATAGGATTACATTTAACAAGTCAGTGTTTCTCCACAATGACAAGTCTTGTTGCAAAATTGCTTTCATAGTCATACTACTCTAGAGCCATACAAGACCCTGAACTGTCCTTCAGCTACAGCCAACAGCAAGCCAGAAATAAGCCTTTCTTACCTACCTGCCACATAGGCCAAATGAAGGTAAATAAGGCATCCATGCAAGAAATTAACACATGGTGGAAACAGCACTGAGCTCCAGGGTAAAATGCAGTCTTGTGTCAAAGGAAAAGAACTCAATGAAAGTAACTTTGCAATGAAATTTCTAATGGTATTTCATTCCTATAATTTGGAGATTTATTCTAGGAGAATAACAATTTGAAACCACTTTTTTTCTTTCATATATATTCTTTACTATCTAGATTGGTTGTCAAGAAATGCATTCACAGGTTGTTACTTTGCTGCTAAATATAATTAACATTATGTTTTTCTTATTAATATTACTCATCATTCTTGCTATTTCTGGTTCTCTGATTTAGAATGTAAATGAGCATTGTGTACCAATATTCAAACTTAATTCAATCATAGGAGTAGAAAATAATTTCTCTCATTTTCATCAATAACAAATTTCAGGTTATGATTTTATAAAAGACTGTTTTAAGAAATTAGCAACAATATACGAAGAACAAAGGGATGTAGTTTCATTCACATGCATAAAATGATTATAGTAAAGAAGTCAACTGGCCCTCAGAGAGTGTCATGTCATGTTCTCATGCTCTGGGGTTGGTGTGGAGAACACACTACAAAGGAAAGACAAGGCTGAAGCCCAAGGATAGGCTCTGTAGATCATAAGGTCAGGAGGAGAAGAGCAGAGCACAGCAACTTCTCATGGGAGCATGCCCAGAATATGACAGGAGAGGAATTAATTAGCACCACGGTTATCGAAGACAATTGCAATGAAGCCTTCCACAGAGAATTCAGAACTGTGAACCACAGCAAATGCTCAAAAATACTTCCAGAGAGCATGGTCACACTCTCCAATGTCTAACTGTATGGGTAGATCAACATGTGCCACACACATGCTGCTTGATGTTGGTGTGATCAGAGGATACTGTTTATATACACATGTATAACACATAGTTTTGGTGAATGCCACCCATGCTTCAGTATTTTTGTATGATTTCAGTCATGAGTGGTTTGCCTGGCATCTTAACCTGGAGATTCTGAGTCATGAACACCAGACTAGAAACATTCTAAGCCAGTCATGTACAAATTTATTCTGGGATTTTTCCTAACGTGTACAGTTCTGCAGGTCATTGTAGGTTCTCATACGCGGGCTAGACTCATAACAACTAACAGATAATGATTCCAGAAAACACATTCTTATCTAAGCTGTCAATATAATTCTGTTAATATGATTCCAGACAAGATGACTCAGTTTGTAGAGGTGCTTTCTACCAAGCCTGATAATCTGTTTTGGTCTCTGGGACCCACATGGAGAGAACCAGATGACCTGCTGAAAGGTATCCTCTGATATATACAATATACACTGACAGACACACACTCACACACACACATACATACACACACACATGGGGGGAGAAAGAGGGAGAGGAGAAAGAGAGAGAGGAGAGAGAGAGAGAGAGAGAGAGAGAGAGAGAGAGAGAGAGAGAGAGAGAGAGAGAGAGAGAGAGAGAGAGAGAACACAGCATAAGCATTAATGGGTAAATGAATAGATGTAACAGAAAATTTAAGAAAATAATAGAAAATTCTAGGAGATGGCTGGATGAATATTAGATAAAATTCTTCAAGCAACTCAGTGCACAAGACAATGAAGACTCTGGATTTAGAAACAGTGACTTCAGCAGAATCCAGGAAACTGGGCTAGACTTGTGTGACCTATGACCTGAAGAAACTTTGGCTACAGAAGTACCGAACTGTGTCCAAGTTTTCAGGCTTGTACAATGGGACCTATTAGGGTGTGAATAAGTAAGTTTCCTGACTCAAGACATTTTTTTCGTTAAATAATAGAGCAAAACAAAACATTACACCACATTATTTGTAGCAAACTCTGGGCCATGCAATGCTTTGCTTCATTATAATTTATGTCTTGGGGTTTTGTATAATGTCTATCCCTGGGACATATTTTAAATGGATTAAAGCCACTGGCCTTGTGCTGACTTAGCATTTGCAGTTTAAGAATGTATTCCCCAGAGTGGAAGGATTATAAGAACATGAAATTGACCCACTGGTGTAAGAAAAAAAAAATCTCACCTTGAGGTAGGTGCAGGGTGAATAATTTCATAGTCTCTGTACATTAATACCAAGTGTATCACTCTGTTGTCTTTGATTTTAGGATCTGATCAAGTGCACTTATTAACTTCCTTGGGAAGGAATTCTTGTATGGTTCTTGCTCTGAATCTTAACATTTTTCCTCTACATTCTTGACCAGCTTCTGCTTACACTGTCAATATCCACTTACTAATATTTCAAGAGTTCTGCCTGGTGACCCAATCTGGAAAGAAATAGAAACCCCAGTTCCCCTCTGACCTCCAGCCATCACCTCCTTACCCTAGAAACCAAAATTTTATTTCTTTGTTGATAAAGGGTTGACTTCCCTTTTTGAATTTTCCATGCACAATTAGCAAGTGAGATTCTAAGGCCCAACATATTGAAAAATGTTGTAGAGTACTGCCCATTATATTCCTGAATTTACTGCTCCATGAGTCCTAAAGGGCCAGTGTGGAAGCACAGCTGAATAAAAGCATGGGAGGTTTCTCCATTATACTTTAGCTGGATTATGATAGCACCAGGTGCTGGCTATTCTGAGTCTGAACTGGAAAAGTAACCCTATGTTTAAAAATGGGTTTTGTAGCTGGGTGGTGTTCATAGCCCATTCCTTTAATCCCAGTGCTTCAGAGGCAGAGGCCAGTCTGGATTACAGAGCAAGCTTTAGCTCAGTGATGGCTTCACACTAGGAAGGAGGTTAGAAGCAGAATAGATAAGAACAGCTCTTGGAAATGAGTTCTATATATTGGTCTATCTCTGGCGCCTTAGCTGAGGAATTAGAAATTCACTTGTGATGAATGCAAGATGCTCAAATGATCTTCTGAGACAATAAAAAGACCACTGGGGTTTGTCTCCTTGGCTTTTTCATTTTTCTTCTGTTTTCAAACGTTCAAAAATGCATTAAAATGCTTATGTGTATCGAGCACCATGTTTTTCTTTAATTCTCGTCTTACCTTGTGTTAAAAGTGAGCTTACTTCATTCTAAGCCATTGAGTGTTACTAGGGGATGCTAATGACTCCAAGCATCATAATGCTTGGCTTAAACATAAGTAGGTCTTCATGTAACCAGGTAAGTGTTGTTACGCATGTAACAACAATTAATGAAAAAAAGGCCATGAGATTGAAAGAAACAAAGTAGAGTATATAAGAGGGTTTGGAAATCGGGGCAAACCAAGCCAAAAAAAATCATTAAATAAAAATCTCAAAAATAATATATCTTCATATATATAATATACATTATATATATATATATATATATATATATATATATATATATCTTATATAAACAAGATTCTATTACTGCTCAGAAATTTAAGCATGTCAGCCGAGACTTCAAGTGCTCTCTTTACCTTTCCTTATGTCCATGCATTTCCCCTATGAAATCATGTGTACCACATTTCTCCATAATTGACTTACAAGGGGAAGAAGGTTGCTAGGAGGACAATGTAATCTGTCTGATCCTGCTCATCAAGAATGTTATAGTTGTGTACCTTGCTGTTTTTGTGGGACTCATAGCAGTAGAAGGAGGGACAGTTTCTGACTCTGTTGCCTGCCTTTGGGACCCTTTTCCTCCTACTGGGTTGTCTTGTCAAGCCTTGAGGTAAGGTGATGTGCCTAGACATATTGCTGCTTGATAGGGCATGTTTAGTTAAAATTTCAGGGTGTAGATCTGCCTGTTTCTGAAGAGAAACTGGGAAGCAATGGATCTGGCAAAGGGTGGAACTGAGAGAGGACAGACTGGGAAGAGAGAAAGAATGAAAGATTTAATAGATAGATAGATAGATAGATGGATAGGTAGACAGGTGGATGGACACATGATAGATAGATAGATTAGTCAGACAGCCAAACATATAGACTAATTGATCTCCATATCCTCACAGCAGCGTGGCTGGGTCACAAGGTTCTTCATAGCTGCAAGGAAAGCTGCTAATGAAGACTATCAAAGGTTGCAGAGAAAAATAACAATTCATTACTTGTATTAGACACATTGAACACCCAGGAAATATTGGGCTCTACTAAGGATAAAGGAAAATATGTATCAAAACTGGAGAAGAGTGTTTAAAACTTTATATCATTTGCAATGAGAAAGACAATGGGTCAAAAATATCAATATTTCTTGTCTTGTTTTCATAAGATCAAAGATTTTAATCTGTAACTTAAGATACTGATAACCATTTTGCATGTTCCATGTGACTCTAAAGTTTAAAAAGAAAGTATCCAAATTACATTAAGGATGAAATAGAAAAGTTCTGAAGAGACACTGGAACACCTTGATTCCTCTCTAAGTCTGTATCAATGAAAAAGCTCTGGAAACTACCAGACTTTCTCTAGAAACTATGGCAATAACAATAAGAGCTAAACGAGATTTTGAGAATTTGTTATTGTTTGGACTATGCTTTCAATTCTGGAAAGCAAATTGAAAAGTGTCATTGAGCAACATGAACTGGCTCTGGGGGACTCTAAAGCCATTAGAGACGGCTCAGAGGTTCAGAGCATTGATTGCAATTCCAGGGGTCCAGAGATCGATTCCAAGCAACCACATGGGGGCTCACAATGATCTGCAATGGGATCAAATTCCCTCTTCTGGTTTGTCTGAAGAAATCAATAGTGTACTCACATAAAATAGATAAATAAATAAATAAATAAATAAATAAATAAATAAATAAATAAATCTTATAAAAGGTAGGTAGGTAGGTAGATAGATAGATGGATAAATGGATGGATGGATGGATGGATGGATCGATGGATGGATGGATAGATGATTAGATAGATGATAGATAGATAGATAGATAGATAGATAGATAGATAGATAGATAGATGGATGGATGATTAGATAGATGATAGATAGATAGATAGATAGATAGATAGATAGATAAATAGATAGATGGATGATTAGATAGATGATAGATAGATAGACAGATAGATAGATAGATAGATAGATAGATGGATGGATAGATGATTAGATAGATGATAGATAGATAGATAGATAGATAGATAGATAGATAGATAGATAGATGGATGATTAGATAGATGATAGATAGATAGATAGATAGATAGATAGATAGATAGATAGCAGGGTACACTGCTAAAATAACAGTCAGAATGGCAGAGCACTGGGTTGACTTTAGTGATCTGATGCATTAGACCTTCTTGTAATTTTAATAGTCACTCACTGTGCATGTATAACATTACAGTGCCAGCGACCCTCTCTCTCTCCCTCTCTCCCTCTCTCCTGCTCTCCCTCTCCACTCCCCCTCCCCCTTCTCTCTCATCACTCTCCCTCAACCTCTTTTTTCCTCTATGCCCCCAATCCACCCTACTTCCTTCTGTTCCTCTTGTCTCCTTTTGCTGGAGAAACACAGTCGTGCTTCCTGACTGCCTTGGCACTTATAGGTCAGGATGGCCTCCAATTCTCCTCAAGGTAATGAGTCTCCACACTTGGCTTAACTGTGTTTTTCTTATTACTAAACAAGAAACAAGTAGAGTTCCACTCCTCTCCAGGATTATATTTGAAGAACAGAAAATGGTTAATTTTTAACAAAGAAGTGCATGCTTCAAAAAATCCAAACATAGTCATGATTACTTTTTTTTTTTTAAGCAGGCTTGTAAAGTAAAGGTGATGTTCTATAAACTTAAGACATGTGTTTCTCTGCCTTTTGCTGTGTGACTCATCTCGTATCTCCTTAAGTTTCAGCTGTAATTTCTGGAGATAAATCATGAGATTTATTGACACATAAATAAGAATATTTAAGACGAATAAGGGCTAAAACCAGTCTCTTTGAATTCCTGCCCATTAACTAGGACATTCCACTATAAAATGTACCTGTATTTAAATACTTAGCATATCTTTTTCATATTACTTCACCCTTTTCTTTTGTATGTTCCTTAATTGATGACACATTATAGATGTAACAAGCTGAATTCATCCATGTCAGCATTATTATTTTAGGAATCCTTTCTCCTAAGGCATATTTTCATCACCAACACAGATATTTCAAAATGGAAACGTTACTTTCCTTTTGCTTTTTGTTCTTAAAATATTTTATGCATTAATTTTCCTCCTCATCTTAATATATGAAAGCAATAATAGGAGTAATTAATGTTTTGCTATTTTACTTCTCGTGTATGCAGAATCGTCATTTGATTATCAAATCCATCGAGCATCTGCAATTAGGTCCTACTCTGTTCACAGCTGCTGTCTTCTCTCTGATAATGTGTGCTCCTTTCTGTGCCGCCGTTGTTTTCGAGTGTGTGCGTGATGTGCACTGCTCAGAATGAATCTTCAAAACAAATGTGGTTGCTCTTTCCACCCTCTAGGACAAAACGAAGAGATGCTGTATTGAGTGATTCCCTGTGAAAGTGGTGCTTTTAGTACACGCGCTCTTTTGTGATGGTGAATGTAATAAGCGGCTTTGTGAATTTAGCTGTCCTGTCATACTGGGATTTCCAGATGTTTGCATAAAGAAGAGGTGTGCAATGTCAGGCCAAGGGGACATTTTTTAACTCACTCTTCATCCACAGCACACACACACACCACAGAGAGAGAGAGAGAGAGAGAGAGAGAGAGAGAGAGAGAGAGAGAGAGAGAGAGAGAGAGAGAGAGAGAGAGGACAGATTCAAAGAGAAAACATAACAAAATTTTCTTTTTAAAATAAAGAAAAGAAGTTATGATTTAACAAAATTGGTAATGGTAAGCTAACCTGTGCCTTTACACAAGAAAGAAAAGCTCAGGCCAGATGTCCTTCAACAGAGGAATGGATGCAGAAAAGGTGGTACATTTACACAAAAGAGTACTACTCAGCTATTAAAAACATTGACTACATAAAATTCTTAGGCAAATTTATGGCACAAGAATATCAACCTGAGTAAGATAACCCAATTACAAAAGGACACACACAGAATGCACTCACTGAGAAGCTGATAGTAGCTCAAGACATTAGAATAGCCAAGAAACAATTCACAGACCCCATGAAGCTCCAAAACAAGGAAGACCAAAATGTGGATGTGCTTCTTAGAAGGGAGAACAAAATACTCACCTCACGGGAGGAAACATAGGGACAAAGGGTAGAGCAGGGACTGAACGAGAGGCCATCCAGTGACTGCCTCACCTGGGGACTATCACATATGCAACCATCAAACCCAGTCACTAGTGCTGATGCCAAGAACTGCTGACAGGAGCCTTATAGGGATGTCTTCTGAGAGGCTCTGCCACAGCCATACTGATAGAGATGAGGATGCTTACAGCTAACCATCTGACTGAGCATGGGACCCCAATGGAGGAACTAGAGAAAGGACTGAAAGGGTCTGCAACCCCATTGGAAGAATAACAATATTGATCCAACCAAACACCTCAGAGCTCCGAGGGACTAAAACACCAACCACTGAGCACACATGGAGAGACACATGGCTCCAGCTGCATATGTAGCAGAAAATAGCAATGTTTGTACATAGAGTCCTGATAGTTTCCTCTTGAATTTATTAAAACAAACTTTTGATATCTGTTATCTTTAAGGTAAAACAAACAAACAAAGAAACAGAACAAACTCAAGTATTTGCCATTCCCAATGGGGAAAAGAAACATTGTAGAAAATCTACTTAATTATTCCTATAGAGACTCTGATGGCACAGTTAAGCCAACTCATTTGAGATGAGGTTCAAATTCTTTTTACTTGAACTTTCTAAATTGACATAAAAATCACCATCATCATGAACAGTGAATTCAGGATCGAAATCCTTTTCTAAGTAAAATAAGCTAAGGCTCAATGAAACGAAGAGAGGCTAGCTTAATTATAATCTTAATATCTCAAAAATTTAAAGCCTCAAACATAATTCTTTTTTTCTTTCAAGGCAACATTTTATTTTCACAGCTGGGCCAGGCTTACACTGTCACTCTCTATTGGCAGAAATATAGTGGCCCATGTCAGAAACAAAGCCATTTTAATGGAAAATAAGAAAGTGATTAAAAACAGAAAACAAAACAGGATTTTACAATTATTTTCTATGATCATGGTAGAGGAACATGCTATGGGTTTGTAGTCAGACCATTAACATATCATGAAACATCCTGGTTAGTCCATTCTCAACACAATGGAAACTACTTACAATATGTATTTGACAATATTATTGAGAAAAAAAAAGTGATCTTTAGCCAAGGACATGATCAAAGTCTAAAATTGTTTAACTAAAATAAAAGATGAAGTCACCTGTTTCTTAACAGCCACCCAGACACAACTTTTCCTCTCAGATTTGATGCTTGGAGTGACTCTGGACACTTCTTGGTTAGGTCCTTTTATTGATTACCTTGTTGTATCTTTAGTGAGCACCATTAGGTGAAAGGTGGGGAGCAGGGAAGGCTGTGTATGGTACCAAACTACTTCTGAAACACCCTTCCATCAACATCTGGGATTTCATTTAAAAGATCTACAAGCAAACATGGTTGTTTGATAAAATGGCTCTGCATTGACTGAAGTGTTTGATCCCTTGGTCCACAGGGAGTGGCACTATTAGAAGGTGTAGCCTTGTTGGTGCAAGTGTGTCACTATTGGGATGGCTTTGGGGTCTTCTAGGTTCAAGCTCCATCAATTCCAACCAGTCTCTTCTTTCTTGCTGCTTTTGGGTCAAGATGTACATAAGATGTAGAACTATTGGCTCCTCCAGCACCTTATCTACCTGCATTCTGTCATGCTTCCCTCCAGGGTGATAATGGCCTAACTCTCGGAAAATGTAAGCTAGCCCCCAAATTAAATATATTTTCATAAACAGAATTGCCTTGGTCACAATGTCTTTTTACAAAAATTGAAACCCCAAGCAAGACACAATCATTGGGGGCTGGGGGTTGTCTGATTGGTTGATATCGTTGTTCTCATATGGGTTGCAAACCACTTCAGTCCTTTCTTAAACTCCTTCATTGGGAACTCCATGATCAGTCCAATGATTGTCTGAAAGCATCCCTCTCTTTATTTGTCAAGCTCTGGCAAAGCCTCTCAGGAGACAGCTGTATCAGGCTCCTGTCATCAACCATTGGTTGGCATCTGAAATGGTATCTGTGTTTGACATCTGTATATGAGATGATTCCCCAGTTCACGGGAAGTCTTTAGATGGCCTTTCCTTCGGCTCAGCTCCATACTTTGTTTCTGTATTTCCTCCTTTGACTATTTTGTTCCCCCTTTTAAGAAGGACTAAAGCATCCACTCTTTGGTCTTCCTTCTTCTTGAGCTTCATGTGGTCTGTGAATTCTATCTTGGCTAATCACATATTTGGAGTTAATATTCAGTTGCTGGTGATAACATACTGTGTGTGTTGTTTGGTAACTGGGTTATCTCACTGAGAATGATATTTTCTAGTTCCATCCATTTGCCTAAAAAATTTCACGAATGCATTGATTTTAATAGCTAACTAGAACTCCATTTTGTAAATATACCACATTTTCTGTATTCATTTTTCTGTTGAAGGACATCTAGGTTGTTTCCCACTCTGCTATGAACATAGTAGAGTGTTTGTCTTTTTATATGTTGAAGCATCTTTTGGGTATATATTTGGAGTATCATAGCTGGGTCCTCAGGTAGTGCTAGGCCAAATTTTCTGAGGAACTGCCAGACTAATTTCAAGAGTTTTTGTACCAGCTTGCAATCCCACCAACAATGGAGGAGTGTTCCTCTTTTTCCACATCCATGCCAGCATCTGCTGTCACCTGAATTTTTGATCCTATCTATTGTGTCTGATGTGAAATAGAATCTCAGGCTTGTTTGAACATTTCTTTAGGTGCTTTTTGGCTATTTGAGATTCCACAATTGAGAATTTTTTATTTAGCTCTGTAGCCAATTTTTAAAATATAATTATTTGGTTCTCTGGAATCTAACTTCTTGATTTCTTTGTATATAATAGATATTAGCCCTCTATCAGATGTAGGATTGGTAAAGAAAATTTCCCAATCTGTTGGTTGCTGTTTTGTCTATTGATGTGGCTTTTGATTTATAGAAGGTTTGCAATTTAATGATGTCCCATTTGTAAGTTCTTCATCTTAAAGCATAAACCATTGGAGTTCTGCTTAGGAAAATTTCCCCATGTATCTATGTGTTCGAGCCTCTTCCCCACTTTTTCTTCTATTAGTTTCAGTTGTGTCTGGTTTTATGTTCTTGATCTACTTGGTCCTCAGCTTTGTACAAGGGAAAAGAATGGATCAATTTGCATTCTTCTACATGCTGATGACCAGCTGAACCAGCACCATTTGTTGGAAACACTGTCTTTTTTTTTTTTTTTCAACCATCCAGGAATCTTTTTAAACAATAGTTCGGTTTCAGACTCTGGGACAAGGTTACTAAGATATAAAATTTACATACCAAAGCAGACCTAGCCTCAAGGTTATCCCAGTATCCTTCAGTCCCTGCCTAGAGTACCCTGCACCCAACCCTGAATTTCCTAGTCCAAGGGCTGGGCTGTGTTTCCTAGAGAGGTTCTCCCTATATAACACATACTTTTTGGTCTCCTTGTGCTCTGAATCTTCTCCTTCTCTTCTCTCCTCTCTCTTCTCTCCTCTCTCTTCTTTCTTCTCTCTCCTTTCCTCTCTTCTCTTCTCTGTGCACACACTTTTGCTCTCCCTTCCCCATCTCCTCTCTTTCCCTTCCCATGGCTATTTCCTTGACTTCCTTCCTTGGCTGCAGTGAACTCATCTGCCCTCTTACCATTAAACCTTTCCTTAATATTATCTAATCTGGCTTAAACTGTCTCAGTTGACCAGCAGAGAAATCCCTGAGCTAAAGGAAATGGTAAAAACATTCGAATGACCGCTGCATTGGGGAAGCAGACAGAAATTCAAAGACCAAACTTCTCTTCACACTTTGTAGGTGGAAAGTAAGCAATGCCATCCTAAGTGACAGAAATGAATAGGTTTTTCTCATATTCTTTCTTGTTCCAATTACCTCTCTTAGATGCCAAAAGATGAGAATTGGGAAGCTAACCAGCACTTTATTTACCTTCTAGTCTTACTCAATGAGAACAGATAAAGGAGTCAATAAAATCCAAAAGTATGTAAACATAAGTGTTTATAAATCTATAGATATATAATGTACTTTTCATATAAATGTATATAAAATGTATAAAGTATATGAGTATAAATAGTTTTGTGTACCATCCAGTAATTCTAATAAAAATATTCATATATAAGACACAGAATATATATTGCTTAACGACAATAGTTCTATATGGGTTAATTGACTTGCATATAGAATCGTCATTGAAAAACCCATGAAAATAACCTAAAACTTAAATTTTTCACAACACAACAATAAAGAAGAAGTTAGATGATGGATCAGTAGAGGCTTGTTCTCTAGTTCCTTTGGTTATTTCTTTTTCTGTTGTTGCACAAAGGATTCCATTTTAATTTTGCACCAAGTGCTGCAAATGTGTACATAGCCCTCCTTGGAATGAAAAGGTCGACGAATGCTGGTGGATGTCACAAAGAGGAAGAATTGTTTCACAGAGCCTTTGTTAAACAAAGGACATGTCAAGGGACCTTCGAGAGATGTTTACTGCAGACTAGTGAAGATATAGATATTTGGTAAGTTCATGAAAATAAAAGAGAAAGAAAAAGAAATATCTACAGGAAAATAAATCTAAAGGGTGAACTGTTTACTCAGAATGGGAGAGGTGCGGTGGTGTAAGAAGAGGGAGACTGAGAAAATGTTCAAACACCTAAACCTGAATGAATGGCTACAATCCTAATATAAGAAACAGGAAGCCAAGTATTCCACCCTGCACATGTTAATTTATTAATGGAAGAGAGGATAATCATGTGTCCCTGGCCTGCTGGACAATGTTACAGAACTGAGAGAAAGCATGGCTACTGTCGTGGATATACAGGATCCTGTAGAATTAAAGAAAATCTTAGAGGAATACAGTAATAGTTAGAGAGAAGACAATTTGCCACATCCTAGGCTTTACTCTTTTACTAAGGCTAGGAGGTAAGTGCAAACTGTATAGCCCAAGGCACTGGAGAGCTGAGACAGGAACACATACAAACAGAGGTCTGAAAGTTTTATTTTAGGAATATTTCAGTAGAATATTACAGTATGTCACAGAGAAATGCATGTGAGAAATCACAGAAGTATCCTGGATTTTCAAATATCCATTCACAAGAGACTATAGAATACATAATTTAAGGACAGTAGCTTGTCATGAGATGTCAAACTGAAGACAATGAGAAAACAAACTGGAAAGAAATTAAAAGGGGTTATAAATGTATAGCTTATTTACATGATGCATTTTGAATGCAGCTAGGCCCTATAGATAAGTCTTAAGGGAAATGTCAAAACTATGCATTCATATTTAAAATTTAGTAATTTAGGCTATATTTTAGAGTAGTCATCATTTTAATATGTAAATGCACATAGACAAAAAATAATGATATATGAAAAATACATGGTCTTTTGCTACCTAGTACTATGTACTGGACATGAGGGAAAGCAATAATAATCATGTGTGTATTTTGATGCCCTCAGCAAGTATGTGAAATTCCCACTGACAGTTAAATGCCCACAGGACCCTGGAAATAATCCAAGAGAGAAACAAATATGCCAACATCTAAGCTTTACTCTGTATATGCCCCGATGTTCTCCATCCATGTCATCAAAGAAGAGGAAATGGAAACAAAAATAGAAAGTTTACTCAGGAATAGTGTTAGACACTGAACAGAGTTAAGAATGAATTAAACTTGAGGCACCCTGTCAAGCATAGTGCTGTGTAAATCGGACAAGGAGGCTGCATTAGACTGATTCTCAGGAGGAACTCAGGGTGGATTTGGTGGTTTCAGAGAGTTAGAAGGCAATGGCTGCAATTCAGGAGAAAAGCAACATGTGTGCTAGCCATCAGAAGAGAGATCAGAATAACCTCTCATGAGCTATACCTATATCGGATCTGCCCAGCACACCTGTCCTTTAATCAAGCAGATAGAGTTATAAAAGGCAGGGCTATGATACGCTACCACATAATTCCACAATCAGTCCTATAGAACATAAATATGAAATAATAAGAATAGATTGAACAACTTCGTAATCCGGATACTTCAACACAAATTATATGTCGGCGAAATCTAAACTTAAAAATAATACAAATAAAATAGCTAATGTCTTTTAGGAACTATCTAAAAAAGGACATCTAGTTACAATTATCAATAAGATTGCCATTATGCATGTTACTTGACATTTGTGACACTTGGGAACTACTGTTCCTATGAATGATGTCATTGTACCCATTCATTAGATGCCCCCACCCCCATTATAGTTTGAAGAGATATACACTGGTCTTGGTCTGAATTGTTGCATGGACTAGAAATAATGAGAACATGTTTTTTCCAGAGAGACTTTCATTCTGAATTCTCCCATAGTCACTGGAGGTTGGACTGATAAGGTTACAATCTACCACCCGTGTTCTTCGTGATACAAAAAAAGAGATGCTTACCTCCTCCTATGCCAGTTGTAAATGTAGTGCTTCTGCCACACAATAAAAATGACATCAGTGGAAATGCTCTACAATGCTCTTGACTTGTGCTTAAGATGCCTCAACTCTTCATCTATGAAGAGCTGGATAAAATCTCAGAGATCTTTATCTTAATTTGTACTAAGGCAGTGTGTGAGGCAGGCTCACAAATTACTTGCAACAGTGTCCTCACACCTCTTTTCAGGCTTTGCAAAGAACTGCAGAGCAACCGAAACTGGAATCATACAGACTACTTATCTTTTTCTGCCCAGAAGCCTAGGAAAGAGCTGAGGCTCACAGATACTCAAGACTTGTCCCAGGACACCCACTCAAAAGGCCATGCTAGAAAATGATAACTGACCTGTTCTAGATCACTTTTCACTACAGTATATCAATCATTTTTCATGTATTTTAAGCTTTTTTCGTGAATTATATCATGTACCCTTTTATGATTTATTACCACAATGTGACATTCAATCCATTCATGATAGGTCCTGAAGCAGAATTGTAGTTCCCCAGAGCAGAATTTTCTAAATCTCCAATCATGGCCTCAAAGTCTTCACTTGAAAGAAATCGGTGTCTTAATTTTATAATTAGGTACAAATAGAACCTGCTGGAATGATGTTTTTGTTTTTCCTAATTTTTGAATGATGACAGAAAGAGATGCTTTTTCCTAATGCCTCCTGTCCTTTTAAGTTATTGCATTTAGGCAGTCTATTTGTTATAGTCTACAAAATTTCATCATTTTAATACACCATTTCTTTATGCACTACAGTATTGCTAAGTTTTATGGTTTCCATTCTAATCTTTTGCCTATACAATGTTATTTTGGATAGTTTTGTCCATGTCTGTGGGAAAATAGGTTCATATATTATCTGTTGATCATATGGCTAGAAATGAAAATACTGGGTTTTATATATATATATATATATATATATATATATATATATATTCATGAGCATGATTTATGTCCTAGTAAGGCTACTGTTGATGTTAGGAAACACTATGAACAAAGAAACTTAGGGAGGAAAAGATTTATTTGGCTTATACTTCTTCATCCTATTTATCACTGAGGAAAGGACAGGAACTAAAACAGAACAAGAATCTAGAGGCAGGGGCTGATGTAGATGCCATGGAGAAATACTGCTTACTGGCTTGCTTGGCCTACATTCTTATAAAATCCAGTACTACCAGCCAGGAGTAGATTCACCACACTAAGGGTTCGACCTTCTCCCATCAAATGCTAATTACTAAAATGCCCACAAACTTGTCATCACCTGGATCTTATAGAGGCATTTTCTCAGCTGAGGTTCTCCCCTCTCTGATGACTCGTGTGAGAGAAGATGACATAAAAGGGTCAGCACAACTGATCTAGACAAACAAACACATTGCTTTTCAACGAAAAGCTTTCTATTTTCAATTTACCCCCAAGGAGGCATGTCAATATTAATATCATAATATATAACATAAATAACTTTAGGTATCCAAGTATTTACAAATTCAAAACTTTCAGTCTTTTTAGAACTCCCAAATCTCTTTTAAAAATTCAATTTCTCTTAATGTTGGGCTTCCACAAAAATCAAAACTTAAGTTATGTATTTCTTACCTCAAGAGGAAAGGAGGGACAATTCAGAATCAGGTTAAAGAGAAATCAATCTTCAATGGTGAAAATGATGCAAGTTTCTGGAAGCAGCCCCAAAGCTTCTGTGCACTTCCAAAGGGTTTGGGTAATTCCTCTGGCTCCGCCCTCTACACTACATACATCCTCTCTTTGAGGATCCGCCTTAGCTTCTCTCCATTGCTACTGTTGTTCTTGGTGGTCATCCAGGGCAGTGCCCCTCCAAAATGCCGGAGTCCTTTTCCACAATTGGACTGCACCTTCACCAAAGTTTTCTGGGTTTTAGTCTGCTCCCAAGCCTCAGTTTCTCTTCCTGACACCTTCAATAATGGGGATTCATCTGCTACTAAAGTTGACCCTTCACCAACTGTGCCTATCCTAGCCTCTCACATAGCCACACCTCCACTGGTTCTGTGAATCCTTGATGCCTTCATATAAGTAAGGTCCACAGCCAGTGCAAGGTAAAAACTCATCCACATTGGAACACAGGTTTTGTGTGGTGACTTTCAGGAAACATTTCCAGAAGGTGTCACCTCTATGTCACCGGTATTTCCTAATCACTGCTAACTTCTCGGATCTAATTGGCTGTCATCAATTGCTCCAGAAAAGCAAGTTTCATTTCAACAATGCTGGGGTCTTGTTCTTCCTGCTGTTGTTGTTAATCACAATTGACTCTGCAGCCCCAGCTGGCCAGATTATAGATTCTTAATTAAAAGTAGCAAGTAGTTCACATAATTTTTAAGTAACTCTCAAAGATCCTTCTAGGTCTTCACCACCACCCTTTTCTGCCCAGTCTCCAACAGAACAATTCACCAAGTGTGGAACACTGAGTAGGTCCTCTATGTCAGAGTTCCCTCCACGGTCATTGAAAAGACAACATACTCATGTGTGTCACAACAATACTCCACTCCCAGGTACCGATTTCTGGCCTGGTTATGAAACAGGACCATTTTCAGTCCTTATTGATGTGATGAAGCACCATGACCAAAGCACATGGGGAAGAGGAAAGAAAGCAGGCTATTCTTGTTTTGTTTTGTTTTTGTTTTTTTGTTTGTCTCTTTGTTTCTTTAGCCTAATCTTCCCCAGCACAGTTCACATCAAAGGAAATCAGAACAGAAGCTCAAACAAGGCAGGAATCTTAAGGTAGGTGCTGACACAGTGGGGTACTCCTTATGGGCTTGCTATGTGTAGCTTGCTCAGCTAGTATTATTGTACAACTGTGGACCATTGGGCCTGGAATGTCTGTGCCCACAATAGGCAGGGCCCGCTCCTGTCAATCACTAGGAAAGTGCTGTGCAGACTGCCTACAGCTGGGACCTCCTGGAGACATTTTCTCCATTGAGGATCCCTCTTCTCATGACTCCAGCTTGTGTTCCAGCTGATGTAAAACTGGCCGGCACAATTTGCTTCAGTGACCACTGCCAGGCTATTTCAGGACACACTTAACACATTCATTCCTCTGCTGTCATTGTTGAAGGGTATGTTCACAGAACTTTATAAAGATTCACTGCATAACTCTTATTATATTCCTAAAAGCACATTAACTCCTAAGAAACTAAGCAAATTGAGAAACTGAATCTTCTCATAAAGGTACCATTTTAGTGAGGCAAAGGTAACAGACATATAACCAAAAAAAAAAAAAAAAAAATGTGGAAAAAAACCCAAACAAACAAAACAAAATCAAACCCCAAAATAATAACAATAAAAATGAATGTATCAGTTTTATTACTGTTAACATTCCTTCTAGGCTCAGCCCCACAACCACCTGGCAACAGGAAGGCCTAGTTCAGTATAATAGGGACTGTTTGCCATTTCCTTTCTCTTCTTTACTCTCTTACCCTATTACTCTCTCTGTACTTTTCTCCCCATTCCCTTCCCCATCCACGTGTTCATGGCCCTCTCCTTCTCCTTCCCTCCCCCCTGTTTTTCTGATTTTCTCTGTTTTTACTCCCAAAACTCTTCTTTCCATGCACTAAATAAACTATATTCTATACTATGCTATGGCTGGTATCTCAAGGGAAGGGATTTCTCAGCATGGGCCCAAAGAGGCATCCCCACCTCACCATACTGCACCTCTCCTAAACATCCCTGGTTCTTTCTTTCTTTTTTTGATAAAACACAACAATTACTTTTGTACAGTACCAAGATTATTTGCAACAGGAGAGTGAGAGACTGCCGTAATGGTAATGGATAAACCCTGGGTTTCATTCCAAGTCTGCAAAAATAAAGAAAAGTATAAGACTACTAAAAAAAATAAATAAACCAAAAACCTCAGATCCTCCCATTGTTTTTGTTTCCATGGCACAGACCTCATAGCTCTGCTCACTCCAGTTCAGAATGACTATTTATAAGTAACATTTACAGCAGTTAATGATTGCGATCTCAGACCTGGGGACAAGCAGAAGTGAGCTACCATTCAGACAAGAATGTTGGAATTACCAGTGAAAGATGAGTTATACTAACACATACTATTCTACATGAAACTATACTATACTATTCTATACAATACTATACTAAACTATAAGATACAATACTATAATAACTATAACAAGTGTAACCACTTATACTAAGAAGGAAAGAGCCCTTCAAAGAGTAACTTTATGGGCAACACTGCCAGGATTTCAGTATCCAGTGTGTAAAAAAAAAAAAAACAAAAAAACAAAAAAACAAAAAAAAACAAACTTTAATTTAAAAAAGAATAAAACTAATACAGGGCATTTTCTAGATTATACAATTTTATGAGTTGGCAGTTTGTGGGTGACAGAGACAGCTCATAAGCCAAGACAGTCAGCCTTGGGAGTCAGATTGGAACAGGGGCTGTCAAGCTTTAGGAAAAGCCTGTCTCTGCACCATGGAGGGATAAGCCCAAGAGTGAAGGGAAGACAACAAATGAGGAAATATCCAGTAATCTCAAATACTAAGAGTGTAGCTCCAAGGAAGATGGAAGAAAAGGCAGATGAACTGAAAAATATCTTACAGCTGTGAAGACCTCACAGAGCTTGGTTAAGCCCTGTTTTCAGTACACGTGATAGCAAAAAGAGAAGGTGGAGACCTAGAGATGCAAGAGAAAGCACCAGGGGGATAACTACAAAACACATGTGGAAGGGAGGAGTGGGCTGCAGAAGTCACCAGCAAAAAAAATTCATTCCCAGCCCTGGCACACACTTGATGGAGAGACAGGAGCTCTACTTTATGACTTTAACCATTACTGGAGACTCTGCCCTTTTCCCCAGCACCAAAGCTGTCATCATCATTAAATGGAGCATATGCAATAGGTAGAAATGGCATGAGGTTTTTTTAAATGAAGAAAAGATTCCATGTGACACCCCACCTTTACTTTCAGCCATTCCATGCATGACTCTGATAGCAAATATCTTGACTGGGACATTGGGAAGAGTGAAGTTCATTGTTTGGGAGGCTTGGAGAAGTTGGGGGCTATTCGCTGAGACTGGCATTTTTCCCCCTTTAAATTGCATTGGCACATCAGTTGTCTTTTATACAATTTTCCTTTGGCGATCCAAAATATACTGAGAACTCCCATTTATATGCACCACTCAGAAGCTAGGGGACTGTGACTGAACTGAATGGCATGTACCATGAGCACTATGAATTATCAGGAGGCTGTGATGTGTGAAGACCACTGAAGAGTTCAAGCTTGTATTCTACTGTCATTCTAGTGACAGCATCTATGCCATCAGTACAGAGAGATGTACAAATCATCTGAGAGAAATGATAGCCCTGTTGGACATCTTCAGGAATCCAACACTAACCTATCCTGAAGTGGGAAGTATATGGATTTCAGAGACATCAGCTTAGAGTATCCCTTCTCAGTCTTATTGGTGCTGACACTTTTCAACTGAAACCTCACAGCCACAGGCTACCCACACCTACTGCACGCTGCTTTTTCAGCATAACAAAGGCTACTGACAAGAATGACCCTCTTTTTGTCACTCCCAGTGAATTTTATTAATAGCTCAAAATCTTTTTTGCTGCCAAATTCCTCACACCCAGACAGGTTTGTCAGGCATTGAAAGGTTAAGGGGGTTGAAAATGTATCCTTTCCCCTATCCCATTGTCCTCAGATTCACAACTCCTCTCTATGGCTACTTCCATTTATTTTATCTAAGTTGTTGAAAATTACAACCCCTACTCTATGCAAGAAAAGCTACTCACAAGCAAGCAAAAACAGATCACCAGAAAGAAAACTAAGAGAGAAGAGTTGAGAAGCAGATTGTTAGTGAGGAAGATGAAATACCAGAAAGAATCAAACAAGTATGAAGGACTCAAATCAAGATGTTTGATATTTTCTCACAGATGACAAGGAGAAACTGTTGAAAAAAAGTGATTGATGGTGACAGCTAATACTGCACTCTTTGAAGTGTGGACAAAAGAAAGAACATGATGAGGATGAGTCAGATAATATTTTGGTTTTTCATGTGTTGACTGTGTAGATACAGATGGATAGATGGTATTCTCAGTGAAAAAGTAGACTGAAGGCAAATACCATTTTGAAAAAACCTCATATTAATCTCAGAAAGATCACAATTTTATTAAAGCAAAAGATTTGTCAAGTGTCATTAGTTCCCCCACCTGCCTTCCTCACTCTCCCCTTGTTAACAAAGGAATAGATAATATTTTAATTAAGGCAGCATCTCTTGTTTGGAGGTATAGCAATGTGTTGGATTCCTACACAGTAAGAAGTATACAGAAAAAATGTCTGTCACTTCTAGACACTCTATCCTAACATGAATGTCTTTGCTTCCACTCCTTCCTTCTGTGTCATTAATACACAGAAAAATATATAAGTGATGACACATTTTTATCATGTGAAGAAAGGCAATGCAACTGTGAATGACATGAGACTAAAAAAACTACCTAATACCACAAAGGGACCTACTATCCCTTCCTGTGTGTATAAGAGAGATTAAACACGCACAAGCACAGGCTATGAAGTAGAAATTTCTGGTTTTGTTGGAGACTCAATTGCATCATATGATGCTTTTCTGGAAGCTGCTTGATGAAAGGGCATGTGCTGTTGGGCTGAAGTGGATGCTTGTGAGGACACATGCTGTTTGGATAAAGTATAAGTATAATCCTACAGACAATGGACGATGCTCGGCCACTGGTTCACCTTGCAACTCTTTGCTGGTTTTTATTTTTTGTCTTCCTGACCTTGGTCTTTGCTGACAATACTCTTGCATTGGTTCACCCTGATTTCTTCATTGACCTTCATGTGTCATAACACTGTAGAGAGAAACACACTAAAGAACGTCTGGCGGTGTTCTGCTGCTTCTGTGGACTCATGACAAACACATTGGCCAGTGATAAACTGAACATAGGGAAAACTTTTAATGTGCCACTCATCTATAGAAAGGGACATATATGTAGTCTCCAACAAAGCAATGGCTGTGTTAATGAAGTTGAAGAGGCACTATTCTGGTGGCATCACTAAACAAAATATGAACAGTGCTACGTTGACATCAAGGTGAAAAGAAAGGGTAACAAAAGAATGCTCAAGTTTTGTTTAACAAACTGAAAGAGCACATACTGTAGTGGAAATCAAGGAAGAGGAAAACTAGAGTTAAAACTGTACTTGGAACTAGTTGTTAATACAAATGTTCCAAAGGTAATAGGTTTGCTGGATATTTTTAGGTCTCTGTAGTTAGCGATTCATAAGAAGAGCAGAACAAGAAGAATGATAATTCTGTAATCTGAACAAAGTGTGGGCCTTCCATTTGAATAGTGAAACATTGTCACAAGCATGACACCGGTGACAAACCAACCCTGTGGGAGATAATTAGTTCATATGGGTGCAGTCTCAATGAAGAATGTATTAGTAGCTTATAAGAGACCACCTGACCTGAATTTGCAGCATGTGGGCACAAGTGAGAGGTTAGAGTGTATGAACAAGAAACACAAAGTTATCCCACCAATCATTAAATATTTCAGAGGTTGAAGTTGGAGTTCTCAGCTAAGCCCAGAACATTAGAAAGACTCTACCATTTCTCACACTTCTGTTGTTATTTAAATTACCCATGTTAAGGTATCACTATAGCAACCTGGACAAAATCTGATAAAATGTATGTGGCATGTTGTTGCTCTGAGGACTAACAGAAATATCACTGGAAATGTAAACAAATAAATTAACCACTAAGAGAACATTTGGAAGCTTTTAAGGAGAATATAAAAAGACTATGAGCAGAAAGAAGTGAGCATGCACACACACACACACACACACACACACACACACACACACACACACACACACAGCAAGTGAAAGTGGGTGTGAATCACCTACACCCTTGGTAGCACAGTTGGAGAAATTACTTTCTATGTAAACCAAGCCAAGGCAAGATATTTTACTTTACATTTCAATGTGATGATTCTAATGACTATGCATAATTTGTGGAGGACAACTTGAAGACAATGACACATAACAAAACAGAAGTGGAATGGCTTAGGCTAGAATGCTTCACGTAAGTAGAAAACAAAAATCATCCCCCACAAGCCTCTACAAATCAGTCAGAGATTATTCATAAGCAGGTTTGAACAGATGCCCAAGAGGAAAGTGCAAATTGGAAAGAGCCATAGTCAGATCCACTTTGTTTTATGGCTCTTGGCTACATCTGAAATATTGCCAGGGCTTGTGGATCCAGTGCTTTTATATTGGGTATTTGATCCTGGGGTCTTTTTCTTGAATACTAATTATTCCAACACAATACATTATAGGAAATGAACACTGGTAATAATAAACATGAGTTAATTGACTTCTTTTGCACGTAAATCATTCATCCCTTCACTTGGCAAATGTTCATTACAATTACAAATAAATTCAGAACTATAAATAAAAAAGCCCAATATAACACGTTTAAAACATATAGTAGTTATGTTGATTTTGACCACTAAATAGGGAATAAATTTCACCTCCAAACAAGTATCTGTTGTGTCTGTTGCTTTATATCTGTAACAAATCAGTGTCATAACTATAATTTTATATTACAAATTAATTAGTAATTACAGGCATCATATATACATATATACACAATTTTGCTTGTATACATGCATTACACAGACACATAGAATGTTCTGCAGAAACAACACAGTGCCCCATCTTTTGAGGAAGAGCAATAATAATCACGGCATTTTCTGGCTTTTCAGGAAAAACAATTCATCATCAAACTTAGTTTGAAATTATATTTCAGTTCGAATTAGAGCTCTGCAGAGTCTTCACACATCACTGTGTCTATTTCATTCAGTTTTAACTGCAAAAAGAATAGAGCCACAGAAACTGAATGACCTCGGGCTTCCTAGTTCCAGCCTCCTCCCTTCTTATTGCTATAGCAAACTCGGAGTCTGCAGAAAGAAGCCCTGAGGCTAATGAGTAAATTCTGCAGAATATTATCTCTATACCATCACACCCATTTAAACAACCATAACTGCTTCTCAAACATAAAACTCTGATGTAGACCCATGAGGTGTAGTCAGTTACCCAAAGTCACACATGCAGTCTTATACGTACATACATGCATACATACATACATACATACACAAATATACACACATATACCTATGTAGATACATATATATGTATATCATTATGTACATATATATTAAGAGAAAATAAAAAAAAGGCCTTTAGTCTACTAAGCTATGGAAGGGAAGTTAGGACAGAAGGCAGAGAACAATTAACATTTAGGCCCCAGCTGGAATTTTAAAAAGGTTTTGGACATTAGATAATACCGTGCTTTCTGATTGTTCCAACAAGACATACCATCTCCCTAAAGGCTTGAATGATTTTCAGATTTTATTTCTATTCTTCATTATAAGTTAAAGAAAAGTTTGTAAAACTTGAATTGTAGAAACCATAATTAATATTATATATTTACCTAGACCGTTAAATATGTTATATATTTCAATATTCATAGTTTTAAAATTAACATTCAACCTCATTGTTCTTTTCAGTTGCTTGGCTGACTAAACCATCCTGGCAAGAATGCACTTACAATTAGATATACATATCAAATACAATAAAAATTATTAAAAGACAGTATTCTAATAAATATATCTCTGTGCAAGAAATCAGTTGGGAAATGTTGCATGTATAAGATTTTGTACCATCAAAAACATCTATAGACTATAGATAAATGTTAGCATCATCTACTTTTGCTTCAACTTTAACGAAATCACTGGAAGTAGATTAGTTGTTTCCTATAATCACCTGAACAAGATCACTTGCAGGTATTTTTAGTTCATTCTTTGAATAAACAGCAGAAGTACTTACACACATCCCACTAACAGAGGTAGATAAAATTCAGTAATGCTAAACAACATGACTAAGATCCCTGATAAAGAATCTCAAGTATCCCAACTATGGAAAATGAATTTAGCAATAAAATACATTTATTCTATAGGTAAATATGAGGTACAAAACAAAAAGCATATATTTGCTAAAAATATAACAAGTGTGGATCACAAAATAATTACCTATATTGCATTTGAATTTAGAGCAAACTAGTTTCTTATATAACACAATACATCTCCAATATTAATAGCTGGAAAAATAAGTTATATCCTATATTTCAGGCATGTTAGATGCCAATTGTTGAACAAATTAGTGTGTGTTTACCTCCTAACGTATTGCCCTTTCTAATGTCTACTCCAAGAAAAAAGGAAGTAACGAAAGAATATTACCACATAAACAATGTTGGTATATATTCTTTTGCTCTAATTTTTATACATGTTGAGAAATGAACTTTTGGTCAGGGCAGGTAATTATGATTACAGCATATCACTTAAAAGTATAGAATCCTCTTTTCCTGTCGCCCTGATGCACAGAAGGCATGCATAGAAAGAAATGTTAGATAGGCAATCATCAAGATAAGACAATAAAAGAACTTAGGAAAATAATTAATATGAAAGTTAATATTTGTTGGAATTTCAGGTCTTGATACAGTTCCACAGATATTGTCCAGCACCAGAAGTTTTCTAAAGTCCTGCATAATTTTTGCACAAAACAAGTTCACTGTCTAATAATTCCCAGCACATAAGACGAGAATCAATCCAGGTGAGGACTAATTTTCATAGTCTGACCATTTTCTTCCAAATAGTGTTTAATAATTTTAGATCTTTTGTAGAATGATCTAAAATGGTGCACAGTATCTGATCTTATGAAAGTCATGCAAAAATTAATGTTATCTATCTGGTAAACATGTTTAGTTTTTTTAAGTAGCCATTTTATTTTGAGTAATGAGCCAGGTTGTTGTACAAGTTTGACCTTATTTAAAAGAGACAGTTTAGATATCTCTCTCTCTCTCTCTCTCTCTCTCTCTCTCTCTCTCTCTCTCTCTCTCTCTCTCTCTCTCTCTCTTCTCTCTCTCTCCCTCTCTCTCTAATGAACAACACAACAGTAAAAATCACAGTCAGAAAAATAGTCAGGCAAAAGAACTATAAATTTTCAACAGCAAATGTTTCTGGTAACCATGTGGAATCAGTTCCAGAAGGCCCACCACATGTACACACCAAAATGTATGAAGTATTATATTTGAATAAACTACACATATTTTTAATTATTCTAAATCATATATAAATTACTTATAAAACAGGCTGCAAAGTGAATTGTGTAGAATTAGTTATACGTGGTATTGTTTGGGAAATGGTAACATGAAAAATAATTCAATGCATGTTAGCAGAGCATAATTTATATTACTGTTTGCCATCTGCAGGTGCAAAATCCACAGATCACTATCGAATCCACAAATAAAGGGGAATGGTTGCTTTCAAATTCATTAGCATTAGGCAAGCGTATTTAAAGCAATGCCTAATAGAAAACAGGAAAAAATAATAACAATGGATTGAAATAGAAAGCTTTCCGTTTACACAAGATACCTTCAGTGGCCATCTTCTGCTAGGGATATAATGGAGAACAGTAAGATTTATGGAATTAAATCATCTCTTAGAGGAATGGTAAGACTAACATTTGTGGGAATATAATGTCAAATATTTGAAGGAAAAAGAAAATACCTAGATTCAGTCTACAGCAGGCTTGCAGCTTAACACATCAGTGGTTCTCAACCTTCCCAATGGTGCCAGTCTTTAATACAGACCATTATATCATGGTGACCCCAAACTGTAACCTTATTTCATGGCTAAGTCATAATGACAATTTTGCTACTGCAATGCACTAAATTGTAAATATCAGACATCCAGGATGTCCGATAGTCCCTATATTCTTCTCTCATTTCTCCAAAGAGGGCAGTCTATGTTTCCACTATTCTAAAGCTCCATTCTTTTGGCACTCAAATGTGTCCAAAGAGGAGCTCTAAAGATGGTAGATCTAGTGACTCTTAACCTGTTTTTGCTGTTTTTTTTCTTTTTCATTCATGTGACTTACTTCTCTACACACAAACTTTTTCCAAATGCAAATGAATTAGTGTTAAAAAAACAAGTGAGGTTTTATGTTTTGTTAGATCATAAGTTTCTGAGGTGAGTTTTTTAAAGACAGGATTTCTCTATGTAGCCCTGTGTTTACCTGAATTCACCCTGTAGACCAAGCTGGCATGAGACTCAGAGATCTGCCTGCGTCTGCATCCCAAGTGCCGGGATTAAAGATATGTACCACCACCACTAAAGAAAATGTTTTTCAATACCAACTATTGAAAAATATATTTGTACATTAATTCATTTCTAAATACACATAGGCGTACATATATAGTTTTTCTTGATCAGTTTTGTTATAGTATTACCGAATTTTTGACTGCATTTTTGTTTTTATCATTAAACATCTTGCTAGACAGAGGAACATCTGTCTATCAATAATAATAAGTTATTTTATTATTTTTGTAAGAAGTAAAACTAATTGTATTATATTTATAAGAAATAAATAGATACAACCAAAATGTCAATTTAAGTATTGCAGGAAAACTTAGTTAATATAAATCATTACCTTAATTCATGATTGGGTGAGGTAATTGAAAACTGAGAAGACTTTGTTTCTAGCAAAATATTCCCTCACTCTGTACAAATGTTTTCCTTATAGAATAATGATGTGCAATTTTTAGTCAATGCTACATCTGAGGTTGTTGGTCATATGAACATGCAGTACTACTAATAAAAAGACTTTCATATTATGTATATAAATTATGATATTAAGATATATAATATAATAAGATTACTGTTATTCATATACATACAAACATTCATGAATCTGCATAGAAACATTCAATAACATGGAATCTGACATGGATTTAGTATCTGCATTTTCTTAAAGGAGTATACACTGAAAAGCATCTTACTGTCTGCCTCAACCATTCTGTGAAGTGCTAGTTAGAAATCAGGTCTATATTACTACCATTGCAGCAAACACATACTTGTCTGCCCGCACTGTGATTACCATTGACTTGCCCTACCTGCCTTCAAACTCACAGTGACAAACCTGTATACTTTGGAAAAGCATAAATGCTGCCTCACACTGAGGAACAGCTCACATGTAAATTTTGACTCATATTGATTTTGCTTTCCTATCATATTCACCTCAAAGTCAAGAAACACATAGAAAATCAATAACTGAACAGCAAGACAGCACCATCCAAACAAAGAGCTCACTACTGTTTGCATATCAACTCATTTTATTTCACTTTCCACATTTTGTAATGCTGCAAGCTGAAAATTTGCACAACTGAAAAAATTAGAGCTAATAGTCTCCTGTCTTTGGAAAGAGCAAGAATACAAGGCATGAGCCTCCCTTTTTCTTTTTTCTGATGCTCACAAGGTTCTTTATCCATATCAATGGCTTAAGACCGCATCATCCACAGCAGCCATTGAAAAGATGTTGCTACAGAATCCTGTTATGAAAGGGCTTTTGATGGCCTGACAGGTGAGAGATTATTAAATCTTGAATTTGAAATGCTAGAGCATTATGAAGTCAAACACTTCAAACAACTGTGGAATCCACTTGAGCAATATCTTCCTGTAGGAGATATAACGCCACATAGGTTTCAGGGTTCAAGTGGTTTCTCAGACTGTGAGAACTGAACATCCACAGTTGCTCACACATGAACTCTGCCTTTGCAGGGAAATTATTTCATCGGCATTGTTTGTGAAAATGTTGCATTTGCTATATCAGTGGATTTGGGTGTTTTTACATCAAAAGATAGAGCAACTGATATTATATGTTTTCCCATGACTAGTGTAAACACCGATGCCTCAATACAAGATAACTGTAATAGGACAACTGTTTCTGTGTCTTAAATTGATGATAATCTGGGGAAATTTGAAAAGTGAACAGTTCTAAACATTTACCAAACTCACCCATAAAGAAATTTTTAAGAATCCATAAACTTATTTTTCATTCTTTGAAAAAAAAATGTGCCAAAGAAGAGACAGAAAATAATGATAAAAGCTACTGATTTAAGGAATTTAAGGAATAAAATACATACATATATATATATATGTATGTATTTCACTTGATATTTATGTTGATTATTAACCAAACTGTAATTTGCTGGAACAGTATTAGTGTTCTGCTTTGGAAAAAGCACAATAGTGATTCAACTATATGATAGGAAAACAGCATGATTTTGACTAGGGATTTGTGTGTTCTTCAGGGGAAGGTCCAGCTTTTACGGTAAGGTCTTCAACTGTCTGAATAAGGAACACTCATATTGAATAAGGAAATTGATCTTTACTTAATCCATGGATTTACAAGGCAATCACACAAAGGAAAATTATAAATATATATAATGTAGACTCAAATATCCTGGCACTGTGGCCCATTCTAACTTACCAATGCTTAACTGTCACACCATAACCAACAGAAACAAGGAACAGTTGGCTTCTAATATTAGAGTGGATTTTTTTTTTTACACACCGAGGAACACTAAGTATTTTGCTTTATACTGTTGTGACAAAACTACTGGGGGAAGACGGGTTTATTTCAGCTTACAGGTTACAGTTCATCATCAAGAGACAACAGGGCAGGAGTTGAAGATGGAACTGGGAGGCAGGAACTAAAGCAGAGACCTAACCAAAGGCTGCTTATCACTTACTTCCAGCCTCAGGATCAGACACCTTTCTTACAGAACACAGGGTCACTTGGACAGGGGTGACAACACACTTCCACATCAATCAACTATCAACATAACACTCCCACTGACATGCTTACAGACTAGCCTTGGAGATGCAAGTTAGGACTGCTTTTGTGACCAAAGGTTTTAATAATAGTAATAATAATAACAACAATAATAAAAATAATCCTCACCCTCTAAGAGGTTAAGATTTATTTTGGGTCATAGTTTCTGTCTACAATGAGAAGACTCCCTTATATGTTAAGTACAAATTGCAGAGCATGCAGCAAAGGAAATTCTTCACATCTGGTAGGCACAAAGAACAGAAATGAAATAGATGTTGAGGCAAGGTTTAGTCTTGAGGGACATGTACTCAGCAAATGACTCTCTCCCTGGACCACCCACAATTTTCCCTAACATTAAAATTTTATAAGGGAATGCATACAGTTCTCATGAGAGCCTTCATAAATGGCCTCAAGCAACGCTACCTCAAACACACCTAGTACTGTTCATCACAACATGCATCCGATGTTTCTTAATCTCCTTGAGTTGATAATAAGTCTCAGCGCCTGGCTGTGCCCATGCATTGCCACAACATCTCTACAAACACTAAAAGATCTCAATTGCTCATTTCCCCTATAATCCATGTAAAGTGAATTTAACTGGAGTTTCTTTCTTAAGTACCCATGCTATGGATGTTTGTGGTTTCAAACCGAAAGTCAAGGAGAAGTTCTTAGGATTCAAACTTTTATATCTACTTCAGAAACAAATGTACCTTTACCTTCAAAGGAAGCAAGCAACTTAAGGCACGTGTGAATTTCTCTAGTATTTATGTAAATGAAAGAAAATGAAGACTCAATGAAGTCTGAGCTCTCTGCACTTGCTTTCATTCCATGTATTAAAGAATTTGTCTCCAAAAACCTTTGGCAGGCAGGTGCAAAGGCTGCCTTCACTAAAAAGATATCTAAGAACACTAATAAAAAAAAGACAGACTTGAAAGTAAAAGTAGAAATAAAAGCTCCACATGGTCTAATTTATGGCAGTGCCCTATCTTCACACACAGCAGGACAAGAGGCCTGCTTCTGTTCAGAAACTCCGAATTTAAAGTGTTTTAGAGAATAGTAGCTTATGTCATCAGTCTTGGATCCTAAGACAAGTGTCCCGAAATGATGGAATTACTTGGGGTAATTTAAAGGTACCTTGACAGTAAAATGTACACACACACGCGCACACACACACACAAAGAAAGAGAGAGAGAGACAGAGAGACAGAGAAAGAGGGAGACAGAGAAAGAGAAAGACAGAGACAGAAAGAAACACAGCGAGAGACAGAGAAAGACAGAGACAGGGAGAGAAAGAGAAAGAGAGATAAAAAGAGAGAGGAGAGGGGGGAGCTTCATATATTTTATCTACAACCCGGTCAGGAGCAGGATCTACAAACATTGTAAGGCTCGGGACACCTTTACAGTACGAATCTGTGTACTCTCCACCTTCCCTTGTAGGATTTTCTGTGTTCTTTTTTATTCTTTACACATGTTCCCTTCTACAACATAGGTTAAAGTACCTGCTTTCACATTCTCACACCCCAAATCTCAATTATAATCCTGTCACAACAAATTCATCTCAAAACACACTTTATATTTGACCTCTATTTATCTTCCCAATTCTCCATACCAATATTTTCTAGAAGTGCTTGGAGGTCATTTGACAGGTATCCTGGAAAAGTGCTCTGTACCTTAGCAAACATTCATCCCTAGAGTGAGCACACATACCCCATACCCATACACATTCCCTCCCTCCCTCCTCCCTCCCTCCCTCCCTCCCTCCCTCCCCCCCCTCTCATTTCTCCCAAGGCTCAGTGATAACTACAAAAGGAGCAAGAAGTGTCCAAATGCCTAAGGCTGTAGGGACTACAATGAAACAGTGACTTCAGGACATAGGAGAGCAGTGTCACATACAAACCCATAGTGACAGGAACAGCAGCATATGCAAAACCTGTGCTGTCCCAAACCAGACCAAACCCCAGCATGGGGGGGGGGAATCAGATGCACAATCCCACCTCTGACCATGGAGCTGCCGCCCATACTTAGTAACTGTGAGTTGACCACTTCCTAGCGAAAGAGCACACCAGCAAAAATACTTTAGAAGTAAAATTTTGAAGTGAGGAATTTCAAAAAAATAAGAGACCTACAGGTGGGTGGGTAGGAAGGAAGAGGTGAATTTCAGGACAGTTGGTGGGATCAGTATGAGCAAACCGCACATGAAACTCCCACAGAACTAACCAGTAAAAGTTACATGTGGGAAATTAAACACCAACTAATGAACAAATGCACAGTAGGGTGGTACAGTATATTTGGTACGAGAACCTGAAAAGACCACTAATGCAACTATGCTAAACATATGCGTTATGGGAATCCTTTCATTTAAGAAGGAATAGGTCACACAAAATGTCTTGATTTCTTTTTAGAATTTCTACGATAGTGTGCACTCTTTATCTCTTATTAAGAGAACCACCTCAAGTGTCTCTAGTTAAGAGTGATTGAAGGAGTTAGAGAAATAGCTCAACAGTTAGTACCACTGGTAATTAATTCCAAGACATGTCTTAGGCTGTTCACAACCAAGTCTAACTACAGCTCCAGGCAAATCTAATGCCTCTGGTCTTCCATAGGAAAATTCACTCCATCTAGAGAAATGGCTCACCAGTTAAGAGCACTGACTGCTCGTCCAGAGGTCCTGAGTTCAATTCCCAGCAACCACATGGTGGCTCACATAATGAGATCTGATGCCCTCTTCTGGTGTGTCTGAAGACAGCTACAGTGTATATAAATTTTATAAATTATATAAAAAATATATTATTTATATATAATAAATAAATCTTTAAGAAACAAAAAATTCACTCACATTCACATATCTACAAAGACCCAAATTATACATAATTAAAAATAAATAAATATTTTAAAAATATTGTAGAACCTAATTTGGAATACATCTTGGTTAAGCATTTTATGACATGAGTGTTCTTGGGTAAAAAAAAAAAAAAAAAAAAAAAAAAAAAAAAACTTTAGGAATTAGACTTTCAAAAAGTACTGACCCCATTCCATCTATCAAAGCTCCAGGAATCTAGCCATATGAATGACTTCAGACTTTATTTGTCTTGAGAAAGAGAAAAGTCAAAAAGAATACGACTAACAAATCTGTCTTATAAGAAGCAGGACAAGATAAAGAAGTGAAATAGTTGTTTGGAGGGAATGGCCAGAAAAAAAGAAAAAGATAAAAAATAAATATTATACCTGTTTATTTTTTTTTAATTTTCTTTGTGGTTGGGGGAGAGAGAGGGTCAGTCTACATCCTTGCGTGTCCTGAAACTCACTGTGCAGACTAGGCTAGCCTGGAGCTCAGAGACTCTTCAGCCTTTGCCTCCTAGGTGCTAAGATTAAAGGCATGTGCCACCATGCCTGGCTCCTGGTATATGTCTAAGTGAGAAAATGATGTAAATCTTAGAGAAAAAGGAAAGAAATATAAAGAATGAACAAGAAAAAAGAAAAAAAAGAAAAAACAAAGCTCAATCCCAAGAGATCTAAAAGTACCCAAAGCCACTAAAGTAGGAACAATGAATAACTTCCTAGTACATGAAACTCGATTACTTAAACAAGAAATGTATTTTCTTTAAAGAAATATTGTTAGTTTTAAATTTATTTCATTGTTTTGTGTTCTTTTGTGACACTGTCTCCTTACATTCCTTTGGCTGTCCTGGAAATCACTCTGTAGACCAAGCTGGCCTCAGACTCAAAGATCATCTCCTGTCTCTGCCTCCCAAGCACTGGAATTAAAGATGTGTGCCACCATACTAGTCAGAAAGTCATTTTTATAGAGCTTGGTTTCTATCAACTCTTTCTTTGCACTGAGCACAAAATTAACCATGACCCAATATCTCACTCAGACCTGACTCACCTTGAAGTATATGCTTCTATTTTTTTGTTTGTTTGTTTTTTTCCCTTTTTAATCATTTGAAGACTATGTTTTAAATAAAGTTTATACTATTGCTTTCTTAGGTACCTTGATTCAGTAAGCAATGGGATGGATTAAGTGGTACAGAGACATTCAAGAAGAATATTTGGAGGAAACTAGTCTGTTATCTTTGCCCTGTGACCACAAGTTCTCAAGGAAAGAGAGTTACAATTAAAGAGATCAGGGCCTTATTGGGTCTTCCTGGGTGCCACTCCTGACTTGAATGCTTACTTAACACGGTGTAACTGGCAACTCACCATGCCTTCCATTGTTCTTTCTAATCTTACTGTGATCATAAGAAAACTTAGCCTGGAAGGTGTTTTAAGCTAAATGCTATGTTTCCAAGAACTTCCCATGTTGAATATATTTTTTTAAGTATTCAAAAAAATTTAAAGATCAAATGACATCCAAAGGTAGGCTGTGAGACCTGAATAATGTTATTCACCCAAGAAAAGGTGCCTCAAAATTCACCATTGTTCAGGCACTGCCTTTGAGTTCCTGAGGAGATGAACACGTATAACAGGGGCTAAAGTGTGCTGACATCCTAATCTTGAACTTTCAGCTTCCCAAATTTGTGATCTAAGGTGTCAGTCAGTTGCTTGAGCCTTATAGTGCATGGCCCTCTTTCTCTGGCAGGCTGACACATATTGAGAATGTCACTAAAAAGATAACATAATATATAAATGTCATGATGGCCCAAGCATCAAAATCAATGTTATATATTGAATAATACTATTATTCTTGCAGAATCTTCATTTTAACCATGCAAAGACTTATTACATTAATTGCACTTACTGGGCACCAATCAATAATCCTGTTAAAATTCAATTATAGGAGAGAAATAAAACTACTTTCTGTTTTCTTGCACTAACTCTGACCCGTTGCAAAAAACTCAAAGTCTTCCTTGAAGCCAATAAAATACTATGTCTATTTTGGTAAAAAAAAAAAAAAAAAAAAAAAAAAAAAAAAAAAAAAAAAAAAACAGGCTATAAATATTGTTTGTATAATTACAAGAAAATTAAAAAAAAAAACAATGAAGAGCTGCATTGCCCAGTGTCCTGTGATTTTTAAAGAGAAAACCTCACTTGAGATAATGTTTTCAACAGACTGGCCTGTGTGTGCAGCATCCTCTTGATTGATGATTGATGTGAGAGGACCAAGCCTGAGAAGAAGGTACAACCCATGGGTGAGTTGCTGGATGCTGTAAGGAAGCAGGCTGAGAAACCCATGAGGAGCAAACCAACAAGCAGAGCTTCTCCATGACTTCTGCATCAGTTCTAGCTTCCAGGGCCCTACCCTGCTTGAGCATCTGCCCTGACTTCCCTTGATGTTGGGCTTCAAGCACTAAAATTTAATAAAGCCTTTCCTTCACAAGTTGTTTTGGACCATAGTGTTTTAACCCTATAATAGAAAGCCTAATGAATATAGAAAATGTCTTTAATGCTAATGAAATACTGCAATGTATTCACAGTTTGGCAAACTGAAAAAAAGATTTGTGATTGCTTACCCAATTCTCCTTAGTGGAGAGACCGACATTTTACTGTTTGCTTGTTTGCTTGTTTGTTTGTTTGTTTGTTTGGAAGATGTAATGGCTACTCCTTGTTCTCAACATTTTTGCACCTGGAATTAACTAAAATTCAAGGAGCTTGGTATGCCTGTGATGGGACCAATGGGTCCCTGTTGACTCATGAGAAGTGGAAAGACCCACCCTACATCCAGATCATTTGCAGTGGGAAGATCCACCTGAAATCTCTAAAATCTGATAGAGATAAAGTATATGCTAACAAAAAAAAAAAAAAAAAAAAACAAAAAAACATTGCTGTCTGTCCATTCATGCTCACTCTTGCTGGAATGTCCATTCTTTTACAGTTTAGATCCTATTTCTTCATGGTTCTGGTGTATACTGAAGACCATCTAACTTATCCAGTCTCATAGACTGAATTCTTATGCTTTCTAACAGATGACATCCATTTTTGAAATAGTTGAACCATGGCTACTCTAATATATCTGGGCTTTGGATAGGGGGTCCCACCCTATCAGTTCTGTCTCTCTAGAGTACCCTGGCTAACTCGGAAGAGTATGGTGATTTCAATATCAGAAAGAACATAATAATCGACATCAATATCACAGCCAACCTATTATAGGGCTGCAAGTGAAGCCTGTTTTAATTAGTGGTAAGTAGAATAATTCTTACATTTTATAATTTATTCCAAAACCTATTATAAAATTTACATTAATAGCTAAGAGAACTGGCTAGGCCTATTTAAGAGTGAAGGCTAATAAATGCTGCTTTATAGTTCACGCTCCCCTAAACTCCTGAAATTTGTGCCAAGTCAGACAAATATTTTCAGCAGGTAGAAAAAAAGGAACAGATTTGTAAAGATAATTAACTGCTTAACTTTGCACAACTCGAAAAGGACAGTGTCCAATCAAATATCTAATTGCTAGACTTGCAAATGATAAGATACATTTTCAGTTTAAGAACATCTCCAAAACTTGTACCCTTAAGCCTTTCAAAATCTATTGAATGCAGTTACCATTGTGTGGATTTTTTTTTTTTTTTTTTGTAAAAGCCAATCTTAATGTATGCCTGGTGTAACTTATCCCATTTATTGTCCTGATTAATCAGTTTTCTAAAAATAAGCAACAATTACACAGAAATGCCAGTTGCTGGAGATACTGTAGAGAATAGGTAGCCTGTATTTGCAAATATCACTGTGGTGTAACACAGACCCAATTGAGGGAACTCCACAATTCCAAAACTCAACTTAAGACTAGAGCAGTAAGGAAGGGTATGAGGTTGCTACTGAAACAAATATGGCAGTCCAATGAAGTGGGGGTATTGCTATGTAGAAGGAAGAACGTGGACGGGAGAACCTCTATGCTGTAAGATAGAAAAGAATATTCTTGCATGTGCAAAGGCCCTATAGAAGAGAAATCACATAGGATACATAGCAAAACTTGGGGAAAGAATCTGTGGGATGCTATCAGCCTTACAGTCCTTCCTGAAGACCCTAGCCTTTTCTTCTAAGTGGAACCCAAAAGACTTCAGTCAGGTGGGTATGGCAAGGTATGAGATGCATTTCAAGATCGTCAAACAAGTAGAGGTAGTAAGGGTAATTTCGACAGAGAGAGCAGACTATAAGCAATGGCCAGTGGAAGAAGTGCTGACTCTGCAAACACTGCCACCATGAGATAGAATGAAACCACACCCAAAGTACATGTATCATATAATCATGAGGAGTCAGTGGCAGCTGCGGGTAGGGCTTAGTAGGGAGATACAGTGTATTAGGACTTCCCCTAGTTCATAAGGAAAGAAAAATCCGGAGCTTATTCATAGGACATCTGTATTCTCAGGAGCTAATTAATGATTCAGGTTAATTACTGAATCACAGGTTGAATTTTTGAAAGCAAAATTGAGCAACATAACAATGGGAGAGGCTACCCTACCAAAGTGAATTGCTAATGTATGCAGTTCAAATAAATGTCTCTAAGATGTAACTGTCAAATAGTAGTTATAACCTATTGAGCTACACTTTCAAAATGATCTCTCAACAGACTCAGCACATTTCCAAAACAGAGATTTATGGAAAAAAGCCAAACTTTTTATTTCCAATTCTTCAATGTGATTCATGTAGCAGTATAAAACTGTAAAATGTATTGAGGAATTTAAAAATCACATTAATTTTAAATGTACAGTTCATTTTGAACAAATAATGAATAAGTCCTTTCCACTTTTAAATTTTCATGGTCACTTGTGACATTCATTGCATGTAAATAAGCTTTGTAAGGTAACATCAATGCACTGAGTATCATGTTAAAATATGGAATATGTGTGCTAAAGACAACTTACAGATTGACAAAGCTTAATAAAATAATAATAATAATAATAATAATAATAATAATAATAATAATAATAATAATAATACAAAGGGATATACACACAAACCAGACTCTAAAGCGAATCATCCCACACTTTTAGATGATATAGTAAAAAACAAAGGTGTTTAAGATAAATGCTCAAATATTTGATAATTCACTACTGAAGAAGAAATGACTAATTAATGTGAAAGATGCATCACATTTCACCCATATGAGAGCCAGGTTATTAGCGTTGTATATACACGTATCAGTCACCCGCATGCCTTTTACAATGTTTCCCACCACAAAGACAATTAAATGATCCAATTAAGTAGTTTTCTCACTGCTTACCAAGCTGTCCTCTTCCTGACAGAGCCAAGAGCATTAGTGGCAGAAAATATAGTCACTGTAGTTGCATTTAAAAGTATCTTCTCATTGGTGATGAAGTAGATATTTGTCCCAAACTACATATTGAACAGGGAAAGGACAAGCTCTTGCTCTAAACAAATGCTCCTCTTTGGCAGAATAAACGGGATTCCTACCAACCATCCTCTGTAGCAATAGATGTTTTGTGAAATGTGGAAAAGCTGGACATGAATGCTTCCATGAACCTGAGCTTCATGCTGTTCCTAATAATCATGTGAAAAGAAACTTGCCATGCTACTCTGTGCACAAGGGCAGGGGAGAAAAAGACCTCAGAACCATTCATTAGAAAGGAAAAAAGATGCTTCAAAGCAACATGTGGCATTGATGCTGGGTCTAGCTGAAACTGCCACCACCAACACTGATTTTTGAAACATCTTCAAAGTAATGTCATATTAGATGTAACGTTAAAAAAAGTGATGAAAGAGCAATGAACTGACAGGGTAGAAAATTAAGATTCTAGTTCCTGATCTTAAAATAATAATATGGAGAAGCAAAATTCAGTCAGCGATTGGATGCCAACTCCAAATCTGTCATTTGTAAAATGCAGATGCTAGGTTGGACTATTGCAAAGGCCTTTTCGAGATCTGTGACATTGACAAGTTGATTATAGTTATCAATTATTAAATAATTTTCAAGTTGATACATTATGCATTAACATTTAATACTTCACAGTAATTGTAACTTAAAGTATATTTCTATATGTATGCACATATATTTATCTATGTATCTATACACACACACATAGAGACAGACATATGTACATGTGCACAAATGCTCGGTAGCTGAGTTAACTAAAATTGCTATTCATCTGAAAGACCAAATACCATAAAATTCTAATTTCCCAAATGTTTAAAGTGAAACATGGCTCTAGTGAAAAAGAGCAAAGTAGGAAATGAAATACTTGGTACAAAAATTAGGGTCAAACATTTCACACTGTGTCCCATTTAGAAATCACCACCGTTCATAAAATACCACATGCTACAGATTACTACTGGATTCCCTTGCATAATGGAACAATGGAATCTGATTGATTGAAACTTCAGGTTAAAGACTCCTTGTTTTCAAGTGCTTTAAAATTTTGTGAGGAATGCATTGTTTCCTGTGCACATCTGAGTTTTCAGTTCGGCAGAATGTTTCTTAATATAAATACTACAGGATTCAATGACTTTGAATGAATAAAAAATGATTGTAAAGCAGTTTGATGTAAAACAGTTTCATTAGATTAAAAAAAAAACTCATGTGATACCAAAAGCCCAAATCACATTTGACTATAAAAGCTTAGTTAATACAAATAGATACGGAATACAATAAATGCAAATGAATTAAATTCCTTAGGTACTATAACCTCCTACACCATGACTTTTGAATGGTTTACAGCACCACATACAAATTCTTTCCTGTGGTGTGGAGCTCAATTTTATTCAGAGGAAACAGTTGACCCCATAATAGTTGTAGGGTAGCTTGACATATTGTGGAATTGTCTTGTAAATAAATGTTTTATATTAATGTTTCTCAACCTGTGGGTTGCAAGCCATTGAGGGATCAAAGAATGTTTTCAAAGAGGTGGCCTAATTATGATTCATAGCAGTAGCAAAATCACTTTATGGAGTAGCAACAAATTTCATCATGAGTGTTGGGGACTTAAAGGGTTGTAGTATTAGAAAGGTTGAGAACCCCAGCATTATTCCCTACCCACAGATAATTATCACTCTTAATCAGAAAAGTCTATCTTTCCAGTAACATGTGATGAGGAAGAGACATAGATATAGAAACTAAGTGACTGAGGGTTCCGCCTTAAACTAGACAGGTATAACATTCCCTTCAAGACTCAGGAACACTGGGGAGTAAGTGGTAATAGACTATAATTTGAAGGGCTTTGAAATGCTATCATATGAGAAACATACAGTAAATATAATCAGAAAGTCTCAGCCACTTTGGACAAAATTACCCTGGGTCTGTACAGGGGTGAGTCTATCAAGACATCAGGGCAAGTTAAAGGAGGCACTTGAGTGGCTCTTTTACTGGTAAACTATTTCTAATGTATGGAGTCAGGACAAGAGCGACTCACTCAATTCAGTTGTGTATGCATATGCCAACAGGTACCAAGAGATAGTTCCAATCCAATGGTTACGCTGATGGCCCTGATTAGATTTAACAATTCCAAGATACAATCAAGCCATGAATCTAGACTAAGGATGGATAAGCAGGAAAATGTACTGATGCTGGGGAAGAGGGCAGCAAACATGCGTTATACGTATTTATGAAACTGTCGAAGAACTGAATATAAAAAAGTCTAATGAGTCTAGAGAACTGTAGTAAGAGTGTGGTTCTGAGCAACAGTATTTTAACTACTTGGAAAATGGCAATAAATATAGATAATTTCATGCAGTTGTGATTTAAAAGTTATTGTGCAAATGCCTCATAATTCTTAAAAAATATTTCAAAACATGGGACCAGAGGAAATTTTAGGCAGGCCTATTGATTATTATATGATTAAGAAATATTTTAGACCAATCCTTTCCCAGAGTGGATTAATTATAGCACTTGCAATAGTGACAAAGATTGTTGAGGAAAAATAGCAAGTATTTTTATAGGTATTTAATAAAAGCAAAAAAAAAAAAAAAGGTGTTTGAAAAGGCAAAACACAACACCAAACAAGTCCCAATTTTAAAATACACACATATGCATGCATGCATACCCACATAAACATAACATACATGCAGAACTAATTATATTATGTCAACAGAAATAGTTAAATTTTGTATAATATATACTTAAATATTACTACCCCGTTAAACTTAATACTTCACAACATATATAAGTACAACTTGAGATAGAACACATACCTATCTTACCCTATTTTAAAATTATATTGGTAAATAAACTGTCTTCCATTTTAATAGCTGATGTTTTCCATATGTGCACTATTTTTCCAAACTATTCATCAGAAATATGTCTTATGAGGCTACAGTGGGGTTCCTGAAGAAAACTTGGTTTCTGTTTCTAACACCCACATGGAAACTCACAGACACTGGTAACTCTAGTTCCAGGGCCAGGTTGTTTTCTTGACCCCAAAGCTGACTACATAATTAGGTACACACACACACAACTTGAAGAGACACTAACTCCCTCTTTGCCCTGACCCCCTTTTAAGGTTGTCTGTAAACTATATTCAGTAACACTGGTAGAGAGCAGAAGGTGGGCTTACTTTACCATGAAGTTTAATAGAGAAAATGAATGTCCACGAAGCTTAGGTGGCTGAGCAGGTTGTTTATTCTAAAACTTTCAGATTGCCTGAAATCATAATTGTTTACAAGTGTGACTTACCTGTTATATGTATGCCATGTAGACCCCACAGATCTTAGGGGGACCTTGAAATCTGCTCAGAATGTTTGTTATACTGTGATTGGCAAAGCTTTTGTCTCTATTAATGGGTAAATATGACTTCTACCTATGCCAAGCACACTAAGGGAATCTCAAGTATTAATGGAAACAAAAACAAATATCAGACCCTTTACATTATCAATGGAATTTCTTACTCAAAGAATAAATTAATTTCCCTAGCCATGTTTCCATTTTGTAAGGGTTTGTAAGATTACAAAAGAATAATTAGTTTTTATAGTACATCATTACTCATAGTTATTAACATAATATGATTAATTTCAGAATCACTCAGTTCTTAAAGAAAAAACTTACCAGCCATTTTCAATGAGAAGGATAAAGATTTACAAGACCATCCGGAAGGACACTGTCAAACCAATTGTTGTCAAAAATCCAGCCTCTCCAGTTAACCTCTATTTAAACTAGTTAACCTTATACAGATAAGAAAAAATTATTCTTCACTGAAAATCTCAGATGGAGTATTGTTAATCAACAATCAAGAGGAAGCATTTAGTTTGTCATTTCTAAGTTGTCAAAACATCATACTTGTGTACTTGTTCACTCAGTGAAGAGGCTAATTAATTACAGAGACCCCCTAGCCCATGTGCCCACACATCAATCTAGATAAAAATATCCAGTGCCACATTAAATATATAGTTAGTGTTGTTTATGATGATTAATAATGAACAGAGCAAGAAGGTAGTAGGTTACCTGTAGCATGATCACCTGTTACGCAAATATATTTTAGTAATGTAATATCTATATGGTAATATTACAGTTCTATGCTCAAAACAGACAGATAACAAACATTTTATCTGGTTAATTTTGGCAAAAATACAATGATAACTTGACTTTAGAAATTCATAATATTTTTATAAAGTTCCATTAAGAAACAAATCTGGGTTTTCATGTTTTCTTCGTTGTATTCTATCTTCTATTGCAAGAAAGGATAGCAATAATTGGGTACCAGTTTCCAAGATTGGAGTTTTGTGATAAACATTAGTGATATGGCTGCACATTAGCTATTCCAACAACCATCAGAGGATAATGACTTTCAGTCACTATCGATCAATAAATTATTCACTTACAGTTTCCCATAATTCATTGCTATTACTACCAGTAATCGAGTTGTTTCCTTTGTTTTTTTTTCTAAATTAAACTTGAACAAAGCAGTATGACTAATTACCACTTGGCCTTCTGCAGTTCCCACCAATAATCTGCCACTTTGGACATTAAGCTGTATTAGTAATAAATGGAGGCTCTGGATATTTTGAAGTCATGCTGAATTGACAAGTAATTGCATTCACATTATTCATCCTGCTCTCAGGCAGGAGCATTATGCTGCCTAAATGACACTAGATTAAAATCAATCAAAAATATGACTTGGTTTTGTTTATCATGTACTTTTATAATTTATCTTACAGCTGTTTCTCAAGTACTTAGTATGAGGAATGCATATGAAGCAGCTAGAAACCCACTGAAAAACTTGATGCTTCTCAAATCTCCGTTTGGAATGCATTATCTACAAACAGAGTTGTTAAATTAATTCTGAAATCATAAGCCTCAAGATGGTCCTAAGAACTTTCCAAACTTTCAGACTTGTGCTTAGGTTTGAGAAGGATAAATCACAGGGCTGGAAGGGATGTTTTAGCATCAAAACAGAAGAGAAAAGCCATACTTATATGGTAACACTGAATGCAAAAATATTCATGAAAAGTCTTGGCATCAACAATGTGTATAAAAACCATTGTTTAGTTGTAAGAGGTCTTGTGTTAAAATACAATGAACATTTACAGGAGTCTGATTGTTGTTGCTGCTGCTGCTGTAGCTGTTCTTTATTTTTGAGAAGTATACAATCCTGATGTACAGAATCCTTAAAAACACAAGATGTGCCATTGTTACAGGTCACTTAGTTCCACCATGACAACTACATAGTCTCAAGCAAAGTTCTTGAATCTAATCGCAGATGTGTGGTAACTTCATGAGCTAAGTGACCTTTTTCCCTTCCTTATACTCACCATTCCATGACCTCTTTTTATTCCCAAATTTAGCAAAGGTGTGTCTTTAATATTTCTATTTCACAACATAAAAAAAGAAGTCACTGACAATAGGCACAGAGATTATTCATATCTTACCTTGCATAATCCTACCATAACTGATACCATAACAAAAATATCTCTCCTAACATACTTTTTACATATAAGTATTTTTTAAAAGAGTGCACCTAAAATATCAACTTATTATTTTTCTCTTATTAGTGCTTTGTGAAAACCTCTTAAATCTGTTGCAACACAAAATAACAGCATTTTTCACAATTTGGAAATGAACAAAAGACTTCATTCAAAGCCATGAAACACACCTACAACATACAGAGAGAATTTTGTGATGTTTCAGATTGCCCATTAGATATATTTTCCCGAACGTGAAACAAACACATATTCAGCAGGGAGATGAATATTTTAAACTTTACTTTGGGCCATAAGAAAAATTCAACTCATCTTGTGGCACTAGAAGAAAACTTATATGTCCTTACATTTGGAAACTAGAAGAAATGATAGTTTCTCTTTTGAAAGTGAAAGGGAGGGAGAAAAATGAAAGAAATGTTTCTTATACAGAGTCAGTAAATTCAGAAACCATGAAACATTTGCAAAGACACTACTCAAGACTGTTGGGAGAAGTCAATTCATTTACCAAAACGTTGTCCCAAAGCAAAAATGAGGACTGTGTCTGTCTTGTAATTGTAATTCAAAACTTGTTAATTTATGTATGCAACAGAAGGATAACGCATTTGCTTTGGTTATTTAGTGGTTTGTTTGAGGTGAATCCTTTTAATGTTGTCCTGGATAACTTTAAAATCAAATGGTTCAGGCTGACCTCAAATTCATGATGATTTTCTTGCCTCTGCTTCTGGGGTAGTGAGGTTATAGACAAGAGTCACTATTCACTATTGAAATATTATTTCTTTTTTTAATAATTAATTAATCAATTTACTTTACATTCTGATCATAGCTTTCGTTCCTCCTTCCCTCCTTTCCTTCCAGTCCAAACCCCTCACACACTCTTCCCCTGTGTCCCCCTTCCTTCCCATATCAAGTTGCAGCTGGACTAGGTGCATCTTCTTTTGAAGTTAGGGGGAAGAGATCCGAAGGCAACAGACTCAGAGAGAACACCTGCTCCTGTAGTTAGAGATCCCACAACACATGGAATCGATGAGGGTGTCCTCAGCTAAGACACCTAACAACAGGGGATACAGAACCTGGAATGGCTACCCATAACCAGGCAAGAGTCCTAATGAAGGGATGGGGAAACTCAACCAAGTCACTTGTTACCTGGATGCAGAATGATCAGCTCCTTTCCCAGCACCCTGTTTGCTTTCATGTTGACATATTTCCCACCAGGACAATAATATATTCTGAAACTGTCAGCTAGTCCCATTTAAATGTTTTCCTTTATAAAAGTTTCCATGGACATGGTGTCTCTTCACAGCAATGAAACCCTAAGACACAACATAATATAGTCATCAATAAAACAAGACTTTTTTCCTACTCACATATATCTTGTAAAGCCTTCTAAACAAGGCAGCAACATTATCAAAGAATACAACAGAAGGTATCACACCAACAATACAGGGAAAGACTCTAAATAATTCCAGTTGCAAGCCAACAGGCAGGAACTCTGTGAGTTTGAGGTCAGTCTGATCTACAGATCTGAACTGAGCCAAATAAATAAATAAATAGATAGATAGATAGATAGATAGATAGATAGATAGATAGATAGATAGATAAAAGATGGGAAGCAAACATGGGGACCCAGGGACAGTAAATTGCATTTTTAAAAATCTTTTAATGGTCTGTGAGGTCTGAAGGAGAGACAGAGATTGTGATATCAGATTTATCATATTTGAAAATATCCTAAAGAAGTACATTGGAGAGAATGAAACAGGGCTAAGATCAAAATTATGTGAAGAAGCTAAACTTTTAAGTAATGACTGAGAAAGATATGTCAGTCACTTCCTGGCTTGTGGTTAAGATCCGGTGAGAAAGAAATGGCTGCGAAAGGAACAAAAGCCAGGGCTTTCTAAGTATGTTGCCTTGGGCAACTTAGGTAGGCACCATGAACTCTGATTTGCTCAAAGTATTACTTGAGGGTAATCATGTGTAGTTCACAGGAGAGTCAATCAAATTATTCATTGTCACATGACTATTTCAGGTCTCAGTCACTGAATGTGAGTGATGAAAGTCTTTGATCTAGACATGAAATGTTTTTATTTAAAAAAATACAGGAAAGGAACAGGAAGAGAAAATATACATATTAAATGTAGAAACTGAAGCAGTGTGTGATGTAAGGAACAAAATTCTGTAGGAAAATGGATTCAGATTTCTTGCCTAATGGAGGATAATTTACTTAACCTATCAAACCCATGAAATTTAAGCATAGCTGCCAGTTATTTTCTGCTCCTATGAGAAACTACATAATTGCTCATCTCAAGCTGCCCAAACAGGGAGACTTAGCTTTCTCCACCATAATTCTTCTCTTCTCCAATGTACTGTACACTTCCTGAATGACTTGAGGTATCTTTATAAGCATCAGTTAATGTTACATGTCTGAAATACATATGTAGTTGCATATGCAATAGAACATCAGGTGAAATGACCCCCTCATGAATCATACAGCTGAGCCCCCTAATTATATCACATGCATGAAACTGAATTTGCATAACCTTGAGATGATTTACCAGGTGCAAGAAAAAAAAAAAAACAGAAAACAAAGACAGTGATCTTTCTAATATGTGATATAACAGTGCAACATAAACAACTGTTACAGTGGTATATCTACCAATCTGTGGTGTCCTCCAACCACAAAAGTAATTTTGTTCCTATTTTATAAATACAATTTTGCAACTACTATGAATGATAATGTAAACATCTGAGGTATCTGATGGTCTTAAATGACCCCCGTGAAAGGTTCATTCTACCTTGCAAGGGGGTCATGGCCCTCAGGTTCAGAAGCATCACTTTAAGGAATTACAAGATCTATTTCTCAGCCCTTCTAAGGCTCTGGCATTTCCCTCCAAGGAAAACCTTCTTTACTCTCATTAATCTTCATTCTCCAGGCCTGCTTTTCCTGCCCACATCTCTTTGTTCTCTGTGCCCTTTCACTCTTGGCTTATGCTGGTCCCTTTGAGAGTTTTCAGAGTTCCCTTAGCTCATGTAAGTGATATCCAGGGAGGCTTCTCAAATCTACACAGCCTGTGCTGCCATGCTAGTTCTGTCTCCTCTTTTTTTGAAAAGCAATGCATTCTAGAACAGGTTCAAATATTACCAAAACTGAGGCGATTCTGAGAGCTTTAACAATTCCCAAGGACAGGGCATGGGAAGCTGGAGTTCATGCAGGAAGAATTTAGTGTCCTCCTAAATATTCAAGAGCCTATGTCCAGCCTTAGGGGCCATAGGAACATCCAGGATCAGGAGATATTTCTCACAGGGTCAGGAGATATTTCTCCAAAGAGAACTAAGAACTATTCTTTCTGAAACAGGTGCGACATGAAAATTCAAGATAGATAAACAGGCAGACAAATAAAAAAATATTAAATCAATAAAACTGCATGTTTACTGTGCTCATACCTGAACCATCAAGCTTAAGGCACCAGGCAGCTGTGCTACTAGAAAAACATGAAGTTTGAAAGAAACATACCCCTAAATTTCAAATTTTCTAACTCTATTCTTCTCAGTTCTATCAGTTGGTATCGGCAGCTAAGAGTCATCACACAGCTCAGCTGCCTAAATGTAAGAATCGAGCTCTATTGTAAATTTGGATGATGGCCAAACAGGCCCCCTTCCTGTGATAATGTCTATAGCACATTTGCAAAGATGACTTTACAAGAGCTAAGCATTGAGAATGACCTTATTACACCAGGGATCTGGATTTCCAAGGTCTCAGTATAGCCTTTTACTTCACTATATGGATACATTACAACTAAGTGGACAAATGACTGCAAACTATCATTTGCCTTTAAAGTAATTAAACAGAACTGAATGAGCTCACCAGTATTTGTCATTTAACAAAACACATTGGTAGAACAATCTAAGGAAGTTAAGTGTCATGTCGCTTTCACTCCAAGTTTCAGACAGTTCCACTGATAGCAGGTCTATGTAACTCCTCCGAATCCACATTACAGATTCAATCACTTCAGGAAATTTTCTTACAATTCCATTGTACACTGAGGAAACATTAATTCACACACTAATAATGTTAAAGGTCATTGCTCCTTTATGACTTGGGCCAGGCAAACAATATGGTGTAAACTCCATTAGGTGTACTTAGCTTCTCATTATTTTCCCTCACATTTCATGAATAGAGAAAGAAGAGCTTCTCTATGGCAAGTATGCTTCTATGAAAGTATGTATAGATGAATTAGTAGATAGATAGATTGACTGATTGACTGATAAGATACTGTCCTAGGGTTTTCTGCTGTGAAAAGACACCATGACCAAGGCAAGTTTTATAAAGGACAATATTTAACTGGGACTGACTAAGGTCCAGTCCATAATCATCAAGGCAGGAAGATGACAGCATCCAGGCCTGCATGATTCAGGAGTGAAAGAGTTAAAATTTTAAGTTGGCCCCACTAACACTGCCTTGAGGACAAGTATGTCTCAAGGCTAATAACAAAATAACATGTTCCAAGAAGTGGCCCAACAACAGACCATCTGGTCTTGATAAGGTCTGGCTCTGCAGTTCTGAGAAAAACAAGTTTGCATGCCCCAAAAATAGGATGGCCTAGAGTTGAACCCTGTCCAAAATAGACAGAGTATGCCAATTTAAAGGAACCAATGAAATTGCTATGTGCCTGTTTCTAACTGCTTATGTGATTTTTCCTATAAATACGTCTCCCCATTTGAGTTCACAGTTGACTCTTCTATCTCCTGCTTGAGATATGGCACATCCCCATAGTTCTGGTCTCCTGAATAAACCTCTTGCCTAATTGCATCAAGACTGGCTCTTCGTGAGTTTTTGGGTTCGAGATATCCCAGCACTTGAGTGAGGGGCTTCCTCAATTTGGGGAGTCTTTCAGGAGGAGCTGAGAGCTCTACATCTTCATTTGAAGGCTGATAGCACAGTACTCACCTCCAGACTCTAGGGTAAGAGTCTTAAACTCATGCCCACAGTGACACTCCTACTTCAACAAGGCTACACATCCTAATATTGCCACTCCCTTGGTCAAATATATACAAACCATCACAAATAACATTGTTGATTTCTCTCACTCTCTGAGTCTGGACAGTGCATTTAGCTTCAGCTATACTGAAAAGAAGGAGGTGCCTACAGACATGCTTTAAGGGAGCATGAAGGCTGACTGAAGTTTTGGAGAAAGTATTACAATTCATGCAGTTTATCACAGTGCTGCTTTAAATGATAAATATTTGATATTTGAAAATAAAACTATGGCTTTCCCCCTATTGTATTTTTGTACACCTTCCTTTTTATTCATAAAATATAAAGCAAGAAGTGAAGTCAAAGTGTGAAAAGTTCAGAAGTTTTGGGTACTTACCACTTTTACGAAGGACCTGGATTTGTTTGTTGGTATTCATGTAGTGGGTCACATCCTCTTAAACTTTAGATCTATAGGACCTAACACCTTTTTTTAATCTTTGTGTGTTCCTGCCTACATAGAAATGTACTCAGTCTCTCTCTGTGTCCTTTCTCTCTCTCTCTCTCTCTCTCTCTCTCTCTCTCTCTCTCTCTCTCTCTCTCTCTCTATCTATCTATCTATCTATCTCACACACACACACACACACATACACACACACACACACACACACAAACACACACAGAAGAACGCATACCATTAAGCAAATACACCTTAGAAAAGAAATAGATGAAATACTGACTGAGAAATTTGAAAAAAATGGAAAAAGCAGACACCACACAGACATTCCTAATTGGTTTTGCTTTCCATTTTCTGCAGAAGCTTGTGACTGTCATTCCAATGGATTCAAAAGGTGCATCTTAGTTTTTGAAAATATTAAAGGTGTCAAGACAAGTTTTCTGTGGGTAAAAGCAGAGGTATAGGTATTGGTCTTCAGAAAGCAACAGACGGACAAAGTAGATCAATGCTCCAATGTTGTAAATAAAGCAATTTCTTGTTTTTGTAGCTTAGTCCCAATTTACCAGTCACTAATACATTGTATCATGCCATATTTGTATCACTGTTTCTTTCTATAGAATTATAAGGACTCTAATGTTGATATCAGTGACAAATTTTATATTGAAAAATCCTTAATGATACAGAATTAGGACATAGGGCATTTAATAGATGACTATCCTAAATGTCTTGTCTATACAAAGATCCTCAAGGGACTATTTAGATCTATTGAGGCCTTTCTCTGCTGCCTATGTTACGAGTATGCTAAAAATAGAAGACTTATTAGAAATAAGTTTTCTTCAGTTACTGAAAATTTTGATGCTTTGATTACAGAATCATAAACTTCCTTCTGTTTACAAAATTTGCCAGGTATTTGTTGATGTGTCATAGCAGTAGAAAACAAGTAGACATGAGTAAAGTTAAACTCATGTGGCATAAAATATATAATTTTAATGGTTTATAAGTATGAAAATCAGGGGACATTAACTATGTTTGCAACAAGCTGCAGCTATTATCACTATTTCCAGTATTGCTTGTTTATCAATAGGAAGAGAAAGTTTATATTCACTCAAAACACAAAACAAATAATCTTTCTGAGGGACTAATGACCATTTGTGGAGTCTTATGGAAACAGAATACAGACAAAGCTTCCCAAAATATATCCACATATAAAGGCCATTTAAATGAAATCACCAAATAATAAAAAAGAGAGAGCACCACCTGGAAATGTCTCATCATCAAATGATGTCTTCAGTAACAGAAATGGGTTACATCTAATCATGTTCTTGTCAAAGGTATCTTATGGAAACTTCCAAACAACTCAGGCTATTGGTTGCTCTCCTCAAATTGATGGGAAGTAGTGTGGTGTTAAATGTAGTAAGTTATGGTAAATATGGAGATTTGTGAGTGTGATATTGGAACCGCCAGCACTAAATGGGACCTATATTAATATTCCAAGGCTCAGGGAATTCTGAGAACTTGAGAAGTAAAGAAACAAAAAGAGCTGGATGGAAGAAATGGTGTAAAATGGTGTTATCTGGACATGACATGATTGTGATTAATATGAACTCAATAGCAAAAAATGGCGAGATATATAAGACCTAAATAAAACTGGGCCCATCAATATCCCATCATGGATAGGATGTGGTTCATTAGGAACCATCCTGCTCAGAGGAGCTATAGACAGCTAAAGACTACAGGGGAGGGGAAAAATCTATTTCTGTACATTATAGCCACTGGGCGGGGGGACTCAAGTAAACTCTGTTCAACCTTTTAAAAACAGGAAACCTAATTAAAAGTAGTTTGTCATGCATAAAAATAAAATCATGATGGTAGGAGGCCAACATGGAAAGAATGGATTTCATGAAAGGGGGAAATGAGAAAAAAAAGGATAATGGGTGGGAGACACCAATCAAAGGATATTATGATATGCCCAAAATTATAAATTATTTTAAAGCATATGGTGTTATAAATATTATTTTAATCATATCTATGTAAGAACTGAAAGTTGGTAAATATTTAACTCACAGAGTGCCGTTGATGAGTGATGCAGGGAATGTCCTGGAAGCTGATAGCAGGACCTCCTACATATAACCAATATAACTCTTATCTAGACCTTGAGGTGAACACTTTTGCCATGCACAGTCATGGCTCACCATAGCCATTCAACATAATGGTGCCAAGGAAAAATGGTCTGGGACCTACAAAACTATAAGCCAAAGTAAATATTTTCCTTTTAGAAGCGTTCAAAGTGTTTATTTCAATGACTGGAAGCTGATAACATGGCTACCCAGAATGTATCTCTTCTTCCTTCCATCCTGAATAACTCCATTTTCCTTAAGTATTTTTACTTCTAAATTATAAGCCATATTACCAGATCCAGATTATGATGGTCCTAGGTGAGCCAAGAAGTTCATAGAATTGTCCAATACTGATTTTGACTCTGAATGGATTCAAATCAGCCTGAAAGATACCCTATTCTCTTTGAACTGTATCTCATCTTCACCATGAAGCTGTGTTTACGCTTAACTAAAATAATTTAGACCATAAGCTGAAACCAAAATGACATGAACAAAGAAGCAGAAATGACCAAATCCTTAATGATGTATTAAAGCCAATTCAGGCAAACCTGGATACAGTGGTTACTTTTATAGTAGCTTATAAGCATGAGTGACTGCTCTTATATGTATAATATGATACTCTGTGGTTTCAAAGAAGAAGAGAAAAGGAAAGGAAGGAAGGAAGGAAGGAAGGAAGGAAGAAAACTATTCCTAAATTTAGAAAAATTAAAATACCAAAAACATAGCTTAAAATTATTTACTTATTTTTATTTTGCATGCATATGAGTTTTGCCTTCATGTATATCTGTGGGAAAGTATCAGATCATGGAATTGCAGATGGGTATGAGTGGCAATTTGAGTGCTTTGAATTGAACACCAGTCCTCTAGAACAGCAATCAGTGCTTTGAACCAATGAGCCATCTCTACAAATTTCCAAAACACAGCTTATAAATCCAGATTTTATTAAAATTTTGTGGATAAAACAATTCCCTTTAAAACATTAACACTGGAAATGACTGGGTAAAACACTTAGGCTTCCTAACCTTTATTTTATCTTGAAACTCAATGAGCCTATTTAATCCTTTATTTACTCATGGTTTCCTCTGTTCAAAATACTTCCACAAAAAGCTGGCATAAACTTTTCCTTAGAGTCATTGGTTAATTGAGGTAAACTGGATGTTCATTTAAGATTTAGGATGCTCATATTTCCCTGCCATTCTCATTTGACCTCTCCCTCCTGCCTTGCAGTCAGTTGTGTTTAACTCACACAAAGACAGGCTGCTCCCATCACCACTGACAGATGCATTACCCAGGCCAGTTTTCTTATCTTTCCCCTAGCACGTGGAATAAATGCCAAGAAACCTCAGTTGTTGGCAGAGGGAGAGTTTCACATGCAGCAGGAAGAACTGACTTGTCTCCTATTTCAGGTCATTCTGGGGTGGAAAAGGCCACAATTTAATGGCTTCCCTGAAATCATGCTTGGTGACTGAAGTGAGATTGTTCATTTAGAATATGCCATTTATATCAACTCTCCACATATGTCAACCACAGTGCCCCTGGGAAGCACTTAGTCTAAGTAATAATATGAGGAAATGCTCTATCATGGGATGCAATGGAAGCATGAAAGGCTGAGATATAAATGACTCTGCTAAAAGGCTCCAGTTGGAATTTATGATATACAGGTCAAGCATCACTTTCAAGGCACTCAGAAAGCATTAAAAAAAGAGAACCTAATATCTCTTTGGGGGCTTCTCCTTTACATGACATTCGGCAAATTGTTCTTTAAGGCCAGGTCTATATTTGAAAGTGTGTGATCTAGCTTGCCCTCCTGATGATATTGTGAGACTCTTACCTTGGTTTTAAAGCTGACAGAGCTGAATATAGATGACTTGGATGACCAAATATAAATGCAGTTGTCATTTCCAATATGCACAGAAAACATTAAACCAGAAGCTATTGTCTTCAAGTCTGGATAGTTCCTAGGGGAAATGGTTAAAAACATTCCCCAAAATGCATTGTGCAACATCCAGCTAGGTACAAAGATTGCCTTTACACTAAATGAAATGCAGCCAGTTTTTACTTTTATTTGAAGAAATTGTTTGTAGGAAACACATGCTATAGAAACTTCAATGCTTTGGCACTGTTAGTGGCATATCCTCTACAATATACATATGACTGAAGAATATCCTCTCCCTGAGAACATTTTTGGTTTTGGCAGGAATTTTCTATAACATTTGATTTACTTTAGGCAAAGTATTTTATTTATTCTATTAGTTAATTTGTTCTAATTAACATAAAAATATTAGGCTTCACTGTGGCAGTTTCATAAAGCAAACAATTGATTTTATTGATTTTCAGGGCCCTACTTTTCACCCCTTTCTATATAGCCATCAAACTTCAATAGACTTTCTGCTGTCATGATATATGTGTCTTGTTTTTCTCCCCTGTCCCTCAGCACTGTTTTCCCTCCTCTTAGTCTCATTTCTAGTTTCATAGAAACACACACACACACACACACACACACACATACATGCACATATACACAAAAAACATAAAACACACCCACTTGGGATTTATGTTTGAGGGAAAGCACTAGTAACCATCTTTCTGAGCCAGTGTTATCTCACTTAATTAAATAATTTCCACATCCATCCATTTTCTTCCATATACCCAAGCACTGTATTATTACATTAAAATGTGAACTATTTATTCTTCATAATTAACCCAGTTAAGGCATGGCATCATCTTGAAAAGAGTAGACCTGTAAAACAGCAAGGTGGAATTACTGGCTCCCAGTCACTGAGTTTAGCAGAAATAGGTCTAAAACTGAAAAGTCCTGTTTCTGAGCCTTGAGTTTTAATCTCCAAGTTATTGAGTAGCTTCACCTAAAGCATCCAAGGCAAAAGGAAAGTACTGTTAATAGGGAAGCTGAAATAAAGTCAAATTCCAATTCTGTCACTAACTTTATGTGACTTTAGGCAGTTTCCGTAAATTGTCCAACCTGATTCCTCATTAGGAGATTGGAGAAATTCATTAAGATTGTGTCTTTATCAAAACTTCTGTAAATAGGAGTTTTTGACCTTTGGTGATTTACATGATCAGTAGCATGAATGTCAGTGCCAAAAGCCTTCCAAAGAAGAGTTAAGTCTCAAATTTGAAGGTACAGAAGAACAAAAACAAGGTCTGTTTTGAAAATATTGCTTTCACTGGTACAGCTTTTTTGTAAACTATTCTGGATTTTTCCCCATTTCGTTTAAAGCTAAAAAGAGTGACTCATCATAGAGGTAATCATACCAAATCAATGTCAATGTGAAAACTACAAGAATAAGCCACACATGGAAGTGGAAACAGACAATATGTTTCCCTTGCCCTACCCTGGGTGAGCTATAGTTTGCAGAACTTAACACAGATCAACTGTTTCCAACAGGTTATGCCTTCTTACAAGCAGCTTGGAAATAATCTACTACAGCCATTCTTCCTCTAAGTGCCCCACAGAGATAGAAAATAGTTAACACAATTAATGAACTTGTGAAGGAAGTATGAATGTGATAGAACAATTACCAGATATTCTAACTAGTTTAGCAACTCATTAAGGCCATATCAAACAATATTGCATTCTGACTTTTATAGTGTCAGGATATGTTTTCTTTCAAACATATGAGCTCATGAAGAGCAATGCCAATAACTAATTGCCGTGCATAGATATCTTCAGTAAGTCAATAAAGTCTGCATTACAATATACTGTCTCAAATGAGGTTCAAGGATTCATTTTCATTATCTCCCACTGTTCGCTGTATGGTTTCACAGAATAAGCTTTTTTTAATGTAGTACTTAATGTTTTTCACAAACACATCTCGACACAGGAAAAGCTGTCAGTCAATACAGGAGATTGAGGACTCATCATATTTGGGAAAACTGAAAAAAATGTTACTGTCCCAAAAGACTGGACCAAGTGATTTATTTTAAACACACCGATATGTGAACAGTCCCACCAAAAATTAAGTTATATGTAATTTTTGTCTTATCTCCACTCAATATGTGCTACAAAGAAAATACAACTAGCTTGACTTTTGTTTCAATTTCCATATTTTGTTGTTTATGGGTGGTTTGTATTGTTTACTACAATTAAAGTGTTTTTATAAAAAATCTACACTAGTTAAGGCATAAGGCATACAAAAGTTACCTGAACTATTCCTCCTACAATTCCTACAGCCTATATATCCATAGGCTAAGGATACAACAGCATGGATTTAGGGATTATTTGCTTGTTATCTAACATTATGGAGTTGACAATTTCAAATCTTTAGTACTCTTTTTTCAAAATATGAGTTTAATGACAGTAACGTATGTAATTCCACGGGAGTAATGAAGACGTTAATAACTACACATTGCTGGTTTGTTACCATGCTTCCCATTATCTCTGAAGAACACGTTGTTGTCCTGACTAATCTGATGGGTTAAAATGTATTTTCCCTGCCTAGTTTATAAACTGCTCTGTAAACTCATTACCCATTTGCACTATATCACCTCTAGACTGTCTTATTTCTACTAAGAAGTGTTCCCTCTCTTCTTCCCTCTCTCCTTTCATCCCTCTTATTCCTCCCCATCCTGCTCACCCTTCTATCCCTCCTTCTCTTCATCCTTCCTTTCCACCTCCTCCCCTGAATCCATCTTGCCTTACTTACTTCTATCACTCCATTTCTCTTTTCTTTCTTTCTTTCTTTCTTTCATCTATCCTTGACCTTAAGTGAGCTCTTCCCTTCTCCTGACTTTATGGCTACAGAACCATAAAATCAAAGCCAAGGAATGTATTCAATATTGGCCAACATATTATTTTAGATATTTATTACTTATCTCTGTGTACAAGATACAACATTTCCATTAAAAATAAGCAATGGTATGCTCCAATTATTAAGATACCTAAGTCTATGAACCTAATAAAAGCACAAACACAGAAGCAGCGAATCATGAAAAAACATTGTGCTGTGTTTTGTTACAATGGTGGCTGTTTCTGCATCACAGAGACTCATTTGTCTTAAATATAGAACTGAGAGTTTCAATCCTAACTTCTATTTAAACTTGGCATTCAAGATCACGCTATTATGAAATTAATTTTTTCCACCTGAATAGTTCCAAGCTAAGTTTAACTATATCTAGCAGATAATTTTTCTGAGAAAAATAAAACGTAAAATACAAACAATAAAAAAACTGTTTTAAACTTTTTTTATTCTCTTTTCAGAATCACAAGAACGTTTTAAACCCATAGTCAATGGAAAAAGAGTAAATAATAGAAGATAAAGATGAAAGTTATAGGAGGTCAAAATTTTATAGCTGCTAATCAAAAGCAAATATTATACAAAGCCAGCTTGTAATCCCCATCAAGGCCAACTGTCTGCACAGCCAGCCTGATTAGTAAGTAAAATCCTTTTGACATTGTTCAGAAAGAAAGGCATCCAGAATGCATAGGCAAAATTCTCATAGACTGATATGCAGGTAAATCCATTACAAGCCACAAAATCCAATCCACTAAGGGTATTTTAAAAATCGTATTTATGAGTGTATCACCACTTGCTTCTGTCACTTACAACGAAATCAACCCTTGTGAATTTCCTTACCAATGTTTTCTATCTGCACATAAGATAATGAGAAATCCAATATAAAGATCATAGACCATCAGTGAAATGAAATGTATTTACAATCAACTATTTGTGAAAATAGGCTTTATTAAATGAAAAATAAAGATGTGGCTTAGCTGAAGTAAATGTAATCTAAGGCACAACATGGAATCATTTGTTTCTGATGGCTACCATGGGCCCAGTGATATACTTCCTTACATAATAGTACAAGAGTGGGCACTGATTGTTTGCAACAGATTAGCTTGGTGTCTATTAACTATTATCCGAAAAACCATAGGAACTTCAGAAAAATAAACGGTAGACTTCTTTTGTACATATCTATTAAGCTAATTTTTTTTAAATTTAAATGAAATGTTGTCTGAGTTGTCCTGGTTAAAGTGAAGTCTTCACTCACGCTAAGAAAGCATTCTTTCACTAAATTGTATCAATAATTTTAAACTATTGAAGTAGAGTAAGATTTTAACAAGACATTGGCATATAGAGCCTCATTGCATGAACACTTTGTTTGTTTTTTCATTTAACAGCTAATTTTCTTTCACTTATATAAGAATACAGAGTACTCATTAAATATCCTTATATAATTAATTATGATGAATGAATTATGTATTTTGCCTCACAATTCCTGTTCTCAAATCATAATTTATTGACACAAATGACACTGTAACAATTTTGTGGGAGGAAAAATTTATGTATTTACATTGAGAAAACAAGATGCCTCCCAAACATACACATAAACATGAAGTTCAGATTTTAATATTGAGCAAAATAAAAATTTCACTGACATAGTATATTACATTATTCACAATAACTCACAAAGTATTCATTGTAAACTCAATAACAACAGCTATAAATTGCTGCACATATTCATCTGAGAGAAAGATTCACACATGTTAAAAACATAATTTAATTAATATCTACAGTTTAAACACATGAAAGAACACTACTTATGAGGTAAATTTAATGGTTGAAGTTGTATTGACAAAAGGCTCTCAGATAATTATTTTACTCTTATATATGTGGCAATTGTGATTTTTTTCCATAGTAGTCAAATTCCCACAATGCCTGAGCTGAAACTGTGCCTGGTGACATTGTACACAGTTATATTTTAAATACACAATGGATATTGTCTACTATACAAAAGAAGATGAAAACAACTGATAGAAATTGCTGATAATTGGTATTAGTTAACTCTATGAACTTTTATCACTCTAAAATGGTAGAATTTGTATGAATATAAATATAATTTCTCAAATACAAGGTATTTTGGATACATTAGCCCTGAGTTTGCTCATATAACACAAAGAATTAAACTCAAATATTTTACTGGTTTTACACCACCGTTTATATCAGAAGTCTCTCTATATAATCTTGTATCTCGATGATTCAGAAAAATGGTGACTTACAGAACAAAACCCCACTTTCTTACCTTGCACTAAAAGATTATCATATCATGACTTTATGCCGTGAACTCCAATTCTTTTTAATACCGCCATGGAGCATTATATATGAAATGAATAAATAATAGAGATTTTAAATAGATACATGCAAAAACAATCCTTATGAATAAAAAATAATGTATATTTTATGGGATGGACTAGTTAATGTGTCATCACAGAGGTAAAATCAAGCTAGATCCCTTTTGAGTGCTCCAAATTACAGCACTAGTCACACAACATCAGGTCTCACTGTAAACTGCCTCGTTTCATTTAACTTATGACATTGCTTCTTTCTGCTCTGTTTGAGTTCTCATCTACTAATCAGATGAGATGTCACCGGGCTTGCTATCTACAAACTTGTTTCTCTTTTATATCTGAGTCTTTTTTTGGATGATGTATGTTGTATGTATCCACACTCCGTGTCTGTGTGTGTGTGTGTGTGTGTGTGTGTGTGTGTGTGTGTGTTTGGGCAAGCATCAGGAATACTTTGGTGTCCTACTCCACCACTCTGCCTAAATCCTTTTAGATATCTTCAGTGATTGAACTGCGAGCTAAGCTGTCAGCTATCAAGTTCCAGATCCCTTTTGTCTGCACACCCAGAGTGTAGTATCAGTACAGGAGGCCAGACTTGGCATTTCCACGGGTACTAGGGATTTTCTCTCAGTTCTGCACATGTGTGCAGCAAACCCTCTTATTCACTATATTTCCTGTGCAGTACTCAAGTCACCATTTAGGATGAAACACTCAGTCATAGTATTTAGTGTGTTGTCAGTGAGCATCATTGCAAACCATGTCTTGCAAGCTGCCCTTGATCCTTTGCCTCACCTTTGGCTAAAATCTATACAATCAAAACTAGCTCTACCTTCTATTTACACGAGGGCTTAGCAAAGAACCTCTCCAAATGCAATGAGTTTATGGAGATATTTGGCACTCTGTCAAAGATAAATTTTCAAGTTATAATAGGCACTGAACACAAAAACGAGCTTCACAGTTTTACAGCTAATTCCTTTATTTTCTACAATTATAGCTTCTGAAACATTACATTCAATCTTTTGATTATACCCAGTTTATCAACAAAAGTGCACTGAGATACATTACACAGTCAGTTCTGTTCTATTACTGCAAGTCTCAGTTAATTGCTAGTTCTAAAATAAAAACAACCTTACCTGGTTTTTACTGATACGAATGTATAATTTGTTTAAACAAATGCAGCCCATACCCCCGCCCCCATTTAACAACATAGTTCTCTGAAGCTGCTACTAATACACTGAATTACATTCTCACATACAGCACCAGTGGCAATACACAAACCCAGTGAAGATTTTTAAATCCTCTGCCATTTTCTGCCACTCAGAAAATCCCACTTTACCGATGTCTAATGCAATTATAGTATGCAGAAAGGACAAGACAAATGCCCGTTCTGATCATGCCATTTTCTCATTTCCAACCCCACCTTTTTTTTCTCTCCTATCAGAAACAGTGTCATTATGTGAAAGTATCAATACGAAAAGGACAAACCTGAGCATTTGGATGATGGCTCAGAACAGAGGAAGCAAGCAACTGATGCCATTCAAAAAAAACCAGGAGATCAGCAATATGCATTTATATGCTCCTCAGGAATATTTAAAATCACATTCTTAGTATGTGTGTTTATTTATTGATTTGTGCGTGTATCAAGGCATAACTGTGCAGCACAGATGTCATCTTGTGTGGCTTAGTTCTCTCCTAACTTGTTGGTCCCAAGCATCAAAATTCAGGTCATCAAATTGGCAGCAGGAATCATATCCACTGAGCTATCTTGCTAGCACAAGCCACCATATTTTGGCAACATAGACTTCACTGTCTGTCTTAGTCAGGGTTTCTATTCCTGCACAAAACTTCATGACCAAGAAGCAAGCTGGGGAGGAAAGGATTTATTCAGCTTACACTTCCACATCGCTGTTCATCACCAAAGGAAGTCAGGACTGGAATTCAAGCAGGTCAGGAAGCAGGAGCTGATGCAGAGGCCATGGAGGGATGTCACTTACTGGGTTGCTTCCCCTGGCTTGCTCAACCTGCTTTCTTATAGAACCAGGTCTACCAGCCCAGGGATGGCACCACCCACAATGGGCTGGGCCAGGGATGGCTCCACCCACAATGGGCTGGGCCCTCCCCGCTTGATCACTAGTTGAGAAAATGCCTTACAGCTGGATCTCATGGAGCCATTTCCTCAACTGAGGCTCCTTTCTCTGTGGTAACTCCAGCTTGTGTCAAGTTGACACAAAACCAGCTGTCATTTGAGATATGGTGAAACACAACATGCAAAATGAAATAATAATATTAATTATGAATTAGTGCTTTTAGCTTTACATATATCTATAGGAAGTTAATCCTGCCTCATAAGTAGAAAAGGCAACTGTTTTACCAAGAGTCATGGGATCAGGACTGGATTATTTGTGTTCAGTTCCACTTGATCTTGAAATGTTGGTACAATGCCATGGCTTCATAGGACCAATGTTTTCAGAAACAAGCAACTGCATTTAATAAAGCTACCAATGTGCATGTAGTGTTGGTTTTCTAAGGTTCACAAATTTGAAACATAAGGGAAATCTCTATAGAGACCTGACAGCAAACCGGGAGTGCTATCTCAGCAGTTGAGAGCACTGGCTGCTCTTTCATGAGAACTAAGTTCAGGTCCCAGCACACAAACGCTGCTCACAAATTGCTTATAACTCTATTTCCAGGAAATCCAACGTCTACTGGCATTTTGAACACCAGACAAATACATGGTGAACAGATACACATGCAGGCTATATATTTATATAAACAAAAACTTTCCAAAAAGAAATCAGATATCCATTTAAAAATAAAAAAAAATTATTACTTGAATTGGGCCAACAAAATGTATAATGAAAGAATGGGATAAGAAGCCTCATCTTTGATAAGAATTTCAAAAACCCTTGCCACAGAAAACACGGAGAGGGCTGGAAAGATGGCTCAGTGGTTAAGAGCACTGACTGCTCTTCCAAAGGTCCTGAGTTGAAATCCCAGCAAGCACATGATGGCTCACAGCCATGTGCAATTTGATCTGATGCCTTCTTCTGATATGTCTGAAGAAGTAATAGTCTAGTCACATACATAAAATAAATAAATAAATCATTAAAAAACATGGAGAAGGTATTTTAAACTGAGGGTATCACTATCACCATCACTATCATCATTACCATGACCACCATGATAATTATTATCTTCACATGTATTTTGTGTATGGGGTGTGTGTGTGTGTGTGTCTGTGTGTGTGTGTGTGTGTGTGTGTGTGTGTGTGTACGTATTTATGTTATTAGCAGGAGGAAGTAAGAGTTGAACAGAGGCCATGTAAACACAGACAACATAACACAAGAAAGTCCAAATCCCAGGAACATACCCTAAAAGAAATAGCAGGAGAGAATTCCAGGTTGACTGTGTTAGGAACTGGAGAATTACATTAGAATCTGATCTGGAAGGACATAGTTTGAAAACTTGTAGACTCCAGACAGCCTGTCTCTTGAAAGTGGAACAAATACAATGGCAATGAAAACAGTGATTAAAAATAATAGCAGAAGTGATTTTTCAATGGCAGGTCTTGACAACTCACTGAAGAAAGGTTCAGATATTCTCAAAAATAGCACAATATTCAAAGCTTTACAAAAGGAGAAATGCGTAATTGAAGTTAATAAAAAGTCTGTGTAAAAGTTACTGTAAAGTCACAAGGGACAAGGTACTTTATTAAGAAAATAATGTGTTATTTCAAAACTGAGTAGAAATGGGGCAATACAAAATTTTAAAGAAAAACTGAATAGAAATAATTAAGCAAAATTATAGTAAAATTATTATTAAATACTACTTTCAAATGTTCCAGCAAACTAAAGTTTACTAAGGTCATTTAAAAGTTTTAAAGGCCATGTTACATAATTTGAGTCAATCTACAAAAATGAATTGATAAAATTTACAAAATCCAGATACAATATAATAATATAAACAATAACAATATTAATAATAATGTGTCTGATGTGATGGGCAATTTTATGTGGCTACTGAAATGGGCTGCATATTAAATATTATTGAGGGCATTCATAAGTCTATTTGCAGAAGTCACCTATGTTGTGAGTTGAGAGCCGTGAGGAAGTTGAGGTTCCTTGCCCATGTGGACCAGCATTATGCAGGTCCTAAGATCCTGAGCAAAATTTTGAAAGAAAAGATGACTTTATTTTGTCTGTCTCCTCAAGCTTGAATGTCTGTCTTCAGCTGCCTTTGTGCCTCCTGTCCTTAGTTCTCACCTGGACTGTAGTTTCTATCCTCAGTTCACACATTCAAGGTTTCTCAGTACACCACAGAGTTTGGCTGGCTCTGCTCACAAACGGCAAAGTATGGATACTCCAGCCTCAGTCATCATGTGAGACATACTTTTTACAAAACCACGGGCTTGCATGTATTTACATATAAACATAAATGTATCAGTAGTTATGTTTCTCTAATCATCTCTAACACACTTGTGTATGTACACACACACACACATATACACCCACACACCAACATGCATCTAGGATGTTAGAAGGCAACATGTAAAAAAATTATCATCATATGTTCATCATTTAAAACAAGTTAACTTCATGTTAGAAATTGATGCTACCTAAACAGCTAGGCATGTTATTAAATCTATTTTTAAATGAATTCAGATTTAGAATTATATATTAAAATAATCTGAGTTTCTAAATGTAACAGAACAGGTTAAAAAACACATAAAGAAAATAAAAATATACCACGGTATATAAAATACATCAAACTTAAGTTAAATTCTGCCCTTTTACCTGTTATTATGTGGAAATGTAATACAAAACTGAGTAGTTTGCTACTAAAGTGTTAAGTTCTTCATATATTCACAAAAATCTTATATATCTATGCAGATTAATTTATACAAAAGTATACACATATGGGGAAAAACAAAAATTTCCAGTAATAGCAACGATAATTGTCACTGTTCCGTTGGATTATAAGCTGTCTGTATTTTCATCATTAAACTTTTATGTATTTTTCTAATTTTCTACAATTGGCATGTTTTTATTATGAGAAGAAATTATTTTAAAAAGCATTTTATAGACCTATTCAATTTTTATAAACCAGTGTCAGCATAATATTGTATCTCATTAGAATGAAAATCAATACTACTCAAAAGAAGCTTTTCTAGAGCTATGAGTTATATATTAAAATTGCATTAATGGTCTTGTTTCTAAGGAATTATTTCACTTAGTAGCAAAGTAAACTCATTCAGGTTCTGTATTAAGCACCACGGTAATTCACAGGGCTGCCAGTGCACATCCGCAATAGTGGAACTTAAGCACAGTGTGCATATCCTTTACCACTTTTTCCTGGTAAGGGGTGCAAACTGGTGAATGGGATTCTGAGATCATGGTGTAGTATTCAACAATAAAAGATTACTTAAGGAGCTGACATGGGCAACAACTATTCACACCCCAGTCTCACCAGAAAAGAACAGGACTTCCAAAAATGCTGATGCACCTAAGATCACAGGAGAAACACCACTGCTGCACAAATACCAGCCCCAGTGGACCAACCCAAAGCCCACCGGACCCAGGAGCAGCTCAGCAGCCAGGAACACAATTCATCCAGTTTCCATCTGTGCCCCAGAGCTGAACCTGTACTGTGGTTATCCACACCACAATCCTGACCAGAGAGAGCTGGTCTCACAAGAGTGCTGACATACCCAAGATCACAGTCATTAGCACTCTAATCTCAACAAGAGAGCTTGTCTGTCAGGAGTGCTGAAACATATGAGACCACAGGCTCACAGACAGACTCACAAACTCACAGACTCACAACCTCACAGCCTCACAGACTCACAGCCTCACAACCTCACAGCCTCACAGACTCACAGCCTCACAACCTCACAGCCTCACAACCTCACAGCCTCACAACCTCACAGCCTCACAACCTCACAGCCTCACAACCTCACAGCCTCACAACCTCACAGCCTCATAGCCTCACAGTCTCACAACCTCACAGCCTCACAGACTCACAGCCTCACAACCTCACAGCCTCACAACTTCACAGCCTCACAGACTCACAGCCTCACAACCTCACAGCCTCACAACCTCACAGCCTCACAACCTCACAGCCTCACAACCTCACAGCCTCACAGCCTCACAGTCTCACAGCCTCACAACCTCACAGCCTCACAACCTCACAGCCTCACAGCCTCACAGCCTCACAGACTCACAACCTCACAACCTCACAGCCTCACAACCTCACAGCCTCACAGCCTCACAACCTCACAGCCTCACAGCCTCACAGCCTCACAGCCTCACAACCTCACAGCCTCACAGCCTCACAGCCTCACAGACTCACAGCCTCACAACCTCACAGCCTCACAGACTCACAACCTCACAACCTCACAGCCTCACAGCCTCACAACCTCACAGCCTCACAACCTCACAGCCTCACAACCTCACAGCCTCACAACCTCACAGCCTCACAGCCTCACAGTCTCACAACCTCACAGCCTCACAGACTCACAGCCTCACAACCTCACAGCCTCACAGTCTCACAACCTCACAGCCTCACAGCCTCACAGCCTCACAACCTCACAGCCTCACTGGAAGAAAAGGTTCCAGTCAGAAACCACAAAACCAGCTAACACTAGAGATAACAAGAAGGCCACAGGCAATTACAAAAGCAAAAGGAACAGAAACCAAGGCTATTGGACATTTCATCCTAAAACAATGAATATTCCTGCTTCTCAGAAAGTCATGGTACCTTCTCCAATACTATCAACATAGTTAGTAACAAAAGAAGCTTCAACAGATAAAAGAAGACTGAAATAACCCTATGCATCCTATCAGATCACCACAGAGTAAGGCTGGTCTTCAATAACAAAACAAACAAACAAACAAACAAACAAACAAAAATGCCACATATACCTGGAAGATAAACAATTAACTCTACTCAATGATAATTTGGTCAGAAAAGAAAGAAATTAAATTAAAGGCTTTAAGAATTTAATGAAAATGAAGACACAAATACACAAATTTATGAGGCACAATGAAAGCAGTGTGAAGAGAAATACTTATCTCTGAGTGCCTCCATAAAGAAATTGGAGAGAGCATACACTGGCAGCTTGACAGCACACCTAAAAGCTCTAGAACAAAAAGAAGCAAAGAGACACAGAGGAGTAGACATCAGGAGATAATGAAACTCCATGATGAAATCACCCAAGTAGAAACAAAGTTAACTCTAGAAAGAATTAACAAAACCAGGAGCTGGTTCTTTGAGAAAACCAACAAGATAGATAAACCCTTAGCCATACTAACCAGAGGGCACAGAGACAGTATTCAAATTAACAAAATCAGAAGTGAAAATTGAGACATAATAACAGAAATTGAGGATATTAAAAAATATATTCAAAACTACTACACATGTCTACAATCCACAAAATGGGAAAATCTGGATGAAATGAAACTTCCTAGCAAATACCAGAAACCAAATGTAATTAGGATCAGATAAACTATGTAAACAGATCTATAACCCCTAAAGAAATAGTCACAGTCATTAAAAGTGTCCCAACCCAGAAAAGCACAGGACCAGGTGGGTTTAGTACAGAATTCTATCAGACTTTCAAAGAAGACCCAATTCAAATATTATTCAAAATATTTCACAAAATAGAAACAGAAGGGACACTACCCAATTTTTTCTATGAAGCCACAATTACTCTTATACCTAAACCACGCAAAGATTCAACAAAGAGGACATCAGACCAATTTCACTTATGAATATGGATGCAAAAGTACTCAATAAATTTTTTACAAACCAAGTTTAAGAACACATCACAATTATCAAGAAGCCTTCAACCCAGGGAAGCAGGGATGGTTCACTATACAGAAATCAATGTTATCACTATATAAACAAACTCAAAGAAAGACAAACCCACATGAACATCTCATTAGATGCTGAAAAAGCATTTGACAAAATTCAACACCCCTTCATGATAAAAGTCTTGGAAAGATCAGGAATGCCAGGCCCATACCTAAACCTAGGAAAAGCAGTCTGTAGAAAACCAGTAGCCAACATCAAACTAAATGGAGAGAAACTTAAAACAATCTGACTAAAATCAGGGCTATCCACTATCTCACTACCTATTCAACATAGTACGCAAGTCCTAGCCAGTGCAATTAGACAATAAAAGGATGTCACAGGGATACACATTGGAAAGAAAGAAAACAAAATATCACTCATTGCAGATGTGCTCATATACTTAAGTGACCTGAAAAAATTACTCCAGAGAACCTCTTCAGCTGATAAACAATTTCAGCAAAGTGTCTGGATATAAAATTAACTCAAACAAATCAGTAGCTTTCCTCTACTCAAAGGAAAAATGAGTTGAGAAGGAAATTAGGAAGACAACACCACCACAGTAGTCACAAATATTATAAAATAACTTAGTTTCACATTAACTGAGTGAAAGATCTGTACATCAAGAAGTTCAAGACTCTAAAGAAAGAAATTGAAGAAGTCCTCAGAAGATGGAAAGATCTCTCATGCGCATGGATCTGCAAGGTTCAAATAATAACAATGGATATCATGTCAGTAGTATTCTACAGAATCAATGAAGTACCCATCAAAATTCCAACTCAATTATTCACAGTGATAGAGTAATTCTCAATTTCATTTGGAAAAACAAAAAGTCCAGGATAGAGAAAATTATCCTCAACAATAAGAGAACTTTTGGAGCAATCATTACCCATAACTTCAAATTCTATTACAGTGCAATAATGATTTAAAAATGTTTGGTATTGGTCAATGGAATAAAATTAAAGACTCAGAAATGAACCCATACACCTATAGCCATTCGATCTTTGACAAAGACATTAAAAACCATTCATTGGAAAAATACAGCATTTTCAGTAAATGGTGCTGGCTGAAGTTACAAGTAGAATAATGAAAACTGATCCTCTTATCTCCTGGTACAAAGCTCAGGTCCAAGTGAATCAGGGACCTCCACATAAAACCAGATACACTGAGACTAATAAAATAGAAAATTTCCTGAAAAGAACACAAGCAGCCCAAGCTCTAAGGTGGTGTATAAACCAATGGGATCTCATAAAATTGAAAAAAAATTCTAAGACAAAGGACACTGTTTTTAGGAAAAAACAGCAACCTACAGACTGGGAAAAGATCTTTACCAATCGACATCTGATAGAAGACTAATACCCAATATATACAAAAAAATCAAGTTAGACCACAGAGAACCAAATAACCCCATTAAAGAGGGAGTACAGATTAAACAAAGTATTCTCAACTGAGGAATCTTGAATGGCTGAGTAGCACATAAAGAAATGTTCATCTTCCTTAGTAATCAGGGAAATGCAAATCAAAGCAACCCTGAGATTCTACCTCACAACAGTCAGAATGGCTATGATCAAAAACTCAGGGGACAACAGATGCTGGCATGGATATAGAGAAAGAGGAACACTCCTCTATTGATGGTAGGGTTGCATGCTGCTACAACCACTCTGAAAAACAGTCTGGTTGTTTCTCAGAAAATTGGATGTAGAAGACTCAACTATTCCACTCCTGGACATATACCCAAAAGATGCTCCAAAATATAGCAAGCACTCGTGTTCTGCTATGTTTATGTCAGACTTATTTATAATATCCAGAAGCTGTAAACAACCCAAATGTCTCTCAACAGAGGAATGAATACAGAAAATGCGGTACATTTACACAACAGAATACTATTCAGCCATTAAAAACGAGTTCATGAAATTTGCAGACAAATGTATAAACTAGAAAAAAAAAATCATTGTGAGTGAGTTAACACAGTCATAAATGAACTCACATGGTATATACTCACTCATAAATGGACATTTCCAAAAAAGCTCAGAACAACGAAGATGTAATTCACAGACTATATGAATCTCAAGAAGCAAGACCAATCTGTGGATACTTCAGTTCTACTTACAAGAGGATACAAAATAATCACAGGAGGTAGAGGGTTGGAGGCACTTGCAAAGAAAAGTAGCAGGGGAAAGGAAAATGGGGGGGAAGGATCTGGTGTGTGAGGAAACCAGATAGATTTAGATAGGGTCAGAAAAATGAACAACGGTATATAGCAATGAGAGATGAGGAACTTGGAGTAGCCAACAGAAAGTCGCAGACTCCAGGAAAGCAAGAGGCTCCCAGGTCCCAACAGGGATAACATTAAATGAAATACCCAAGAAAGGGTAGAGAGAACCTATGGAGACCATATCCAGAGATTAGGCATAGTGCCTGATTGAAGGATGTGGCCCCCATCCTTCTCAAAAATTTAACACATAATTGCTCTTGTTGAATAAAAATACAGGGATAAAAAATAGAACCTAGACTGAAGGAAAGGCCATCTAGAGACTGTCCCATCTTGTGATCCATCCCATATGTAGCCACCAAACCCAGTCATTATTGCTGATGCCAAGAAGTGCTTCCTTACAGGAGCCTGACACGGATGTCTCCTGAGAAGTTCTGTCAGAGCTTTACTGATGTTTGCAGCCAATATGGGACTGAGCACAGGGACCACAAAGGAGGAGATAGGTAAAGAACAGAAGGATCTGAAGGGCTTTGCAACCCCATGGGAAGAACAATATCCACAACCCTCCCCCTCCAGATACACATGGAGGGACCCACAGCCGAGGATGACCAGATCTGGCATCAGTGGGAGTGGGGGCCCTTAGTTCTGTGAAGGCTAAATGCCCTAGCATAGGGGAATGCTAGGGCAGTGAGGTTGGAGTGTGTGGGTGTTTGGGGAAGCATCCTCATAGAAGCAGTGAGAAGGGATGGTTGGATAGGGGGATTTAGGTCAGGAGAACAGGAAAAAGGATAGAATTTAAAATGTAAATAAATAAAATAACCAATAAAAATGCTTTTCAAAAAGGAGTTTACTTAAACCGCAAAAAGTGTTGTTTGCTTGGATTTTTCTTTTAACTTTTATGGACTCTTCGTCAATCTTACAACATATACTCCATTCCCACACATGTCTTCTCCCCACTATGTCTGTCCTTTGCTCTTGAGGGCTCCTCCCAGAAAGAAAACAAAAAATTAAAATAAATGAATTAATGAACAAAAACACAAGCAAACATAAACAACCCAAGAATGAAAATTTTTCTTTCACTTTGCATATGGCCATGTGTCCTGGGGTGTCACACAGTGTGAACCCAGAAGCAGCTTACAAGTGAGATGAATACAAAACTGAGTGCAAGAATCCCACACATGAGAAGTTTGGAATCCCTGTTCAACACGGAAGAGAAAAGGGATCACTCTCTTCTCCGAAAACCCAACAGCTGTATCCCTAAATGTTCTCCATGGTGGAAAAGAAAGCATCTATCCAATAAGCTGTTCTGACAGCAATGGCAGATCTACATTAAACCCTCAGTTGTAACAGTCTATGTGACAACAGAATTGGCATCTAGGAGACAAGATATTTCCCTGGAGAATTTTCATGAAGGAAATTAAATAGCAGCAGATGGCATGATGTGAACTTTTTTGGGGGGACCTCTCTCAAAATTATTGTAAGCAAGCAAAATTGAAGAGTGGGAGGGTGAGGGGGGCAAATGGTATTAACCATGAACCCCAATGAGAAACACAGTGAATGGCACATATTTACCTACATTTATATTATAGACAGATGAAGAGTATGTAACACTCCTACACACAGTCAATAGTAAATACAAATAGGAAAGACTGGGAAATGGCCCTAGAGTTCACTAAGCCTCACCTAGCAATGCTTCACAGCAGATAAATGAGTTCAGCGCATGCTTCATCCTTAACCTTTCTGCCATTATTATGATCTTTGAATGCCAACCTGAACACTACTTCCAGACAAACCCAGTCTCTTCCAAGAGTATGTCAATGACATGACTTGCTTGAGCTGTCTACATACCTGTCCATTGCTACATTTTCCACAAAATAGTTAAAAGAATCTTCCAAAATATAAAATAAATTGTGCCACTGACCTTTTAAAAAACTGTTCAAGTGGCTTCTTAGGGCTCTTGATGTGAAAATAAAATATATGATAAAGCAAAGAGTCAATCCCTATGCCCCAGAATGCCCTTCAGTTTTGGGCCTTGCAGAATTCTGTGATTTTTTTTTTCTTGCCTAACAGTTCATACAAATATGCTTTGGAAGGGTCCATGGTCCAGAGACTTCACATTCCCTTCTGCAAAAGGGAATTCCTTCTTACAGCCCAGTTTTCCCTATGTGATCTTTTCTAGTTACCTAGCCTGTGCCTCAACATTAATTTTCAGGAACGTCTTCTATAAGCACCCAAGAAAAAATAGCTATCTAGAACTACATCTCACCCTACTTCATCCTTACTGCATATTCTCTGATATTACCAGGCTTATACAGTTTCATTAGTATCAGAGAACCTTTAATTCAAGTTCAATTTTTTCTCAATTCCATTAACTGTATTGAATAAATCTACAGCAAACAGTTTCCTTATTGAAAATATTTTTTTTCCATTCAGTGTAGCCTGAATACAGTTTCCCTTAAAGGTACTCCTTCCTGTTTCACATCACCCTCTCTCACATCTGGATACACACTTATTCAGTCTCAGAAAACAAAGAGGCATCTAAAAAATAACAATAAAATAAGAAAAAATCAAACACAAAGAAATTGATATGATAAAAAAAAATGAGCCAAAAAAATTAGAAAAAAAAAAACACAACAAATGTGAACAGGAACCACACATGTGCACACACAGGAATCCCATATAAATACAAACCAGCAAACCATAACATATATGTGAAAAACCTGTAATGTTAAAAATCTCCCTAGGACAAGACAAGGCAATGGGGTGGAGAGGCAAACCAGAAGGAAGTGCACCTTTGTGAATGTAACTGGAGGGGGAGGGGGATGGGAGCAGGGCATGGTAAAGGAATAACATCTAAAATGTAAATACAGAGCATCTAATTTTTAAAAAAAGATAAAAATAAATAAATAAATAAATAAATAAATAAATAAATAAATAATAAATAAATAAAAGCTTTAAAAAAAATCCCCTGACTTCTCATTGTCACATAAAGAGTTTCAAAAGAAGCCATAGATGCCATTTAGTTTATATAGCGTTGGCCGTCTACTGCAGAGCATGGGGCTCAGCCAAATTTGTTTTTTCAATGAGACTTTCTCAAAAATAAAAACTTCCCATTCAAATGGTTATCAGTTGGAGATAGCTTCTGGGTTGGGATGGGGCCATGTGTCCACTGCTTTACTAAGCACTAGAACCCTATCAAATTCTGTCCTGTGCAGGTCCTGTGCATGCTAACCCCAGTCTCTCTGAGTATAGGTATGTCTGCCCTGTTCTGACTGGAAGGCTTTGCATTCTTCCTGTCCTCCATTCCAGTCTCTCACACTCTTTCATCCTCCACCTGCACAGAGTCCGCTGAGTCCAGAAGTGAGGGAATTGATAAAAACCTGCTAATCCCAGCTGTGTGTTACAAGGTTTCAACTCCTTACATATTTTTAGGAATAGTTTCTGTGCCTGTTTCCATTTGTGACAGTAGGAGGCTTCTCTTGTGATGGCAGAGCAAGTCACAGATTTGTGAATATCGCAGAATGTCACTAGGAGTAATCCCATTGCTATGCTCCTTTAGCAGAATAGAAATATTTGGTTTTTCTCCAGGTCTCCGGTTATTCTCAGAAAGAAAAAAAGAGCGTGGGGGTTTGGTTCCATGTTATGGAGCAGGTCTTAAATTAAATTAGATATTGTTTGGTTACTTCCACGGATTTCGTGTCATCAATTGCGTGAGAATATTTTTCAGAACGGTCAGCCACCATTGCAAATAGGAGGGTTTGTCCTTGGGCTGGTGTTTACCTTTCTTCTTTGGATTCAGACAGAGTTCTGTCCAATACCATAAACAACAGTTTATAGGAGTGAAGATTATAGGTAGGGACCAGATCAACCTCACTGTGTCCAATAAGTTTTGTAAGCATTGTCTTTAGCAATAAGGTGTGACCTTCAATTTGTGAAGAGCCAAAAATAGCTTATGAATAGCCTGGGTGGTTTTGAGGTTCTCATGGGAAACCACTGACCAAGGACTTGATTAGGTGGAACCCAAATCTGGCACTGAAGGCCTCATATGAAGATGTCATGTGTCCAATTTGAGTTCTGTCTCACCTGTTTTTTGGTGATTTCATGTAAATTGAATTCATATGTGTATATTTTAGAGAACCTCTAGTGTTCTAGAAGTTTAAATAGTGTTCTATAAGTTATAAATAAGTTTCCATGTGACCCCTCAGTGACCCTTGATTTTCATCTCTCTTATGTATTCCCTCCTTTACCTCCCTATCTCTTCCTACTTCAACTTGATCTTTCCATTCCAAACATCCTGTCTTGCCCATTCATCAGTCTGTATTTGATTTCCCCTTTCTGCAGGTAGCCCCTTACCTATGAGCTATACAAATTGTAGCTTGCTTATGAATAATTTAACAGCTAACTTCACATTAAAGATGGGACATCCAGAATCTGAGTAACCTTCCTCTGGATGATTTTTTTCTAGTTCTATTCACTTACCTGTGGATATCATCATTTTATTTTTATGGCTCAGTAATATTCCATTATGTACATTTAATTCATTTTGTTTACCCATTCAGTGATTGAAGGGCTTCTAGACTGCTTCCAATACCTGACTTTTATAAATAGCAACAGTGAAAATGGAAGAGTAAGTGTCTCCACAGCAGGATGTAATGGCTTTTGGGTATATGGCCAAGAGTGGTCTACCTGGATCATGAACTAGATAAATTCCCAGCTTGCTAAGGAACCACAGCACTGATTTACATAGTGACATTATACATTGCATTCCCACCAGCAATGGATTAATGGTCCCCTTGCACCACATTCTTGCCAGCATGGGCTGTCATTTGCTTTATTGATGTTGGCCATTCTGTCTGGTATTAGATGAAAACTAAAGTTGTTTTGATATGTTTTTCCCTGACGCCTACAAATGTTGAACAGTTCTTTAAGCATTTCTGAGCATGTTGAATTTCTTCTTTTGAAAAGTCTCTGCTCAGATCTCTAGTCTATTTTTTAAAATCGGGTTGTTTGCTTAATGTCTGGATTTTTAGTTTTTTGGTAGAAAATTTTATATATGTTAGATATAAGCCATCTTTGAATGTGTAATTGAAAAACAATATTTTCCCATTCTGTAGTCTGCCACTTTCTCTGATTCATTAAGTTGTTTGCCATAAAGACATATTTCAGTTCCATGAGGTCCCATTTAATAACTTACAAAAAGTTTTTTTTGCAAGAATTAAATAAAATCATTTTTTAAAAAAAAGATGTCTAGGTGTCTGACTATGCAACAATAATTTTAGAAGTTACAGCACTGAGCCCCAAGAGCCAAAAATGTTAGAATTCTGAAATTTATTGTACTTATCTTTCAGGCCATAGTAGTAATATATATATATATAACAAGCATCAATCCTTTTCTTCTATCTCTTCCTATTGAAAAATTGAAGCCAAATGATTTAAGGACATTAAATACCTGGCGGAGACCAGAGCATGTTCCTTTTACTATGCTTAATGACTATACTTGTTAGCTCATTTGGTATCATAGGACAAACACATGTTATCCCAACAATTGATTGTTGTAGTGAAAATTGTCAGTAGATGTTGCCATCCATCCCCCATACTTTCTAACCCTCTTTGGCCCTTCCTGTGAATGCCAGCACCTACAATAGGCTGTTCCAACATTGGCTCCTATGTCTTCTTCCAAGGGAATAACCTCAACTCGGTTAATTCGACTTTAGCTCATTCACTGACAGCTTAGGGTGCAATGCCCTCCTTGGAAATACTTCATTAAATATTGAAGTCAATCACATCACAAAGGTGAGGGGTCACTGAGACTGAAGAACTCTATAATGTCTCTCCTGTGAGCCAGCTTTTCTTCCCAGAACAGCCTTCTCTGTTTCACTGAGTTTCCTCAAAGAACATGCTGCAATAAATTACAACTGTGTAAGAGGTCACCTCAGGTGTTATGAAATGAAGTATGAAAATCGCATCAATTGGAGAGGAAGCCCTTGGTCTTGTGGAGTCTGGATGACGCTGCCTAGGGAGATGCTACAGCATTGAGGCAGGAGTGGGTGAGTAGGTGGAGAAGCCTCCTCATAGAGGTAAAGAGGAGGGCAGATGGGAATGGGTGGTCTGTGGGGGGGAAACCAAGAGGGAATGTCATTTGAAATGTAAATGAATAAGATGGTTAATTTAAAAAACAGATTTATGATGAAACAACTAAAATTGTAATAATGTATAAATTGTGTCTATCCTATACATAAATATTAAGTAAATGATATTTCTTAATTTACTGTTGATAGCACCCAGAAGATTTGAAAGATTAATAAATAAGAATCTCTATAGATGCAAATCCAACCAATTTATAGAGCTTATATTTAATGGTGGTGGTTTTTATATCCTTACAATTCTTTCTACATACAAACCATAATGAGGTTGGACCTCATTATGAGACAATGATTTAGCATTAGAGGCAACCTATATTAGCATTAACTTAGAACTCTGGGTAGAATGGTTAAGGGTTGAAAATGTGAATAAACATACTATGTTTTTAATGAAATAAAATATAAAGTGGCAAATAAAATAAACATATCCTAAATAATAATATGATACACACCTAAGTCTATAATCATCCCAGATGTTACATCTGCAAGAAGATAATACACAATGGTCAAAGAAGACTGCTTTTCATCCAGAACATACCAAACACATGCTGTTTAGAAGTCAATTAAGGAGGACATAGCAAGTGTGACCTACTTAACAGATACAATCTCACCGAAACAAGAAAAGAAATTTTCATTTCCCAGTGAGTTCTTCTTCCCAATGAGAAGCTTATAACCTTGCTTTTCAATTTTCGCTAACACAACCTCATTAGACTATTTAAATAATCTAGCTCTTCAGGATCATTGATATTTTGGGACTTAAAGATGACCAAGGGAATAGCCTGGTTTATTTGGAGAACAGCTATTCTTTTGCTAAGTCATTATAGTTGATTATGTCGTTCTGTTTCTTAAAACCTAACTTTTACCCATTTCTTCTAAAACATTTGCCATCTCAAAAGTATAATCAATAAGCGATAAAATATTTCGTGTTATCATACTTTCTAGTATTAAGCACATAACAATAGTGCTCGCATGCTGACATATTTCTTTAGAGAATGTAAGTAGATTGTTTTAACTAAAGAAGCTAAGGGGATGACCTGGTGATTAGTTCTCCTTTCAACCGTCTACTTAATATCTCAAAGAAAAAACAGAAACTGGTTAATAATTTGAATTTTGATTAATCTTTGTCATATCCCCTTGCCTATTCATACTAATCAAACCAATAACTTTACTACCAAACTATGGATACTTTATTGAATATTTATAAAATAATTCTACAAGGAACTGTATTTTACTCATAATTAGGAGCAATAGATCACTTTTGGATATTCAAAACTATACCACATACCTTGTGATACTAGAAATGTAGGGACTGGAGCTTTAATAACAAACCAGTCTGAGAAAATGTTCCTGCCAAATCCTTTTTCTCCACATACTATACAAAACATACAACCTATCTGGTCAGTCAGTTCTTTCCCTTCAAGTCTTCATTGAGAATCTACTTAGTCACAGCAGGTCATTAGCAATGCTGGCAGGTTCAGCACACATTCACTGCCAACGAGTTGGTCTTGTAAAAACTTAAGTAAGTCAATAATCCAAATGAAGTAACAGAAGGAAGTCATCTACTTGAGGCCTTCATTTTTCTTTTTGCACACACATTTTTGTATAGATGCATATGTATATGCTAAAACAACTTAGCACTGAAAATTGCTCACAGATACATGAGTTTAGGAATGGCAGGATGGGGTTGGATACCTTATCAGAAGGGTCATTCCTGGACAAGACTGAAGTTCTTTCCCTAAGGATCGAACCTTGTGCGATTTTCTCCATCCACAGTGCAATGTCCACAGGTGTTGTCATTGTGTAGGTCTTGTGAAGACAACCATAGTAGAGTTTCCTGGTAAAGATCACTGACATATACAGAAGATGCTACACAACAAGGGCTGTCCAAGTTCTCCACTCTTAGACCCTTTGTAACGCTCTGAGATACTGCATGTCCCTATAATGTGGCTGTTGTATGGCTGCCAAATACGCCACAGTCACTTGTTCAAGTTTCAACGAGACCCTGGGGCAGACGTTTGGGCACAGGTGGAATGAGCATCGAGAAAGTTGAGGAGAAAAGTTGGAGCTAAATTTCAGTATAGTAGAAGTCAAAAAAAGGCATTCTGGACTTCTGTAAAGTCGCATGTCTTGAAATGCTATGAAACAGCACAGAAACTTCCTGTAAGTAGCAACAGAAAGTGTGTTTGAGTATATATATATATATTCTCAACCAGACTACAATATGTAGTTTAGACAATAATGTTTAGAGTAATAATTTTTATTCTTGTGCTTTTTTTAGGATCAAGGTTTTGATGTACAAATTTTATAAATCAAAGAGAATTTAAAACTGATCTTAGACTACCTGAATTTTCAAATATAGTTTTTTTTAAATTAGATACTCTCTGTATTTACATTTGAAATGTTATCCCCTTCCCCCAACCCTCTTCAATCCCCCCTCCCCCTCTACTTGTCTTCATGAAGGTGTACTCACTCCTAATCACCCTCTCTGCCCCAGTTCCTTGGCATTCCCCTACATTGGGACATCATGCCCTCCCTGGACCAAAGGCCTCTTCTCACATTGATGCCAGACACTGCTATTTTAAGGTACATATGCAACTGGAGCCATACATCTCTCAATGTGTTCTCAATGGTTGATGTTTTAGTTCATTGGAATTGTGGAGGGCTGGTTGATTAATAATGTTGTACTTCCCATGAGGTGGCAACCCCCTTCAGCTCCTTCAGTCCTTTCTTTAGCTCCTTCATTGGGTACCCTGTGTTCAGTCCAATGGTTAGCTGCAAGCATGCTCAGCTCTATCTGTATGACTCTGGCAGAGTCTCTGAGGAAGCATCCATATCTAGTTCCTGCCAGTAAGTGCTTCTTGGAATCAGCAATAGTGCTTGGGTTTGGTGGCTGCATATGGAGTGAATCTGCAGGTGAGGCAGCCTCTGAATGATCTTTTCTTCAATCCCTGCTCCTCTACTTGACCTTGTATTTCCTCCACTGTATTTTGTTTTCCCCTCTAAGAAGAACTGAGTATCCCCATTTTGGCCTTTCTTCTTTTTGAGCTTGATAGGATCTGTAAATTGTTTCTTGGGTATTCAGAGTTTACTCGGCTAGTATCTGCTTATCAGTGAATGCATATCATGTGTGTTCTTTTGTGACTGGGTTACCTCACTCAGGATAATAGTCTCTAGTTCCATTCATTTGCATTCAAATTTCATGAAGTCATTGTTTCTAATAACTGAGTAGTACTCCATTGTGTAAACAAATCACACTTTCTGTATCCATTCCTCTGTTGAAAGACATCTGGGTACTTTCAAGCTTCTGGCTACTATAAATAAGGCTTCTATAAATATGGTAGAGAATGTGTCCTTGTTAGATATTGGAGCATTTTTGGCTATATGCCCAGGAATGGAATAGCTGGGTCTTTAGGTAGTACTATGTCCAATTTTCTGAGGAACTGCCAGACTGATTTCCAGAATGGTTGTACCAGCTTACAACATCACCAACAGTGGAAGAGTTTTCCTCTTTCTCCACATCCTCGCCAGTATCTGCTGTCATCTGAGTTTTTGATATTAGCCATTCTGACTGGTGTGAGATTGAATATCAGAATTGTTTTGATTTTCATCTCCCTGATGACTAGGGGTGTTGATCATTTCTTTAGGTGCTTCTTTGTCATTCAGTACTCCTCAGTTGAGAATTCTCTGCTTAGCTCTGTACGACATTTTTAAAATTGATTCTCTGGAGTCTAATTTCTTGAGTTCTTTTTATATATTGGATATTAGCCCTCTATCAGATATAGGATTGGTAAGGATCCTTTCCCAATTTGTAGGCTGCCTCTGTGTTTTTGTGACAGTGTCCTTATCCTATGAGGTCCCATTTGTCAATTCTTGATCTTAGAGAATAAGCCATTGCTATTCTATTCAGAAAATTTTACTCTGTGCCTATGTGTTCTAAGTTCTTTTCCAATTTCTCTTCTAATAGTTTCAGTCCACAGGGTAAAACCAGCTAACCACCATAGGGAGACTTGGTTTCAACTGTTTCTATAAATACAATAAAAATCAAAATAAAGAAGTAAAGTGGACAAAGAAAATATATTAAACACTTCTAACTCACAATAGTATACATTTCCGAGGAACACAGCCTATTTATAAAGGCAGGCATGACAAACTGGATGGGGGAAAGCCCCTGAGGCTTCAAATTATAAATAACATCTAACAAGCAACAGCATAGTGATGAGAAATATAGACCTTTATAGGAAAGAACATACCAACTGGTAGTCTCGTGCCAAAGAACCCTGAGAACATAAATTTAGAATATATACATACTGCCTAGATACACTGAATAACTGATGAAAATGAGGCCATAAATTTGACAGCAAGTAGAAAGTGGTATGTGTGAGAACTTGGAGAGAGGAGAGGGAAGGGAAAGACACTGCAATTAAATTACAGCATGAAAAATAAGCAAATGAAAAGCAAATAGGAAAAATTCTCACTAGCCAAATTATTCATCGGGGAAAATCACTTCAGTAAGTAATCCCATACTATAAATTTATTCTGCAGACTCCAAAACCATGAACAGTCCTTTGAGGTGACTCATTGTCTATTGGGAAGAGTAAGAAAGTATGGCTTATTGAGCACAAAAGAAGATAAAATACTTTTGGTCCACTTTACAGCCTAAAATTTTAGATATAGTCTTTTAAATAATGCTTTTTCAATGACTTACATATATGAAATTTGACCACCCCTAACTCATTGCACTCATTTCTGTTTTCAAAATATTCAAAAGCCTCTTTCCTTACTTAAATTTCTTTAGTCACTGTTTTTATAACCACTAAATTCAACGACTTGACATAAAATAAATGACTTGGCATGATTTCTGGGAGATTATCTAATAATAATATATAAAGCCATTTAGAATTCTGAAGTTTATTCCTAAGAATATTTACAGTTATATTTAAATAAGGCTGATAAATTACAGTGTTCAGATTTGAAATATTTAATTTTATATCAAATATGTAAAAAAGTAGGTTATATTTCAAATTTCAGAATCTGAATTAGTTATAAAAATAAAAGTGCTTTGGCATCAGCACAATGTTTAAGTGGGTAAAGAAACTAGCTGCTGGCCCTGAGAATCTTGGTTCAAATTCTTAAATCCACATGGTAGACAGAAAGACTTGTTTTCTAAAAATGCTCCTTTTAGCTCCATACACATGGGTGGCATGTGTGCCCACAGATGCCTGCACACACATATACACATGCAAAATAAATAAATGATAAAAAGATATTTGTAAATACAAAAGAATTAAATTAATAACTGAGAAATGTAGAAGTTTTCATTTAGCTTAATAGGCTGCATAGGATGCTGCTCAGTAAAATACACACTACAATAAAGTTGCGTTTTCTTCAAAACATTCCCAAAATGAACTGAAATTTAAAAATGTTTCATGCAGACATGATATCAGATGTAGTTTTTATTAACTTTTAATAACGTTCCCGTTTTTTTAGGTGTTTATTGCTATGAACATAATTAAGGATTCAGGATAAAAAGAATTTCAATGTGGCTGATTTAATCAATGACAAAGTGATCATTTTCTGCATTAATTTCTCAACCCCAAATATTGTTCACATCATTGACGCTACTGTACATATGGACAACTTTCAGCTATTTTTAAAGAATATTTTTTCTGTTTAAAAATGGGATATACATAGGACAATACAATTGGCAATTTCTTTTTAAAAAATCAGAGTGAATTATGTAAGAATTTAAAAATGATTTGCCAGTAAAAATGCAGCGAACCATTAAGGAAGCAGAGACAATTAGCCAGGACATTGCTGTGTAAAATCTTAATGATAAAATGTAGCACCAATTGTTGTCTATAACCCACTGACCTCTAAAAGGACAGCAGAGATTCCATGGGCCCTCTTTACATCCAAGCACAAATAGATCTCTCTGTCTTCAATGTTGACTATATCCTATTTTTCATATAGGTTACATTTTTAAAAGTTTCTCATATTCAGCCTTGTGTTCATTTCTGAGTGTTTGAATTCTCTGTCATTTGTCCTGAATTGTTTTCCTAGTTATCCACATGGTTCTGTTCCTCTCCTCTGCACGTGTTTAAATGGCACTTTGCATGAATTCCAAGCTTTGCGTACTTTGAGTGCAATTTACCTTTTTTGCCTTCAGGCATCTCAACATGTTATAAATTAGTTCGTGGTATCTTTCTGGGAAAGAATATTGTTTCAATAAAAGCAGAAAGTTGGTTTTGGTCACCAGCCACAACTCCCACATTTGGAGAATAACAGTAAAAAGAAAGACAATCTATTGAATGAGTTAATGTTTAAGATCTATTAATAGAAACATGATTTGTTTACTTTAGAAACAAAGTTAGAAGCACTAAATTTCACTTAGTGAATTATCCACAATGTCCTAGCAGTTTCTTTACAATGTAATATTCCAACACATTGATTCTTAAAGGTTTGAAATGTGCATTGGAATCCAGATACAGCCTTAAACACGGAAAAAAACAACTTTTTGTCATTGTTCAACCAAAGAGATCAATAAATATCATACAACATAAAGAAAATGATGATCTACCTGCTGTCTTAAAGGACTACATGTTCTCTACAAAGACAACAACCATCAAACAAACAAATAAAAGCAGACAAAACAAAACAAAAACCAGAGGCACATAGAATGAACACAAAACTCCTATCTCTTCACTAAATATAGATTTATGACAATATTATAAATAGACATTTAACTTGGTTTGTTGTTGTTGTTGTTGTTGTTAGGAAAAGGGAAGACCAAAAAGTAGATTCTGGAAATGAATCCTATTAACACAAAGTAGTCAATAGAGAAAGGAGGCCAAATCCTACAGTTAGGCAGAGGATGTCCTCAGCACACACCAGCATTATTGCTGGAATAGTCTGGGACACAGACCCAGGGCTAAGTTCAGGGAAATATCAGCTTATGTCCCATGACATCTAAAGTACCCAATTATTTAAATTTCTAGGACAAGTGGAAAGTTCTTAGAGATTTTTATTGAAATAAAATAGTACAAATTGATGCTGAAGGGGGGCTGCCCCTGCCTGCTGCCTGCTTTAAAAAGTCAATAAAATAAAATAAAATATATAACAAGATAATGATTGACATCAATTTATCATATATGTGGATATTTCATCTTTCATTTTTCCATGTTTTCCTCTTTTAAAGAAAAAAAAACATAAATTGACAAGGGTATATTAAAGGCATACAAGATATCAAAAAGAATTAAAGGGCAATTTAATAGGAGGAAAATGTAATAAGAAATCTAAAATATACATATCACCCTTTTCCCAAATGAGAAAGCACAGAATAGTTCAGAGGAAAGAATAGGTTACTTCTCCATCTAACACTCTGGACAGGTTCCTGTGCACAAGGGCAATGGAATGAATTATTTGCATATTTACTAGAAGGTTAACCAACAGAATTAGAGGGATGGCTGTCTAATATAAGTTACATAAGGAGAGAACCAGAAAACTCAGCCTGGTTTCCATGCTGTTGTTTTTATCTTGAACTGATGAGCCTTCCTTTAAAACTTTCTCGTCTCTTCCCCCAGCATATCTCTGTGTTTGTAAACTAGTGAAACATTATAACACGGTACATCGGAAATTCTTTTCTGAACACATGAATAAAACATTCTACATTATTGACCTTTATAGGTTGAATTAATTTTGGACATACATACAATATAATATCAGACCCCGAACAGATATTTATAAAGCTGTGCTCCTGGCCTCTAAGAAATGCTATTAAAATGAAACAGACTCTCTCTTATTTGTTTCTGGATTCAGTTTACATTTGCTTTGCTTCTTTGGGTTATGATTTATTCAAAGTATTTATTAAAAGTAGACAGAAGACTTACAGGCTCTGGAGGTAATTGTGAACTGGGTGCAGATATGAAAAATCATCATCTGTCTGAACTAATTTACCAGGCACAAGAGAAAATGGGGTGTCGGATAAAATAGACCTGGTAGCCGGTCATTGACCTCCACAACTAATCCACTAAACCTCCTTTCTGTACACCACACACCTCTGGATCTACCCAGGTGCCCATGCCAGGCATACGCAGTGCCACACTGCAGGCACCCTGAGAGTGGTGCTGGCCTGAATTAGAAATTTCAAAGGAAAGACAACTGTGAGAGGGAAGCTAGAGAGGGAGAAGAGCAGAAGAGAGCGATGGCCTTTACTGTGCAGAAACCTGGGGAAACTCACTAGATATTGGTTTGGACCACATGAATTAAACTAAGGCAGTTTTTAAAAGAGAGAAAAATAAACTGTTGGGTAGATAGAGGGTGCGATGGATCTGGGAGGAACTGAGATGGGGCGGGACAAAGTGAAAAGAACATATTGTATGTCATTCTCAATGATTTCCTAATCGTTTTAGAAAAAGCAATGGAAGAGTCTCAGGTAGTGACTCAGTTGGTTTTCAATCAAACACATGACCACATCCTCATTTTTGTTCTTCCTATTCATTGTCAATTTTCAATATAGCTGTGTTATAAGGAATACAGATAACAATTTTGGGAAAAAACTTTATTTTACAAATACTCATTAGCCCTTATACTTTGGGAGCAAATAACATAAAAGATTTACTGAGAGAACAAAAGAAACAAACCATACACATTTCACAACTCATTATGACAAATAAAAGCATCCAAGAACATACACATGACTTTAACAACCATTTATAATCCAGTAAGTCTAACAGGTCATAGGAGAGTGAAAAACCTCGAAATATATTATGGAAGTTTAAAATACCGTTCATTGAGAAAACTTCAAAATGATGTAACCCTGATAATTGCTAAGAAATGAATTTACACCCTGCAGGATAGAAGGAATAAGGCCAAACTATAATTTGTCAAAGCACAGCCACCATGTTAATAGCTCCACCATAAGTCTAAACGATGCAATTAATTCTCTGGCATTTATGCAAGTTTTCTACGGTGAATCCATGTGAACTCAGACATCATCAAGAAATATTTATGTGCTGGGTACACAAATAGCCCTGTCACTCACAAACTGCCTCCTTAATGCAAAAACACCAGCGTATCTGCCTCATTTCCATTATCCTCAGACATGGAACGTGCTTCACATAAGGGCGGTTGACAGGAGACTGCAGTGACGGTGGCTGCCCTGAGACAGCCTGGCAACAGGATTGGTGGCAAATACGGTTTTCTGACAAGTATGGAGACACGGAAACAGAAGGAATCAATGCTACATAATTCTGCTTTCACACATCATTTCTGGGTCAATTCGCAATAGTCAAAGCCCTCTAAAATTGGCGTGCACATAAAAACACAAGCTTAAGTGCTTGCTATTATTTTTTTCAGACTCATCAGGAAATGTGATGCCACCTTGGCAGCCTTTTGTATGTGCCATCATGTCTCCAAATGTCAGACTTAAAACATCCAAGAATATTTCACAATGTTTCCCTCAGCCATATGTATTGTGATAGGATAATATTTGTTCACACTGTTTTAATATGTAAGGATTAGACATGCAACCACATTGGGGAAATTCATAAATGCAGGAAATTGAAACCCCATGCTCTGAGTTAATAAATGAGGATATTGGGCTGAAAAAAAATTTCCACAATATAGCACATTTTCTTATAGAAATGGATGTACATATGCAGCTACTTTATGTATAATATCTTAAGACCTCTGAAACTAAAAACCTAACTCACTTTGATAAGAGGTTATACAGAAATATTCTCATGGCTGAAGCAGGAGGAGGAGTGGTCTACTACATCCTTTGAGAGGAGGAAATACCACATTCACACACTGTTCATTAGCATCAATAGAAGATTTGTTATTATCCTCTTAGTAATTCTGATGCATATGTTAAGTTTTATCACATGCTTCTGTACACAAGACAACATGAGTACAATGTTCTGGGCAATCTGCAATTTCAGATATCAACTGCAGTGTAAAACAAATATTCTAAAGGTACAGGAAGACTACCATAGGAACATTCTGTACAAACTTGAGATCTGAGTGCCACCAGAAAGACAGTACAGCGAATAGGTCTGGACTAATATGAAAGCAAGAATAACCACCACAGTTCTTCTGGAGCCCAGTAAAAGATCTAAATTATGAACTTACTATTGTACTCTAGAAAACCTTAAATCATGCTTCCTATAGAGTTTTGTCTAGACACAGTCTAGTTGGGCTTATGTAGAACAGGCGTGTCTCCCTCACAAGTATAGTGTGACCCCCGATGAATTTCCATGGTTGCTTTAATTGCCAGTGCCAGACAACAGAAAGTACCTATGTCCACTAGCTTTAATTAACTACAAACACAACTATTAATATTTTTATTTCCATAAGAACATTTCCGTTAAAAAAACTCCACATCTAATGAAAAGTTAAGTGTTTTTGCAACAGCATTTTCCTCTACAGAGAAGACAAAGCCAGACAATTTGGCACAGAACATATGTTCTAAAGCTGTACAAGCTCGCAAAGGCAACAGAAAAGCAGATGAGAGCCTTTTTAAAAATTAAAATGGCTTTTGATTTCCCTGCGTTAAGTCCTGTTGCTGAGGGTGCTTTCATCCCACATATCTTTATAAATGATAGATTCTGTGCAGCATAGGATGGCGTGAAAAAATGTATTTCATATTTTGTTCAGAAAGCATGGATTCCCATACATCTTTGAAATTAAATTCCCCTCATGATTCAACTTTAAACCTCTTAACCTTACTCTACTAGGAAAACAGGAGAGGTTAAAATTTTCCTTTCTAGTCTAGCCAAACATAAACTGCAGGCAGCAGAAATCTCATGGATTAATTATTTTATGAGTCTTATTTTGCTGTATTCATTATATTCATTTACTCCTCTTCCAAGTGCCCAAGTGTCTCCGCATTCCTTTATTTTGCTTACCTTTGGGAAAACACAATGAAAAGGCTATTGTTTCCACTAATCTGATAATGCCCGAGACAAAATTTCATTATAGCATAATAAATTTTTTGTAGAAGGAATGGGTGGAATGTCAGCTTCTAATGCCCCGCTCTCCTTTTTACTCATATTAAGTTTCCCATTGGTTTTTCTCTTCTTTGTGACCACTGTCCTTGATAAATACTGAAAGTTCTCACTCGGTTTATTTTATTATGTATGTGTCTCACAGGCAGCAAGACAATTGAGTCTTTCCATCATGGAGTTGTAAATTATGTATAGAACCAACCATGAATTATATTGAATTATGATGTTTATCCATTTATATTTAGTAAGCTGAAAATGAAGGAAGATGTTTCTTTACAGGGCTAATTACTAAACTCCCACTGTCATAAAAGTCATTTTTCCCCAAAGAAAACCCAGCCAGTTAAAAGAAACTGATCAAAAGAATATGTCTGCCCTTCACACTAAGGCGCATAGCTTATTATACTGTGGTGCAGTGTAAGGGCTCTGGGTTATGAATTAATCATGGTGCTTTTTTAGGATATATCAGTAATGACACTCAAAGTGACAACAGTATCAGACATTAGAATGCCTAAAGTTATGATGAAAATCTAAGAGATAATACAGCTTGTTTAAATATTTAATTACTGCTACATCACAGCAGATATCTGGTATATTGCTCACTTGATTTCAAAGAGTTGCGAGGAGTGGCATCTCTGTTCTACACACCATAGCCCTTCAAAAATTTCAGTGACCCTGTAGAGCAATAATGGAGTCTTGAAAGGGGCTATAAATAAAATGGCATAATGTCTGTCCTTCTGATCCTTGCTGCTACAAGGCTAAATGTTATGCTACTCTGGATATGGTAAGACATTGTTCATTGACATTGTGGATGAGCAAGGAGCTTGATTCCACATCTTGGCCTTGTATTTATTGTGCTGCTCTGATTGTGAAATAAGAGAGATTCCTTTGACTTGGTGGTTGTACTTCCTTGGCACATAATCCCAGCAGAAGGCTTGCTGGTTCATATGGTGTCTCTCTATTTAAAGTGCTCAAGGAATCCCCCACGTGGTTTCCATAATGGTCGTATGAATTTACATTTTGATTGGCAGTGCAATAAACTTACTTTTTTCCTATGTCATCTCCGTCATTCATTTTCTTCATCTATTTGATGAGATTCATTCTCATATCTATGATGGAATATTGAGTATGTTTTATGAACTTGCTGGCTTCTTGCAGGTTTTAATGTAATAAATATCTATTAAAGGCCCTTACTAATTTTTAAATCAAGCGTTTGTGTATGAGTGTGTGACTGTGTATATATCTGTTAAAAATTGTGTATGTTTCTGATAAGAATTTATTCTGTCTTTAATTATTAATGTACTATAAGATGGCTGCCAGGGAAATATTTCCCCAACTGTGATTAGGTTTTTCACTCTGCTTATTCTTTCATTTCATACATAGAAGTTTTGAAGGTTTTGTTTTCTCTTTTGTTTGATGTAATCTAATTGGCCTATTTTTTTTTCTTGTTGCCTGTGCTTTAAAATACCTAGGTCATGACTGACTCCAGTGTCATGGAGTTTTTCCTCTGAGCTTTCTTCTAAGAGCTCTGCAGTATTAGGTTGGACATTTGAGTATTTAGCACATTTTGATTTTATTCCTAGTATGGTATGATAAATGAGTTAAATTTTAGCTTCTGCATGTGTGCACCATGCTGTCCTAACACGACTGGTCAAACAGACAGCACATGCTAGGACAAGAACATATATGCAGCATATCTAAATTAAACAAATCAACACAAAACTTTAATGAAGTTATATATGTATAGTGTCTATTGTGTGTGTATGTGCAAACTTAGTCAAATTTATCATCAATCACAAATACTTCATGAGTTCAGTGTATAATTTTAAATGGTGAATCCATACAAGATAAATCCATACAAGATTAATCCATAAAAGAGTAGTTTTGTAAGTTCTGGCTGAGAAAGTGGTTGGTCAACATTATTAAAGTTTTCAGTTTGGTAGGTAGAATGAGCTCCAAAGGGATCTAGGACAAACAATTATAGTTGTTAACAGTGCACTGTAGCTCTTAGAAGCTTTTCTAAATATTCACAAGAAGGAGATAATATGTGAAATAATTAAAATATTAACAAGTTCAACTTAGCTCTTTTTCAAGGGGTGTATGTTTCAATATAACATGTTGTAAATACCATATGCATCTGTGTTTCATTTCAATTTAAAATAAGTTACCAAAAGAATAGCATATGTATATGTATATGTATATATATAATTAAAATATACATGTTTTAATTAGTGAATTTAAAACTTAAATTGTAGAATATAAAGACATTGGAAGTGAACTCATGGTAAGGTAAGTCCTACTTAAGCACAACAGGATTACTACCTACAAAGAAAAGTTTAAAAAAAATAAAAGCAATAAAAGATTGTTCCTCCCATTCACGTGAACGTAGTGTCCCCTGGTTATTCACTGCATTGATTAAAATACCTCTTACTCTTAGAGTCATACAGTTTTAAAGCACAAAACTCATCTTAAGCCTGGAAAATAAAACATACCATGCTGGGAACCTCTAGAAGCTATTATCAGCAGCAATCATGTGTCCTCTTCAATATGAGTAATGAGATTTGGTCTCTTATGTGTTATCTTAAGTCAGAATCCTTGTAAAACAATTTATGTTCCACGACTGCTACCCTGTGAGCACATGGGGTTGCTCAGTGATGCCCAGGAGGGGACTGGGATCACAACCACACACTGTATGGCCAGGGCACATGCTCTGCCACATGATATTCAGTCCCATCGCACACAGGGAGTCTATTTTTTTTTTTAAAGAAAAAAAATGGAGAATTTAAAAATAAAATATTGACTCATTTATCCAATCGCTGTATAAATATTTATGAAGGCACTACTTTTACAATACTGGATAAGGTGTGAAAAAAAGCTAGGAATAGAAAATGAAATGACATACTTGCTTTCAAGAAGCCTCCAACACAAGAAGTAATTCAACGAAGCAGCTAACCGCATACTGCATTGCTGCCCAAGTCTGCTTGGATCTCCTTTCCAGCCTCCTTCATGTCAGCTCTAGGTACACTCCTGATATTACTCTGAGGTTTCCCAGTGACTGACAGAATGCCTGGGTAGATGGTCGCAGAGACCTTATAGCACTTTCCAACCAACATCACTCAGTGATTGTGATAGGAGGAATATACAAATTGATTTGAGACTTCTAGCTGCCCACCTGCACCTGACTACTTTTAAAACTACACTGCACTGCTGAGTCCTGTTAGTCCCAACTCTGATTCCCAAAGGAGAGACTAACCATTACTTTCACATGAGTTCTGTTGCAGACTCGGCGTCTAAAGACAGTAAGCTGTACTTTGAGCATTTTAAAAGAAACTAAACTGATTAAAAGTAATTCTTTAAATGAGATACTGTCCCTAAACATTATACAAAAGGAGAAGACAAGAGAATCAAGATGGGTCAGTATAAGAGTCAATGAAGAAAAATCAATGAACAAAGTTAAGGGATATACTTAAATTTGTAAAACCCTGAGTTAGGGAAAGGTCTCAAGGAGGAGCTGAAGAGGTTTGCAACCCCATAGGAAGAACAATAGAAACCAACCAGACTCCCTGGAGCTCCCAGGGACTAAACTAACCAAACAGTACACATAGAGAGACCCATGACTCCAGTTGCATATGTTGCAGAAAATAGCCTCATTTGGCATCAGTGGGAGAAAAGTCTCTTGATCTCATGAAGGCTCATTTCCCCAGTGTAGTATAATGGCAGGTTGGTGAGATGGGAGTGGATGAGTAGGCCCTATGGGGGAGCACCCTTGTTAAAGCAGGTGGAGTGGGATGTCCTAGGGGGTTGTGGAGGGAAATCCAGAAATAGACATAACATTTAAAATGTAAGTAAATAAGATATTCCAAAAATATAAAACATACTGTTGAGATCTGGTCTGGTGCTGTTTGCTGTAATGCTAAGTGCTGACCCCCAAGAACTTGTTTCCCCAGAGACCAATCTGCACATAAACCCAAGTTTTGTTTATGACCTTGCTGTGTGACCTTGCTACCAAGTTATTTCTAGTTGGTAAAAAAAGTTGCTGACAGCCAATGGCTGCGCAGAAGGGACATAAGTGGGGTTTAGGGTTCCTGGACATGGGATCAGAGGAGAACCATGAAGGGGAGAAGAAGGGGGAAAATGAGAAAGCAGACATGTGTTAGGTGAGTCATACAATAATGGCCATGTGGGTTGGCTAACTGCAGTAATTACAGTTAAGAGCAACCCAGACAAAACATGGTAAATTATATAATGAGATTATTGCCTAGGAAATAGACATAATAGCATAGAGGATAGATATCTGCCCAGCTTTGTACTGATGAAGGCTTATTTATTGCACATATACAGTGTTTTATCTGGAGACTAAATGGTTAAAGACAGGGTTAAAAACCCTAGATAGGGAATAAGCTTTTCTACAACAATATGCATATGTTATATTGTAGAAAATAAGAAAATAGAGAAAAGCTTCAAGTAGAAACACAACTTAAAACTTAAGACTGGCAAGATGACTCAAAGCATGGCCTAAGCTCAAAGCACAGAGCCACATGTTAAAAAGAGAGGAAAGACACCCACAGTTGTCCTCTGACCCTCACCCACACACTGTGCACATAAAAGCACATGCAGAAAGAAATATACACATTTTTAAATTGAAGGTTAATAATTCAGAATAAATACATTCCTGAAAAGTCTCTCTCATTATAAACATAGAAGAGGCATGTATCATTAAACATGATAGACACACCAGAATATGTTGTCCTTTCTCTCTGAGAAGGAAGTGTATCCAATAAGATCCAGCACCTATTAATATTTGTCAGTTGTAAAATGCAAGGCATTCTAAAAGGGAGCTCACATTTTGGTTTTCCATCCCATTATTTCCAACCATTTAAATCAGTGGTTTCCATCCTCCCTAAGATTTTGATTATTTAAGACAGTTCATGTGCTTGTGACCCCAACAATAAAATTACTTTCATAACTATAATTTTGCTACTGTTTTAACAGCAATGTAAATTTTTTGAGAAAAAAGTTTGCAAAGGGGAACTTGAAATGAATGGAAGTGCCTTCCAGTCCCTGACTGGGCCTGAAAGAGGCCCTGTGTCAGAGCTTTCTGTACGCAGACCCCATCAGTCTCCCGGGAGTACCGACACATCTGAGGCACAGGAGGGGACCATTCTGCTCTGAGGAACCGACCCAGAGCCTTCAGGACACAGAAATTGAGAAGCAGTTTGGGACAGGATCCTTCGAGTTTCTATCCAAGTCCTGTGCTGACCCTGTGCCACAGCTCTCTGTACCCAGAACCTGCTGGGAGAGAGATGGTCCCTAAGTAGTGTTGCCACACAGACTTTCAGGAGCGTCAAGCCACTGTCAGAATAAGATAGGCTAGCTAACACCAGAAATAAGCAGATGGAGAGAGACAAGTTTAAGAGCTAAGCAACAGAGACCAAGGCCACTTGGCATCATCAGAACCCAGTTTCCCCAACACAGCAAGTCCTACATACCCCAACACACTGGAAAATCCAGATTCTGACTTAAAAACCACAACTCATAATGATGTGAGAGGACTTTAAGAAAATCATAAGTAACTCCCTTAAAAAAAATACAGGACAACACAGGAAAATAGGCAAAAACCCTTAAAGAGGAAGCAACCAAACAGGTGAAGGTATTGAACAAAACCATCCATCCAGGACCTAAAAATGAAAATAGAAAGAATAAAGAAATCACAAAGTGATATGACCCTGGATGTAGAAAACCTAGGAATGAGATCAGGAGTCATAGATGCAAGCATCATTAACAGAGTACAAGAGATAGAAGAGAGAATTTCAGGGACAGAATATACCATAGAAAACATTGACACAACATTTAAAGAAAATGCAAATTGCAAAAAAGCTCCTAACCTAAAACATCCAAGAAATCCAGAACACATGAGACTATCAAACCTAAGGATAATAGGTATAGAAGAGAGTGGAGATTCCCGACTCAAAAAGCCAGCAAACACCTTCAGCAAAATTATAGAAAAATCTTCCCTAACCTAAAGAAAGAGGTGCCCATATATGTATAAGATGCCTACAAAACTCGAAATAAATGGGACTAGAAAACAAATTCCTCCTGTCACATAATAATTAAAGCACCAAAAGCACAAAACAAATAAAGAATATTAAAAGCAGTAAGGAGAAGAGTTGAAGTAACATATGCAAACAGGCCTTTCAGAATTACACCAGACTTCTCAAAGAAGATGTTAAACAATATCAACAGAAGGCCCACATACACATGGAAGGTAAACAACGCTCTACTCAAAGGTAACTTGGTCAGGGAAGAAATAAAGAAAGAAATAAAAGATTTTTTTAAAATTTAATGAAAATGTAGGCACAACATACCCACACTTATGGGACACAATGAAAGCAGGGATAAGAGAAAATCTCATAGCTCTGATTGCCTCCAAAAAGAAACTGGAGAGAGCATACACTAGTAGCTTGGCAGCACACCTGAAAGCTCTAGGACAAAAAGAAGCAAGTACTCCCAAAAGGAGTAGGAAATAATCAAACTCAGGGTTGAAATCAACCAAGTAGAAACAAAAAGAACTATATAAAGAATCAAGAAAACCAGGAGCTAGTTGTTAGAGAAAATCAACAAGATAGATAAACCCTTAGCCAGACTAACCAGAGGGCAAGGAGATTAACAAAGTAAACAAAATCAGGAATGAAAAGCAATAACATAACAACAGAAAATGAGAAAATCATCAGATCCTACTACAAAAGCCTATACTCAACAAAACTTGAAAATTTGGTTGAAACAATTTCCTAGACAGATACCAGGAACCAAAGTTAAATCAGGATCAGATAAACCATCTACACAGTTCCTAAAGAAATAGAAGCAGTCATCAAAAGTTTCCTAACCCAAAAAAGCCCAGGACCAAATGGGTTTCATGCAGAATTCTATCAGACATTCATAGAATACCTAATACCAATATTCTCCAAACTGTTTCACAAAATAGAAACGGAAGAAACACTACCCAATTCCTTCTATGAAGCCACTATAGTGCAGAGTCTTCAGGCCTTTTTATAAGGGGAAGAAAAATATTCATAGGAAGAAATACAGAGACAAAGTTGGAAGCAGGTATTGAAAGAAAGGCCATCCAGAGACTGCCGCACCTGGAGATCCAGACCATGAACAGCCACCAAACCCAGACAATAGTTCTGATGCCATGAAGCGCATGCTGGCAGGAGCCTGATATATCTGTGTCCTGTGAGGTCTCTTAGACTGTGACAAATACAGACGCAGATGCTCACAGCCAACCATTGAACAGAGAACAGGGTCCCCAATGGAGGAGTTAGAGAAAAGACCGAAGGAACTGAATAGGTTTTTGACCCATAAGAAGAACAACGTTAACCAACCAGACACCCCAGGACTCCCAAAGACTAAACCACCAACCAGAGTACACATGGACGGACCATGGCTCCAGTGACTTATGTTGCAGAGGATGACCTTGCTGGACATCAATGGGAAGAGAAACCTTTAGTCGTGCAAAAGCTCAATGCCCCAGCTCAGGGGAATGTCAGGGTTGAGAGGCAGGAGGGTGTTTGTGGTGGGGGAACCCTCAGAGAAGCAGGAGGGGGAGAAATGGATAGGGAGGCTATGGAGGGAAAACAGGAAAGGGAATAACATGTACATTAAAAATATCCAATAAACAAAAAGAAATAAAAAAATACAAATGAATATAAGCTGTATACAAATATTCATTTCACTTTGTATAAGCTTATATCCCTACCATTCCACTTCTGGATGTGGTTCATTATAAGTATGAGATATATATACCCAGAACGTATTTATACATCATATTCCATTTTTAACCACAAAATGACAGCAGTAGATTTTGAGCACACTTGCATACAGCTTCATAACCACACACCACATTCCCCAGGGCAGCATATTCACCTTCAAGTACTGATGCTCAACTCTGGAATAGCTTTCTAATAAAGAATCTTTACTATTTCTTGTATCCAGTTGTCGTTGTTGCTCTAGGAGATAAAACATTGTCTGACCACTTATGGGTTCTTACTTTTGAAGGACTTGACATTCAAAGTAGCAAATCTCACTATAAATGCACAGGGGCTCACAAGAGGATCTTCAGAGAAATAAGATGCCTATGTTCTATTGCATACCAGTTACCAAGACAATGGTAGTTTAAAGCTTACTGATAATTGATAATCATTGATAATTATTGATTATAGAAAACAAAGCCTTCAGATTGATAGGACGTAGTCTAAAATGCATTAAAATTGAGAGTTTTAGTTTTCCGTTGTCTCAGTTGCAACAGAATTGATATAATTGACTATTTTATATTAGTTGATTAATAACTCTTGCAACTTTAATTATTAAATGTTAACATTGGAATGTATTTCAGTAACTTAAGACAAAAGAAATATATTCTTCAAAATCTATGGCATATTCAATTTGTGATGGATTTGAAGTTTCATTCTATAAGACTGGTCCTCAATCCATCAGTACTCTTGGGCAGGAATATTAGGAAGCAAGTGGATTTTGTGGGCTATAACACTATGTATTAATTAACATATTGACAGGTTTATAATTTGCTGAGATATTCATACATAACAAAATTAAAGAATGTAAGATTTTATTAAAAGTAGGGAGACCCTCAAAGATATATCCTGTTTATGGTGCCCCTCTTTTCAGGGACTCCTCTGTTTCTTACTATCCAAAGTTTAGCTGCATTGTGCCATGCTGTACATGATCGGTTACACCAAGCTCAGAAATAACAGAGCCAAGTGATCCTGTAGTAAAATCATTAAGCTGTTGAAAGAATTAAAGCTTAATTCTTGTACATCTATTTTCTCTTGTATTTTATTTCATTAGTCATTGCTTGAAGTAATATTCCTATTAATCACCTGAGACTGCCATGCAGTGATTTTTTTCTGTCATATTCATTCTGCTCAGTCAACAAATGAGCAGAATATTCTCACTTCCCGAAAAACCTAAATTTCTCCAACACACTTCTTTTAAAAAACCTATTGAGTCTAATGTTATAATAGTGATAAAGCAGACATGTCTTGCCATAAGAAAAGGAAAAACCAGGTCACTGATACAATTTTAGCCGTAACCACCTATGCGGATTAATACCTTAATATAATCTTTCTGTTAACTTCATTGAGTAATTCAACGACTGCACACACCATGTTTTCTGTTCTTCTGCTAGGCTTTTTTGATGGGATAATTAAAAGAAGCTCATTATGGCTGTAAGGTCCAACTCCAAGTTTAAGCTAGTTGGTAATCCAGTCATTGAGAACTTCCTCAAATCAGCTTATTATATAATCTCTTCAAAGGATATAGAATATCTTTTCTTTTGCATGAATTCGTTAGCATAATTGGTAGGCATATATCAATAAAAAGGACTGATATAGAAAGAAATGCAACCACATTATTTTCTTTATGAATCAGTCTATTGGTTTACATCCCAAATGAAAAATCACTTCCCCACAACTTCTACAAGAGAACACATATATCTGGTAAACAAGATCAGCAAAGTGGCTGGATATAAAATTAACTCAAACAAATCAGTAGCCTTCCTATATTCAAAGAACAAACATGTGGAAAAAGAAATTGGAGAAAAGATACCCTTCACAATACTCACAAAAAACTATGAAATACCTTGGTGTGACTCTAACTAAGCAAGTGAAGGACCTGTATGACAAGAACTTCAAACCTCTAAAGAAGGAAATCGAGGAAGATCTCAGAAAATGGAAAGATCTCCCATGCTCATGGACTGGAAGGATCAACATTTTAAAAATGGCCATCTTACGAAAAGCATCTACAGATTCAATGCAATCCCCATCAAAATTACAACACGATTCTTCATTGAATTGCAAAGAGCAATGTGCAATTTCATTTCCAATAACAAAAGACCTAGAGTAGCGAAATTCATCCTCAACAACAAGAAAACATCTGGGGGAATCACTATCCCTGACCTCAAGCTATATTACAAGGCAATTGTGCTGAAAACTGCATGGTACTGGTACAGAAATAGGCATGTGGATCAATGGAATATAATAGAAGATCCAGAAATGAGCCCTCATGTATATGGTCACCTGATTTTTGACAAAGGAGCAGTAAACATTCAATGGAAAAAGGATAGCCTATTCAACAATTGTGTTGGTCCAACTGGCACTCAGCATGCAGAAGAATGAAAATAGACCCTTTCTTATCTCCTCGCACAAAGCTCAAGTGCAAGTGTATCAAATATCTCCACATTAGACCAGGTACACTGAAACTATTAAATGAGAATGTAGGGATAACCTTAGAACTCATAGGCACAGGAGAAAATTTCCTGAACAAAACACCAATGGCTCAAGCTCTAAGGTCAAAGATTAACAAATGGGACTTAATGAGATTGCAAAGTTTCTGTAAGGCTAAGGACATTGTCAAGAAAACAAAACGGCAGCCAACAGAGTGGGAAAAGATATTTTCCAACTCCACATCAGATAGACGCCTAATATCCAAGGTATACAAAGAACTCAAATAGTGAGATACCAGAGAATCAAATAACTCTATTAAAAAATGGGGTACAGACTGAAGCAAAAATTTCTCAATTGAGGAATATCGAATGGCTGAGAAACATCTAAGGAAGTGCTCAACACCCTTAGCCATCAGGGAAATGCAAATCAAAACATCCCTGAGATTCCACCTCACACCAGTCAGATTGACCAAGATCCAAAACTCAGATGACAGCAGATGCTGGAGAGATGTGGAGAAAGAGGAACACTTCTCCACTGCTGGTGGGGTTATAAAAAGATACAACCACTCTGGAAATCAGTCTGGCGGTTCCTCAAAAAATTGGACATAGTACTATCTGAAGAACCAGTTATTCCACTTCTGGGAATTTACCCCAGAGATGTTCCAACATACAACAAAGATAAATGCACCACAATGTTCATTGCAGCTCTATTTACAATAGCCAGAAGCTGAAAGAACCCAGATGTCCTTCAGTAGAGGAATGGATACAAAAATTGTGGTACATTTATACAGTGGAGTACTACTCAGCTTTCAGGAACAATGGCCTAATGAAATTCTCAAGAAAATGGATGCATCTAGAGAATATCATCCTGAGTGAGGTAACCCAGTCACAAAAGAACAGACATAATTTGCAGTCACTGGTAATGAAATACTAACCCCAGAAAACTCTGAACACCCCAGAAACAACCCACAGACTGTGTGAAGATCAAGAAAAAATAGAAAAAAAGAATATAGTTTTTAAGTAAAATAGAACTCTATCACATCCCCCTTTCCTTCCTACAGCCCCTCCCAGTTTCTCTCCTATGTCCTCAAGTTAATAACCTCTTTTCCTATATTATTGTTACATATATACATATGTGTATGTATATGTACCCACAAATACTTAATTACAACCTTATAAAAATGTATTCATATACTTTCATGCAAAAATGCTTAAAAATCTGTACATTTATCTTTGTTTTTTTTTTTAATAAAGTTAAAAAAAAAAGAAATCCCACTTCCCGGGTACCCCTCCACAACCCCACTGATCCCACAACCTCCTTCCTCTTCCTCCCCTTAATCTTTGTGAGGGTGCTCCCTCCACCCTCTCCCACCCCTTAGCTCAAGACCCCTAGTAATTTTAAACTAAGTTTGAGACAAAGTTTTTAAAATAAAGCATACAGTTATGAATTAAACATGTGTCTTATCACCAATTTATCTTTGTTTTTAAATGTTAACTCTCCTGAACAATATTGAGCACTACTTATCACATGTCTTTATCATCCTTGTATATTTGTCCCTAGTTCACTGTCTAGAACAGACTAGTCACTGTCTAGATTACAAAGGAGAGAATGTGCAAAAAAAGTGTGTGTGTGTGTGTGTGTGTGTGTGTGTGTGTGTGTGTTTATGTGCATGTGTCTGTGTCTGTGTGTCTATATATAGGTGTTTTTATTTGTGCAGTCAAAAATGAGTCGGGAAGGTATTTCTAGAAGTATCCTTTGTCAGTGTCCTCATTAGGAAGTTGTACAAAGATTATTGAAGTGACAAAATGTCCATCTGTAAATATAGATTGCAACATTTTCTTTCAAAACATTTTATGTTTAACAACCTTCATCAACCTAATTACCTAATTTTTTGATGCAATTTTGATATAAAATTACTGCGATTTTTATTAACACACCACTTAGTTCATAACAACTGAGATAATATCACCTCTAATAGGCAAAACAGAATTCAGAGAGAATCAGGTTATATGCAACAAATGTGTACAAATTAAAAAAGACAATTTTAACCACTGTTCATACATTAGATATTTTAAATAAAAATAAACCACAATGAATAGTGAATATTTACATAACAAAAAGATGATAGATAGATAGGTAGATAGATAGATAAATAGATAGATAGATAGGTAGATAGATAGATAGATAGATAGATAGATAGATAGATAGATAGATAGATAGATAGATAGGTGGATAGAAATTAGAATGACAGATAAATATTGGTTATTTGACTTCGTATTCTATAAAGAATTAAAGGAAGCACTATTCTCACCTTTTGAGCAAAGAGGCCAAATCACTGCTCTTTGCAATAATCAATTAACCAAATACAGGATTACTAGCCTTTGCTCCACACTGACTCACTTATCTAGAGATGACAGTTTTAAAAGTTTGGTTCCATCTCAGCATACAGACAATGAATACTGCTCCAAGTAGAACATTTTACTGGGACAAAAAGGTGGTTCTTATACGATTAAGAAAAATGGACACCTACAAAATACAAATGTGAAAAGTGAGCTTGCAAATCACTTGTAAAAGTGGAGCAGGCAGCATTCAAGTCACTGATGAGGATGAATCAGGCCTGGTAAGGCCTTCACAGAAGAGAAATGAGTGTGTCTGAAGTACCTGACGCTAGAAGTTCTGTGGAAGATGTACGTTGAATAACCATCACAAATTTCATAGGAGTTTACTCTTTTCATATGTAAACTTTTGCCTTTACTAATTAATCCTCATGTATACAATAACCAGAAGTATAAAAAATTAAACAAAAATCAAAGGAAAACAGATTTTTCAATTAAAAATTATCAAAGGGATCATACTTGTAAAAGGAAATGCATAACAGAGCAAGCTCGATGCACCCCCACCCCTGCATGTATCACCTCCACCCCTGCATGCTGCACCCCCACCCCTGCATGCTGCACCCCCACCCCTGCATGCTGCACCCCAACCCCTGCATGCTGCACCTCCACCCCTGCATGCTGCACCCCACCCCTACATGCTGCACCTCCACCCCTGCATGCTGCACCCCACCCCTGCATGTATCAACTCCACCCCTTCATGTATCACCTCCATTCCTGCATGCTGCACCCCACCCCTGCATGCTGCACCCCACCCCTGCATGCTGCACCTCCACTCCTGCATGCTGCACCTCCACCCCTGCATGCTGCACCTCCACCCCTTCATGTATCACCTTCACCCCTGCATGCTGCATCACCACCCCTGCATGTATCACCTCCACTCCTGCATGCTGCACCTCCACCCCTGCATGCTGCACCTCCACCCCTGCATGCTGCACCTCCACCCCTGCATGCTGCACCCCCACCCCTGCATGTATCACCTCCACCCCTGCATGCTGCACCTCCACCCCTGCATGTATCACCTGCACCCCTGCATGTATCACCTCCACCCCTGCATGCTGCACCTCCACCCCTGCATGCTGCACCTCCACCCTTGCATGCTGCACCTCCACCCTTGCATGCCGCACCTCCACCCCTGCATGCTGCACCCCCACCTCTGCATGCTGCACCTCCACCCCTGCATGCTGCACCTCCACCCCTGCATGTATCACCTCCACCCCTGCATGCTGCACCCCACCCCTTCCATCCTAAAAGCGATTTGATTTGAAGACAATATTTTTAACCTACTCCACATGGCCCCCGGGTTCCTAATGCATAGAGAAAATAGATACAGAAGTGATTTGTTTTTTTTTTTTTAACTTGTCCTAGCACAGCAAGTGATCAATAGGAGAACAAGTGTCTTATTTAAAAAAAAAATCAAATAATAAAAGTTAGTATGATTGTAGGACAAAATATGTAAGACCTAGTTACTAAACTTGGAATAGAGGGCTGGAAAGTTAAAAAGGTGAAAAGTGGAAATTCACAGAAACTGCATAAATATGTAAAGGTAAGTAGATCACTAGCATGAAAGCCAGTACATGACCTGCATTCAGGACAGGAATGCTCCTGTAAAACAGGCAGCACTGCTCTGGGAGGAACAGTCCCCTGACATGGGCAGAGCTACTGTGAGCAGGATAGAAAGTTACCCTCATAGGACAACGACAGAAAGAATCAGATGCCATCGTGACCACATTATTCTAGAGTCTGGGGATGCTCAAAATCAATCTCATGAATGGAAACTTAACGCTTTCTTTGCAAAGTCCGTTGTGTCAGATGATGGTTTGGTGGGGCAGATATGTGAATGTTCTTTCCTCAAGTGCGCAAAAGTAATGCGATGTGTTTGCTAAAATGAGAATGTGCAAGGGTGCATGATAAAGGATCCTTTGCTAACAACAGGCATGCATTGGAACCTTACATCGCATGGCCTTTCAGTTTTTCATGACTCCATAGAGATAAACATACCAGAAAAAATTTCTGGTGGTATTCTGGTGGCTTCTAGCCACTTCTGTGGACTAGGTCCAGTTGGGAGTGATGTCAGCTGATAGGGACTCATGTGGAGGTTTGCGATGACAGACTCACCTACTGAGGTGAGTGGAGAAGCAAGACCCATGAAGGGCATATGAGGTTTGGAGGGAAGTGTAAATTGGCTCAATGGACAGTAATGGGCCCTTGCATAGCTAGCTTTGCAACCCTTCATTGGTCTCATCTCTGCTGATTTATTGAGAGAGGCATGGCGAGGAATTTCTTCTGTTGTCACTGTTGTTCCTTGTCACTCTGCTAGCTGTTTCTGCTAAGCCATGCCATCATTGCTGATTCATGTTTGCTATCCAACACTAACGAACTGGACTGCTGGTATACTCATGATGTATTTGTGAATAGATCGAGCTGCTGAATCCTGGGAGTTGACCTGCAGATTTCCTGACCATACAGATTGGATTCTCTCCAAAGAACTATCTCTTAACACAACCACTTCCCCCGTATCATAATAACCTTTCTTTTCCACTATCTCTGGTGGGTGATAGGCTATAAGGAGAAGCATTTAAGAATCCATATTAAAAGTAGGTTGAGAAAAGTTTAAGCCTACAATGGCATTATTCATATCTCATTTCTACTGAGCATCTTGTGTCCCCAAATACAAACCTTGAAGTTTTAACACCCAGTGTAATGAAATTTGGAGATAGGACTTGTAAGGAAGGTTGATGAAGGTTACTGTAAGGCATGATGTTAGCCTTAATATGATGGACCAACTGACAATGTGCACAGGGCAAGAGATACGATGGATCCATCTGAGTGTCCATGTAAGGACATATGGAGACAGTGGCCATTTGGCAGATTAAAGAAGAGTCCACCTTAAACTGCATCAGCTATTTTCTTGATTCCATTTTCCTTTCACAACTGTAAGAAATAAATGTGTGTCCTTTACTCTACCCAGGCTTTTCCTGTTGTGTTGCAATAACCCATGCACATATATGCAACAAATTCATTCCTGTGTATAATAGCTCTGAACAAATTGAATAAAGCTAGCTGTCTTAGGAAGATTCTACAAAACAATAGTGGACTAATTGAGACATATCCTTCATCCACTATGGAATTTTCCATTACTTATTAACAGCATATGACAGTTTAGAAGCCCCACATTAGAGATCTCAGTGTTGTTCCTCGAACTCATCCTGACTCCTTCATTCCTCACCTTAACCTGTAGCTACATTCAAAAATGCCCGACAGACAAGCTTATATAATAACTGCTCCAGGAACACTCAAGCCAAGGTCTTAATGATGACAATGGGTCTTCGGATGCTGATACTATGAATATCTTCACTTTCTCTTCTAGGAAAAATGACTGAAATGTTCTAACATTAGCCCCATCCTGGATATTTTGACTGTCTCATCAACTTCTGAGAAGAAGTGGTCCTTATATTATTGATGTCTTTTGAAGATGAGGATCCCTCCCTAGAGTGTTATAACTGCAAAACCTCCTCAGAGTGTACTCAGCCCTCCTATGGATGGATGGATGGCATAAATGTAGGTCATTGAGTTGAGCATTACCAATTCACTGATATTTTCCATTCAATTCTAAAGGCAAGAGATCTGCTAAGTTTTAAAGAATCTGCATGAAATACAGTTCTGAACAAGAATTACCTTGAGCTTTATCTGATAATACTTAATTATATCTATATAGGGATCTGACATCTCACTGTAGAAACACTCATTATAATGTAGTTGGTAACTGTGCCACTTTATATTGGACCACATCCACAAACAATTAATTAAGAGTTGTTTTGGGATGTCTTAAATATCAATTCATTTCAATGAATGTGTAAAGTTCCAAGAGATAGATTTCTCCTCATGTGCCAAAAGAAAACTGTGACTCCTACCTCCTTACCCACTCTTCCACTGTACTCAGAAATCTCCAGGTTGGCCAGTGTCTTACTTTAGAAAACAAAGGCACGTTGTACAGTGTTCCGAGAGTGTCTGGGATTGGCATTTTTATATGATTTCCACAGCACTCAAAACACACAAAGAAATAACATCCCCATGGTTTGTAAGATGTAACAGCTATAAAATGAAAAAGCCATTAAAAAAGTGATCTCAAAGAATTAATCCGTATCACTTCTCCATAAAGCATCAAGATAACATTTGGCTAATATCACATATTTTCTTTTCTTTTTTTTTTTGATATTCTCTGTATTTAAATTTGAAATGCTATCCTTTTTTTGTCCACTTCCATACTCTCTCCCCCTCCCCCTTGTTTCTGTGAAGGTACTCCTTCTCCCAAACAGGGACTCTACCTCAGTGCCTTAGAATTCCCCTACAGTGGGAAAACTCTCCTTCACTGGACCAAAGACCTGTTCTCCTACTGATGCCAAACAATGCCATACTCTGTTCCCTATGCAACTGGAGCCATGGGTCTCTCCATATGTGCTCATTGATTGGTATTTTAGTCCATGGGAGTTCTGGAGCATTTGGTTGGTTGATAATATTGTTCTTCCCTTGGGCTGCAAACCCTTTTAACTCTTTCAGTACTTTCTCTAACTCCTTCATTGGTGACACCTTGTTCATCCCAATTGTTAGCTGCAAGCCTCCTCAACTGTACCTGTATGACAGTGGCAAAACCTCTGTGGGAGCATCCATACCTGGGGTCAGCAATAGTGTTTGGGTTTGGTGTCTGCATATGGGGTGAATCCCCAGGTGAGGCAGTCTTTGGATGATCTTTTATTCACTCACTGCTCCTCTATTTGTCCCTTTATTTCTTCTCATAAGTGTTTTGTTCTCCCTTTTAAGGACTGAGAAATTCACATTCTGGTCTTCCTTCTTTTTGAGCTTCATAAGCTCTGTGAATTGTTTCTTGGGTATTCCAAGGTTTGAGTCTAGTATATGCTTATCAGTGAGTATATATGATGTGGGTTATTTTGTGATTGGGTTACCTCACTCAGGATGATTGCTTCTAGTTCCATCCATTTGTCTATGAATTTTATGATATCATTGTTTCTATATTATTTCTATATTACTCCGTTGTGTAAATGTACCACAAATTCTGTATCCATTCCTCTGTTGAAAGGCATTTGGGTTCTTTTCAGCTTCTGACTATTATAAAGAAGGCTGCTATGAACATTGTTGAGCATGTGTCCTTGTTATATGTTAGAGCTCTTTTGGGTATATGCCCAGGAGTGGTATAGCTGTGTCCTCAGGTAGGACTGTCCAATTTTCTGAGAAACCGCCAGACTGATTTCCAGAGTGGTTGTAACCAGCTTACAATCCCACCAACAATGGCAGAATATTCCTCTTTCTCCACATCCTTGTCAGCATTTGCAGTCACCCTGGTTTTTGATCTTAGTCATTATGCCTTGTGTGAGGTGAAATTTTAGGGTTATTTCGATTTGATTTTCCCTAATGATTAGGGATGTTGAGCATTTCTATAGGTGCTTATCAGCCAATCGATATTCCTTAGCTGATAACTTTGTTTACCTCTCTATCCCGTTTTTTCATAGGGTAATTTGATTCTCTGAAGTCTAACTTCTTGAGTTCATTTTATATATTGTATATTAGCACTCAATCAGATGTAGGATTGGTAAAGATCCTCTTTTAATCTGTTGGTTGCTGTTTTGTCCTCTTTACAGTGTTCTTTGCCTTACAGAAGCTTTACAATTTCATGAGGTCGCACTTCTCCATTCTTAATCTTAGAGCATAAGCCATTAGTGTTCTGTTCAAGATATTTTCACCTATGTCTCCATATTCTAAGCTCTACCCCACTTTCTGTTCTATTAGTTCGGTGCACCTGGTTTTTTGGGGAGGTCTTTGATCCACTTGCACTTGAGATTTGTACAAGTAGATAAGAATGGATCGATTTGCATTCTTCGGCATGCTGACTGCCAGATGAATCAGCACAATTTGTTGAAGGTGCTGTTTTCTATACTTAATTAGTGGTACAGAAAACATCTAATCCAGTTTTTGAAGGAGACACAAAAATATCAGAATGATGTCTTATTGCACACATTTTTCTCTCTTTTGGTTGTCAAAAGCTACAATGAACTTTGTATATTCAATTAAGAACTCTATTTAAGACACATACACTTTTTGAGTACTATCAAGTCCAGACTTTACATGCTTGACAATTACATATGATAATTTCATTCTTTAACACAATCACCTATATGAGCCACTAGTGACAATCATATACACCAAGGCAACTTAAAATTATAACTTTGCCTGTGATCTATCATCCCTTTTGACTGGAATATATTACTTTCTAGTTTATGGTTTGTTGAGCTTAAAAATATATGTGACTGGAGGAGAAACTGTGTTTCCATTCTCTCCTACATGTTGTATAATAATTTTTGGCTCCAGAAATATAATATATATGTAAACTTCCACATAAAACTTTCATCCTTTAAAAAGAAAATATTTTTAGAACATCAGAAAATCATGTACAAAGCATATAAGGTTTGCTTATATATGTTTGCATATTGGTAATTAAACACACACAAACACATGTGCTTAAATATTCACATATAGACAAAGCATTTCTTTCTAACCTATTGACTGAATTATTTGTAAAGATATGAAAGAAACTATAAAGAAAAGACCTTAAGACATGATGACTGACAGTGGCAGGCATGGGCTCCCTCTCAGCCTGGTAACCTCGGGTTGGGCCATTCATTGGTTGGCCACTTCAAAAATTCTGGACCATGATTACCTCTGCAAATCTTGTAGTCAGGACAAATTGTAAGTTACAGGCTCTGTGGCTGGGTTGGTGTCCCAGTCTCACCACTGGAAGCCTTGGGTAGGTAGCAGAAGATGGCCAGTTCATGCTCTGTTTCACCCATTGCTAGGAGTCTTGGCTACTAGGGTCAACCTCCTAGATTCCAGGCAGTTTTCACTTTACTAGCCTCCCAATTCCAGGTGCCTCTCCCAGTACCCAGAGGATGTATCCAGAGATCTAAGAGAGAACCAAACATGACTGGCAAAAAAAAAGTCAATAAAATGTTTCCCAATGATACTCTGCTATATTCATAGATTGGTGCATAGCCCAGTCAGCATAAGGGAGTTTTCATCCAGCAACTGATCTTAGCAAATATGGAGATCCACGGCCAGACATTAGGTGTTGCTCTGGTTATCAGTGGAAGGAAGAAGAATGATTGGAAGATCCAAAGTGCTCAAGAGCATCATAAAAGCCTGACCCACAGACTCAACTAAGCATGGCTCTTAAGTCCTCATAGAGACTGAAGAAACATGGACCTTAGTGGGTTTCATCTAGGTTGTCTGTATATATGTGTTAATTTTGAAGCATGATGCTCTTGTGAGACTCCTAATACTGGGAATGGTGTGGGGGCATCTCGGCCACTTTTGCTTGCTCCAGGGACTGGTTTCTTCCTGCTGGGTTGCCTCATACAGCTTTAATATGAAGGTTTCTCCCTAGTTATTATAACTTTTATACAGTGCTCCATTGATATCCCTGCAAGGACTCCTAGTCTCTAAAGGGAAACAGAGGAGGAAGGAATCTGAGGAGGAAGAAAGGCTTGAGGTGGGAGAGGGAGGAGTAGAAAGAGGAAAAATTGTGGTGTGGATGTAGTGTATGAGAGAAAAAGAAAATAAAATAAAGTAAACCCAAGACTTAAATTAAGCTAAATTAAATTAAATACTAGCTACAGGGAGAGCAAAGGAAAGTAGAGATGCTCGAGAGTTTGGTATTTAAATGATTATTATAAATGCTCGGGCTGCAGAGTGAAATTCTATTTGATGTCTTTAATGCAAATTAATAATGATGCGTTAATACATTTGCTAATCATTGGCCATTGTGTTTTCTACAAGTTGGAAGACAAGTGGTATCTAAGAATAAATAAAGGATTTAAAAAAAAAAAAAACGACAGGATTGCTATTTCATCCTAAATATTTTACCGAAAATGCAAAGCATGGAGTTGAACACAAAGCTATCATAATGCAGTTTACCTTAAATTGTATCCAGATATAGACAAAGCTTTGGCTAAATACTCTTATTAATGTTTAGGAGTTTTCAGCATCTTACCTATTTTTCTACAGTTACCTACCTCTTTTAAGAAAGGTCTACTTTTAAAGGGACATTTTGAACATACTGATATTTTCACTTGTAATAATTCCAACATTCTTTCTGCTAATAAATACTTTGTGAATGAATAAAAATAAAGAGACTGAACATACCTTTAACTATTTAGTTATGAAAGGTTAAATGGTGAAAAATATACCACTCAGTTCATCTCTGCTTAGCTGAAGTGTTTAAAATAAAAATGTTGCTTAGCAAAGATAGTTAACCTAAAGGTCATACACATATATACCTTAACATAATGAAAAGTTTTAACTATTCAGGAAAATTATGACTTCACTCAGAACATTTGTGGGCATGTGGGGGTGGGAGTGTGTGCATTATATGTGTTGTACACCCAAGTAAGTGTGTACAGGTTCCTGTTTAATTCTTTGTAGCCACAGATAGACTGCATTTTCTTTATCTTGTGTATTCAGTAAAGATTTCTTTAAATCTGTAGCAACAGATGTCTTTTAAAATACTCAGATCTTAAAATATCATAGTGACTATCAAGCAACATTTCCTTTCCCTAATTATTGATACAAGCATAGTGTTGGTCCATCGTGCCCCTGAGAGGATGAAGTATGATGTGCAGTTATTTCCCTTGGTGGGATGAGTTGCCTGCTCTCCCAGTTCCAAAGCACAATGCTTTCTGGACTAGAAGCAAGAGACATCTAGTTACTGCAGATGGAGCAGAGAAACCAAATATGACTTGCCAGTTTCACAGGAAGGATTTTAGAGGGTGTCGTCATCCAACCCCAGAGAGAACACTGTCGATAGCATTGGTGCACAGGCCAAGGAAGAAGGGATGCATTCTCTAATACCAAAAGGTAAAATGCCCTTTGCAAGGCTACATGAAACCTCAGAAATGTCAGAGGGCACTAGATTTCAAATGAATATTCTAAAGGAAATTACTTCTTTATGAAAAGTCCCCAGATTTCTCAACCCTTGAGTAAAAACTACTGCATTAAAAGAAAGGTTCCTCTATGACTAGGTTTACTTTCTGGATGCCATTTGACAGACTGTTATGCCTAAGGCACATTTATTTGACTCTGTATGGGAAATGGAATGAATAAAATAGCTGTATCTCATCGAATGACATTTTACAGAGTCATTTCTTTCAAAATGTAAAAATCAAAAACATTGAAACGTAGAACTTTTACATAATCAAAAAACGACACCCTTCATTCTCTGAGCAACAGAATGAGTGAGATTATAGCCTTTCGATCGAAGATTGGCATATTGCACTTTTTACACCAGCAGGACAGGAAGTCTTAGTTACTAAGTCAAGCCTCAGAATTTACGAGATAATAATGGATGAAAGGCAGATCTCTAAGTTCATTCAAACCTATTGAGTTAATACAGCACATAACTAAGAAGCCAATTCCTGACTTAAGGGAGGGGCTTGTTCTTCACTGTTGATTTAAATATCTTATTTACCTTGTTAGAATTTTTGTCTTCATGAAAAGGTGAAAATTGAAATTTAAACATTTTTATTGCATTCAGGAAAAAAGTCAACTGCTCTCATTTTATTTCTAAAAATTTCATAGTAAGTCCTCTACATTTTTCCTGGACACCTGATTAAGTTGCATTTTCACATGTGTGGACATCAGATTATTTACTGAAGAGTGGAGATGCATCAGGAGCAGGATTTATAAGGAAAGGCGACTCTTCTTCCCAGAAACATATTTGTAAATCTTCTGTCATTTTTTTTTGATGGTGTTGGTACAGGTGAGGGTGTGCATGTGGGTCTTTGCATATTTATCTAATGAGCCAACTAAATTGAGAAGTTTTAAAAAGACCAATGTCAGAGCACAATAAGGACTTTGATTTTAATAAAAGAAACCAATGACTTATTTGAGGCTGATGTTATGTAATCATGGTACATTTGTCAAAACATGAAAGTAACAATAACTCAGCACTTAATTAAATTGTGAATTCAACTCTGATCCCAGCAGTTGTCCCTGTTCTCCAGGTTTGCAAATGGGACTCCATTCAATAATCACACACCAGACTTCCACAGTCTCACTGTGAATTGTGACTGTCCTCACCTGACTTCATTTTTTAGGACATTGGCATGATTGGTCTGTTCTGTAGTTCTGATGTATGGACTTTTCTGGCATGTTCTTTGTTTATTAGAACAAGGCTGTAGACAGAGGAAGGGATTTCATAGTCATGCAGTACCCTACTGATATTGTATATGAATTACAGGATGTCAACAGGAGTTTTCATGGTCACCACTGGCTGGCTATGGTGTATTCTTGTTGTACTTTACTCAAATTGAACTATTCTCTCCTTTTCATGCTTTGAAATGACTCACCATGAAACTCAATGATGTGGAATTAAGATTTAGTTTTCACATCAAGGAGTAAGTCAGTCAGTCTGTTCCTATCTGTCTGTCTCTATCTATCTATCTATCTATCTATCTATCTATCTAATCTATCTATCTATCTATCCATCCATCTATATCTATCAATCTATGATATATATATATATACATATGTGTAAATATATATGTTATATGTAACATATACTACATATATATATATATATATATATATATATATATATATATATCATCCATGTCCCATCTACCTACCTATCTGTCTATAAATCTACAGTTAATTTATCTATGAAAATAATTATTTGACATTTTAAATTATTTTATTAAACATGAATACATCCTCTAATACTTATATCATTTTCCCTTCTAACTCCATATTCTCTTTTTTCAATGTTAATGGCTTATGAACTGGATCTTTTAAAGATTTATTTAATTATTTTATATAAATAGCTGTCTTCAGATGGTTGGGAGCCACCATGTGGTTGCTGGGATTTGAACTCAGGACCTCTGGGAGAGCAGTCAGCACTCTCAACTGCTGAGCCATCATATTCTTTTTTGCTCTCTTTTGTTAAATAACCAGAAAGTCCATTTTGTTCTGCCGTTAAGTTAATGACACGGAGATGTCTACTAGAACAGGAGTGCCCTCTCAGGGCCCAAACTCTTAAAGAAATGATATATTCCTTCTCCCAGAAACCATTAATTTCCAGAAATCTTCAGGTAATGGAGGGATTCTGTGATCACCTCCCTCATCCACACTGAGATTTTTGGCTGGCTTGATCTTGTACATGTCTTGTGCATGCTTTTCCACCAAAGAAGAACTGTGGTTTCCCCTATTTATTTATATATTGGCATTGTGAATCCAGTCACATCTATGTCACTTATTGATTACAGTTTGTTACTTTGTTTTACTCTTCTAGCAATCCTGCAAAGCAGCAAGGACATACACCTTATCAATATTACACAGATAAATATGATTAGATGCTATTAGTACTTTATAGTTCATAACAAATTCAAGAGTTTAAATCAGTGTACTATCTAATTATAAACCCCATAGAGAATGTGTCTTAGTTATGTTGTTTTTCTGTGAAGAGACATCATGACCAAGGCAACTTATGGAAGAGTTTATTGTGGTTTACAGATTCAGATTAGCACATGATCATGGTGGAAAACATAGCAGCAGGAAGGAACTGGAACTGGAGATGGACCTGTGATGTGCATCCTGATCAATAAGCACAAGGCAAAGAGGAAACCATCTTCAAATGGTGTAAACTTCTTAAGCCTCACAGCACATCCCAGTGATACCTCTCCTAAAACAAGGCCACACCTCCTGACCACTCCCAAACAGTTCCACCAATTGCAGACCAAGCATTTAAATATGTAATGAGCACTCTTCTCATTCAAACCACAATAGAGAGTCAGATAAAGCAGCACTTGAGTTAGATAAGCAGAAAACAAATGCAGTGAAATAACATTTAAAGAGAAGATTTCTGTAGAAGTCAAGCCAATAGTAGCAGAAGACAGATGCAATTATCAAGTTTTATTTGTGAACACATGAATATGTAGATGGGCACACTTTAAATAAAGCAACATAGGCACAGTGAAGGACTTTATGAAATATTAATAGTTACAATAAATAAATAGAGATCACTGATAACAACATCTGAGTCTTTTAAAAGATAGAAGTCAGAACCCATAGACAAGGGGAAGAATAAAAGGTAGGATATAGATTACTTTCAGATTTGAGAGAGAAGACATTTAGGACCTTATAGGCATTAACGGGTTAGGCAAAAACTACTAAGAATAATACTTAGCTCAGTGACATGAAATAGAACAACTGTCACCAAGACATACATTACCAAATTTACATAAAAGCTACACACACACACACACACACACACACACACACACACACACACACACACACATATGTATATATTAACAATCTTCCCCAATAGAAAACATATGATTCAGATTTGTTCACTATTAAATTTAAACAATCATTTAAGGAAAACAGTATACTGTTTTTCACAATCTTTTTCAAGAAAAGGAAAACAGAGTAATAAGTACTGTATTCCTCCTCAAATCCTAGCGCTATTTCAACACCAAAATCACACAATTTTTATTTTGTTTTATTTTACAAGAAAGCAAAACCAAAGACTAACAACTCTACTCTATAAAAATCACATAAGGATTCAGAGAGACTGTGGCATGAGCACAGGTGTCTCGATGCTGAGAGGAAGAGAAGATGCAGGCCCTCATCCTTAACGCAGAATCTACATCTACACCCAACTGATAACCACTTACAAACAAAAAATGGGCTTTTGCAAAAAAGTCTCACAGGGGATACAGACCACTCTTGTGGGCTGCCTCATGTCCAGCTGTAACTACTTAATATAAAACAAACTCAATGGTATCTTTGGAGGGACGTCCTTTGTCTTGTAAGGTTTTGAAAGGGCTGTGGTTTTGTTGTTGTTTAAATTTTATTTCACAGGACCTTTCTGTATATATTATGCCTTCCACTTTTATGCTTTAAGATTCCTTTGCTAGGCGCATGGGTGTCTCCTCATCTACTATGCATTTCATGCTTTTTCATTGTCTCTTTTTCCTCTGTTTGTTTTGGTCAATTCTACTTTTTCATTTTATTTTACAATCATTCTTTAGATGCTTGTTTGTTTTCTAAGAAGAGATAGGAAGGAATGTATCCACATGGGAGGGGAGGTGGACAGGATCTCAAATGCAGTGGGAAAGGGGCAGCCATTTTTGGAATAGAATAAAACAAAACATCTATTTCCTAGTATAAAAAGAGAAAGAGGTAAAAAATTCAACAAAACATTACAAAGTTGAAACTAATAATAATAATAATAATAATAATAAAAATAATACACCATGAATGAGAGTGATCAGATTTATCAGATATAAAAGTCTTATTCAGCATTCAACTGCCCATGTTTTAAAGCCATGGTTTCAACAAACTAGTAACATTTCATTAACTATGTCAGTAGTGAAAGAATGTTTGATAAAATTTAACATCCACTCATGCAATAAAGTTCAGTAAATTAAGAATGAAGGCTAAATTTCTCCATTGGAATGATGAGCTTACACACACACACACACACACTTGCACACACGCATGCACATTCACACAGGCACATACATACATACAGACAGACACACACAGAGATAGGGATAGGCAGGCATACATTAGGGTGGCTATAAGAGAGGGAGAGAGAAGAGGGAGGGAGGGAAGAAGATAAAAGAAGGAAAGAAAACAAAATTTAAAAAAAAGAATAACCAACAAACAAAAACCCCATTTAATATCATACCTGGTGAAGAGAAAATACAAAGCATCCAACTAAGATGATGAACAAGATTAAAAATATTTCTCTAGCTACACTTTATCAATGCTATATAAAATAAAATAAGATACTCGATGACTTTGAGGATATTATGTATTTTATACAACATAAAGTATTTCATGAAATACATTTGATAGCTGTGCTTAAGTAAAAATTTAAAAATAATCTCTTTCCTGCTAAAGTATTGAAATAATGGGGAAATACACCACAGACTAGAAGATAATATTTTCAAATTCTATATGTATTTCAATTAAATACTATTACATGTGACAAATACTTGTAACTCAACATGAAGAATATAAACATTGTGATGAGACTTCATAGTTGCAGCTTCTCTGCGGTTCCGAGGAGAGAAAAGAACTCACAGTAATCTTCCAGTTCTGCTGGTTTTTACTGTCTCTCTGTGGCCCTTTCCGCTCTGCTCTCTGAGAATTAGTTCCATAAACGTGTGCTGTATTTCAGTACCTGGCTCAGCAGTTACCAGTGAACTTCCTCCTGATACAAATGGCAAGAAACGCAGAGACACACAGCAAGATACGAAGAAGAGAGTGAGAGACCTTAGAACACTCCACCCTAAACAGGAAGTCTCCATCAAATCCACCTCCCCTTGGGGGAGCAGAAAACCCAGTGGAAGAGGGAGCAGTAAGAATGTAAGGGGGCGAGGGATGTGAGATGGAGGACACCAGGGGAACAAGGTCTTCCAAATCAGCATTTTCAAACTTCATCTGAACTCTGACAGACTGAAGCAGCATGTATGGGGCAAACGAGGGTCTGCACCAGGTCTTTTACATATATATTATGGCTTCCAGTTTCCTGATTCCTGAATTGGGGAGTGTACTTGTTGGGTCTTTTCTTGGCCACTTTTCCTTCTCTTTGTTTGGTCTGTCCAATTCAGGTATGTTTGGGTATTTATTAGTAGTAGTATTAGTATCATCAACATCGTCACCATTATTACTATTACTATTGTTGTTATTATTTTGTTTTATTATAATTCCTTGAAAGCCATTTGTTTTCTAATGAGAAAGAGAGGGGTGGTTCTGTATGGTAAGGGAGATGGTGAGGAACAGGGAGGCATAAGACAGGAAATCATAGTCAGGATATATACTGTGCGGAGAAAACCTATTTTCAATAAAAGAAAAATATCAAAGAAGATAACAGTAAAGCAAACAATTTATTTTTATGAATGATCCAAAGAGATTACGTTAGTCAGCCTGGACTGTGTACAAATTGAAATTAAGCATATGAAATTATGTTTTAAATAATATATCATCAGGAAATATAAATTAAAACAACAGGAAAGACATTAGTCCACACTTGCTCCAGAGAACACTCAAATGCCAATGGTTATAGGAATTCAATATGATAGAAACCCAAGGAACAGTAAGCAAGGGCATGTGTGAAGAGTTGGCCCTTCCTGACCAGACTGAGCACATTATACCATACCTTCCCACAGTCATGCTCCTGGGAGTTTTCTGAGGAAATTAAAAGCTTATTAAGGCAAACATGATTACAAATGTTTAGTGAAGCTTTATTTACACTTCAAAAAACATGATGCTGGAGAAGTGGTCCACTGTTTAAGGGTACTTGCTACTCTTGCAGATGACCCAAGTTCAATTCCCAGCATTCAGGTGGCCAGGTTACAACTACTTGTAACTCCAGGTAGTGGCTCTTCCATTCTCTGCACATTCATTTCCACTTTAAAGCATATCTTTCAAAATAATTAATCCCCAAACTGTAAGAGCAAGCCAAATGCCCTTCACCGTGATGGACAAACTTCGTTAACCAAACAAGGTAATAATATTCGATCCCAAAAAGAAAAGAGCTACAAGTCATATCAAGTTCAGTATACCATTTTACTATAATATTCTGCACAGATTACTAAGTGTAAGTGAGCCAACTTACCTTACAATTCCAATATATGACTCTCCAAGGAAGAAAAAATTCGTGGTGGTTGTAATAGTTAAGTGATTTCTGAGGCTAAGCAAGGGAGTGAGGGCAAAGAGCAGAGTATAGTTTCCAAAGGAAATATTCTGTGCCTTCTTCGTGATGGACACATTGAGCACTTTACCTTCTAACCAAACTTAATGATGGACCTTGAGAGAGAACTACAGTATAAACTAACTTTGGAATGACTATGAAAGATCAATATAAGTTCATCAGCCATCAAAAATGTACCCATCTGCTGGAAGCAGTGATGTTATCCATGTGACTGGGGAGGAAGAGAATGCTATCCTTGCCTTTACATCTCATTACAAACCCAAAAGTGCACTGAAAAATCAGTGTTTCATTTAACAATTAGCCATTACTAAAAAGAGTGAAAACTGAGTATTCGGATCCTTAGAAGACCTTTTCCCCAGAAACTGGACATAAATATGTTACTGCTAAATGAGGTTTGGGAATCATAGCTACATGAAAATTAAAAACTGTACAATACAAATGTATAATACTATTTCAGCAGACATCATACATATGCACACATATATTTGAAAAAAGGAAAGTTGCAAATATATTAGTTCAAAATAGATTTTAAAACAGTATTTCTGCATGATACTATCTGTATAATAAGCTACAATAATGGTAACATATGTTGCTAAGAAACCCAGTGAGAAGAAGAAAAAAGGGAGAGAAAATGTTCCAGCCATGTAAAGATTCAATATATAACTCCAAGCAGAACGAATTCATTTCTTTTCTTTATGCTCTGACCTTTGCAAGACTTGCATTGTTCCATAAAGCAACCTTAAATATTCAACACAGAAAAATCTTGTAGCTACAATCAGGGATGGTTTGCTTTTCAAATGAGTATCTCCACATGCTCACAGCGAAGTCCGCTATTCAATCCCAAGCTAGTGAAATCTTTTGTTCATTTGTCATTTCTGATTCATCCCCTTAAAATACGCATATTATCATCGATCATTTGGCAGGAACTGTGATATATCACTAAGAGACAAATACTAAAGAAAACATAGTCGTTGCCTGTTGAGAAAATAAAATCTAGGAGACACAATGTTTAGTCAACATTGACACAGGAAGCATGGAAATTTAATTGTCATCAGTTCTACAGGGAAGCAATGCAAGTTATTTTTAATTTTCTAATGTGTTGGGATGACCTGGTTAGAGGGATGAGGAAGAGCCTTCTTGAGAAAGAGACAGTTGCAGTGACCACAGGAGAGTGCACATGCCAACCAGGTGGTCGAAGGTGCTGGAGGCTTTTAAGGAGAGGTCCTACTGCATAGGGTAGAAAGCTTTAGGTCCCCATGGGAAGAAACTGGTAGGGAATGGGAGGAGTGAATGCACGATCCATATAAATGAGATGGTTGTGCCTGTCTGCCAAGAGCTTGTAGAAAGCTCTGAAGTGTTGGCAGCTGGGGGACATTGTGATTCCATCTGCAATTTATTGCTCACTTCTGGGCTGTGTAAAGAAGACAAGACAATAAGGAGAGAGAATGTCAGCTAATGCCTGAGAAAAGAAAGTGGCTGTGTCCCTAGGATGAGAAACAGATGAACCCAAGTCATTGAAATGTGTTCTGGACACAGAATCAACAGGAAAAGTCTCAGCTGTTGAGGGGTAAGGTATCAGGAACTATATCATAGTTCTCGTAGACTATAACAATGTCCTAGTTTATGCATAAATGTGACATCATCTGAAATTAAAAAAAAACACTGAAAGAGATCAGAAATCTGTTTAGCTAATTAATAACCAAGGATTTTAGAGCAATTACAGTAGGTATCTAGTTAGATATTGGCAACCCTGGATATCATTATGTATAGAACCCCAGCCATTTACCCACCTGCATAATCAGGAGCTTGCAAAGTCAAAACCTAAAAGTCAAAATTTTGATTACTGGTCAATAAAATTGAATTTGAGTCAAAGCTTTGGCCCTGGGTAGACACATGACTTTGTAAACTTCCCTAAAGATCATCAGGTTACTAACTAACTATACAGAAGTTCCAGAAAGAAAGTCAAACACATTCACTTGTTTCTTTCCTTTGTTGGGGATTAGTCCTAATGCTGCCCTTTAATTCAGCTCCCAAAAGCTGCTCTTCCATATGCTGAGGGTCCCTGCACCTTGCTGGCTTTGAATTGTAACTAAAAATTTGCTATACAGCCAATGACAGGTCAGGGAGATGGAGGCAGGCCTTTTAGATTGTGAGGCAAGGAACTCAGTAGAAAGAACAGAGATTCTGCCACATTTTGCCAGAGAGTCATAGGATGGTGAAGCAGAGAGATCAGAATTAAGACCAGCCAACATTTAAGAGTCTGGGAAGTGACCCCAAGGGGTCGCTCCCCCTCTTTCTGGGGCAGCAAAGATAAAAATAGATTAGAAAATGTTAACAGCCTCTTCAACAAATGGTGTTGGTCCAACTGGCAATCAGCATGCAGAAGAATGAAAATAGACCCTTTCTTTTCTCCTCGTACAAAGCTCAAGTACAAGCAGATCAAAGATCTCCACATTAAACCAGGTACACTGAAACTATTAGATGAAAAAGTAGAGAAAACCTTAGAACTCATAGGCACAGGAGAAAATTTCCTGAACAGAACACCAATGGCTCCTGCTCTAAGGTCAAATATCAACAAATGGGACTTAATGAGATTGCAAAGTGTCTGTAAGGCTAAAGACACTGTCAAGAAAACAAAACGGCAGCCAACAGATTAACAAAAGATCTTTACCAACCCCACATCTGATAGAGGCCTAACATCTAAGGTATACAAAGAACTCAAGAAGATAGACACCAGAGAATCAAACAACCCTATTAAAAATGGGGTACAGAGTTAAACAAAAAGTTCTCAACTGAGGAATATCGAATGGCTGAGAATCATTTAAAGAAGTGCTCGGCATCATTAGCCATCAGGGAAATGCAAATCCAAACAACCCTGAGATTCCACCTCACACCAGTCAGCATGGCTAAGATCAAAAATTCAGATGACATTAGATGCTGGCGAGGATGTGGAGAAAGAGGAACACTTCTCCACTGTTGATGGGGTTGTAAACTGGTACAACCACTCTGGCAATCAGTCTGGCGATTCCTCAGAAAATTGGACATAGTACTACCTGAAGATCCAGCTATTCCACTTCTGGGCATATACCCCAGAGACGCTCCAACATACAACAAAGATATATGCACCACAATGTTCAAAGCAGCCCTATTTATAACAGCTAGAAGCTGGAAAGAACCCAGATGTCCTTCAGTAGATGAATGGATACAAAAATTGTGGTACATTTACACAAAGGAGTACTACTCAGCTATCAGAAACAATGACTTTATAAAATTCTTAAGAAAATGGATGCATCTAGAGACTATTGTCCTGAGTGAGGGAACCCAGTAACAAAAGAACAGACATAATATGCAGTCACTGATAATTGGATACTAACCCCAGAAAGCTCTGAACACCCCAGAAACAACTCACAGACTATATGAAGTTCAAGAAAAACAAAGGCCAAAAAAAATGATGAAAAATCACTATGCTTAATATTTACACACCAAGAAAACTTTAACTATTTCCAGGTTACATATTATTTTACATGTACTTTATGCTCATTGTAACCAGTAAGATTTTAAGGCATACTATAAAACCTTTAAAAAAATCAAGTATTGACAAAAATGTATTCATATATTTTTATGCAAAATGCTTTTAAAATCTGTACGTTTATCTTCATTTATAACATAAAGGTATTCAATTAAAAAAAGAAAGAAAATGTTAAGGAAAGAATACTGGAGAGGAGCATGCACTCGCCATGGGGAAGTTCAGGAAGTTTCCAGTCATTGAACAAATAAGGCATGTGTTTAAAAATCTGGTTTATGTGTGTCTTTCATTTGCCTGCCAATGGATTAACAATTCACTGGTACACCCTTTAGATAGTTGTTTGTAACCTGTGGGTCACGAACCTTTGGGGATCAAATGACACTTTCCCATGATCTGAGACATGAGAAATCACAGATATTTACTGAAAAATTTATAACACTAGCAAAATTACTGTTATGAAGTAGCAACAAAACTAAAGGTATGGTTGGAGGTCATTACAACATGAAGAATTGTATTAGAGAGTCAAAGAATTCAGAAGGTTGAATAAAGCCTTAAGGTTTATTCTAAATGCACCTGTCAATCATTCACATAGGTAAACACCACTCAGAAAGCTGTCTATCCCAATAAATTTAAGAGTGTAAAATCTACTTTAGGGTGTTATAACACTAGAATGAAGGGTAGTTTTTGGCCAAACAGGCAGCAATATCCTAACCAGAATAACAGAGTTTAGAGTCCTTGAGATATCTGTGAGAACCCCTCATTCCGGTAGATGATGGAAAAAACCATCTAGAGCTCCAGAAAAACTCTGGAAGAACAATTTGGGGAACCATCTGGATAGTTGTGATAACACAAGCTATAATGTATGGGATAGGGAGAAAATACAGAAGGGGTAGGGATGTAATAGGTCACACTTCACCCATGCATGGTGCAGCAGTTACTTTTCTCACCACTCCCAAGTACCTGCCAAAGCCCAACTTCCTGGATGAGGAGGGTGTCCTTTGTTTTGTTAGGTTTTTCTGTTTTGTTTTTTTTTTTTTAAGATTTGATGATACAGCTAGAGTGTCTAAGAAAGCATGACGGCAGAAACATGGAACACCCTGTCACACGTACAATATTGTATCTACTCTGTCAGGAAGGGCAGAGAGATGAATGCTGGGACTTAACTTCCTTTTCCAGTTTTTCTTTTCAGCACCAAGTCCAAGTTTTTAAAGTGATGCTACCCACATTAGTGTGGGTCTTCCGATGTCAGGTAAACCTCTCTGGAAAAGTTCTCACAGACATAGCCAGAGATTTGTCTCCAAGTGACTCTAAATTCTCTCTCACTAAAAATCAAGATTATTCGCCTCAGGACATGCAAGACAGATCACTCTGTTAAGGCATCTGTGGCCAAACTTGACGATCCAAGTTCAATACTCAGAATCCACTATCAAAGAGGAAAAACGGGTGCCTGCAGGTTGTCTACAACCTCCATCAATAAGCATGTCATCGCACATATACATGTATTTACAAAATTAGTTAAGAGCAAATTAAACAGTAGGAAACTAACTTACTACATTGCTAAGAAGCCACATAATATATGATAATCCACAGGGGCAACCATATCATCCTGTTCCTTCTAACAGTATTAAAAACATGCTTCCATGTCGTTTTCTCTCCCAGTAAGTTTCTAATCCTATATGTCACTACAGGTTTTCATTTTTGTTGTTGTGGTGGTTGTTGTTGGTGTAGCTTTAGATAAATGCAACTGTGCTTGAATGTAAATATATGTATGGAATTCTCATGGAGTTGAACTGAAAGTATACGATAGCCAATGTTAATTTTTCACTCTCTTACACACGGATGGGAAAACTTTCACTTTCTCATGAAAGGGAAGTGAGTTGCTCAATAACAATAACGTTTTAAATGGTGCAAATATACTGTGTCCTCTTTCTGTGGGAGTTCACTGGGACAGCAAGGACTAACTGAAGAAAATGGAAATACAAAAGAAAATGTCAAGATAGATCATTATGAAGAAGATGGAAACTCTTAAAGGGTTTGTCTAAGTTTTACAGTCACACATCCACTAAATACAGAGAAGGCCAGGTGGCCAAAATATAGAGTAGTAAAAATTGTTGGGAGAGCTGCTTGAAGTACTTGGCTTGGCTTCTACTGCAGACTTCAGATGGCAGCTATAAAAAAAAAAAAGAACAAAATAAAAAACAAAGGACATTTTGTTTCCCACAGTAACAACTTGAGTGCAACTGTTTTCAGGATTCTGACTCTCTAAACTTCAAAAGCAGAAAAACAGGATATTTACTGGCCATTAGTTACATTAGTGGTTAGATTTTACTCAGGTACAAGAGACATCTTCCAGTGGCTACTCCTAAGAGCAGGGACCAGCTCTAGGGTTTATGCAAACATCAGGTTTTTCTCCCAGAAAAATCAGAGCAGCCCATGAACTGGTAGTCCAGTGCCAAACAGTATCGGTTCTCAACATACATACAAGTAACATTACATAGATTCAACAGCTTACCTTGGGAATTTATATACAGATACAAATACATGTGAACATGCAATGACAAGTAACAACTGAGGGGAAAAAAGTAATGCGGACTTGAAGGAGAGCAGGGAGACTCAGGCTTTGAGCAAGGACCAAAAGGGGATAAGTGTGTAATTAAAATACAACTTCCAAATAAATAAAAGTAAAATATAAATTAAAAAGTGGGTGATAAAAAATTATCTTCACGTTTGCTTAAATTACACTTTTTAAAGAGCCCTAGAGCAGCAGACAGAGGACAACAGGGAGCTCACGGCACCGTGACCTGGGCAGCTCAGGTCTCCTCAAATACAGTCTGGTTTAGAAATGGTTGCCTATGAATCCTCATTTGGAACCATGGGTCTCACCAAATAGCATCCTCCATAAAAGTCATGTCTAAAGAATAAGCCGAAACTCTGCATTTGTTGACCAATTAGCTGACATCTAGCACACGGACTTGCTGTGGCTGAAGTATACCAGTGCAGTATGGGGTTTGCGACTCTTAAGCTAACAGAGACAATTCCTGATATGTGGAAGTGAAACTAGTGTGCAGAACTTAACATCTTTCCTCATCAACTGCAAATGCTGTAGTTCAAAACAAAAACAAAACAAAACAGACATGTATGTTAGTCCCAAGATGAAACCCAAAGCCACTCTAGACGTATTTAAAAGATGTGCGTCATTTGCGTGATTCCATCATCATTCACTTCTACCCTTTCTGCAGTTTCTCCCTGATGTTCTCACATTTGGGTGGGATGTGGAGCTCACTCCTAGTCGGTCCTGCCTCCTCTCCTTTGCTTCTCCTATTTCCCTCTACTTCCTTCTCTCTCACTCTCAATATACATACATACATACATACATACATATATATATATATATATGTATATATAAATATACATATATAATCTGTAATTTTTTTCATTAATGTCAACCTTCTGTAGGCAATTTTGAAATCAACAGAAGACAGGAATGGTAAGACATATTCTATGCACATGACCACCTGAGGTCTATCCCAAAATTCTACCTAAAGAAGGAAGGGAAGAATTGACTGGAAAATTGTGTTCATGGACACACGCACAGACACACATGCACACACACATGGGAAAGATGTGTAAATGCATTGTGCCTTTGTGCGCACACACACATACAATAATAGTAATAATAATAATAATAAAATATTTAAGGGATAAATTGTGAGAACTATTAAGCAAGCACTTAGATCACCAGAGAAGTAATTTAGTTTGAAAGTTTCAAAGTCAATTTTTCTACATAGTTTTCATAGACTTTTAGAAAAATAATATCATGAATTACTTTTCTGTAACAAAAGAAAGTACAAACCACACCTGGTGTCTATTTTTCTACTGTCATTTTATTACTTACCAGATATGGATGCAATTATTTTTATCGAAAACCATTTCAAGAGAGAATATTAGTATAAATTCCTTTAAAGGAGTTCAAACTTTACAGTTCTTAAAACTGTAACTCATTAAAGAAAAACCCATTAGTATAATGACACTTGAAAGGATTTTTGCAAATTGTTCAAAGAATAAAATCACAAGAGTCTACATTTCAGTGAGGATTGTAACAGCTCAAGTAGAGATTACATATTAATTGTGTCTCCTGCCCAACATCAGCGCTATAAACAGGACACCTGACCGGTAGAATGGAAGGAGTGCCCTCTACCTGTCTCTCTCGCTACTAGGAAGCAACCTACCCCACTCATTGTGTTAGCTATGGGGCAAGATGCTCTGTAAATGACTGCAGAAAAATACATTTTGATCTATTTATTTTTATAATTTTGGAATGTCGTCATACTATTGCAGGAGAGAAATGAGGCCCGTGCTCGGCTAGCTGGCTTTCACCTTTCTGTGAGGTTTACAGAATCTCATCCCATAATAAGATGTCAGGAATTAAGGTTCAATTTTGTTCAAGTTGGTTTTGGTACGGTGCTTAGTTTTCTTCTAGTTGTTTTAGATCTCACATTAAATGTTTATATAGAGTTAGAAATAAGAACCTTCTTTGATTTTTTTTTAATATTTAGATATCTTGTGTGGCCAGTATTGTTTCTCTAACAATTTCCTCCAATACAAAACATTCCATTTTGGATGGACTCTCCTTAACACTCAGAATGTTCTAAGAGGAGGTGAGGAATTCCACCTTTCAAGGAATCCCATGAATGCTCAGGAACTTCTAAATGAAAGATTCTTAAGACTCAGAAAGTAAACAACTCAAAACCAAGATGTTCCTGAAAATGACCAGATGCATTAGGTCCCTCTTTCCCCAAACTTCAAACATCATACAAGCAGTAAGGACTGGGGAGAGACACTACCAGAAAAGGCAGCTCCTGTAAGAGGCTCAGATCAACAAGGCTACCTGATAAAGGACCCACTTGAAAAGGTAAAGCTTCCTGGAAATTGTGTAGAGCACTCCGAGTCCCCAGCTTGTGTGAGCAAAGTAGTACAGGCTTTTGGCAAAGTAGCTGCCTTTGAGTCCTTCTGCTCCTGTAAGTACCCTCACCCATACTGTAGTAACTAAGCTAAAGGAAACACATTGGTTTGACAAACTGTCCCTTGTTCTAGTGTGCTGTTGATGCCCAGCCTGGAGGGAGCAGGCATTTATTCACATCATATTCACATCTTTCCTCCAGTGCATGGCTTTGGCACTTGGGTTTAAAAGTGGGTGCCTATTGCTCTGCAGATCTACTTCTGAGTCTTCCATTCCATCACACTGAGCTGCACTCGGTCTCTCTGCCTCTACCCTGTGTTTGTTCCTATGGCTCTCTAGTGTACTTTGAAGTTAGGGTTGTGCTCCCCACGCAGTGCTCCTTAAGCTCAGGACCACCGGATCTCTCCTGGATGGCTCAGTGAATGCTTCTGTTTGAAATTTCAGATTAGCTGTTTTTCTATTTATATGAACCCTATCATTGACATTTTATTGGAACTACACTGAATCTGTAGAGGTGAAAGGGTAGAAGGCTGGTTGCTAATGACATGCATTGATGGGGGAGGGTGAGATTCCATAGATATAAGGTTTCTATTTTGCTGGAAAGATACATGTAAGAGAATTGAAATGGTTAAACAACCCTGTTAGGTTTGTAGTGTGCTAGCTAGACACCACTAAACAGTGGACTTGAAAGAATGAAAACAGTAAATCCCACTGTGTGTATTTAAAAATAATTTGAAAGAAATAATTAATCATTAGACCTTGTCCTAGTACAGTAAGATTAAAGTGACATTTGAGGAATGTCCTAAACATTTTTACTCTTACACATTCCTCTCTAACACTCCTGAGGCAAGAAACTTCTTGTCCTAGAGTCTACAGTCTCAGCCCTGTGTTTGATGATGATGCTGACTGAGTGGCCTCGCTGGGACATCCATCAGCAACATTTGCATAGTTTACAGGCCACAGATTACTGCATAATGGAATCACTCCACTATATCCTTGCCTTTCGGTGGATGCTAAATACACTCATAAAGCACTAAAAGCAGTTGTGTAATTTTAAATATAGAAATTAATGTAATTCAAAATAGTATCTATTGGCAAACCACAGCAGTTCTTAATCATGTTTAATCTATGTCTTCCCCCAAAGTGCCTTGACTGATTTGAGCTACCCACGTTAATGATGTTTATCCCATCTCTCCAATAGAGATGGGTAACTGTTTGAAAACACACACAATCCCTAACAGTGCCTAAGAGCTTTTATCATTGTTTTTAATGCACAGGAACTCTTTAAGCACACAGCTCTTACTGGATGGCAAATGCACTGTTCTGCTGTGAATTCATGCAGCTGAGTCAGTTTCACTGAGTCTTGGGGGAAAGCTCAGACTGAAGCCATGCATTAGGACTCTTCCCATTTCACCCTGTGCTGTGTTAATGGTCTCTTTTAGGGAATCTGGAGACAAATAAGATTGCCCATTTTGAACATTAAGAAAATGGACAATAGTTGGCAGATGTGGGTCTTGGTGAGTGATCACTACTTTCAGAATTAAGATATTTCATTGTGTCCCTTTTTTTTGTTCAAAATAAATAATTATAACGGTCTATCTGAAAAGAGACCATTAAATAAACCTTTTAAGTTAAGCATATCAATAATCTAGTCTAGACCAGAAATACCTTTTGAACACAATCACAACACTATGATGAAAAATTATTTTTTTGGAACTAAATTTTGTTTACTAATAGTGATTGTGCTTTCATCTGAAACTCCCCCACCCTGAAAAACATTTAAATGCTAAAAATAATTTCAACTCATTAGGAGATAAGGCCTTAGAGTCAGAAAGGAGGAATTTTCATGAATGGTATAGTTCACTTCTAAGAAATATCCAAGGAGGGCTGGGAAGAAGGATCAATGATTAAGAGCACTGACTGCTCTTCCAGACGTCCTGAGTTCAAATCCCAGCAACTATATGGTGGCTCACGGCCATCTGTAATGAGACCTGATGCTCTCTTCTGGTGTGTCTGAAGTGTGCTTAAACGTAATAAATAAGTCTTTAAAAAAAAAAAAGAAAAAGAAATATCCAAGGGAGGTCACTCCCCATTCTACTATGAATGCAAGTAGATCACACCATCTATAAATCCAAAAGCAAGGTCTCATGGACAAGGAATCACTTTTTATATTTGACTTCTACCTTCCCATCCATGACAAACACAATACTGGATTATGTAAGTGTCCGTGTTGCTCACCTTGTTACAGCAACCAAACACATGACAAAGGCATCTTAAGGGAGAATGCATTTCTTTGGGTTGAAGTTGTAGTCAGCTATGTTAGCACAGTCATGACAGTAAGAACTTGAAGTGGTGGCCATATCACACCCAGAGTCAGGAGGCGGAAAGAAATGAAGCTAGCACTCAGCTGGCTTTTCCTTCCAGTGCAGCTTGTGAAGGCTCATCCCAAAGAGCAGAACAAGACCATGAAAACTCCATGGAAACTCAGCTTTGTTTTGCCTGCCTTATTCTCTCCCAGAAATGGGCAATGGTTTGTGTCCATGGTTATTCCAAATTCCATGAAGTTGGAAGTCAAGATTACCCAATGCAATTTTCCCCCACTGTCAAAGTGACACCTAAACACAGAGCTACGAAGCCATAATTTTAACCTCATTTAGTTGCTTAGAGCATTCAGAATGGGTTTAAGGAAAACTTTAAAAACAAAAAGGGTATAATGTGTATCTTACTTTCTGCAACAGAACATAATAAAATCAATCCAAACAAAAATGGACCAGATAGCCTAGCTGGTAGCCAGAGTATCAAGCCCTTTCCCTTGATGACTTGGTTAGAAAACAATTACTTTTCAATTATAAATTAGGGCCAGGGCACATTGCATGTGCTTGATCTATCATAATATATATGTATATATTATATATTACATACTATATATTATATATTATACATTATACATTATATATAACATATCATAATATGGAGAGATATCGATGACATAGATATATATAGAGATCCCTCTTCTCCTCTCCCTTTCTCTCTCTTGCTTTTACACACACACACACACACACACACACACACACACACACACACACACACACACAATTAAGTAATTCATTAAAAGTAAAGTCATTGAGTATTTTAGGTTCTCAGAATAAGCACCTCAAGAGAAAGGTAGTGTAGTGGGGATAAAATGCCACTCCAGCTCAAATATGCAATACTTCTTATTCTGTTTTTGGTTGACATTTCCACCCTTTGATTTCTACTGATTATTTTACTGCTTACTGCCATCAGTATAGCTACCAGAAAGATGTTGCTTTGCCTAGTCTCTGCAAATGGTCTCCATTATGAGGCATTCTTTAAGTCGAGCAGAGGCAAGCAAATAATTGTGAATTCAAGGCCAAACTGACCTACATGGTGAGTTTCTGGATAGACAGGGTAACATAATGAAATCATGTTTCAAAAACAAACAAACCAGAACCAACAATAAAAATAAACAAACAAGCCAACACAGACTACATTGCTTCACAGCAGACACAAGCACAAAGATACTAATTTCAGTTGAGGTGTAAGAGAGTCCTAATGCTTGACTGTGAGTTACTTTTATTGGTGAGATGTACAAACTTATTTGTGTGTATTTGAATCCTGTAAAATCTAAAGATTAGATGCCCAGGGGGTTTTTCCAGTTGTTTCTAGGATCCTAAGCATGTGTAGTATTTTTATATACATTAAAATTGTCCAAAGGTCAAAATAGCTTTCAAATTAAAAAACAAATAACTTTATGTGCACACATTCTGTGAGGAACAGACTCGTCATCAAAGGTCACACAGTAAACAGCAAATCTAAAGCTGAACCCCACAAAGAGCATGCCTCTTCCTCAATATTTTCTTTACTTCTCAACAACGAATGATCTATTTATCATGCCTCCTTTCCCAAGTATTTATTTCTACCAAAATCCCATAGCACAGTATATTTTTCCATTTTTTAAAAAAATTTATATTTATTTATTTACGTGTTTAGCTACATTCCAAGCAGTGCCCCCTCCTCAGTCCCCTTCTCAGAGACCCTCTCCCCCATTCTTCTTCTGCTTCTCCTCTGAGAAGGTGGCCCACCCCTCTTATATTCCCCCACCCTGGCCTATCAAGTCTCTGTTGTACTAGGTGTATCCTCTCCTACTGAGGCTAGACAAGGCATCTCTGTTGGGGAAGAGATACCATAGTCAGACTACAGCTTTAAGAAGAGCCTCTGCTTGAGTTCTTAGGGGACCCGCATGAATACTGAACTGCTTGTCTGCTACATATGTTCTACAGGCCTAGTTCCAGTCTGTGTGTATGTGTGTGTGTGTGTGTGTGTGTGTGTGTGTGTGTGTGTGTGTTCTTTGGTTGGTGGTTCAGTCTTCTGAGAACTCCCAGAGGTTCAGGTTAGTTGACTCTGTTGGTCTTCCTGTGGGGTTCCCATCCCTTTCAGGTCCCTCAGTTCTTCCCCAACTCATCCATAAGTGTCCAAAAGTGCTTTAGTTTCACCAGAGATCCCTGAGCTCTGAATTCAAACCTTCTTAGCCCTCCCATACTCTGCCTACTGTCTTGATTATATGCGCTTTGTTTCTTCTCCAGATACTCCATATACATTTTTCTCCAACAATTCCTCCTTCATTCTAAATTTTATGGAAGGTATTTCCGAAAATATTCCTCTCAAAGACTGTTCTTGGCTCCCATTAGTGTAATTAGAACTAAGTCAGAAATGTTAAGTTTGACCTCTATACAAATTCTCCAGCTTCCTGGGGACAAGTCCATCACCATTAAGACTGCTGCTATTCATTAGTTTTCATTGGCTTTACATTACCACTGCTACTTCAAGTGCAAAAGAATTCAAAACAAGCTCCTAGTCACCCTCTTTAACTAGGTGAACTCCACCCACTTGGAAGCATGCAACAGTGATGATACTCTTCTTTCTTGGAGAGCCAGGACCTTCCGCCCTTACCTCTTGTATCAAACTGTCATTGTGGGTCAGCAAGTATTCCTCTTTTCCCACCCTCAGAACCAATGGAAGCCAAGACCAAGTGATTCCTTTCCTCATTCTTGAGTTGGGGTATCAAAGGAGACACATTGTGTCTGTGTTTACTGTGATTTATAAAGAAAGTTCTAAAAATACAGGCTTTAATATGCCCAATCCTTGGTTTGAAGCCTTTATTTATTTATTGAAAAGCTTCAGGCACTATAGATGGGCAGATTCTGAACTATTCTAACCCAACAATTCATCCCTCGCCTACCCCCAAGCCATATGGCCTGTTACTTGCCAATTTAGTCTCTCCTAGTACCTCCTCTTCCTTTGTGTCCTGATGCCAACTCCCTGGAATCCCTGGAGACCACTTCCCTCTCTCTTGGCCCAGAAGTAGCACCCTTTCCTCTCCTGCCTGGCTCTAAGGTATTCAGCCATTTATTTTAGCGGATCATACAGTATTGGAATACAGTGTTTTATAAACTGTCAGGAGAAGCTTCATACCAATGACAACACCAATGTCCACACTGCAGTGAGATCTCTGGGAATAAAACGAGATACATTCCAGGCAGAAAGCATGGTCTTCTTTTATTAATACTCATCTTGTTGTAACTATCATGCTGGGTTCTCATTTACATGATACTCTACACGATTGCTTACTTTGTGATCTTCTTGACTTCAGTCCCCACCATTTGAATTGTCTGTATATTTTATGAATACTTTTACCCAAATTTTGCTGTGAGCTTGTCAGTACAGAATAAAGAAATTATTCTAATTACATATCATCTATTGTGAAATTTTGAAATGCTTTTCAGATTTCAAAGCTCTTCACAAGGCAAGATTAGCAAGTTAGATGCATTAGTTAATTTCTCTCCTCTAACAGTTCAATCGGGTTTGTTAATAAAAGTATTATCATCCTAGTTTAGCCCAGTAACTTGTACCATGTGACACATACTGTGAAGCTAGGATCTGAAAATATGACTCCTGTCAGAAGGCTTTTAAAAACAGCAGCCAGGAATCCTAAAATCCCTAACTGCACATGTCTTTTTAATATCCAAATGCAAGGAGATCTTGAAATGAAACAGTGTTTGTGATAGTTCCCTCAACCTTCCTAAAGCCTGACCCCTTGTTCCAGCTGTCTGTCGTCTGTCTGCCACACCCACACACCCACAGCAGATACAAAGGGTAGAGCACTCTTATAGTTCAGGGGAAAATAACTACCTTCTGTTACATAACAGAAGCTTCCATTCACAAAGACAGCTACTGGTGCTGGGTTGGCTTGGGATCATTCCAGATCTGTCTGTAGAGTCTGCTGTTTGCAGCTGCAGAGATTCATGATTTCTACTTCTCTAAGTGTGACCAAAAAAGTCAAGTCCCAGATAAAATAAACAAATAAATTTCAGACCCAGCATGATCAAATTAAGCAACAATAATACCCTTTGCACTCTCCCTTTGAACAGCATCTTACACAGACATTAGTCCTGTTGGTAAGTGACCTTATACACCTCCTTTCAGTTTACAAACTAAAAAAAATAAATAAATAAAAAGGATGCTTGACCTAAAATACTGAAGGCCAGTATGAAAGAATCATGATTCATTAAGGAGTGATTTCTCAGAGATATTAAGAAAATGAATGAAACACATACAGAAACATCAATGAGATGGATAAACACTTCATGTGTGACACCCTCTCCTGTCAGGTGAGCAGTCTTTACATTACTTTATATATTCCTCCATTTTCCTTCCACTGTGAAGTTGTTCAGTGACTTATGAACATGGGCTTTACTGGCATACAGTATTACTCATCAAACGCAATATCAATAACCCAAATGACTCTTGAGCAGTGTTGTTGAGGCAGAGGTATCACTGGCCATGTTTTTAAATCTGAATCCTCAGGAAACGTGTTGCGTTCTCTCCTATGGTTCCCATTCTATTCATTCAGATGGGTTTGAGAATAAAGCTAAGTCTGCTTTGTTTGTTTTTAAGTCTTCCTGTAGTACTGTTCTAGGCAGAAATGATTACGATGATGCAGATGCCAACTGAACTCCAGGCTCTTTAGAACTTAAGCATCACATTTTAATCCCAGAACCTTACCTTGAGAAAATTCTCAACGTTTTCTGCATTGCTTTTTCCTAAGATACTTTCAAGTGTTGGGCACTCACTTAAGACTTTGTAAAATATTCTTTTTCTTAATGCTGTTTGAGATGAAAACCAGGGAAAGGCCTCTGAAGCAATGCATAAGCTATGTCTTTAAGCAGGCACCACTGATGTGTGGTCCAGCACTCTAGTCCAGTCTAACAAGTACTGTGGGGACCAGGACTGGCTTCTATACATCAAAGATAATCCACTGATGTCACCATAATGTCTCCTTACTGGAAGCACATCCTAAATAATTGCTCAGCTGGTATGGGTGAGTCTGAAGGCATCTCTAGGATCTAGCTTTCCATTTGGTAGCTTTAATTGGGTGCTGTTTTTCCTTCTTTTCCAGTTTCTTTAAATTACCATGTAAGACTGGGAGCCCTCCAGACTCTGTTTAGACTCTATTTTCTAATTAGATGATGGGAAAACTTTAATTAATAAGATGACCCCAGCATAGAAATAGGGTCATATTGTTAAGTACTTGTAACTTACAGATTTTAGCAAGCACTGACTTTTGCAAGTCAGCCAACTTTGTTAGTTCTCAACAATTCTTTAATTAGGCTACTCAGAGAGGAGCACACACTAATGGGAGGCCTGGCTCTATTCCAACAGGGGATAATTGCAATCTGGCCAAACTAAAGTTGCACTTGTTTCAAGTGAATACAGTAGGCTCCTCCATTCCCAGCCTCAATTTCAGTCTGTGCTGCTGTCTTAGGGAAGACACCAGATGGAAGACTCCTGGTTTTCCTCCTCATCCTTCCAGATTATTTGTTAACAAGTCCCCTTGAAAACCTACCACTTTTAGAAAAATATACTAAGAAATGAAGAGAGTGTAAGAAGGAAAACCAGGCCCTTCTATTCACATACATTCTTAATGCTTGACTAACTTGTCTCTCCTAAAAAATAAAATAAAATCATTTCTATTCTTTCTTCCTTTGTTTGTATATTACTATAGTTCCCAACCCATGTACATACATATATACATATAAACACAGACATACACACACACACAGAGAGAGAGAGAGAGAGAGAGACAGAGACAGAGATAGAGACAGAGATACAGAGAGACAAAGAGACAGAGAGAGACAGAGGGAGACAGAGGGAGACAGAGACGGGGGGGGGGAGAGGGAGAGAGAAGTATCTTTAGACTGTTCCATTCAGCGGGACATCCAGAGGATTGTATTTAACTGCTGTGAAGGCAGAATCTAGGTCTAACCTCTGGGATTTATTTATTTTATTCTTCCTTTTTTCACACACCCCCCACATAGTATCTGTTTATAATGCTCTGGTTTGTCTTAGAGGAAAATGCACCAGATGATACATTAAGTCTCCTTAATCACCACGATCCAGAAAATAACCTTTAGTCTTGTCCTTCTAAAGAACAGAAATTTTAAAATGCACACTTTAGTCATAAACCATCAAGCTAAAGAGACATTCAAAAACTCCTGTAATTGGTTCCTGTTCCTCCAGGCATGCAAATTAGAGTAAACAAAAGGACTGCTACCCAAAGAAATCAAGTTGGATATTGAGATATTATGCAATAGGTAGGAACATTCTAAAAGATAAATATCTGCTGTTTACCACACTTCCCTGGCAGTGACTGGGCTTTCCTGGAAATCAGGATATCTAATATTGAAATAATCTTTGAATATTCCTGGGTTCTTGGATCATGTAACAAAATATAATTACATAAGCATGTTTGTGTCTATATGTGTGCATGTGAATGTGTGTGCCAGATTGTACATGAGCATGTATTTGTGAAAGAATCTGAGTATGTGTGTGAGCATGAGTATGTTTGTGTTTAGAAGTGCAAATAAGTTTCTAAATCCTTTAGAGTCTGTAAAAATGGACCAGTCTCGTGGAAAATCACCCTGTTCCTAATTCATAATGAAGCATTTTATAAAATTTAAAAATTCATATTTTTCCCTAAAACTTCTTATGTTCTGGAAATAAATATTTCCCTTCGTGAAACCCGTCAAGTACATGTTATTAATTTATAGATGTATTTACTCTTTCTTTAAAACTGTTCTCAGTGTGGAGCTCTCATAAAAAAACAAACATTTTATTAACACATTATCACGCTATCATATTTGAAAGAAAATAATTAAAACTGTCCATTATCTATCAGTATTCTTTACTGGCATTAAAATAAAGGTGACATTGACGGAGCCTTAGATAAAATCCACCTGGCTCAAACTAAAGTGAGTAAAACAGCCAAGAATGCTAAAGGCTTGGTTGAACACATAATTGGCCATAAAAAGTGGCTTTCAAATACAACAAGACTCAACATAGGCTTATAGTCGAATTGCCACACAACCTCAGTAGTAGTCCTTCCCTACTGTGAGTCTTAGTCTCCTTTCCAATCTTTTTTCTACCCATATGGATTTTCCCACTGCAAATTCACTTGCCTGTTCTCTTCATGTTCTCTTCTGAGTTAGGAGACACACTAGAATTATTCAGGGTTTACCAGATGCCTGCATAGATGTCTTGGTGTTTCCTTGTGCATTCAGTGTCATAGGACTTCCATTCTAATTCTGGGATGGCTGGGTGGTAGCTGACAGCAAGTTCAGATTACGTAGACTGGGATGACTTTGCTGGTTTCCATAGTAGAAGCAAAGTAAGAACCAAAGGTTTCAAAACACAGGCTTCTTCTTCTAGCATGGTCACTCTTTATTCCATGCCAAAGGACAACAGAGGTGTGATACAGAGGAGAGAATGTCACATTGGCTCAGGTGAACCTGACAGTCCTTTCTCAAATACCTGTGGATTTTTGTGGAAACCTTACAATCTCTGTGTGGTTTTGTTCTGTGTTATCCAAGAACAGATCGAATTGGACAGCTTAATCCTTTCTACAGAGTCAACGGTGACTAATAAAGTCATTGCATTCCGTTGAAACAAAAGAGAACAGAAACAATCACGGTCCTGCCTGTGTCCAAAGCTGCAGGTATCCTGATTCTGAGCATGACACACGTGTGGTTCCTCCATGTTCACACTCTGCACCAGACAATCTCTCCATTGACCTCTGAAGCCTCAGAACCTGCTGTGATGGAGAGCCCCGGCGCTTCCGTGCGCTCCCTGCTGTATCTCAGCTCAGCTCAAGGGTGGGGACTGACAGTTGGTGGTTTCTGATATGTTTGTTACTGTGAGTTTCTATCAATTCACCTACTATACTCAGGCAAAAAATACAATAAAAACCAGCATTGAGCCAGGCAGAGATATCAAGTCCTTTTTACTCATGCTGTCAGTGTGAAGAAAAATTCTCTGCCTAAAGCACACCTTTGTCCTTTTCTAGTCATCCTAGACAGACAGAAGAATGTGAATACCCACCACCAAAAGTGTACGCTTCCAACTCAGCTCCTTCTGGACATGATTTCCCAACTATCTTTCTTTTAGGTCTACTTTCCCAAAATTATTGACATTGACTAGAACCCAAAGAACAACCTTGCTCTCTTCACTGCTCTTCTTTGTCTTCTAATTTCCAATCCTCCTCTGCAAGGGTCACATGCACAGCAATGCTCCTCAGAAGGTCTGCGACTCAGTGACAAACACTACCCAACTGGGTGGACATAAAATAGGCCTCTGCATCACACAGGATGTAGTGTGAATCATACAGGAAGTCCTCCTCTTCATGATTCATCCTCCCCCACTTGGAGGCAACAATTTCACTCATCTCCTGCCTGTTCTTAGATCAGTTTGTGACTACTTCCTGACTCTCAGCTGTTCCCACTACAATGCCAATTATATGACTATCATTTCCCGTTCTAAAACCATAGCTACATACCTGCAGACATTGCTGAACACTAACTCACCGGTGACCGTTTTCCCACAAAGACATGGTGCTGGCTACTTTTCCATTCCAATTCTTAGCCATTTGCATACTAAAGGAAAAAGAAACTGGTGTGTCTCCAAATGCATACCATCCAATTTCATGAAGGCCTCTGAATAAGTCCTGCACTCTTCACGTTATTGCTTTGCCTGTGCAGTCTCTTTAGGGTTGCAAACCTTGGCTTCTCTGATTTCTTACTGGTGAGCACTGTGTCATGAAACCTTATAGCTAAACTCAAAAGAGACATATAATGTAGCCTGCAACACTAATATTTCTTCCAAAGGGGTTCAAGTCCATCAGTGAACCAGAATCATATCTGTCAATGCTCTGGCCCTCGCATTCCTTCCTGCATGCCCTCAGGCAGCTTCATCTGCAGTCCCTGCTTTGTTCTCAGCTGTCTACTATCCCATCCTCCTCACTCGGTTGGTTCTTGATCCCAACCCATAGCATTCTGGTCCACCATGTATCTGTCTTTTACATAATGGATAAATAGACTCACAGCACTGTAACCTATCCTCCACAGAAACCTCCTTAGAACTGTATTCTTAGGGATGCAGTCTGCTCCATATTTAAAATATCTGCAGATATTGGATCAGGAGATCCAATTAGATCTGTTAGAATTCTAATCTGTTTCTTTGTCATAAATATTCAGGAATTACTGTGAATAATTTGCATTATACACACATACATACCACATATGTGTACATATGTCTTTTAAATACATGTCAACTATGTCTATAATTTAATTCAATTATAATAAAAATTTATGCTAGACAGACCTTTCCATAAAATAGAAAACCTCTAAAACTTACTTTATGAATTAGGATTTTCCCTCACATTTGATGAATTTACATATGTGGTCCAGATACTTGTGGGGCCCACAATCAATATGAGTACTTTTCTGATTAAAATAAGTAGCTTTTACAGATTCACCAAGAAGCCTATGATACACACAGTTAAAAATGACTCCCATAGAGACAAACCATGAAGACAGAGTCTGTTTTATTATCTCTCTCCTGATGTAACACAGCCTTTCAAATAATGATCTGATACAGCCATCTAAGTAGTGTCATATCCACTGAATTATATAAAACCATGTAATATGACACTGAACTATTATAAATTAAGTATTTAACGCATGGCCAGAAACAAAAGACCAACAGCTGTGTTTCACTAACGCTGATCTTATTTAGAGTGACTTTAAATGTAACTTTATAGCATGGGATACACAGAGGTCAAGGAAGCTGTTTTAGCATCTAGAATGGTGGGCAGGATGGCTCTGCAAATAAATAAGAATGGATCAGCTTGCAATTTAAACCAATTTTCAGTTATTAAAATCATTAGCTATTAGATTTGTGACAGAAATATGACTTAGCATTGCTTTTAGTTAATTATCAAAATAGAAGACACAGTTTATTCAGCACATTTTCATTACACCATTCAGATGTAGGCATTCAGGAATCCTACTTGATAAAGATTATCTAGTAATGACTGGATTTCTTCCAACCGTTCACTTACTCAAAACACATTAAACTGATCATCACCATAATACAGTAAACCGAACGTGAAACATCAGGAGCAAAGTTGCCTCCAACTACAGCAAGTCTGCAACTCAAGAGGTGCCCAGGGAAGACCTCTGAAAGCCAAGAGTACAGACAGCAGTACCTCATCAGCCAACATTTTTTTTCTTTCTGTGCCACCCAATGGAAATTTATTTCCCAGTGCTATTTAAAAATGGTGCTCTATGAGGTCAACGTTGCATATCTCTCTGCTGGAAAACTCTGAAGCCGGGATGATATAAAGTCCACACCATTGAAAAGTCAGAGTTAACATTAGTCTCCTACATCATTTGACACACAGCTAGCTTCCAGCTAAAGGCTTCAACATACCCCTTTGTTCTATTGTGTAGGTAGCATAATATAGATGTCCACAAGAAAACGGGTACTGAATGGATTCTTCAACACTAAACAAAGACTCATTTGCTCTCAGAGAATGAGGCATTGTCGGGGATGTTAAATCTGTTACTGTTTTGGCATGCACACATTGATTAGAAAACAAAGGTCAGTTTGATGAATCTTCATCACCTGCCCTAAATAAGGCGACCATGTAAGGAGCAAGACTTGAGTAGCTGCTCAGTGGCAGAGCGAGTGTATGGATGGAGATCCTCGTCTAACACTTTCCAAGAAAGTGCTTCTGTAGAGAGCATCTCCACAAGGTGTTACACTTAAAACATCTTTCTTCCACTCTGGCATGCCACACTTTTTACAACATTAGCAAATGAACTTGACTCCGTTTCAGGATACATGGCCAAATTAGTATTTAAAGTCTAATTTCTAGAAAACCAAATAAACTTAACAAAGAAGAGCCAATTATCAGAACAAAATAATGTTCTATTTCTTTAAGCATGTAATATCTGGTAATATGTGATCATGAGTTATTTATTTTTAGGTATTATTATTATTTGGTAGAAATATGTACAATTGTTTCCATACTGAATCTTAACCTTTACACATTACTTAGACAATTAATTAATATGAGCTACTAGACACAACATTAGCCTAGAATAATATTTTGCTGGAAAGTATTGCTGAGAATACTATTCCCATAGAACGTAAGTAGCAGCTATAACAAAACTAGTTTCTTACATCACTGTAAGTGCTTTGTGCAAATCAATTGCATTAAGTAGAGTCAAGAGGCATTTGGTTAAAGCATGATTTATGGAACTCTGACTATGCTAATAAATACAGTGATTCCTGGGGTGCAAGATGGAAAAGCAAAAGAGCTTTGGGTCAGTAGAATACTTTTCAAATGTTCGTGACAGAGTTTTAGAATCACTGTTCTGAGATGTTAAGAACTGTATGAAATTCAAGTTTAATCCTCAATGTATATGTAACAATATGCAGATCCATTAACCATTGATGACTTCTTGGGGATGAAGAGTCTGTTTACTTTAAAGGTGAGGCCTCTGGTAGGTTTTCACTAGACATAGTGAATGCTTCCACCCATAAGTATTTGGCAGCACTGACTGGTCTTGGTAATTAAAATAAAAAGATGGACACAAAGTCAGAAGGTTGTGGGGAAGTGGAATGGATTTGGAGGATTTATGAACAGCAGGGAAGGTGGATGCAGTCAAGATACTATGTACAAAATGCTCAAAGAATTGATAAACTATATTGATGGGATATGTTATATAGTTTCAATCTCTAACAACTAGCAGCCGATGTTACAATTCTTTATCTAACCTCCCAAATTTGTGAGCAGATGAATTAAAACATTTAAAACAAGACGAGCTTTTGCTGCCCTGGCCGCCTTTGATGCAAAGACCTATGGCACAACTACTTTTCCTACTTAGAACTTTTATAGCCACTCCTAGGGCCCCAGAATGAGCTGTTGAGAAGCATGAAACCATTCATAATTGCAATGATATTTATAGTCATGTTTCTTCCGTTGGATTCTCCTAAGCACCCATCAAGATACATGGGTCAGGAATTGGTTGCCCCATTTTCAAATGAGAAAACAAAACCCGAAACTATAACTGGCATGACCCGCCCAGGATCACCAGAGTGGACAGAGAACAATCTGCCTTCTAACTTAAATTTGTGCTCTTTCAGCACATTCCCTCAGTGCTCTGTCAAGACTGTGCTGAGTACAAGGAGTTACTTAGACAGGGGGGCTTTGCCACAAATAGTCCAGTTCCATTCCAGCATTGCCAAGCAGAGAGCTGCTTTCAGATTCCTCTGAGTCCCTACTAATGGCAACAGTGTGGAAACCAGGAAAAGACCGTCAATGTCTCTTATTTAAACCTCTGAATGGAACCGGGCTGTAAAGCAGAAGCAGGCAGAGGCTATCCAGAAGAAAAGCTTTCTTTCACACCAGTAACAAGGCAAGCGAAGAAACGACCTCATTCTCCACTTGGGTTGGAAATTTCGAAGAACATATGTGTGTTCTCGAGAATCCCACCAAGTGGCCAACAGTGCTGAAAGATCACAGATATGACTATGTGGGGATTCCTTGGAAATTTACTGTATCTGGCTTCTTCCCAGACCTAAGAAGTCAGAAAAAAAAAAGTGGCGATCAGGAGACCCATGTTACAAGGCCCTATAGAAACAGGAATGAAAGATTAAGTTCAAGAAGTGTTCTCTGCCACACTAATATATATCACAAGTAACTTACTTACCCCGTCCTTTCCAAAAACAGCAGCCAGTAACTATTCCCATTCAGTGGTGTTCTGTGTGAATTTAATATTTGTAGATTGGCTGCTACCCAAAACCAATTAACATACTGTTCTGTATTGCTTCTCTGTCAAGAATTTATTTAAGAAACAAATAAACAAATTTAAAAACAAATTAGTGTATTTCTTCCCACGGAATCAGTTGTGAACATGCATATCAATGTTCCAAAACTATGCTGAGTCACAACATAAAATTTAGTCAGATATTATAGCAACCATAACTTTTTAACAATGGAAACAATCACAGAAACAGAGGCAGGGACTTTTTTTATGGCCAGGATTCCCCAAGTATGCTTTGGTGGAATTTAGGTTAGCGGGGCCTTCCCACATAGAACAGCACAGAATAATTATTCAGCACTGGTAGAATTTTATTGAACTTACTCGATGGTGTACACACTCACAGGTAATACTTGTGAAACTTTCAGAGTCCTTGGTTAGACATGTTGGGAGATGGTCCTGAAATCAACATTACTCTCTAAGCCAAAGCAATACTGTGTTGGCAGGAATATTATGGCAGAAAGGATGTAGTTGGTAGACTGGTGATACTGTTTTCTGACAAAGAGTGGCAGTGAAGAACAGAAGTATACATTTAAAACTGTCCATAACTGGGTGTGAATCAAAGATCTTCTGCCGCACTAACCTTGGAACCTTCTTTACCTCTGTAAATGATGATTTAAAGAAAAACATTTTAAAAGCACATTGATGTTTGGCCTGTGTGTGTATCTGTATGAGGTGTTGGGTCTCAGCATTGCAGACAGTTGTGAACTGCTGTGTGGGTGCTGTGAGTTGAACCCAAGTCCTCTAGGAAGAGGAGCCAGTGCCCTTAACTATCTGGCCTTCTCGCTAGTCCCTAAAATGATATATTTGTTACCTTCTTCGCAGGATTACTGCAGAAAATTATAGGCTAATGAAAGAATACCAATGAATTTCAAGCAAGCTCCTAGTAACTATGTAAGTTTTCATTGCTGCTTAAGCTTTATCAAAGCTAGAATTTTTTAAAGGATCGGCAGAACCTAAGAACTAATTCGTCTGAAAAAGACCTATAAAATGAACTTGTTTGTAACTTTCAAATAAGGGTTTTATAGATACCAAACTTAACATATGACCTATACGTAGTTTTTAAAGTAGAAATTTTTACAAAACTAGGGCCTATCATTTCCCATTTCAGATTCAAAAATCTCACCAAAAATTGAGCAGCTTAAAAGTTAGATGCTTCTCTCAGAGGGCAGCCATGTTAGGCTTCTATCTGTAAACACATCATACCATCAGTAAGAATGCCAGGTCTTGAAGCATAGAGTCGGGTACAGATACTTACACCCAACCAATGGACAGAAGCTAGAAACGCCTATGGCTAGAAGAATCCCAGGAGGAGGGAGACCCCATAAGACTGACTCACCTGGATCCCCAAGTTCTCTTAGACACTGAGCCTACACCAGCTGACACGAGGCCCCAGACACATATACAGCAGAGGACAGCCTGGTCTGGACTCAGTGAGAGAAGATGCACCTAACCCTGGAAAGACTTGAGGCTGCAGGGAGTGGGAATTCTGCTGCGGTAGGAATGGGATGAGGAACTGTCACTTTCTAAGGGCAGACCAGGAGAGGGATAATGACTAGACTGAAACAAAAGTTGAAGAACATCCATAAAAATAAATAAATAAGATCAGATGCTTCTATCCATTAGGACTGATGCCATTTTTAGAACTAATTTTTTTAAAAAGGAAAAGACATTATTCAACAAGATGAATAAGTAATTTCCCTAAACATTAACGGCTTTTCTATCTGAACACACCTGGAATAGTAAAGAGGAATACAGTCTGTTAATGGTAATTTCACTTTCCACCTAAGTCTGATAATAGAAAATAATGTTGTTTCATGTTGTCCTTTCATAATTCTTAAATATCTCTCGATTTCTTGATGATTTTAAGAAAATGCATTACAATTTTGCTCCCGTGTAGATTAGAGACTTCAGATGTAAATACAGTTTCGCTCTATCACTATTATGAAAGCAAGGTTGTAAAGGAACCCTGGTGGCAGTACACCAGCCCCAATGTTGTCTGTGTTCAGCCACACACTCTGAAAAGTTCCATCACCAGCAGGCACAGAGAAGACCATGGTGACATTGTATTGCTGGCTCTGTAGTGGGTGATGTGTGTCCATTTGAGTAAATAAACTCTTAGATGTTCACACAATAAAATGACCTTTATCAGAATCGGTTCTTACAGTTAAGTGATAAATCATTATATTTTACTCAGTCACAAACAAACATATATCGAGTTTCCATACGGAAGTGATCTGAAACTGCAGGATAAACGGACATATGGAAAAGGGCTGCTTCCTATACGTCAGTTTGATTTCTGATGCCTGTGTGTTGCAAGGCATTTGAAAAAAAATAATTTTCATTTTATCAATGCCAGTTTAAAATTACTTATGGAGTGTGGAATTTTGAAACTCTAAAAGCCTAAAAAAAAAAAAAAAATACACTCTCTAAGAATTGTAGGGACTCTTAAGAGTAAAATATAGTTAATGCCACTAATGCCAAAATTATAATTTGTATTTCTGTTATAAAAACAATGGTGTGAAAATCCAAAACTGTAATTTTTCCAAAAACATATACACATCCAACAATAAAAAGTTCCCATCTAAAAACAAGCTTCCTATTTTAAGGAATCCCCGACTTCTACTCTAAAATTCTTGATGAGGGTAAGCAGAAGTTTTGACCCCAAAGTAAAGAAGCACCAGGGGAAAAGGGGGTGGCTGGCAGTGACCACTCACCTTTCTGGGCTATCACGTATGCACGGGCTTCACACTAGTGACCACGCTGACCCTCCTCAAAGAGCTGCTGGCCTTCGTGTGAGGAAGGCATGAACGAGACCTGTGCAAGTTGACTTATTGGAATGAAGTACATAACAGCATAACTTCTAAAGAAGGGCACACTCGGGGCTGCATACCAGTAGAGCTCTGTGTACCTTCCTTGCCAAGCATTTGGTTAAAAGTAATTACGTTTAATTACAGTGAAATAGTATTTTAAGATAAAACACATAGCAAAAAGTAATGCTTTTGTACACTTGTAGAAAACACTACATCAAGAAAGAAACATTGTAGAATTTAGAAACGCCTCGGATGTTTTAATTTCACAACTTTCTAAAGTGCCATATGGAAAATTTCACTCTTCCTCATGAGGTAGATCTATGAACAACAAAGTAGTACTCGGACCATCCCAACACTGCACCTATACTTTCTGGTCAATGTGTGACTTCTCTTAAGTAATCGAATATTCATCAAATAGGGGTGAATGCCACATAATATTCTATAATTAAAAGAAAGTTGTTTTCACTATATATACATCTCTGGCCTTTTCATAAAATAAATGAGCACCTATTAAATTGCACAGTAACTGTGAACGTACCATCCTTAGTTTTCAAAGATGCTGCTTTTACACAACTGCACACACTGCTGCTAACCTGGTAGTGGCATTGCTCCAAGGCAGTAATATTTTATAGACCACTGTAAGCAAATCTTGATGTTTAGGAGACATACACTCCTTCCCACACAGGTCTCTGGCAAACTAGCTAATATGTGTGTGATCTCAAGCTCTTGCTTACTTGGAAACAAAGTTGTGTTTTCAATCTAAAATAAGTTAGGTTATTCCGTATCATAATCATTATTATTTTTCACTGGGAAACATTAGAATATTGCGTAAAGTAGTGTTTTACTCAAGGAAAACCTGAGGGACAAAAGGTAGACACTTTCACTAGCTGCCTGAGGTTGGAAGTAAGAAGTTAAATTGTTCTTGGCCTGTGCTACTAAACCCATCACTGAGGAAACTGATAATTTCTGTTACTATCTGAATTCTTCAGCCTCTGAACAGTAAAGGCAGCAACGATCACCAGGAAATTACATCCTAGCGATTATGAGCTTAACTTCTGGGTTTTGCTCATGGAGCAAATCTCTTTCCAGAAATCACACTTCTTTTTACAAAAATCACACTGATATCTGAAGCCAGATTAACCATTACAGCTCGAGATTTCAATTTATGATACTTGCAGACTCTTCCTCATTGAATAAAAGTTTTATCTTGAATTATCCTGGTGCAGAATTTTCATTTATCTTCCGATCTGATTTGTAGATGTTTAAATAAGAAATGAATATTTATGCCTTCACTCTTTCAAACACTACGATTAAAAAACATATTTTACCTAATTAACAGCAAAGGATATTCACTCCCGGTCAAAAATTACCTCTGGAGTTTATGATCCTGTTCTTCACATGTGAAATGTCCAAAATACCATATCTGCTTTGAAAATAACTAGACAAGAGGGGTCTCTATTTCTGCAGTAATTAAAAATACTACATCCTTTTCTATGATTAGCTTTAAATTGATGTAATTTTTTAACTGAAACACAACACACGACTTATAAGGTTAGAGATTAATGCTTGTAGAAACGTAATAATGTTCCATAAAAAAGAAAGATTTTCATCTTAGATATCTTTGACTTCCAGTAGTTTTAACAAATCTAAGGTTGTGGCTATGAAAGTAGAAAGGGCACAAATGTCTCAACACAGGCCAAACACTTGGGAAGTCAACAACACTTGAACATTTCTGTCCGTCAATGATAACTTAGGCTGGGAATCTGGTTTTCATGAAAAGCAATTTTTTTTTTCCAGACTAACTCAAAGAGGCACCAACATTTTTTATCCATAAACATGGAGAAGAAGTGGACTTCTACTTCCTAGGAGTTTCACAACTCTTTGCAAAGACTTACTTGATGTCAAATTGCACAAATATCTCTACAACACAGCAGTGAACAAGAATCTCTTATGTACCAAAGGCTTTTGCTATTTCCCCCTATCAAAACAATTAATTTTCTTTGTCCTTTGTTTTTTGTTCTGCCTCTGCATTAACATGGATGCTAATTATATTAGTCTGGTGACATGAGGTGAGGGAAAGGAAGAAGGCCAGGATTTTCTCCTATAGCATAGAATACTTCTCAAGACTCTCTGCTTAGGCTGAGCATTCCAGTCTCAAAGTCAATGCTATTTGGGTGGAGAACTTAGCCTTTATTAAGTATTAAGGTTTCTTTCCCATTAAGTATTCTAGCTCCTCTAAAAGCAACAGTTACACACACACACACACACACACACACACACACACACACACACACATACACACACATGCACACACAGACACCAATGGGAAAGAAAAACTACAGCTGTTTTGTGTTTATGCATTTAGTTTTCTGGTATATTTATATTTTCCAATTATTTTAAGAATTTATATCCATCATGCAAAATGTTGTTTGATACATAAAATTACATAAAATACATAAATTTGCCCTACCACATTCATAAAACCCCTCTCACTAAAACACTTAATGTTGCCTTCCATTTTTTAACCTGAGAGAAATATAAGAATGACCTACCCACCAACATAGTCTCAGTTTTACACTTTGAAACTGCAATTGTGCAAATGTAGACTATTTGAAACCCATACAATACACACACACACACACACACACACACACACACACACACACACCATTTGGGAAACGCAATGCAACTTGGAATATTTGAAATAAATTGATAGTTTTACAAAGTAAACTCTGGTTAGCCCTACTGTTAATGGCAAAAGTCCCATGCTGCAAAACTTATATGAATCTGGCGTAGAGATATAGAAGTTTACATAGCACTGAGAACACATAAAACTCCTGAGATTTGATCTATTATCCTTTTTCCTTAAGAGGAAGCCATAGTACACAATTCGGAGATTCAAAAAAACACCATCAAGGACTTTCCTAGGTGTGGGTGGGATACTAGAGCTGAGATGCCTCAAACACTTTAACTAAATATTTTTTAAAAGAAAAAGAAAAAAAAATAAAGAAAGCCCTCTGCAGGTCTTTGCAACTGATAAACAGTGAAGAAAACTTAAGAAATTCTTTTGTAAATTCTTGTTCATTCAAGCACTTTATGATGACTGGGCTTTCAATAACTGCCTTCTATCCTACAGTCCCCGGTCTTTTATAAAACAAATAAGGGGGGGGGGCTGTTTGGAATTATTTATAGTTTCTATGGACAGCTACTCTGGGCTGCAGAAGCAGTGTCTTCTACTTCAAATTAACCATTCGCACTGTCATAATTTTTCACCCTGTCTTCCCCTCAGCCCCTCCTCCCATTGCCTTTAAGGAATTGAAACAGACATTATTGCATTCTTGACTTTTCAAAAGCAGCTATAAGATATTCCTCCAAAAGTGCATACACTCCTTCATCCTGTGGGATCGAACAATAGAATCTATTTCAGTGGCAACATTGTGCATAATGGAAGACAAGATAGTATTTCTTCTTGGAATTTTTGCAGCTCTTGTGTTTTAAAGGTTACCGGTCCACTCTGGGGCACTGCTGTTGCAGAGTTTAAGTATTTCTCTCCGATCTACATACTTTTAGAACTCAATGTGGCTTTCTAGATCAGAATGCTGTAAGAACATATCGGACCTAAACAAGGAGTTTTTAAGAAAATTATAAGACAATATATTCCTAGGGAAATATCAAACAACAATGAATAGATACTACAAAATAAGTGAGAAAAGAAAAGTCTAAAAATTTGTAATTCCACTTATACACAGATATAGTAAAAATATATATGACAACCACCTTGTTAAAGAATATCAAGTATAAAAGGAGAACTACATCTCGATTCCCTTAAAGAAATTAAAGGTAACAAGTTTAACCGGCACCTGCAAAACTGTCTTTAGAGGGACAGGAATGGGGAATGGCAGAAAAGCTCGCTTCTGCTGCACCCCTAAAATCATTTTAAATACAGGTAATACGTGTCATCTTTTCTTCTTCTTTTCCCTTTCGTCCTGCTCAATGGCAGACCTCTTACCACACTCCCTGCCCACTCTCTCAGAGGCACATTAGAGAATAAGAGGACCCAAGTGTCACTTACCAGTTGCATGCCACAGATAAAGATAAGCGTGCACCTTCCACTGCAATAACCCATGGTTTCCGAGACCCTTGCCACAGCCAGACTGTCCCACGTCGGCCACCGTCGAGCCCCCACTTTATCCAATCAGATCGCGGGGAAGGACAGGCGAACCTGCCCAGGGCTCGGGGGCTCCGGGCTGCCGCTGCCAAGGTCCTGGGAAGTGACAGGCATTAGGACCTGCCTGCGCGGCGGCGGCTGCCCCAACCGCGCCCGCCACACATACCTTCACTGGCTCGCCGCACGCGCCGCGCCGCCCAAGGAGACGCGCCCCGGGCCCGCAGGGGCGGCAGCGGCAGGCTCGCAGCGCCGCCGCGCCCTGGGGCATCTGGCCCGCCAAGTTGCGGCCGCCGCCCGACGCGCGCTCGCCCGGCCCCGCACTCCCTCCTCGCGCTGCGCACGGGCGCGCGGGCTCCGGGGGCGACTGAGACGCGCGCGGGGCGCCGCCTGCCTCTCCGCGCCGAGCGCGGCTGCTCTGCGCTTCGCGTGTGCGGGGCCCGGGGGCGGGGCGCGGCGCGGGGCGGCTGCGGGGTCCGAGAGGACTCCCTGCGGCGCCCTCCCCGCGGCCCGAGACGCGCCGGTCCTCCTCGGAAGCCCGCGGTCCCCTCCCGGTCGACAACTTCTCGGAGGCCGTGGCCAGCCGCAGCTCCGGCCGCTGCGGGCGTGGTGTCGCGGTGCGCGGGAGCTGCGGCGGCGTGGATCCCGGGGATGCCGCGAGGGATCGGGCCGGGGTAGTCTCGGTGGCGTGGCAGTGCCTGGCTCGGCTTTGGCGATGCCTTGCTTGGTTGGTGTGGGTCTTACTGAGGCAACCCAGCCAGAAAGCATTAAGCGCCTGCAAGCCGTGCGTGCGTGTGTGTGTGTCCGCCAACCCACTGTCCTGTGCTCCGCACCCGAGGACCCAAGGACAGCAAGGGACAGAGCTTGGAGAGTTTCAAAGATGAGCCTGCTGCAAGGACCGGACTGAGTTGCCTCTTGAAGTTGAGACATGTAGGGAAATGTAGGAGTTTGTTGTTCGGTGCTTCAAACTGCTTTCTCAACAATGGAAGGAGCAGATGAGGTGTGACCACTCATCCACCCGACCTCATGGACCAGCCGGCTGGTTATGTGTCCTTGCTTGGTGACACTCCAGAACTGACAGCAGCAGTTACCTGCGGACACGCGCTCTGGAGCCCGCTGCTGCCACCTGCTGGTGCAAAGCTGAAGGGAGAAACCTGCTGGAGCAAGTGATGGTCGCTGAGACCTGGGTGTTCAGAAAGGGACATTTCGTTTACAGTCCCAGCAGCTACTGAACGCATTCCTAATCTGGCTACAGAGAGGGTGTACCGCTGAGATTCATTGTAATAAAGCCATTGAAATAAAGTGCTGTGCTGTGTGAGAGGAACTGTTCATGGAGCTAAAAAAAAAAAAAAAAAAAAAAAAATCTTCCCACAGCCCATCTTTAGACATGAAAAGCAAGAAAAGAGAAACAGACAGACAGAGAGAGAGAGAGAGAGAGAGAGAGAGAGAGAGAGAGAGAGAGAGAGAGAGAGAGAGAGAGAGAGAGAGAGAGAGAGAGAGAAAGGACATTTGTGTAGGATAACTAACCACACTGAGAACCTACCATGGTGGCTTCTTTGAATATACATTTCAGAGTAACTAAGGAGAGATGGGGCATAGGGGCTGTATTCTGGAGAAGTCAGACTGCATACTCAAAAGTGACTTGCCACCCTAGAAATCAAAGGGATTTGATCTTATACATTTATTAATGCCTATACTTCATCTTCTTATCTCCAGAAGCTCTTCCAGTGGTTAATGAAATCCAGACTCCCCAGTATGTACTGTTACTCGCATTTGGGGGCCTTTAAATCCTTTGGGTAAATCTGAAGTTGGGGGGCAGCCACTAGTATCTTGGGGTTTTTGTTTGTCAGTCTGCTTTCACCCACCCTAGCTGCCTGGCGACTCCTGGGCTGCAGGTATTTTGCATGAACAGACTAAATAAAAGGAACACTAGGCTATCTATTGCAGGAGCTTCTGCAGGGTGGTCAAGTGCTCTGTCCACTCTTTCAATTTACCAGAGAATCCTTAACCTTACAGTAGTCTCTCAACATCAGCATCAGCTTGAGAATCATTTCGACTGCACAGGAAAGCATAGTACTGTCTGTAGCTCATTATGTCTTCCTCATTCATAATCACTGAACTATGCCCTTTCTATATACCGCATTTGTCTTTTTGTGAGCATATTGGGCTGTTTCCTAAGCAAAGGAGGGTCTTGGCTAAGAAATGAAATAATTTCTTTGAAATTCATCTCTACCAGGCAATGGAGGAGAGGTTGGGAATCATGACTTCAGCCTTTTCAACACACATATTGGAAATGCCAAAACACAGACTAGCCCCTGTCACTGCACCCCCACCATCACTGAGTCCTGATTCTCTACAGTGGTATCCATTTTACCTCATCTTTCTGCTCCACTTCTCAGGATTCCCTGGGACAACGTGCAAACAAAGCAATCGTGCTGCAATCTTTGTCTCTGGTGTTGGCCTCAAAGGAAACCCTATGTTTAAAAAAACAAAACAAAAAAACCTCAAGGGCTTTTATTGTAGATCTTTACTGATACAGCAGCAACAACAAATGTAATTGGTGGAGAGTCGGCATCGTATGCAACTGGTATCTACTTGCTGAATCTCCATCACATGGTCTCATTTATTACAGGAACCCTGGGAACTGATACAATGCCAATTCCCAAATGAAAGGTATTAGGCAGGTCAAGTATCTCCATAAAAGGATGGCGTGTTCTCGGTGACAGAGCAGACAAGTTGGAATGCTCAACTTCTGTAAAGAAAAAAATTGGTGTTCCAAAACATTGTGCCTCACACCATTGTTGATATTTTAATGAATTTCTCAGCCATCTTCTGGTTTCACCCAGAAGTGATGCTATAAATATTTAAAGGACTTTTACGTGTTTAATTCCTTGTAAAGTAGATTCCCATCACGTACTTTATATACAGCATAGCTAATGTCTGACTTCTGCAAAGGTGCCCTAGTTACAGATGCAATTCCATTCCTTGAGGTGGCTGTGCCCTTCTTATTCCATTTCCCTTTGTCCCTGGAACTAAACACCTTCCTGGAAGAAGCATTAATCACAGCGGAGAGAATCATAGCTGCTCCATAGAAGTGTGTAGTGCAGAGAGATATCTCAAATTGGAATGTCGATTACATTTTCATTTAGAAAGGTCATAAAGTATTTAGCTATGAGGTGCTAAGGGCTTTCCTTGACAAGCCTGGTGACATAACTATTGTTAATTACCTTGTTTCTGGGGAGGGGGGGATGTGCTACACATCAGCACACCTCCGTCTGGGCTCACCTTGGCACACTGCTTTAAAGTACTTTTCAAGGTTGACTCACACCCACTCCATTTATCTTTCAGAACAACTCTGGGTCTGTGCTGAGAACGAGGCCTCTACACCAGCTAGCGCTGGCTCCATGCGGAGGCTAAGGCAAAATTTCATGCCTGGCTATGTCTCTCCACGGAGCAGGTTCACCTCAAGTTGATGCAGTCTCTATTGTATCTTTCAAGCGGATCAGTAACAATGATGCTTACAGTCACTGAAATAACATTTAGCTGGTTTGATAACTTAAATGTGGAAAAGTAGCATATTAAAATGTTGATAGTAAATAAATTAAAGGAATCATAAGTCTTTCTGCCCATTTTTCATACAATGTTTTTTTTTTAAAAAAAAAAAAAAAAAAATCATAGGACTACATCAGCAAAACATGTACAAAAATGATGGGTCACTGTTGTTGTTGGTGATTGTGGTCATTATTATTAGGCTTATGAACTTTGAACCCAGAGAGTTAGGATTGCTATTATTCTCCTTAACTATATAACATGTCATAGGGCTGTTATGACAGTCATCATAAAGATTTCCGTGCAATGCCTACCACCTAGTGATCATGATGCTGCCTGTCACATATCTTTAACACTGAACACAGTGCTAAATCCCACAACTCAGGTCATACTTCTTTCAGTCTTCCTACAGCTTTGTGGTAGACCAAATAGTTGTTCCGTAAAGGTGTCCACGCTATAATTATTGAAACCTCCAAATTCCCTGCGAATGTGCCACCAGTAACAACTGAGTTTCCCAAACTGGTTAAAGAAGAGGAGTAGAGGTGTTTAATTATCTTGGTGAACCCCGTACCACCTGGAGTTCTTAGAAGCAGACAACTTCTTCTAAGGGCAGAAGGGTTTATAGACTGTGAAATAAACAGGCAACTTAGACCTCCTCTGGAAGTGGGAAAGGTGCAGGCTCACTCCCCATAGTCCCCAGACTAAATGCATTAATGCTGACAGCTTGATACAGAACTATTACAGATTTTTATATACAGATGTATGTATATATGCAAGTATGTGTGTATAATTGTTTAAAAGTATTGAATCCATAATTTGTTATGAGTTCAGTTGAAAACCGCTGGAGTTCTGTTCTAATGTTTAACTTTTACAAAAAGAGAATATGTAGGTATGATTTTTTTTCTGAGTTTTCTGTGTCTTTCTTTATGGTGTTCTAAGAAACTTACTTATGAGTCAAGAAGTACCATCAAAGTTCCTCTGAAGGGTGTTAACTGTCTTACCTCTAGCCCCACCACTACTGACTTTTCCTTTTACTTCATGTGTGTTCCTAGTTCACTGTGCCCTGAAAATGAATCACGTTTTGTCTCACTTTTTATAATAATTTCTCTGAGTTCAACTCCTTTCCTTAATAAAATTATCTAGTGACAGATTCAATCATAAGGAACCACAGCAATAAAAGTCCATTTATCTATTCGACCGAAGTGCTAGCCTTCAGGGGAAACTTTGAAAAGAGGTTAAGCCAAGATGAAAAGAGGCAGTTTTAGTTAAGATTAATGCCTGACCAGATATTAGTATTGAATTCCATTTGAGTCCAATGGCCTGCTAAATTAAATGACTTTAACTCGTGACTTATATAAACATCTGCTTATTGTCATGAATACAGAATTTGGTATACCTCATCTTTCATCACTACAAACCTCCAACCTTTAAATCCTTATAAAATGCCACAAATGAAAAACTCTACACCAGGATACTATTTTCATTCCCAAAAGTATTAAAAATAGCACACAAATTTACCTTGGATATGTTCTTTAAATGCACATGAAAATATTTTTTAACATTTAGGAGCGAGTAATCTCTGAATGATCTCACATTATGTATATACAAATTTTCCAAAATCTGAAAAACAGAATCAGAAACACTTTAAGCATTTTGGTTGATAGGCAGTCCATCTGAACATTGATTTCAGTCCTATTTAAGTGATCATTTTCATACATGAAGTTAAATATTCTTATTAGTCAGTTATATTTAACATGGGTTATTGTAAGCATGTAGATGGATTATTTTGCAGGTGTATGAACCTTAGTTGTAATACTAATAAATCATGCCAAAATAACATGTAATTTTAGTAAGAAAGCATTTGCCAGAAATTAGAAAGCCCATTATTTAGTATTTCTTTTCTTTTAATCTGTGCTATTTTTTTTTTTTTTGCTTGTTTGTTGCAACATGAATGAGCAATAACTACATATATAAATAAGGCAGGGTTCCAGGGTTCTGGAGTACAAGAGCCTGACACACACTGTGGCTCTAAATGATTATACTGTGTTCAGGGCTCCAGAGAGAACACAGTGGGTAAAGGTTGTCTCTGCTGCTATCTTCCATTTGTTGGGGAAACTCTAGACCTGGAGGAGATCCTGTAGCTAGTACCAGAGACTCTCTAAGGGCTGATTTGGAGCCTATTCTGTGACGGGAGGCCAGTCAGAGAATTTGAAGAATGTGTTCTAAAATCTCAATTTGGAGGCCTGAAGATGATTAGTACTTTAGAACACTTGGTGGCCTTCCAGACATGCAGGTTTGATTCCCAACATCTACAGGATGGCTCCCAGCCACCCACAATTCCTGTTCCAGAGGATCTGGTGCTCTCTTCTGACCTCTGCTGGCACTAGGAAGGAATATGATACAACTTCATACATCCACACACACATAAAAATTAAATAAATCTAAAACATAAAATGATATGAAACGCCAGTTTTATACTATAAAGCTCTGGTTACAACATTTCTAATGCTGCAGCCCCTACATATGGTTCATCATTTTGTGCTGATACCCAGGTATAACATGACTGTTGTTGCTACTTTAAAACTGTAATTACATGGCAGGATGTGGATTTTTATTTTTGAGGAAGACTTTCCAACAGTCAGATGGTAAATTTGTCCCTTTTTATTACACTCACAGTGACTGACCGTTTGGTAAGTCTTGAGAGAGGGTGGAAGGAAAAAGCCAAACTGCAACTGTGAGATCCAGCCCTACGTGCGGGTTTGAATACTTCTAAAACCGGTGAAATTCAACAGGGAAGAAGTGGATTCTACCGTATCCCTCGCTTAGACACTGTTAACCTGTTAAACGTTAGTGTGGGAAATGACAGGTTCTACATGTAATAAATGTTTCTTGAAAAGTGAAATAAGTGTTGGCTGGCAGTTTAAAAACACCTGTGATTATGCTGCTGTAGTGAACCACAATGTAAACATCTGGTACACAGGATGGCTGACAGGTGATCCCTGTTGGAGTCATCACACAAAACGTTGAGAACTCCTGCTGTAAGGGGAATGTACTGCCTTAATAATCAAATAAGTAAAAAAAAAAGTGAAAGTATGTATCAATGCTAAAAATAATTGTATTAAGTCAACACTAAACTTTCAGAGAGGTCAGTTAGACACAATAGAAAGAGCTATTCCCAGCTATACAGAATAAATATTAATAATACAATTAACAATTTGGCTTTGGATTTCACATACTACAAACAAGGCACGTCGAGTAAAAACAGTTAAATCGCCCAGATAACTTCCCAAATTTCAAGAGAAAGCTTAAAATTGAGATTCATTCCCCACAGTATGAGATGAGGAATAGAGCATTTAAAGTATTCAATAGAATGAGACTAAACTAATGAATAGCTTTTAGCAAAGCAATAGGAATATGTACTCAACAGCTTTTTCTGTGTAATTAAGATTTATTACACTGCTTAGGAGTATCTTTCCAAGTCATACAGTCACTGTAAAACTTCTTTATGTTCTGTGCTTTGCAAAGTTTATTCTTCTGAAACCCTAATAAACAGCAATTCAATAGAATATTAGGAAATGACACTGCGCAATGCTAAGAAGGTAGATGTGTTATCTCTAAGTCTAACAGGAGTAATTCTGAATCCTTACATAGAGGTATGCTTTGAGGCACTGGAGGATAGAATATAAAGTGTGCTGTCATAGTTAACATGTTGATCAAAATAAATATAATATCCTAAATGTCCATTTCTTTTCTTACTAAGGGACTGGCATGCATTTTCAGTTGTATGTTTGTACAGTATGCATGTATGTGTCTGTACATGTTCCCAAGTACATGCAGGAGTACATACGTGTTGACAGAGTTAGACATAGACAAGGGGTATGCTTCAATTGATTGCTATTTATTGAGCGCAATCCTCAAAATGAACCCAAAGTTTACTGATTCAGTTAGTCTAGTTGGCCACCCTGGCTCAGGGATGCCCTGTCGTCATGTACCAGGCTATGAGCTGTCCTGCTGCCTGTGTTTTTAAGCAGGTGTGGAGACTAAAATCCCACTGTCTGACTTGTGCAATGGTCTATTCCCTGAAACATTTTTCTAGCTTGGCCAGGACTGCATCTTTAGGAGATGATAAGTTTCGTTTTGGGAAATGTAGGTATTCATATTTTCTATGCCTTAATATCATTACCAAGTATATTGTGATTTTATTTCTATTTTCTTTTTTTTCTGGACAAACTTATTTTAAAAAACAAATATAAATGAACAAATTTTAAGCATTTTTGCATAAAAGTATATGAATACATTTTTGTCAGTGCTTGGCTTTTTTTTTCAAAGGTTTGATATTGTGCATTAAGGTCTTACTAGTTACAATGAGCAAAAACTACATCTATAACAGGATGTAACCGGGAATTAGTCAAAGTGTTTTGGTGTGTAAGGATTGAGCATAATGGTTATCTTACTCAGCATAATGACTGGGTTATCTTACTCAGGATGATATTCTCTAGATGCAACCATTTTCTTAAGAATTTCTTTAGTCATTGTTTCTAATAGCTGAATAGTACTCGATTGTGTAAATGTACCAAAATTTTTGTATCCATTCATCTACTGAAGGACATCTGGGTTCGTTCCAGATTCTGGCTATTATAAATAGAGCTGCTATGAACATTGTGGTGCATGCGTCTTTGTTGTATATTGGAGTGTCTCTGGGGTGCATGCCCAGAAGTGGAATAGCTGGATCTTCAGGTATACTATGTCCAATTTTCTGAGGAATTGCCAAACTGATTTCCAGAGTGGTTGTATCAGTTTACAACCCCACCAACAGTGGAGAAGTGTTCCTCTTTCTCTACAACCTCGCGAGGATCTGCTGTCATCTGAGATTTGGATCTTGGCCAGTGTGACTGGTCTGAAGTGAAATCTCAGGGTTGTTTTGATTTGCATTTCCCTGATGGCTAAGGATGTTGAACACTTCCTTAAATGTTTCTCAGCCATTTGATATTCCTCAACTGAGAACTTTTTGTTTATTTCTCTACCCCATTTTTAATAGGGTTGTTTGATACTCCAGTGTCTAGGTTTTTGAGTTCTTTGTATGCCTTGTATACTAGGCCTCTATCTGATGTGGGGTTGGTAAAGATCTTTTCCCACTCTTTTGGCTACCATTCTGTTTTCTTGACAGTGTCCTTAGCCTTAGAGAAACTTTGCAATCTCATTAAGTCCCATTTGTCAATCTCTGACCTTAGAGCAGGAGCCATTGGTGTTCCGTTTAGGAAATTTTCTCCTGCGCCTATGTGTTCTAAGGTTTTCCCTAATTTCTCATCTAATAGTTTCAGTGTACCTGGTTTAATGTGGAGATCTTTGATCCACTTACACTTGAACTTTGTACAAGAAGATAAGAAAGGGTCTATGTTCATTCTTCTGCATGCTGGGTGCCAGTTAGACCAGCACCATTTGTTGAAAAGGCTGTCCTTTTTCCATTGAATGTTTACTGCTCCTTTGTCAAAAATCAGGTGACCATATACATGAGGGCTCATTTCTGTATCTTCTGTTTTATTCCATTGATCCAAGTGCTTATTTCTGTACCAGTACAATGCAGTTTTTAACACAATTGCCCTGTAATATAGCTTGAGGTCAGGGATAGTGATTTCATCAGATGTTTTCTTGTTGTTGAGGATGGATTTCACTATTCTAGGTCTTTTGTTATTCCAGATGAAATTGCACATTGCTCTTTCCAACTCAATGAAGAATTGGGTTGGAATTTTGATGGTGATTGCATTGAATCTGTAGATTGCTTTTGGTAAGATGGCCATTTTTAAAATGTAGATCCTTCCAATCCATGAGCATGGGAGATCTTTCCATTTTCTGAGATCCTCCTCAATTTCCTTCTTTACAGGTTTGAAGTTCTTGTCATACAGGTCCTTCTCTTGCTTAGTTAGAGTCACTCCAAGGTATTTCATAGATTTTGTGACTAGTAAAGGGTACCTTTTCCCTAATTTATTTCTCCACATGTTTGTCCTTTGAATATAGGAAGGCTACTGATTTGTTTGAGTTAATTTTATATCCATCCACTTTGCTGAACTTGTTTATCAGCTGTAGGAGTTCTCTGGTAGAATTTGTGGTGTCCCTTAAGTACACTATCATGTCATCTGCAAAGAATGTTGGTTTTACTTCTTTTTTTCCAATTTGTATCCCTTTTTATTTCCTTTTGCAGTGTAATTGTTCCTGTCTTCCAATACTATGTTGAAAAGGTAGGAGAAGAGTGGGCAGCCTTGTCAACTCCCTGATTTTAGTGGGATTGCTCTAAGTTTCCCACCATTAAGTTTGATGTTGGCTGTTGGTTTGCTATATATTGCTTTTATTATGTTTAGGTAAGGGCCTTGGATTCCTGCTCTTTCCATGTCTTTTTACATAAAGGAGTGTTGAATTTTGTCAAATGCTTTCACAGCAACTAGTTAGATGACCATGTGGTTTTTTTCTTTGAGTTTTTTTATATGCTGGATTACATTGATGGATTTTCATATATTAAAATATCCCTACATCCCAGGGATGAAGCCTACTTGATCATGTTGAATGATCGTTTTGATGTGTTCTTGGATTTGGTTTGCAAAGATTTTGTTGAGTATTTTGGCATGAATGTTCATAAGTTATTGTTCTGAAGTTCTCTTTCCTTGTTGGGTCTGTTTAGGAACAAGGGTTATTGTAGCCTCAAAAAAATGAGTTAGGTAGTATTCTATATGATTCTATCTTGTTTGGAGAATATTGTTATTATGTCTTTAATAAATTTCTGATAAAATTCTACACTGAATCCATCTGGACCTGGGCTTTTTTTGGTTGGGAGGCTTTTGATGACTGCTTCTATTTATTTAGGTGTTATGGGATTATTTGGATGGTTTACCTCATCCTGGTTTAACTTTAGGACCTTGTATCTGTCTAGGAATTCATCCATTTCCTCCAGATTTTCCAGCTTTGTTGAGTACAGGCTTTTGTAGTAGGATCTGATGATTTCTTGAATTTCCTCAGTTTCAGTTGTTGTTTCTTCACTTTCCTTTCTGATTTTGTTAATTTGGATACTCTTCCTTTGCCCTCTAGTTAGTATGGCTAAGGGTTTAACAATCTTGTTAAATTTCTCAAAGAACCAGCTCTTGTTTTTGTTGACTCTTTAGATGGTTCTTTTTGTTTCTATTTGGTATATTTCTGCCCTAAGTTTGATTATTTCTTGCAGTCTGCTCCTCTTGGGTGTATCTGATTCCTTTTGTTCTAGAACTTTCAATTGTGCTGCCAGGTTGCTAGTGTATGCTCTCTCCAGTTTCTTTTTGGAAGCACTAAGAGCTATGAGTTTTTCTCTTAGTACTGCTTTCGTTACATCCCATAGGTTTGGGTATGTCATGTTTTCATTTTCATGAATTTTGGAAATCCTTAATTTATTTCTTTATTTCTTCTTTGACCCTGTTATCATTTAATAAAGCATTGTTTAGTTTCCATGTGTATATGGGCTTTTTGTTGCCTTTGTTGTTATTAAAGTCCAGCCTTAAACCATGGTGATGTGAAAGGATGCATGGGAGTGTTTTAATCTTCTTCTACCAACTGAGGCTCATTCTGTGTCCAATTATGTGGTCAGTTTTTAAGAATGTGCTGTGAGGTGCTGAGAAGAAGGTGAATTCTTTTGTTTTTGGATGATATGTTCTATAGATATCTGTTAATTCCAGTTGCTTCATAGTCTCTTTTAGTTTTACAGTGTCCTTGTTTAGTTTCTATTTCCATGATCTGTCCATTGGTGAGAGTGGGGTAATAAAGTCTCCCACTATTATTGTGTGGGGTAAAATGTATTTTTTGAGCTTTAGAAGGGTTTCTTTTATGAATATGGGTGCTTTTGTATTTGGAGCTATATGTTAAGGATTGAGAGTTCCTCCTGACAGATTTTCCCTGTAATGAGTAAAAAGTATCCTTCCTTACCTCTTTTGATAACTTTTGGTTGAAAATCTACTTTATTCAATATTAGAATGGCCACTCCAGCTTGCTTCTTGGGGCCGTTTCCTTGGAAGTTTTTTCCCAAACTTTTACTCTGAGATAGTGTCTGTCTTTGTCTCTGATATTAGCTTCCTGTATGCAGCAAAATGCTGACTTTTTTTTAAACATATCCAGTCTGATAGCCTATATAATTTTATTGGGGAGTTGAGTCAATTTATGTTAATAGATATCAAGGAATAGTGGTTGCTCTTTCCTGCTATTATAGCTTTTGTAGGTTGAAGTGTGCCTGTGTCGTTTCTCCTTTTGTTTTTCTTGCTTAGGAGTTTTTTTGATTTTACTAGGATGTAGTTCCGCTCGTTGTATTGAGTTTTTCACCTATAGTTCGTTGTAGTGCTGGGTTTGTGGTCAGATATTGTACAAATTTAGTTTTGTCATGGAATATCTTCATCTCTCCATCTATGGTGATTGAGAGTTTTGCTGGGTATAGCAGCTTGGGCTGGCACTTGTGCTCTCTTAGTGTCTGCATGATATCTGTCCAGGCTCTTCTAGCTTTCATAGTCTCTTTTGAGAAATCGGGTGCGATTCTGATTGGTCTGCCTTTATATGTTACATGACCTTTTTCCCTTACTACTTTTAGTATTCATTCTTTTCTTTGGGTACTTGGTGTTTTGACTATCATGTGTTAGGAGGAATTTCTTTTCTGGTCCAACCTATTTGGAGTTCTGTAGGCTTCTTTTTGGTCAACTCATTCTTAAGGGTAGGGAAGTTTTCTTCTACAATTTTGTTGAAGATATTTACTGTGCATCTTAGTTGATATTCCTCGTCCTCTCCTATTCCTATTATCCTTAGGTTTGGTCTTCTCATTGTGTCCTGGATCTCCTGTACATTTTGGGTTAGAAGCTTTTTGGTGTTTGCATCCTCTCTGACTGTTTTGTCTATGTTTTTAATGTTGTCTTCTGCCCTCGAGATTCTCTCTTCTATCTCTTGTAGTCTGTTGGACATGCTTGCATCTGTGATTCCTGATTTCTTTTTTAGGATTTCTACCTCTAGGGTTGTCTCTTTTAGTGTTTTCTTTATTGTGTCCATTTCCGTTTTACATTCCTTCTTCCATTCCTTCATCTCTTTGGTTCTGTTTTCCTCTAGTTCTTTGAGTTCTTTGAGTGATTTTTTTTTTTTTTTTTTTTTTTTGTTTCTTCTTTAACAGCTTCTCATTCTTTATGCTTTTCCTCCCATTCTTGTTTAAGGATCTCTATCATTATCTTGAGGTAGGATTTCAGGTCTGAGTCTTCTTTTACTGGAGTGTTTGGCATTCTGTTGTTTGCTGTGATGGGAGAGCTGGGTTCTAGTGTTGCCAGGTTGTCTTGTTTTCTCTGGGGTATGTTCTTTCACTTTCCTCTTGCCATCTTGTTGTCAGTGATTGGTTTTTGCCGTTGCCTTGTACCTGGCCTGTGTCCCTGGATCTCTGCTGTTCCTGGTGGCTGATGGTCCGAGCCCTGTTTTGCACCCAAAAGCCGCCGGCTGGAAACAGAGGGTCCAGTGCTGGGTTCCTGGTCTCTGGATCAGGCAGGGTAGGGGCGTACTTTCTGCGTACGCTCGGCAGAGTTCTCTCTGCCCCCTGTCTCGTTGGAACCCCTTCTCACCAGGCCTGTGTCTCTGGGTCTCCCTTTATTTCTATTTTCAACAGAAGATTTATATTTATTCTCTGAGAAATTCACATTGTGCACTCCATTAACACCTACTTTCAAGTGCTTGCATATTCAACTTCCTTCTGGAACCACCTTTCTAAAACTAAAGATTAAAATTCTGAATTTTAAACAAGTCCAAAGCGTGTCATCTATATACTCACCGCAACATGGTCAAACTCTCAGTAGCTTATCCTTTAAACAGAACTGAGTCCTTCCCCTCCTTTACTCTCAGCAGAAACCATCAGTTTTAGAGATCTACAATTCAGCATTCCCATCCTAGTTTTAAGAGTTCTCTTGGTGGGCTTCTTGTCTAGGCTGTTACTTTTTTTAGAAATTGGGAGGAGTTGCGGTGAGGGTAGATGTTGTCACAAAAGCCTACCATGCCTATCCTCATTTGTTTATTCCATCAGCAATTTTAAAGCAAAAGCAACCTCTTTGCATTTCCCAGTCAGCAGGAGCATGGAGCACAGGCATACACACATATTTTCTGGCTACAGCACAGACCTTGAACACAGGTTCTAGTTGTAGTAGAACCACATAACCACAGAAGGCCCTCAAAGACCATCAACTTGGTCTCAAGTGTCAGTGTAGGCCACATAGATCAGTAAGATCTCCAGAAGCAACATGGAGCCCAGTGTGGCCTCAGACTGCAGCACACACAATGGACTTTTGCATGGACTTTGCTTGTAACATTGGTCACATACATCAACAGAAATCCCCAGCTGCAGGAGGAGTATAGCCCCAAAGTAGATCTCAGCGGCAGCTAAGATTTGGACATCACAATGGCCTTAGGTGGCAGCATAAATCATGCACATCAATAGTCCCCTCCAGTGGCATTATTGACATTGGAGATCAACTTGACTGAAGCACAGACCAGGGATATGGACCACAGAAAAGGCAAGGGACAGATACAGCCTGACAGTGATTTATAAATGGTTCTTTGTTTTGAGAAATTCATGAATAATATGTATGGGCTTTTTAAATACGTATTTTTATAATGATATTGGAAAAAAAAGACATGGTTAATGATATCATTAAGTTTCAAGAATTTTCTCACTGGTTGTGCCTTAGCACTATAGCAATTTGTTGGTGACTCTCTGGAGGAAAAAAAAAACTGTTGGCTCAATGAGGATTTCTGCATGCAGATACAGGAGTTTCTAAATACTAGCCATATGTAATTTGTGAGTCCAGGGATCACTGGAGAATTCAGTCCCAGTGTTCCCTCTCTCCAATCCCACATCACCTTGCCAATTTTACTTTAGTATCGCCACATGTTGAGCCTGTCAGATGGTGAATGTGGTAAAATGTATTTACCTTAACAATCTTTCCTCAGGGTGACTTAATACTAACACATGTCATACTCAAGCAAACCTAGAAATGAGAGATCCTGAGACACCGTCTCCAACCTCTGTGTCCTTCTCTGCTCTCTGTCTCAACAGAACTGTCTGAAAATTATATTCTCTCAAGAAGAGACAATAATAGAGAAAGAAAAACAGTCGTGAGAAGTAAAGTCTGAAACCAGTTAATGGACACTTTGAGCTTAAGCTCACTTTTTTGTCTTCCTGTTTTCTAGATATGAGAGAATTTCAGAATCATCACTCATCAAAGAAAAATATTAAAAGCCATAAATTCATAGGTGTGAGAGCCAAAATATGGCAGTTTTAAAGACATTAGTTATTGTCATTGGGGACAATTAAAAGCAATGGATTTCTTTGGGCATTTTTCAAAAAAATGCTGCAGACACCGAACCCATCTAGAAAGTGAAATTAGCTGCATCATAGACACTTGAGGGAAAGCTGTGAAGTAGCAAGATTGTCACTATGAACACAGTACCCAGTAAAGACAAAGGTCCTTACAATCTTGAGCAGGCTGGTTATAAGACATATTGTTAACCTCAAAGACAGGAAGAGATAGATCACTGTCCAAATCTTTATGGCCAGATTAATTAAAGCATGAAATTAATTAGAGCTTGCCTTTAAATTAGTGTATGCAGGCTTCCTCCTTATCAATTTTTATTGGATATTCTCTGTATTTACATTTCAGATGTTATCCGCTCCTCCCCCCTCTTTTCCCCCACTCTTGCTTCCAAGAAAATGCTTCACTCCCAACCACCCACTCTAGCATCAGTGCCTTGGCATTCCCCTACACTGAGAAAATGAGCTTTCACTGGACCAAAGGCCTCTATTCCCATTGTTGCCAGACAAGGCCATCCTCTGCTACATATGCAACTGGAGCCATGGGCCTCTCCATGTGCTCTCGTTGGTTGGTGTTTTAGTCCCTGGGAGCTCTGTATAGTTTGGTTGGTTAATAATGTTGTTCTTCCCATGGGGTTGCAAACCCTTGCAGTTCCTTCAATCCTTTCTCTAGCTCCTCCATTCGGATTCCTATAATCAGTCCAATGGTTAGCTGCAAGCATCCTTATCTGTATCTGTATGACTCTGGCAGAACGACTGAAGAGGCATGCATACAGGCTCCTGCCAGCAAACACTTCTTAGCATTAGCAATAGTGACTGGGTTTGGTGGCTACATATGGGGTGGATCCCCAGGTGAGGCAGTCTTGCTCCACTATTTGCCTCTGTATTTTCTCCTGTGAGTATTTTGCTTTCCCTGTCAAGAAGGATTGAAGCATCCTCATTTTGGTCTTCCTTCTTTTTGAGCTTCATAAGGTCTGTGAATTGTTTCTTGGGTATTCCAAGGTTTGAGTCTAGTATATGCTTATCAGTGAGTGTATATGATGTGGGTTCTTTTGTGACTGGGTTACCTCACTCAGGATGATATTTTCTAGTTCTATCTATTTGCCTAAGAATTTCATGAAGTTCCTCTTTTTAATAGCTGAATAGTACTCCATTTGATAGCTCAGGGGTAGAGATTTTCTAATTGGTGAGTGAAATAGGTGGTGTTAGAGGAGCATAACAGAAGCATAATAAGTTACTCACAATGGTCTCCAGAAAGGAAGGCATGGCTGCAAGGTGGACAGAGCAATGCGGTTAGAGCAGCAGGGAGTCATAGCATGATAATCATAGGTGATCAAAATACCCTTTTGTAACAATGGTAGATAGGGCTGCAATATGGTTATAGATAACTGCTTTGAACAAAGATGTGGTTGTTGTTTCCTGGTATAGGATGGACAGAACCATTTGTTATTAAGATTTGTAATTAAGATTACAGGTACAAGTCCTCGAGAAACAGAGGTTTCATACTTCTCTTACGTGTGACATTGACACCTGTCTTCCCAGTCTGCAAGTAAGAAAACTCACAATTATAGCCACTAGTTTGTAGAAGACCAAGAGGTTAGAGAGTCACAGCAGAGCCCAAGCACAGTTTTGGGATTCCACCGCAGGGCTTATAGAAAACAGTTAAAGCTGGCTAGCCCAGAATTCCATCTGACCCTTTGTTATTGCAATGGATGCAATTTGAATGCTCCTGGTATATGTTCTAATACTAAGTAACTCAATCTATAGTTGGAAGACAGCTATACAGTAAGTATAAGATTAAATTTAGTAAGGCTATAAATCAATTGGCTGTTAGTATACATTTCTTACACATTCTATTACTATAGAATGATGTATGTTTCGTAAATGTTGTACATCATTTTATTTATTACCTTCTTTTTCAGTCCTTATCCAATTTCTTATCACAAGACCACTACAAACTATTATGAGTATCTGAAATTGGGTTCCATTTACTGGATCTTGTGCATGTCTTGTATATCAGAAGCCAGAGAATTTTTTATCTATGAAACCTGAAGTTGATAAAGTTGCTGCTCACCCCTTATTTATAAGAATGCTAACTAGGCCACTCCAAAACATTTGTCAGCGTACAGTGAGTATAAACATATTATATAGATCAATCTAGTAAACCTCAACAGGTTAGGGATGTCAGGTTTAAAGCAGCCTCTACCCCAGACTGCAGGCTGAGGAGACAGAGGTAATGCTCTTCTGACCCATGTGTGTATTCAGACAGAAGGTTTCCAGTCTTCCATCCATGTTTTTTCACCTCACTAACATCTCTGCATTATTTATGCTTCTACGGTTTCAGTGCTCAAACCCAGATTTAGAAAAACACACCAGGTATTGAAGATATCATTCTACATAGCACTGGCAGATTTTATTCCAACTACCAACTTTCCCCTCTGTGACAATTGCTAGTTAACACCATTCCACATTAAGAGCACTATCAATCCACTTTGAACTCCATTTTTATCGTGAGAAACAGATTCTCTGTGTTCTTTATCAGCAATCTATTTAAAGAACTGATGGCAATCTCCTAATTCAATCAGAGAATGACCATTGCCTTCATGGGCTTCAGTATACTTTCAAGGTTTTTCATCTAGCATGTAATCGGCCATGTTTGGCAGGCAAACTTCTTTTCTCACACTCTTATCTTATTAGAGATCAGATTAGGATAAGCATTAGTGTCATGAATGCGCAGGGCAGGATAATCCATCATCCTAACATAATCCAGGCCATCATCATAGAAAAACTCAAAAGAGATTATGCAAAAATCTCCTTGGCTGCAATAGACCTAATGAGAATTATAAAATTATTGTTCTACAATTTTGAATTTAGGGCACAGAAACCAAAAAATATGGTGGTGTGAGAAAGAAAAAGTCAGGGATATGGATGACAGGCCAGAGAACATTGGGAGTAGGCAGAGAGAGTCAGCTTGATGTCCACAGCCACTTCTAGAAATAAACTTAAGATAAGAGGTCATAGCTGCATTGCAGAAACCCCTCATATGCGTCATAGAACTTCCATTGTACTGCTTCCTGCTAACAATCCACTAACATGTTTTATATAAGTGATCATCTCAATTGTAGATGTTAAAACATGAAAAAAAATCCAAAGGCATTACAGAACCACTTTGCTTTAACTTAAAAAACATGGCAACATAATTTTAAGTTCACTCTGCGCTCATAATACTTTGTCATATTGAACATCGTTGGCTAAGTTTAGAAAAAATAAAACTGAGGGTAAGACCTTTCAGTAATGATCATTTTAATGTCTGTTTATCAAACTATGTAAATTAAGGAAACTCCCAATTTAGTCATAGTAAGTAATCGTTTCCAGTATAATGGGTAATTTTTCACTTCAATTTTTATCTAAGTGCCTATAGAATTAAAATGTTGACTTCAAATGCATTTCAAATGTTGCTTTTATTATTATAATTATAATTTCCAGTGATCATAACCTGAACAGTTCCTCTTAAAGATGACTAAATTCAGGGGTGAGTGGCATGGAACAGTGCACATGTCTCTGCTCGTGCCTGTACCTGTGTGACACACACACTGAATGTATTACTCAATCACTTTCCATCTTAGCTTTTGGAAAAAGTCTCTCATTACAATTAAAGCTAGTTGATCTATTTTGGCTAGGCTCGTTTTCTCCCAGCCTTCCCAAATTTCCCTGTCTCATCTTTCAATGTTGAGGGTACACATAGCCATACCCAAAATTATATGAATACTGGGGATTTGAACACAGATCCTCTTTAGTGACAATACCCTTATACCTTGAAACAAATGTCTAACCCCAAATTACTGTAAAGTTATGGATCTTTTATCTTAATGTGTAAGAGTAAAGCTAGAATCTGCTTCCTTTGCTTACATGATTAATAAAAGTCAGACTGTATGCTTGGAAGAAGAACTTGCTGGGAAGAAGTCATTCTGCTGAGTCATGCTTGGTTTCTGAGATCATAGCCTGCTATGCTCCTATGACGCATTCCTCGTGGGACAACAGGAATGGAACATACAGAGATGTTTGACAGCTGGTGGTAAATATTTAGTCATTGAGGATAGTCATCTAGAGAGATTCCTTAGCAAACCAAAAATAATTTCACCACACTTTGGAGCATACAGCCAGGGAAATGATGCAGATATATGAAGGACACACTCAGCACCCCATACCTTTTCTCTTCCTTTCCCAGAATCCAAGACATAGATCAACTGATATTACAAACAGTGAGTGAATGAATAAAGAAAGAGTGGTATATATCAACAACAGAATGTTATTCAGCCATAGAGAGAGTAATATAATGACCTAGTGTTTTCAGCAAAATGGAATTAGAAAGTATAATTGAAATTAAGCTAGGCACAAAAAGACCAGCCCTGCTTATGTTCTCCATTATTGGTCCTTATTAAAAGAAATCAATAAAAACACGTAACAGTGGCCACCTAAGAATATAAAAGAAGATGGAAATCTAGGGAAGATAGCAAAATATTGAGTATTGGGAGCCACCACTTAACTTGCTAAGTGTCTATTACACTTTTAGGATCTTGTTTTCCATACATGTATTTTCCAGTATTTTATCCATGGTGAGGGTTACTATGTTTGCTTTAGCCTTTTTTTGCTTATCTATTATAGTATTTTTGGTCTTATTTATTAAGTCCTGTGGATACTAATTCATGCTTATACGCTATTCTATTGTAGTTAAGCCTCCTTTATAAAGTTCAAGAGAAGAGCTTGTGTTTTATTTTCCAGACTACTCACAGAGACTTGGTAAATGACTGTCTGTGCATAAAAATGACTAGCAGAGCTTGGGGAAATGAATGGAGAACCCGAGGTATCTGCATTAAGCAAAGAGCATTTTGGATGCTAAGACAAAAGATGATGCCTTTACAGCATCGGTTTTCCCTTGGGGAGAAGCCAACAGCTAGCTAAGCATGGAATTATATAGAGCATTCTTACCTAGGATGAGAAGACAAGAACCTGGTTATGCTCAGAAAACACATAAAGAAACAAATATGTTCACAAAGAAATGGAATATTTTTCATTTTCACTAGAACAGAAATATTTTTTTAACCATGTACATAACTGGTTTCATTTTGACCTGTACATACATTTATGTAATGTACTTTGATAGTAGTCACCTACCTACAAACATCTTTGCTCCATGCCCCATGTGTTTCCTTTATCTTCCCAAACAAGCCTCCTTCTACTGTCACATGTTAATTTTAGAAATTAAGTTTTAATTTTCTCCTTCTAAATCTTCCGTATGTCACTAAGCATGATGATTTCCCATTCCTCAAAATGATAGATTAATTTTATTAATTTTGATTAATGAATAATAATGCTTTTCTGTTTGTTAGCCACATTTTACCTATTTGTAAGATATCTAATAAATACTATTCAGAAAAAAATATATCATATGTTAATCCAAGACCTAAAAATTTGAAGATATTTATCAATTGCAATGATTTTATCATATTGAATATGAAACTGCTATCTATGACTGCCTTGAAGTATTTAAGCTGGGCAAGAATATGACATAATTTGAGTTCCTGAAATGTTACTTCTGCTGATTTTGTTGACATGATAGCAGAGAAAGGACTTGACAGCATAAAGTTTGTGCATTAAGGCTGTAAACTTGTACTTGGGGAAAAGTAGAATTGGTCATATTTGAGAAAGCCAGGGAGGCAGGATCCTTAATACTTATATAGAAAAGGCCATATGGGCCATGACTATGTAGGTAGTTATTCTGGTTAGTTTTATGTCAAATTGACATGCTCTAGAATCACTTGGAAAGATAAACTCGCAGCTGAAATGTGTCTCCGTAAAACTGCTTGTAGGTAAATGTGTAGGTCATCTTCTTAATTGTTGATTGATGTGGCCTGGTATGGTGTGGTGTGGTGTGGTGTGGTGTGGTGTGGTGTGGTGTAGTGTGGTGTGGTGTGGTGTGGTGGTTGCATGGTAATGTCAGCCCTGGGCAAGGGATCTTGGAAGCGATAAGAAACCAAGGTGAGTGAGTCATGAAATCATTCCTCCTTGTAACCTATATTCCCCCAGTGCTTCCTGGTTCCTTGACTTCCTGTCCTGCTTTCCCATAGTGATGGATTGTTACTTTGAAGTTTAAGATGAAACTATCTCTCTCTTCAAATGTTGTATATGGTTATGCTGTTTAATCACAGCAATAGAAACCTTTCAGGACAGAATTTTTGCCACCAGTGGGGTACTGCTGCAATAGATCTGACTGTGTTGTCTGGGGCAGGACTTGAAATGCATTTGGAAATTTGAGCTGGAAATGCGATTGACTGCTTGGAGTTTAATAGGATGTGACATGACCATCTGAGAGGGGAGGATGACGAGAGCAATGCAGATCATAGTGACTCACCTTGTCTAGTTGTCCAGGAAGAGGAAGACTCGATCAGGGTCATTTGTGTAGTACTTTGAATCAAGAATCTATGGTTCTGTTTGACTGGAGCTGAAGAATCAGCTATGCTTAACAAAAGGCAGACCCACTAAGTGAAACCTTTGCTTTCTTGTAACAGCGGTGCTGCACGCTAAGGATGAAGAACAGTTGGAGTTGTGTGTATGTATATTATGTGATAAATTTGACCAAAAAATACATTATTTGAACATTATGTTAAGCATTATATATCACATGTCTAATTTAATCCTTCAATGTCATCACAATGTACAAGGAAAAAAAATGTTTAAGGACAATAGTAAAATATCCACAGGCAGAAAGAAAGCAAAGAGTTGACTACACCATGAATTCAGATGTGTCTCACTTCAAACTATATATTCAAGCATCTAAGAGGTACCTTAAATATATAGTCTCTCTTTCTAGGTTTTATTTGTTATCTTAATTAGATAAATGTCTTTTTTTTAAACAACTTTATTTTACAAAACAAAGATAAATGTGCAGATTTTGAGCAGTTTTTGCATAAAATTATACATTTTTGTCAGTACTTTTTTTCAGTTTTTAAAATAATTTTTACATAAAACTGTATGAATATATTTTTTAGTCAGTACTTGATTTTTTTTAAAGGTTTGATAGTATGCATTGAAAACTTAATAGTTACAATGAGCATAAAATACATGTAAAACAAAATGTAACATGGAAATAGTTAAAGTTTTCTTGTTGTATAAAGATTGTTTTTGTTTTGTTTTGTTTTGTTTTCTTTATTTCTTGGACTTCATACAGTCTGTGAGTTGTTTCTGGGGAAGTGCGTGCCTCTGGGGTTAGCATCCCTCTATCAGTGACTGCATATTATGTCTGTTCTTTTGTGACTGGGTTATCTCACTCAGAATGATATTCTCTAGATGCAGCCATTTTCTTAAGAATTTGGTCAAGTCATTGTTTCTGGTGGCTGAGTAGTATTCCATTGTGTAAATGTACCACAATTTTTGTATCCATTCATCTTCTGAAGGACATCTGGGTTCTTTCCAGCTTCTGGCTATTATAAATAGAGCTGCTATGAACATTGTGGTGCATATATCGTTGTTGTGTACTAAGGTGTTAGATAAATGTCCTACACCAACTAATCAATAAAAAGACTTAAAAGTTTAAGAAACTGTGTACTTAATTTCAAAGTCATGGAGAAAAAACAGTTTGAAGTTCTAATTTGGGAAGAAATAGGCTTCAAAAATGGGATTGAAATTAATATACTGCTCATAGCTTAGTGTACAGAATTTTTATAAGATTACCTCATGGAGTGTGTAGAGAACAAGGCTAAATTATTATAATTTTCAAGATATTTTGATAAAATTGCAACCTATCATGATGTAGAATGCAATACTGTGTTTTATTAACTTTAATATTTGGGGAAAATAAAAACACATTAACTATAACCTCATTTAGAATAAGCTAATACTATATACAATATATGTTGTAGAATAATGTTGTAAGTTAGATTGATTCTGACCACTAACAAAACCCAATAGGAATATATATTCCTTTGTATTGGTCATGTAGTAGTTATTATCAGAATGTTCTTCTTAAAGAATTTAGCAAGGGTAAATGAAGAACAAAAGGATAGATGTTAAACTATATCTATATATTCTTAGTGCATGCATAAAAGTTGAAGCTAAAGAGTTATATCATCTCCCACCTTGCATGAAAAACTTGCTCTATTTTTTTTTAACTATTATATCTTTGAAATGACAAAATACACTAGATATGCTTATCGTTGTAAGAAAAAAGACAGCAGCACAGCCTTGCTTTTGATTATGACCTAGTGCAATGAGTACATTAGCTAATAATCACCATGTTCTTGCCTGTTTAACAAACCACTTGAAAATTTTTACAGCATGCAGGCCAAAGGTTATTTCTTAGTTGTATGTCAATGCCTGGTCAACTAGAGACTTGCTTGTATCTCTTTTACCTGGCACGCAGCCTGAAGGTTTCAACCCTATTTGGATAAACTATCATTATTCCCATTATGTCAATTTAAGTAAGGAACACATGCTAAATTCTGTTTTACATGTACTAAGTTCTAGTCTCTTGTCTTCTTTCTGCTTTCTTCCTTTTCTTTCTTTCTTTCTTTCTTTCTTTCTTTCTTTCTTTCTTTATTTCCTTTCTTTCTTTCTTTCTTTTTTTCTCCTTTCTCTTGAAAATAGTATGACAAAGTGATGGTGAGTCTGAGACTTATATCAGTCAAAAGTTTTTGCCAGAAGACACCAGCATTATTGATACAAGCCACATGGACAAACTCATGTCAGTGAGTATAGAAGTATAACTTCATACAGGAACAGCAACAAACAGCTAGGAATAATTATAGAATACACCAGAAAGAGCATATGATACATCTCTCAGCAATCAGAGCTCAGGAACAAAAATAGAAATCAGGCCACTGTGATCTAGAAAATCATATGGATATAAAATAGCACCATGGGAACAGCACTTGCTTATTTCCTTTACTTATAATTAACAGACAAGAGAATGTGTTAAAACACATTGGCAAATCAAGACACCCACCCCCACACAAGTATTGTTAATTATCAACACTTTGTATATTCTAAGTTTTACTGCCTCCCAGTGTCTAACTAGATGCCAGCTAATTTAGTGCAATTTATCTGATTAGTGAAGAAAAGATGCTATAAAGGAAAGCTGAGCCATAGTGTCAGGTTTTACATGCTCTAGCTCTCTAATGTATTACACTGACTTGACAGATGAAAACCATTCCTCTGTGTAAGAAAGTACATTTATTACCAATACAGACACAAATCTGCTCTCCCAAAGAGTAAAAAAATGATTTATTATGTGCTATTGTTCACTGTATCCAGAAGATTCTTGTATTATAAAGAATGATAAATAGTAGCCAATGATGTCAGGCTTGTAATTTTTAACTTCAAGGCTTACTAATAAACTTTCCCAATATTTATGTAAGGAGTCAAATGATCTGATGTATGATTTCAATATATTTTCTATCAGATAAATGCTTTGCTTAAAACTTAAAAATAAATTTTCCTTGATCTGTACAAAGGTATAAAAACTCAAGGATAAAATAAGGAATTCAGGATTCCATAACAAATAAAAAAACAAAGTAGGAAAAGTCACAATTGAAATAAGCCTGAAGGAGCTCATTAATTTAACAACTTCAACAAACTCTAGAGTATACTTTTTTCATTAGTCATCTCTGGTTTCACAAAAGATACAATTATGAAGATATAATCCTAGCTTAATGAGGACTTTCTAAATATAACTCTTCAAAATTAATTAGTCTAGTGATCATAAAATAGAAAGGAATAGGTGGATAGATTCTCAAATATTACAATATCTGAAGAGAGACTAAATCCATTTCGTTCAACTTAAAATACCTGTGAATATTATCCTCATGGCACTACTATTAGAAGTATGGATGATACCCTTAGAAATATTTTCCCTTGAAAAATATAATTTAACATTCAGAAGGATTCCACTTTTTATGATACTGTTAGAGATCAAGCTGGTAAGTTGTCTTTAAAATGCATGTCCTGAAAATGTATCCATAATCAAATATTCAATGTAAACACATAAGAATTTATCAGATTATCACAATACTGACACAAATTTTAAACATAACTAATTCCTGAGACTAGGTTGAGAGAGCTGTGAAGTAAAGATGCTAGAAAATTTGACCTGGAGTGGAAAATACTGACCAAGAGTGGAAAGAAAGTCAACCATTTTCTATATGATCGAAGATTTTATGAGATATGATGAAATGAGGTATGTGATTTACTGAAGATGTTCATAAATATTGACAGAGAGATCAATGAAGGATGTACTTCACATATACTAGTTTTATTTTGCATGTATTCTCTTCTGTTCTTAAACCATGAGTGAACTCATATACTGTTATATATGCTGTTGTCTGGGATTATACTTGGTGGTTGTTTGAACTGGCCCAAAGTCTACAGTAAAGTTTATACAAAAATAAGTATATAGATTATACAGTTAGTATTTTAAATTTTAATTAAAATATAATTACATCATTTTCTCTTACTATTCTGGCCCTAACTCTTTCCATAGCTTTCCCTTACTTTCACTGAAATCCAAGCTATCTTTATTTATACATGTGTATATATGTATGTTGTGTATATAATATATAAATGTAAATTGCTGAACCTCTTTATTATTATTACATATATACATATGAGTGTATGTGTATGCATATATGTATTTGATCTGTTTTAGTGTTTTACTGCTGTGAACAAACACCATGACCGACACAACTCTTATGAGGAAAACATTTAATTGCGGTTGGCTTATTACATGTTCAAAGGTCCAATCAAGGCAGGAGCATGGCAGTGTTTAGGCAGTTACAGTGCAAGACAAACAGAGTTCTACACCTTCATCTGAAGAGCAGTAGAAGATGACTGCCTCCCACATGGTTAGGAAAGGGTCTCATTGTCACCTCAAAGTAACACACTTTCTCCAATTAGGCCACACCTACTCCAACAAGGCCACACATCCTAATAGTGCCACTTCCTATGCCAAGCATATTCAAACCACCATAATATATACGTGCATGTTTATGTATATGATGCATGTAAATATGTATAATGTATATAATATATATATATATATATATATATATATATATATATATATATATATATATGATTTCAGAGATGAACACTTTGTATTAGATAACCAGTTATGGAGCTTATTTTTGAAAAAAAAAAGGAAGAAGAAAAAAAATTCTTTATCTCTCAGTGCCTCTTAGTTGTCTGTTGTACATGGGTAGAGACTGAAAATTTCCCTCCTGTTAGTATTGTCTTTGTACAGGTCTTGTTTATGCAGTTATATTATTGAGGTATCACAAGTGAAGCTTCCCTGTCATTTCTAGTAGACAAAATCTCACATCAGACTTCCTAGTCCTCTGGCTCTTTCAATCTTTCTACTACCTCTTCCATGATGTTCCTTGAGCCTTAGGTACAAGAGTTAATTTGTCAATACCTATTGTGGCTGAGTAACCACAATATATTGTGGCTGAGTACCCATGATTGGCTGTTATTTGCATTTTGACTTGTTGTGGTTTTCTGTAATGGTCTTCATTTGTTGAAAAGAGAAGTTTCTTTTAGAAGTGGCAAGAGTTAAATTTTGATGAGTATAAGAATAAATATTAAGACTTATGTTGCTTTAGTAAAATGATGGTTGTAAGTCCTCCTCTAACATTCATGACCTCACTAGACCTAGTTGCTTGGCTATGTTTCAAATACCAAGCACCATTTCTTTCCTGCTAAGCAGGCCCAACTAGACAACTGCTGCTTACAACCAATATATGATATGAGTGTCATTGTTTCCCCTTTAGGACATTGTTCAGAGATATCCCCGCTGAGTAAAATTATTAGTTACCTCTTACCCTTGGAAGCTCACATTGCAACTACACTTGGCATGTTTTTAAAGTGGAAACTTATCAGTCAACTTGGAGAAATAAAAAGTTGAGGAAGGGATTTAATGCAGAAACTCAATACATCAATATTTAAGAATTGTTTATCATAAGTAAGAGAGATGCTACTATAGGATGAGATTATTAGACATGTAGAATTACTGAAAGCAGTAAAAACAAAAAGAAATGTACAGGTTGTCATCAGTTCTATGTCTCAGTTCATAATCAAGATTCAATAATAGGAAGAACTTAACAGTGTCCACTGACCTTGTTGTTATGAAAGTAAGGAGGCATCTTGACAAAACCAATTCTGATGGGATGTCAGAAACACTAATAATAGCACCCATATACATCATTATGTTGTCCAAAATGTTACATGCTAATCCAAGCTGTTTTGAAATCTTGAATTTCAGAGACTATCAATGCACAATTGAATATCTTTAATTAAAGTGGATTTGTGAGTGAGACAGTACATGTCAGCAATTGTTATTTTCCCACAGAAGGTGGTTGACCCTGTAGATGTAAAAATTACAGATATAAATGTTAAATAACCCTTAATTCATTAAATGTTGTCTTAGTTAGGGCTTGACTGCTATGAATAGACACTATGACCAAGGTAACTCTTATAAAGAACAACATTTAATTGGGGCTGGTTTACAGGTTTAGAGATTCAGTCATCAAAGTAACAGCATGGCAGTGTCCAGGCAGACATGTGACTGGAGGAACAAGTTCCCCCTCTTGTTCAGAAGGCAGCTAGGAGAAAATTGGCTTCTAGGCAGCCTGGACTAGGGCCTTAAAGCCAAAGCTTAGAGTGACAAACCTACTCCAACAAGGCTACACCTCCTAGTAGTGCCACTCACTGGGTCAAGAATATATGAAGCATCACAAAAGTATTCTACATCAATACCTGGATATCAGTCTAAGAAAATTATAACACTCTTTAAAATCACCCATAAGAGTTTTGTATGCAGATTATTAAAAACTGACTCTAAAGAAAACGTCAAGTTTTGAATGCATCATTTTAGAACTGTTTTTCCTCTTTATCCCCAACTCTGAGTACTACATTTATTAACAATTATTACTGTCTTAGTGATGTGATAAAGTTTAAAAATGTAAGGAGATAGCTCTAATCTACCCAAATCCCCAAAATATGTGCTACTCAATACTTTGTCCCTTAAACATACATAGTTTGTTCAAGTCACAAATCCTAACACATTTCAACAGGAAGAATAGAAAGTTACACAGTGGCTATAATTCATGCACGTACAACAGTGACCTCATGTGGCTAATACTTTATGCTTGAAACTATTGAAAAAGAACAACAATAAACTAGTGTTATACTGGAAAACTTACATTGTACTGGATAGAACCACACATATTACAATAAATCTCTTCCTAAGGCCTCTGATCTAAAATAAAGTGATCCCTCCCAAGCTTGAGTGTGAAGTCATTGCGTATATGTGTACAAGGTTAGGTTGTAGGGGATGAATAGCACAGATTTCATATGTTAAGAACTGTATCTCAGTAATCACTTCTTATGTTGTGCCAGGAAAAGTTCCTGAATCCCAAAAAGACCACCAAGGAGCCAAATTCAATGCAATTGCTTTAGGATCTCTTAAATTGAGCTCCAGCTTGAGCCACACAACTAAACCTGAAGCAGGAGAACAGGAAAGTGACTCCAGCCATGTTTCAGTCAACCATTTATAGAGACAAGAAGGGGGTATCTAACTTGGAACACATCTGATTGAGGGGACATTATGGCCTTTAACATAACTGGCTGGTGTTGGGAGCCAATCCATAAACTTAACTTCAGCGTTTTTCCTTATTAGTGGCTGTTAGGAAGTGAAGTGTCAGGGGCAGCCTTGTAACCTGGAGGTGCAGACAGGAGGAGGAATAACCTGGGAACTGAGGCTAGATACAGGTCTTGTTGGGGGGTAGCCTGGAAATAGTGCTAGATACTGGCCTGTTGGTGAACTAGAACTCAGCCTTAGATCAGATTCTCTAAGATGGAATCTGAATCAAAAAGATTTGTTACCAAAGCACTTGACACTTATTTTTATATGTTAATCAATTGACACAAATGTTAATTGAATCCTATTTTATATTTCTTATTTTGGCTATTTAGTTATCTTAACTGTGTCTAACTTGAGAAGAATGGTTGTAATTTGCTTTTTCAATCTTAGTTCTTTGACCATCATAAACTATAATATACAGGACATTTGTTCAAGCATCTATTTAAAAATGTTTTTCTACTGTCTTAGCTGGGATTAGTGTAGTTTCAAATGTAATACATAACAATGAAATAAAATGACTTATAAGTTTCTTTCTTTTACAATCAAGAGCAGTTTTCTTTATCACCAATTTCAAAACTCTACTATAGTTAGAATGCAGGTACTTAACTGTGAGAGTTAATGTTATATTTTAAGTCTTATGCAAGCTCCTTGCTCAAGGACAGATATTCCATGAATTGCTGGAGGCTATTGTTTATGGGAGCTAATAAGGCACATATTTTCACTCCCCTAAACAAATTTGTTTGACACAAATATACTGGATGTGCTTAATAATATGTAGTCATGAGTTGTGTAGACTGGATATATGCTGGCCCCTGATTGGACATGGCAGCAGTGACCTCTGAGTTTGCCTTTATAAGCCTCTATAAAAAATGACTTGTGGCTATTTTCTGAGAACTCTAGTCTTTGCCAGAGTTCATCATTCTCACCAGTATTTAATTAAAGTGTGCTTTAAAGTTGGTTTAAAAATTGTGCAACTGGTCTTTCATAATAAGTCACATATCTCAGATGTTAGCTAGGCAATTCCTGGCTTGAAACATATGTGCTAACCTGGTTTCAGGACTAACTTAATATTCAGTGGATGACAGGCTGTTATTTTCATCACGTTGCTTAGAATTTTGCATTGAATCTTTCAGAATAGGACTAGAGACCATGATACTGGGGGTTTCTGACAGGTGTTCCTAATTTAGCATGCTTTAAGATTTGATCTAGTTTAGACCTTTCCTCAGACTTAGGTGCTAACAGTATGTGATGATCACTATTTCTCAGTGGAGAGATGATGAGGATTAAAAATTGTATCTACATCTTAAGACCTGAAAATTCCAAGGTGAGAAGTGGTCTTAAAATTCACTCAACAATCATTAATCAATGATTAATTGATTAATCAGTCAATCACTATACACCATTTTACAGTGCTTTGGCACATGTAACTCTTACGTTTTCTAGTATTTCTAATTAAATATATCCGTTATTATTTACTTCTTATCTGCTTTCAATATGAGGATTAAGAGATAATAAATACTATCTCCTAATGTCCTTTTTTCTACTATTTTAATCCAACTTTTAAGTTGGTGTGTGGATGTGTGTGTGTGAGAGGGTGTTTCTTTTTGTCAAAGAAATGATGCTTGTCTATATGATTATAGGATACACTGGCCCTATCACATAACGCGCTAGCTTGAAAGAATATCAGCTTTTAATAGCATAGCCAAGGTACGTACTTAGAAATTATATACTGCAGAAATGGGGCACTGACCTTACAGTGTGGGGTACACTAAAACAGCTATCATTTTTGTGATTCAGATTAGTGCAATACTGATATGCGTTGGTGATCCCCAGGGTTGAAGTGGAGTGGTCCTGCTCATCACTTGTTCCAGAGGTGCATGTGAAGAATGTATGCCTTTCCCCATGACAATTCTTCAGGCACTGATGCTCTGGCTTCACCAAAGAAAATAGCACAAGTCCATTAAACACTACTACATTGCCAGGCTGATCTTCTTGCATAAACTTACAATCAGAAAGCAAGAAATAGTCACCATTCTTCAAGATGCAATTAGTTTGTCATTGAAATAGAAATTGGATTTCTATTTAGCAGTGAAGAAAACATTCATCTTTCAAAAGATTCAGGAGCATTTTTCAGAGACCATTTCTCTCTGTTTGGAATTGAACATATGTAAGTGCACTGGCTGCAAACCTGTAAGAACATGGTTTGGTGCAAAACTAAAGCCTCTCAATGATCTAAATTAATTCACTACATCAGCCATCAAAGCCAGAGACATATGGCCTGTGGAAAACATAGAATAGTTAGGGTGAAGAAGCAGGGCTCTTAAGCCCAGATATAGGTGTAAGAATAATACTTGATTCAACTATTCTTCTCTTTGCTTATCTTGTCAGGAAAAGAGACCAACCTGAAAAAATTTCAGTCCTAAAAAAATTGTTCCTTTATGGGTTTAATTTGAAAAGGTGAGTAGATGAGATCGGGCATGATCTGGATAAGCCAGTGGAACATAAAAGGATAATTTTCTTTAATGTCACAATATCTGGCAAGTCAATCATGTAGTTACCTATCATAAACTTTATAAATCTGAAAAGAAATAGGGAAAAAAGGAAGAGTGGATGGAGAGGAAGAGGGAGAAGGAAGAGTGATAGCAGTGGGGAGGGAGAAAGAGGGAGATGAATACAGTCCAAATTCATTCTATAAAATTCTCAAAAAACATAATAGAAACTGATCTTTTTTCCCATTGAATAGTTTTATTTCTTTGAATTTTATTTCAGCTCTAACACTGATTTTTTCCCTTCTCATCCACTCTTTTTCTTAATTGAACAACTTTATTTTAAAAAAAACAAAGATAAATGTACAAATTTTAAAAGCATTTTTGCATAAAATTATATGAATATATTTTTCTCACTACTTGGATTTTTTAAAGGTTTGATTGTTTGCATTAAGATCTTACTAGTTACAATGAGCATAAAGTCCATGTAAAACAAGTTGTAACCTGGAAATAGTCAAAGTTTTCTTGGTGTATAAAAATTGAGCATAATGGTTTTTCATTTATTTATTTATTTATTTATTTATTTATTTATTTATTTTTGGCCTTTGATTTTCCTGAACTTCATATAGTCTGTAAGTTGTTTCTGGGGTGTTCAGAGATTTCTGGGGTTAGAATCCCTTTATCAGTGACTGCATATTACGTCTGTTCATTTGTGACTGGGTTACCTCACTCAGGATGATATTCTCTAGATGCATCCATTTTCTTAAGAATTTCATAAAGTCATTGTTTCTGATAGCTGAGTGGTAGTCCATTGTGTAAATGTACCACAATTTTTGTATCCATTCATCTACTGAAGGACATCTGGGTTCTTTTTAGCTTCTCAAGGATGGTGAATGTGATGCTCAGATTTTCTCTTAAGGCCCTATATTGTCACCCCAACTCTGAGCAAAGTAGCTTGCTGACATACCCAGATCATCATTCACAGCAGATCTGGAGACATCCTTCAGATTTAGGACTCCCCATGCCTTTGACTGAAGCCTCTGATCCCACCTATATAGTTTCTCTAAACTCCCTACCTCCTCTTATGGGTGTTTTCTGTTTTGTCTGTTAAAAATCCTACATAGTGATGTCAAATGTAGACTGTTTCCTGAAGGGATACACTGCCAGGTATAGACAATGCCTTGATATTTCACGGGAAGCCACTCACCACAGTTTTAACAAAGCAGATTTCAAATGTAAAAGTAAGGAGTAACAACTGACTAAAGTTGTTCCTAAAGCCGTGCAATCAGACACTGATAATCAAATGAAAATTTTACTATATTAATTATAGTTTTGTTTCTGTTCTGAAATCAAGCCACAGAAAGACGCTCTGATTCTCATGAAGCAATTTCCTTTCTTCACAAGTAGAGTTCCTTATGCGATTTAGCTCATCTGTTTCTTCTGTTTCTTTTCTTTCTAATTTAGTCTTACCACCCCCAAATGCCAGATCTATAAAAAGGTATTAACACCATAGCAGCAAGAGACACAAGCAAAACAAATTTTGTTTTCTTTCTTTTTTTTCTAAATACCCTATAGGAAGTTGTAAAGGGATTCATGCATAACAATAAAATGTAAATTTAGATGCTGTTTTGGATTTTTTCCAATTGCTGCCTCAGCCTGAAAAACAACAGTTTTTTTTTTTTTTTTTTTTTTAGAAATTCATTGCAACTCAAACATAAAATTCTTGTTACACCATTGCTAATTGACATTGCCTGAGCATATGTAATAAGTTTTTCAATAAAGAAATAAATAACCCCTGCTCAGAGGGATGGGAGAATTACATCAGTATGGAAGAATATTTACCAAATGAGTCAAGGTAGGGAACCGGATATTTTAAGGTTTTCACTTAGATTTTTATTATTTCATTGATCCATAAAATTTCCAAATAAAAATGTGGAGGCCCTGTAACAAAGGCATACTAGAGTAATTATGGAATTAAAAAAATCCAAAAAAAGCCTGGGGCCTTCCTACTTAATTAGTACAAAAGAATTAGCATAAAAAATGTACAGTTTCTTGTCTTCTTTGTTTTTTCTCTGTTCATTTGTTCAATTCAGGGGACAGGGGAGAATTAATAACTAACATGAAGTATATTTATGGAACAAGCTCACATCTATTGCTTCCTCAGCCCACACAACTCACTACAGCAGCTGTTTGGTGGGATTTCTTGAAATATTGCTAAGTTTCTGTGATATGTTTATAAAAAGATGAAAAAAAGGTATATCCTGGGTTTCGGCACTGGCACCCATGTTATGTAAAAGATGGAGTGAAGGGATATGTTCTAAGGAGGTGTGGTGAGGTGTAGGGGTAAAGAGATGCCTCTAGCAGGCCCCTGTCTCCTTGACAGACCAGCTATAAGGTGTTATAACATATAATAGAGTTTATTCTGGGCATGGGGAGGAAATTTAAAAGGGTAGTAGGGGCAGAAAGAGATAGAGAGTGAGAGGCAGTGGGGAGAGGGAGAAGAAGAGGGAGAGGGAGAGACAGAGAGAGAGAGAGAGAGAGAGAGAGAGAGAGAGAGAGAGAGAGAGAGAGAGAGAGAGAGAGAGGTGGGGGGGCGGGAGGGAAGGGAAGAGAAAAGAAGAGATGAGGAGCAGAGAAGAGGCTGGCCATGAGCACCTGGAGGGAGAGGGAGGAAATGAGGAAAGGAGGGACAAAGTGGTAAGAGGAAGATAATAAAGAGCAAAAGAATGAGGAGGGGGCCAGCAGCCCCTTTTATAGTACCAGGTAACTGTGGGGCAGAGAAACAGCCAGGTAACTCTGGGATGGAGTTCAGACAGAATGCTAACATTCTGAAATTTTACTATAGGTAGTCAGATGTAAGAGTAGAAAAAAATAAGTACAACGGGTTAAACAACCACAACAACTTCTCTGTCAGAATTGAGAAATAAAGCAACAGAGACCACGTAACACTGGATTGGCGAACTGAGAAGTGACAAGGTAATAATTCTCTGCTGCACAGAAGATTAAAATGAAGATGGTACCCATGGTAGACACTTGAAGACATGTTTCTGTTGAGTTCTAACCAAGACTCTATGATCATGTTAAAAAAACAAAAAACTTTCAACTATAATTTGAAAACTTTTTATTATACCTATTCATTATTTATATGTGAACAGTCCTATATTTTGTGCCTGTGTGTTTATATATGCACATATCATAGAATGCATGTGCAGGTAGACAAAACATTGCAAATTTTTTTCAATATTTTGTTTTGTTCTTCCTCCCTTGCTTCTTTCCTCCCTTTCTTTCTTCTTCTCTCCCTCCCTCCCTTCCTTTCTTCTTTTTTCCCTCCCTCCCTCCCTCCTTTTCATTCTTCTTTTCTCCCTCCCTCCCTCCCTCCCTCATTCCCTCCCTCCCTTCCTTCCTTTCTTCCTTTCTCCCTCCCTCCTTTCTTTACTTGCTTGCTTTTGTCCTTCCATGAGAATACTGAGAGTTGAATATAGTGGTAAGCATTTCTTGCCTGACCTCCAAGCCCCCTCTTCTTCTGACCAATCTTTTAAAGTAATTCTCCAAGTCTCTATACCATTGTCCATTCCCTTGCACATAAGTTTCCTAATCGGGGTGTTCAGAAAAAACTGTGCATATACCAATAAATTGGTATAGGATTATTAACAATCCTGCATCTGATAGAGGGCTAATATTTAATATATACAAAGAACTCAATTAATTAAACTCCGGAGAATCAAATAATCTTATTAAAAGAAGGGTGCAGAGGTAAACAATGAATCTCAACTGAGAAATACTGAATGGCTGAGAAGAACCTAAAGAGATGCCCAACATCCTTAGTCATCAGAGAAATACAAATCAAAACAACTCTGGGAGTCTACCTCAAAAACTCAGGTGACAGCAAATGCTGGCTCCGCATCCCCATTGCCAGCCAAGTCTCTTCCTTCAGGGGAAGAGGGAAGAGTGGAAGGAGAACTCCGTGGTGGTTTAAGAGCAGGGGGTTTATGGAGGAGGGCGATCCAAAAGAAGTAGGTCAGAGGAGGAAGAGTCCGATAAAATATCTGACTTAGGTGGTGTGAGGATCTGTAAATTGCGGATCTGGGTTTAAGGGAAAGGTTAAAAGGACTGAAACCATAGAGAAGGGTCTGCGACCAGATTCTCCCAGACCAGGATGTAAGGAATCTGATCGGGGGTCTGCCCTCTACTGGACAGAAAACTCTCCTTAACACCCTAATCAGGGGTAGGCTGAAGGTTCCATTTGCAGACCACCCAACCCCAATATAGGGCACTCAGAAGAACAGAGTGCATCCCATTAGACTTTGAAATTTCTACTGAAAGACCATGACTCTTCTTTTTAACATCATTCCAATGGTCTAAAGGTAAGCTCAAAGGATAGGGGTGCTCTGTCTCATGTCTGAAAATAATGTCATTCCAAGTGCATGCACACAACAGAAACAGAAACCAAAATCCTGAGTGTCCTGGCCATGAATACCACAAGTAGGAGAAAAGATGACTAGGGTGCGGTCTCATGATCCACAGCTGCCTAGGTTCTCTAACTAGTAGAGTTCCACTAGAATTCTCCAGAGAATCTGCGGGGTTCTCCCGATTCTCCATGGCTATGACATTAAGGCATATATACCCTCCACTACTGGCCACAAAAAGACTGGTCACAAAATTCAGATGTTCACCAACAAACTGGAAGAGAACAGAATGACAGAGACAAACAGCATACAGACAAGGTACCTGCTGAACTTCTCCAAGTGCTGGAGTCCAGCTCCGAGAGGGAATGTTTCCCAGATAATGCACCAAATGAAAGACTTGGAGAGTCTTTGTATTAGGACCCCCTTTCAAAATGACTTAGAGGCAGGAATCAATTCAAAATCAAGAAGTTTATTGATCCAGTGTGCCTGGGTTGTCCTACACTGACATTTCAGCTTCTGTCTCCTCTAAAGTTAGTTTTTCATTTAGATGATCTTGGATCTTCAATTTTTTTTGATATGTTGCTCTAGGACATACACAGATTATTTGCCTGAATCTTTGTATAATGCTGCTGTCGAATGTATTTGTCATTAGTGCTGCTCTCTGAGATCCTCTAGTGGCTATAGCTACCAGTATTTTGAAATTTGATAACAGAGTACGTGAAATGTTACATAATGTAATCTGGTTTGCCTCCCCTGTTTCTCCACATAAGAAATGTCAATTTCCTGAATGCTTTCATTTTTTACGTCCATAGCTGGGAAAAAGTCACACCATTCTCTTGCTGAAAATACCTGTCTGTTCTGGTCTTCTAATTAACTCTTGCTGACTGGTCAAATCTAACTTCCTATTATGCCTTCAGTAAGTCTTTCTAACAAATCTCTCTGAGTTAGATATACCTCTCAAAAACCAACAAAGCAAAGTGTGGAATGCACTTTTATATTGCACTGTCACTTTTTAATTGTCTGTCTTCTCCATTAATTGAGTGCCTTTAGAGCAAGTCTAATACTCTATAAAGAGAAAGAGTAGCATAGAGATGAACAAGGTAATTTTGAGATTCAGATAACTTGCTTTTATGTTCTCTTCTGCAAAGTTTTAGTTGTTTATTCGTTCCATTACAAACAGAGGTATGCATATATTACAGATACATTCAGTGGCAATTAATCATGAATGATATACATAAAATTAAAACATTACAAAAGAGCCCAGTGAATAAAGCACCTTCCAAACAAGTGTGGAGACCAGATTCTTGGAACTCATGTAAATACTAGGCAGGTATATTAGACACCTGCTATTCTATCACATGGAAGACAGAAGCAGAAACCCCAGGAATAGGTGGCTAGCAGGAAGAACCAGAATTAACAAGCTCCTGATTTGGAGAGAGGCTTTGCTTTAGTAAGCAAACGGAAACATGACTGAGGAAAATATCTGAGGTTAACTTGCGACCTCCACAGTTACAGGCAGGCATGTATGGAACTCAGCTCACACAAATGGAGATATACACAGTAATTACAATGTTAACAGTGTTTAATTATACGATTATAATTCAGTGCAAACTTGAGAAATAATTGATACATTTTTATTCTCCCTATAGCCATATTGTTCTATGCCTTTCAATACATTGTAAAGAATTTACTGAAAAATATCTTGAAAAACAAATCTAGAACGGCATAGCACAATATATTTTAAGCTATATTTTATGAAGTCTATAAAATACTGTTAATGTAAATCCCTAAATGAGTACATTTGAAGATGAAAGGAAGACACACTGTATGATAGTATTTTGAAGAATACCATGGTTACCGTATTGTTCATGTTACACAGAGTATTAAATATGCATAATCATTATAACTATGAGTTTGCTTAAATTTCTCTCGTTTTTGCTTTTAGTACAATAATTTCTGTGAATTATTTGTTGTTTTCATTGGACAGGATCTCTTTATTGCTTTAGCAAATATCTCTTATTTCACTTTTCATTATCATTCTTGTTCTCTAGTCTATACAGACTACATAGCATCTATGAAATATACTTGAAACACACACCTTGGAAAGCAGCCTCATGGTCACAGGTGTACTGTAAAGACTCATTGAGCAGTTCTAAATTTTGTGGGTACTTGTTTTTTGAAGAATTTAGATGAACCAATCTACTATTGAACACTGACAAAAAAATGATGCAATGAATTATAGTTCTATGTTTTATCTGTGGGTATAAGGCTAGTTTCAAATAAAACCCTGTTGACATTATAACTAGTCTTTAAACTTTCTAAAATCAAAGCCAAAAAACCAAGCATTTCTAAAATTTGTCAACGAAGTATAAATGAAATTGTTGTGTACACATCCCAATTGCTGCCTACATCAATGAGCTAACCATTGTTCTATACAATAGAAATATCTGAATTATATTTATGGTATTCTCCGCATTGTCTTCATATTTTTTCAAAAAAAAACTAATTGGCATACTTCAGTGGATCTACGGATAATTATTGTACAAATTGATTAATATTTCTTTGGTACAGTCTCTTTCTCCTTGATTAAAATACTATTTCCTCTGGATAAGGTAAAACAAACAAACAAAAAGCAAACAACTAGCTATTGTTTTATATTCTGTGGTGGTTAGATGCCATCAATGGTCTTTTGTTGGTTCTTGTTTGTGTTCTAATATTTTCTTCACTTTAAATATTGTGTTTATGGTATTTTTTTCCTTCTTAGGCTATGATGGTTATCTTTTACTGCCAATCCGACAGTCTAGAATTACTTCAGGAAAAAGCCTAAATAAGGGATTGGCTTGATCTGATTGCTGTGTGGTCATGTTTATGGAGACTGTCTTTGTTGTTCATGCACAGAGGATACCGACTTCCAATCTGAGTAGCACTATTTCATGGGATGTCTCTCAACTTTGTACAAATGACAAAGTGTAAATGAGCACATACAGAAAACAAGCTGTTGTACAGCATGGGTATGTCATTTAGTGTCTGTTTGTCCTTACCAAAATTATGGTTTCTCAAATGCACAATATCTTTATCTGGAAAAAAAATCTCAAAACCTTACGTCATAGAATTGCTATAACAGAAAAATAAAATTATATCCAGCAGATAACATCCCTTCAGTAAATGTAGATTATAATAATAAAAACAATAATAATTATTATTATGAATTATTATTATTATTTATAATTGTTATTCGTGGTCAATTCCTAACCTGTGCTGGAGTTGAAGTACACATGGAGATTAGTTTTATACTTTGTCTCTGCTAATAGGTAAAATAAAGGAATTTGACTAATATTTAACTCAAAATTATTTTCTGCTATCAATTAAATGAAAACAAAGGACATTTCAAAAATGTGTCTCTGACTAGGGGGTATAGCTCATTGGTAGAGCATTTGACTGTAAAAATGTGTCTCTGTTTCTCTATCTCTCTATCTCTCTTCTTCTCTGGATTTAATTACAAACTTTGTATCTTGGCAGAATTTGAAGAATGACCCTTGTATTCCTGCTTCTTTCATATATTTAAACTTGATTCCAAATGAACTTTCTAACTCTATGAAGAATCTAATTAGAATTTTGATGAGGATTGCATTAAATGTGTTGACTGCTTTCAGCAAGACAGGCATTTTCAGTACTTTAATCCTGACAATCCATGAAAATGGGAGATCTTTCTCTCTTCTGAGGTCTTCTTTGATTTCTTTTTTCAGAGAGTTGAAGTTCTTGTCACACAGATCTTTCACTTGCTTAGTTAGAGCTTCACCAAGTTATTTTATATTATTTGTGATGATTGTGAAGAGTGTCAGTTAATTAATATTTTTCTCAGCATGTTTATCCTTTGAGTAGAGCAAGGCTACTGATCTGTTTGAGTTTATTTTTATCCATCCACTTTGCCTGAGTTGTCTTTCAGATGTAGGAGCTCTCTGGTGAAATTTTTGGAGTTACTTACGTATTCTACCATATCATCTGCAAATAGTGATATTTTACCTTTTTACTTTCTAATTTGTATCCCATTTACCTCCTTTTGTTGTCTCTTTATTCTTGTAAGGTTTTCAAGTATTATATTGACTAGGTCGAGCGAGAGTAGGCACTCTTGTCTAGTCCCTGATTTTAGAGGGGTTGCTTCAGATTTTTCTCCATTTAGGTTGATGTAGGCTAGTGGTTTGTGGTATATTGCTTTTATTATGTTTAGGTATAGGCCTTGAATTCCTGATCTGTCCTAGGCATTTATAACAAAGGGGTGTTGAATTTTGTCAAAAAATGTATGGTATTGATGTACAGACAGGCAGGTGAATCAAAGGAATAAATTTTAAGACCAAGAAATGAACCCACACACTTAGGGTCACTTGATCTTTGACAAAGGAGTTTTAAGCATCTAAGGAAAAAGACAGAATTTTGAATAAATGCTGCTTGTTAAACTGGAGGTCAGCATGTAGAATAGTGCAAGTCAATCCTTCCTTATCTCCTTTACAAAAGGCAAATCCAAGGGAATCAAGGACTGGCACATAATATCAGGTACAGTGAAACCAACAGAAGAGAAAGTAGGAAAGATCCTCAAACACATAGGCAAAAGGGAAATTTTCCAAAACAGAACACCAATGGTTTATTCTCTAAGAGCACGAATCAACAAGTGCAACTGCATAAATTGCAAAGCTTCTGTAAGGCAAAGGACACAGTCAACAGGACATCACAGTAACCACCAAATTGGAAAAAGTTTTTTACTGATAGTACATCTGAGAGAAAGATAATACATAATGTATAAAAACAACTGAAGAAAGAAGAATCTACAGAACTAAATAACCCTATGAAAAAAATGGGGTAGAGAGCTAAACAAAGAATTATGAACTGAGGAATAACAAATGGATGAGAAGCAATTAAATAAATATTCAAGCTCCTTAATTATAAAGGAAATCCAAATCAAAACAATCTTGAGATTTCACCTCAAACTGGTCATATGGCTAAGATAAAAATCTGTGGTGATAGTTGGTCTTGTCTCTAACTGTTTCTTGTCCATCCTCCGGGCCTGTAAGCCTGTGAATTCCTAGAGGGTTTTTCTTTGTACAGTTCAGTGGAGAGTAAGTGGGGTGTCATGTGTGGGCTTAGAAGTCAGAGCAATCCTTGGTGGTCAATTCTCTGCAGGCTATCCTAGCGATTGCAGTTCTGCCTCTGCCTCTCAAGAACCAGGATTAAGATGTTTGCTACCCAGCATAGTCCAAATCCATTTAATACAGCAACTCCCTAACACAAAGAAGACCTTCTTCAGAATAGTCTGGAAGTTAACATATATTATCTAGAAACATTTCTGGTATTTCAGTGATCAGTGAGAACCTCTGGAATGCACAGAGTGTGTTACGAACTACATAAACGTTTCAATAACTGATGTCCATAGTTTGTGGTTACTTTATTCTAATTTATTTCCATGCCCTTTCTCTGCTTCATTTTACTTCTATAAGGTACTCAGAATCTCTACAAACTTATCTAATCTTTTGTGTTGTGTCACATAAATACAATTATCTTAGGGAAGAACCATTTAACTATTTTACTTCCCTTAAGTTTCACCAAGACTAGATAAGTGCCTTTCATATATGATGTGGTTAACATACTTCATATATGATGTGGTTAACATATTTTTGTGTATTAAATGAATAAGTTTAAGGTTACACACTTCAAATATTGTAAACTTTACTGGCATTTATCTGTGATTCCTCTGTAGATACTTCACCTGGACATGGCCTTCATTATAAAAATATTTTTTCTTTCTCTTTCTAACAATCAGACACATTTTGATTAAAGAATCTTTGATATTTAAAGACAATTAAATATAAACATATATTCATGAAAAATTTTGACCACTGAAGTGAAAATGAATGTAAGCTAACATAGATATAGCATTTATCAAGTTAAAATAGCACAAAGATATTTAATATTTAGAGTAAATAAAGCAGATAAAAGTTCATACTTTTATCTATCAAATTTAAAAGTAAAGAACGGTAGAAATTATTTCTTGTTTTCTTTTTATTATTCTCTAACACATTATATCTTTTTGGCAGTTTCCCCTCTATTCATTAGCCCTAGCCCCTTTGTTACACCTCCCCACCACCCAGAACTATTATTCCATTTTCTTTTAGAAAAGAATAGGTCTCCAAGGGTGTTAAACAAACAAGACATAGAAAATAACACTAAGACTTTGCACATATCTTCATATTAAGGCTAGACTAGGCAATTTCATAGGAAGAAAAGGGTCCCATGATCAGACAAGAGAGTCAGAAACAGACTGGCCCTACTGCCAGTTTTAGGAGTCTCACAAGAACACCAAACTACACACCCATAGCATATATATAGAGGACATAGCTCTCACACCCATAATGCTCTGTGATTTTCACTTCATGCTACGAGAGAATGTTCCAATGGAATCAAAGTATTGATTCTCAAAAATATTTTACAGAGTGCAAAGAACCAGGTTTACATTTTGAACTTTGATGGAACCAATGTAAATAAATAAACAAATGAGTAACTTTAAAAGACAAGATCTGCTGTTTATTATTACCACAAAGGCATGAGTTGGATAGCTCAAAGGAAGAGAAGCAAATGATGCTAAGTTTATCAGGATTTTCGAAATAAACAGCAAAATTATTCTCATTTATTTAGCATTATATCAATATTTAGTATAATTAAGTTTAACACAAATACAGATCTTACATTTTCCTTTCTGAAAAGCTTCTATATTGTTTAAATACCATGTTGGACAAGACTGTAGTGCTGTCTAAATTGGATAAATGTTTCTACAACAGAGCAACTGAAACCAGGCTGCCATACAAGTGCCAACTCAGCATGATTTTTGAATACTTAGTAAATGAAGCTTCAACATTCTGGTGTCAAAAATAAAGGCGTATTCTTAACAAAAATTATCTCAGAATTATGCATTTCCTACTATACCGAATTCACAGGAAATACTTGGACTTGTGTAAGAGAAGGGGCAAATGTTTTATTAGTTATTCCTTGAAAAGGAAAGTATCAAACATATTAAGTTGGTATAACCTCACTACTCAGTATGGCACATTAAAAAGAAAAAAAAAAAAAAAAACAACAATGCAGTGAATGAGAGTGTGCTATGGTCTTAGTTAAAATGGCCCCCATAGGCCCATGTATTTCATTACTTGTCTCCAGTTGTTAAAAGCATTTGGGAAGAATTAGGAGATGGGGTCTTACTGGAAAAATTGGGTCACTTCAGGAAAAATTTGGGGTATTAAAAGCATGTCTCATTACTTGCATCTCAAGATATGAGTTTGTTGACTTTGAGCCAACAGAATGCCACATTGCTACCTATTGACCTGCTATAATGATACCTGTCATGACATTAGTGTACTCTAACCTTCTGAAACTGTTAGCCCTCAATAAGTACTTTTCTTTCATAAGTTCCCATGGTCATAGTTTTTATTACAACAATACAAAAGTAGTTAAGAGACTAAAGACTAGTGTCACATGAAACCCTTGTTGTTGATTTTTCTTAGAAACTCTGTTTTGATACAATCTCAACTATTTAGTTCTGTCTCATCTACAGTTCCATTTGTGGACCAGACAGGTCTTGAACTCACAGAGATCTGACTGCTTCAACCTCCACAGTGCTGAGATCAAAGGCATGTGTTACCACATCTGGCTTAGAATTTCTATTCTTAACGGAGTTGAAAATTAAGAAGTATAGCAAGAATAAATAGCTTCATGGGAAATAACAACATTCACCTTCTTCATTGTGTGAACAGTTCTTTCTTGAACTTCTGTGAATCCTATCAGATGAAAAAAATCTTAATAGCTAAATTTTCTTCTCAGGGTAACTTTAATTTTAACAGCCAAAATGTATCATTCATTAAATCTGATAATAAATCACCAACAATCATCCCCTTCATCTGGGATTCAGTATGAAACTGTGTTTCTGATACCAATGTATTTCATATTGTTTGTGATTATTGTGAAGGTATCTTTATCATAATTTATTTTTTAGCCTGTTTATCCTTTGAGTAGAGCAAGGCTACTGGGTTGGTTGAGTTAGTTATTAACCAGCCACTTTGCTGAAGTTGTTTATCAGCTGTAAAAGTTCTCTGGTGGAGTTCTTGGGGTCATATAAGCATACTATCATCATCAGTAAATAGTGATGTTTTGACTTCCTTATTTCTGATTTGTATTCTTTTTATTTTCTTTTGTTGTCAAATTACTCAGGCCAGGACTTCTAGTAATATATTGAGTAGGTAGAGGGAGAATAGGCAGCCTTGTGTAATCCCTGATTTTAGTGGGATTGCTTCACATTTCTCACCATTTAGATTAATGTTAACTACCATTTTGCTGTATATTGCTTTTACTATGTTTAAGCATGGGCCTTGAATTCCTGATCTTACCAAGACTTTTAACATGAAGGGGTGTTGAATTTTGATCAATACTTTCTTAGCATCTAGTAAGATGATCATTAAAAGCAATACTAAAAGGATAACTCATAGCTCTGAGCGCCTCCAAAAAGAAACTTGAGAGAATATTCACTATCAGCTTAACAGTCCACCTGAAATCTCTAGAGCAAAAGAGAACCAGATACACCCAAGAGGACTAGATGATAATAAATAATCAAACTCAGAGCAGAAATCAACCAAGTAGAAACTAAAAGAACCCTTACAAATAATCAACAAAACCAGGAGCTGGTTCTTTGAGAAAAATCAATAAGACTGATAAGCCTTTAGCCAGACTAATTGGAGGGCACAGAGAGAGTATCCAAATTAATAAAATTAGAAATGAAAAGGGAGACATAACAACAGAAACTGAGGAAATTCGAGAAATCATGTTTCTACTACAAAAGCCTATACTCAACAAAACTGGAAAATCTAGAAAAAAATTGACAATTTTCTAGACAAATACCAGGTACCAAAGTTAAATCAGGATCTGATAAATCTTCTAAACAGTCCTATTACCCTTAATGAAATGGGAGTAATCATCAAAGCCCCCCAACCATAAAAAGCCCAGGACCAGATGGGTTTGGTGCTGAATTCTATCAGACATCCAATATTCTCCAAACTATTCTACAAAATAGAAACAGAAGAAACACTACCCAACGCGTTGTTCGAAGCCACAATTACACTTGTACCTAAACCACACAAAGGTCCTACAAAGAAAGAGAACTTTAGACCAATTTCCTTCATGAACGTTGATGCAAAAATACTCAAAAATTTTTTTTTGCAAAGCAAATTGAAGAACACATCAAAACAATCATTCTCCATGATTAAATAGGCTTTATCCCAGGGATACAGGGATGGTTCAACATATGGAGATCCATCAACGTAATCAACCATATAAACAAACTCAAAGTAAAATCCACTTTTGATTCTCATAACTGGGAACAACTATACTTCAAGATCAGTCATGTGCCATAAGATGTTTAGGTGAGGATGCTAAAGGCTACTTGCTTCATGGTGATTAAGGTGTTGTCATCTCCTATGTAATTCTAGGCTAGCTAAATTTTTTCCCATCTTTATATCAGTTTCTTCATGGTATTGTGAGGAGAAAGTGAGATTTGTCACAGGGTTCCTGTGTCATTTTTGTACTTATTATTTCATTCAGAGGGTCCTTGGAAATGAAGAATGACAGAGTTATAAAATCATAAGAACCAAAAAAGCAAAGTATTATATCCATAAAGAGTGTTATGATAACTGCTAAGTATCAAATTCTGGTCAGGAGTTCTTAGGATTATTTGTATATTTTAATATAATGTAAAACCACTTCATATACAATATGAATGGAAATTATTTAGACACTTCTTACTTTGGGTATTTAAGAGTAGCCTAACCCCCAAGAGTTAAAAAATTTTTGAAGACACCAACCTCCTGATTTTCCAAATCTATAAAAACTTATTAGTAATTCACAAAATTTGGCATTAAACCATGAACTTTTTCAGAACTAATTATAAGGCAAGGACATTCAGCTGCTTCAAAAACAAATTCAGCTTTTCTTATGAAGGGGAAGGAGGGCTTAATAGAAAATAACGTGTTCTTCCTTTATCTGTAGATTGGTTTTGATATACTATAAATTATTTTATAAAAGCTGATCTGAACTATACACAAAATATTCCTATAATAGGAATATATTCCTTCAAATTATGTTGGTCATCACCAAAAAATTAAATAAATAAAAAATTGTATGGAAATCGACACGTCTAGTAACATATTATACAACTCAGATTGCAGAGCTATTATTATCATCTCAAAGTCTGGGACTGGAACTGAAAGATGCTCTTCAGCTGCGAATATGTAGCAATTATCACAAAATGAACTTCAATCCACATTTTTGCTTATCACCATGGTAACCTGAATTCAATGAATTCTTTCTGGGAAATATTCCAGAGTCTATCAGACATTTTTAGCATAGTTCAGAAGTTTAGAATATTTTGCTTGCTTTGTTGTTATTATTGTTGTTTTGAGCACTATAAACGAATATTCTATAATATAGAGGCAGCTTGAAAACTGCAACCAAGTAGTGTACAATAATAAAGTTTTTATATTCAATCAGAAAGAAGGATATACTCATGATATATATATATATATATATATATGTCATACATTTTATACATATTTTTATGAATCTGTGGGCTCATAGGTTTTATTTTCATTCATTTATAACTTCTAGAATTTCATTGATATACTTTCAAATTTAAATATTATGTATGTTTGGCATAATAAGGAGTCCAATGAATAAGTGACATTGAATGAATTTTGAGGCTTAGGCTACACATCAACAGCAGAACCCTTGCCTGCCATGCTAAAGGTCCCAGGGTATTTCCCTCATTCTACAATAAAAATAATAAACTATATAAGAAATATCCATTTTTTAGTTATGTATTTATATGTTATGATAGACATTAAAAGACTGATGAGTTTGGACACAAATTAAGTATTCTTGTCAATCTGATGCAAGCATTTTGGAGATGAAGTTTAAGAATCTATGAAACTGACATCTACTGACTCACCAATGTTTGGTCTTGGACCCAAAGGACTGAGGAACATATGTTACATATGAAAGCAGATTTAATCTTTAGGTTTGACAGTATCTTTCACTCCCTACTGGTATACACTGCCTTCAACACTAAACTTTCCAGCCCAGTGCCTGGGTTTATCTTCCTCCAGAGGCTTTTCCTCTTATAATCCAGGCATTTTGCAACCCTCTCTCTCTTTCTTTCTTTCTATGCATGCTGACCCTTTCTCTCTTTATTCCTCTTCCTCTTTTTTATTTCTTTTTCCCCTCTACTTCATTTCTCTCATCATAGTGACTTCCTTGGTATCTGACCTTGGGGTCTGCAAACTCACTCAAGAGCAGTTTCTCAGTAAATTTTCATTTAATATAATCTAATGTGGTTTGTATTGGTTCATTTTACTGGTGGAGAAAAACCTATCCATCAAGTCTCTCATCATGCTGTGCCTGAAAATGTTTGTGAACCCCAAAAAGACCACCAAGGAGCTGAATTTGATGTAATCACATTAGGACATCTGATTGGGGAACCATTATGGTCTTTAACATAATTGCTTGGTGCTTGGAGTCAAACCATAAACTTAACTTCCATTTTCTTTCTAACTGTTGGTTGTTAGGAAGTGAAGAGTCAGTTGCAGGTTGGATGTGTAGATTTGTTGGGTAAACCTGGAAACTGGTGCTAAATGCAGGGCTTGTTGGGGGAGGGGTAACCTAAAAACTGGTGCTAGGTACAGGTATTGTTAGGGGATAGCCTGAAAACCGGTGCTAGGTACCAACCTGTTAGTTAACTTGAGTTAAACCTTAGGTCAGGTTCTCTAAGATGGAGTCTACACCCAAAAGATTTGGTATTTCAACAACACCACCAGTCTCTCACTATATTGGGCAGGTCACTGGAAAAGGACTCATAAACAAACTTGTTGTTTTGTTATTTGAAAAATAAAACACAAACCAGAGCAATAGAGTAAAAGTGACTGAGACTAAAGCTATGTGTTCAGTTACTGATTTATATTTTATTCATATTTATACATCATGTCTTTATGAGTTACCTTGAAAACCACTTGTATATATGTATTCATACAAAGCCTTCCTGTGTTAAACAGTTGTGTTTGAAAAAATAGGAACATGGAGAAGGATGGAGAATAGAGAAGAAAGAGGAATGTGATTTTGGGGAAAATTACATGATATGGAAAAAGAAAATATTTCTGAAATCTACCATTGTGGACAATGACTATATTATAATACAAAGTAAAAAAGGTAGTTGACAAAATAGTTGTTTAGAACTATGGCTTGGTTGGATGTTTGGTTGGACATGAATTAAAATGTGCATAATAGTTTGGGTTTTTCTCATTGGTGTGTTTCATTGGTACACACCTTATGGGGGTTAGAGTTCCTTATTAAACTCTGCTGCATCCTTACTGATTTTTATCCAAATTCACGATTTCATAACTACTTGCCTATCACCTGGCTGTCTGAAATCAATTCAAATTTTTGTTCCCTGAGTGTTGTTGAGAGTGTTGTCTTTATTTAGGTATGTTATACCAACCTATGAGTCATGGAATGATCCTTAGAAATTTTGGGCACTCAAGTCTCCAACACACCTTGAATTGTAACTGCCCAAGTGCTTTGAGCCAGAATCACCTGTTAAAGACAGTAATGATTTTTAGAAACAGATATATACCTGAGATTCTTAATATTTGTCCCCCCATAAACATTTGTTACCAAAGGAAAACTAATACAGCAATATTAGAAGGGAAGACCATTCATGTTAGAGGAAATAATTAGAAGGTCTAGGATACAAAAAACACTCCAGGAATTTCAAGGTAGTCTACAGAATTGGAGCATACAGGTTTTGCAGTTGGAGAGCTGACTATGTACATTTTGCAGCCTATATTAATGCTTTAAATTTGACAAGATGTTTGGAAAAGATGTGAGACATTGTTTCACTTGGAGCTGCTGAGTAGGTAATACTGTGAGGGGAACAATGAAATTTGGATTCTTTCCTGTCCATGCAGTTGGAACAAAGGTTTACTTCTTGACTCTGTTTTTCTTTGGTGAGGTTCAATTTTACTGTTAGCTCATTGTCTGTGGACTCCATACAATAATTACTGATCATAACTAACCTTTTAAAAATGCTTTTAATGCAATAATAATTTTTACTGGATATTTTTTACTTGCATTTCACATATTATCATGATTCTGGGATTCCACTGTGAAATACTCTTCTCCCATTCCCTCTCTACCTGAATATATAATAGTGTTCATCCACCCATCTACTCCCTCCTCTCCCTGATGACCTATAAGGCCATCCTCTGCTATAAATGCGGCTAAAGTCATGAGTCCCTCCATGTGTACTCTTTGGTTGGTGGTTAAGTCTCTGGACGTCTGGAGGTCCTGGTTGGTTGATATTGTTGTTCTTCCTGTGGGGTGAAAGACCCCTTTTGTTCCTTTAGTCCTTTTTCTAGCTCCTACATTTGGGACAACATTCTTAATCCAATGATTGGTTGAGAGCATCTGATTCTATTTCTCAAGCTCTGGCAGAGTTTCTCAGGAGACTGCTATTATCAGGCACCTGTCAGAATGCAGTTCTTGGCATCCACAATATTGTCTGGTTTTGGTGACTGTATATGAGATGGATCCCCTCGTGGGGCAGGTTCTGGGTGGCCGTTCCTTCAGTCTCTGATCCACACTTTGTCTCTGTATTTCCTCCTGTGAATATTTTGATACTCCTTTTAAGAAGGACTGAAGCATTCAATATTTGGTCTTAAACTTCTTGAGTTTCATGTGCTCTATGGATTGTCTCTTGTGTATCCTAAAATTTTGGACTAATATCCACTTATCAGTGAGTGCGTATCATCTGTGCTTTTTTGTTATTGGGTTATCACATGCAGGATGATATTTTCTAGTTCCATCCATTTGCCTAAGAATTTCAAAAAGTCATTGTTTTTAATAGCTGAGTAGTACTCCATTATGTAGATGTACCACAATTTCTCTATTCATTCTTCTGTAGAGGGACATCTGGGTTCATTTCAGCTTCTCACTATTATAAATAAGACTGCTCTGAACATTGTATATGTCATTGTTATATGCTGGAGCATCTTTTGGGTACCTGCACAGGAGTGGTATAGCTGAGTCCTCACGTTGTACAATGTCCAGTTTTCTGAGGAAACTCCAGACTGATATCCAGAGTCATTTTATCAGCTAGCAATTCTACCAACAATAGAGGGGATTTCCTGGTTCTCCACATCCTTACCTGCATTGGCTCTCATCTTGGATTTGAGCTTTGTATAAGGTGATACAAATGGTTTGATTTGCATTCTTCTAAATGCTGACCTCCGGTTGAACCAGCACCATAGGTTGAAAATGCTGCCTTTTTTCCACTGGACAGTTTTAGCTCCTTTGTGAAAGATCAAGTGGCCATACATGGGTGGGATCATTTCTGAATCTTCAATTCTTTTCCATTGAACTACCGGCCTGTCAATGTACCAATGCCATGCAATTTGTAATTACAATTTCTCAGTAATACAGATTGAGGTTGGGGATGGTGATTCCATTATAGTTCTTTTATTGTTGAGAATAGTTTTTGCTATCCTGGAATTTTTGTTATTTAATATGAATTGGCAAATTGCTCTTTTCAACTCTATGAAGAAATGGGTTGTAATTTTGATGGGGATTGCATTGAACATGTAGATTCCTTTGATCAAGATGGACATTTTTACTATATTAATCCTGACAATTCATGAGCCTGGGAGATCTTTCCATCTTCTAATGTCTTCTTCAATTACCTTCTTCAGAGATCTGAAGTTCTTGTCATATAGAACTTGTTGGTTATAGTCACACCAAGGTAAGTTAAATTGTTTGTGACTATTGTGAAGGGTGTCGATTCCCTAGTTTCTTCCTCAGCCTATTTATCCTTTGAGTAGAGGAAGGGTCCTGATTTGTGTGAGTTAATTATTTATGCAACCACTTTGCTGAAGTTGTTTATCAATTATAAGGGATCCCTGGAGAAATTTCTGGGGTCACTTATGTATACTATCATATCATCTGCAAATAGTGATATTTTGACTTCTTCCTTTCCAGTTCATATTGTTTTGACCTCCTTTTGTTGTCTAATTGCTCTGACTAGGACTTCAAGTACTATATTGAGTGGAGAGCTGGCAGCTGTTTCTAGTGCCTAATATTAGTGGGTTTGCTTCAAGTTTCTTTCCATTTAGTTTCATGTTGACTACTAGTTTGCAATATATTCCTTTCACTATGTTTAGGTATGATCTTTGAATTCCTGATCTTGCCAAGACTTTTAACATGAAGGAATGTTAAATTATGTTCAAAACTACCTCAGTATCTAAAGAGATAATTATGGGATTTTTTTTCTTTGATTCTGTTTATATAGTGGATTTCATAGTTGGATTTCCATATATTGAACAATCCCTGCATCCCTGGAATGAAGCATGATCATGATGGATGAACATTTTCATATGTTCTTGGAATTGATTTGCAAGAATTTTATTAAACATTTTTCATTGATGTTCATAAAGGAGATTTGTCTTAAGTTCCCTTCCTTTGTTGGGTTTTTATATAGTATAAGCATAATTATGGCTTCAGAGAATGTTTCTTCTGTTTTAATTATGTGTAATAGTTTGAAGAGTATTGGTATTAGGTCTTCTTTAAAGGTCTAATAGAAGTCTGCACTAAATCTTTCTGGTCTTGGGCTTTTTGTTACTGTTGTTGTTGGGAGACTTTTGATGACTGCTTCTATTTTTTAGAATTTTATGGGCCTGTTTAGATGGTTTATCTGATCCTTATGTAACTTTGGTATCTAGTATCTGTCTAGAATGTGGTCCACTTACTCCAGATTTTCTGGTTTTGTTGAGTATAGGCTTTTGTAGTATGATCTGATAAGTTTTGAATTTCCTTTGTTTCTGTTGTTATGCCTCCTTTTTCATTTCTGATTTTGTTAAATTGAATACTGTCCCTGTGCCCTCTATTTAGTCTGGCCATGAGTTTGTCTATCTAGTTAATTTTCTCAAAGAACAAGCTCCTGGTTTTGTTGACTCTTTGTATAGTTATTTTTGCTTCTATTTGTTTGATTTCAGCTTGGAGTATGATTATTTCCTGCTTTCTACTCCTCTTGGGTGTGTCTGCTTCTTTTTGTTCTATAACTTTTAGGTACATTGTCAGGCTGCTACTACATGATCTCTCCAGTTTCTTTTTGGAGGCACTTAGAGCTATGCATTTTCTTTTTAGCATTGCTTTCTTTGTGTCCCAAAAATTTGGGTATTTTGTGCCTCCATTTTCATTAAGTTCTACAATATCTTTAATTTTCTTCTTTATTTCTTTCTTAACAAAGTTATTATTGAATAGGATATTGTTCACCATTCATGTGTAGGTGGCATTCCTTTTTTGTTTGTTTGTTTTTGTTATTAAAGACTAGCTTTAGTCCATGGACAGCAGAAAGAATGCATGGGATTATTTCAAGCAACTTATTATCCGTTTAGGCTTTTTTTGTTACAGATTATATGATTAATTTTGGAGAAAGTATTATGAGGTGCTGAGAAGAAGGTATATTCTTTTAGGATGAAATGTCCTATACACACCTGTCAAATCCATTTAGTTCATAAATTTTATTAGTTTCACTGTGTCTCTGTTCAGTTTCTGCTTCCATGATCTGTCCATTTAAGAGAGTGTGGTGTTAAACTCTCCCACTATTATTGTGTGTGGTACAATGTATGCTTTGAGCTTTAGTACAGGTTCTTTTATGAATGTGGTTACCTTTGCATTCAGAGCATAGATCTTCAGAATTGAGAATTCATCTTGATAGATTTTTTTTTTTTCTGTGAGTATGAAGCATCCTTCCTTATCTTTTTTGATACCTTTTGGATGAAATTCAATTTTATTTGATATTAGAATGGATATTCCAGCTTGTTTTTTTGGGATCATTTTCTTGAAATTTTCTTTTCCAGACTTTTTCTCTGAGATAGTGTCTGTCTTAGTCACTGAGGTGCATTTCCTATATGCAGCAAAATGCTGGGTCCTGTTTACATATCCAGTCTGTTACTATGTCTTTTTATTGGGGAATTTAGTACATTGGTGTTAAGAGATATTAATAGTTGATGTTGTTTCCTGTTATTTTTGTTGTTAGGGGTGGAATTATGTTTATGTTACTATATTCTTTTTGGTTTGTTCCAAGAAGATTACTTGGTTTTCCTATGGTGTGTTTTCCCTCTTTGTGTTGGAGATTTCCATCTAGTATCCTTTGTAGTACTGAATTAGTAGACAGATATTGTGTGAATTAATTTTTGTCATGGAATATCTTGGTTTCTCCATCTATGGTAATAGAGAGTTTTCCTGGGTTTAGTAGCCTGGCCTGGCATTTGTGTTCTCTTAGGATCTGAATGACAGGTGTCCTGGATCTTCTAACTTTCATGGTTCCTGTTGAAAAATCTAGTGTAATTCTGATAGGTATATGTTTCTTGACCTTTTCCCTTACTGCTTATAATATTCTTTGTCTATTTTGTGCATTTGTTGTTTTGACCATTATATGATAGGAACAATTGTTTTCTGGTCCAATTTATGTGAAGTTCTGTAGCCTTCTTGTATATTCCTGGTCATTTCTTTCTTTAGAATAGGGAAATTTTCTTCTATATAACTTATTGAAGATATTTACTGGTCCTTTAAGTTGGGAATCTTTGCTCTCTTCTATGATGGTTTTTCTTAGGTTTGGCCTTTTCATTGGGTCCTGGATTTCCTAGATGTTTTGGGTTAGTAGCATTTTGCATTTTGTATTTTCTTTGATGTCTGTATTTATGTTTTCTATGGTATCTTCTGATTCTGTGATTCTCTCTTCTATGTCTTGTATTCTGTTGACAATACTTACATCTATGATATTTGATCTCTTTCTAGATTTTTTTTTTCTCCAGGGTTGTCTCCTTTTGTGATTTCCTTATTGTTTCTATTTCCATTTTAAGTCCTGGATGATTTTGTTCCATTCTTTCCTGTTTGGAAGTGCTCTCCTGTATTTATTTAAGGAAATATTTTATGCCATTTCTCAACTCCTTTGTCATCAACATGAGGTATGATTTTAAATTCAAAATTTGCTCTCAGGTGTGATGGGGTATTGAGGACTTGCTGTGGTATGATAACAGGGTTCTGATGGTGCCAAATAGCCCTGGTTTCTGTTGCTCATCTTCTTGCACTTGGCTCTCACCATCTGGTAATCTCTAGTGCTACCTCCTCTAATTGTCTCTGACTGGAAACTGTCCTTCTTGTCATCCCCCCCGATTTTTTCAAAACTCCTCAGTGTCCAGGTGTCTTGTGCCCTGTTATTCCAGAATCCTGGGATCCTGTGTAATGGGCTTCCTCTGTGTGTTGTGGGGACAGGTGATGAACCAGTGCCCTAGGTCTGCTCAGGCTAACAGTTCAGACCAAAAGGGCAAAACCAATCTTTCTTAGGTTACCTTGACAATGAAATAAAATGATGGGTACAATAAAACAACTTACATTTTCTTAAATAGATCATTTCACACATTAAATTCAATTTCTAGAACCAATTAACTGATAACATCTAAGTAATGTGTAACAAGGTCTTTAAGAATCAGAACAGATCACTTGTACGTGGGGAATGAATATATGTTAAAAAGCTAAATTATATATAAAAAATTATTAACTTATGTTTTAAAAACATATCAGAATAGTTTTCTCATGAATAAAATTTAATGTAGAGTAGAATTATCTTAAAAAGTGATCAATATATATTTAAAAGATAATCAAGTAAAAAATTAAGGAAGAAATATAAATTTTATTTGGATAAAAAAATTCCTTGTTTTATTGAATGACACATGAACTGCACTGCTTGTTAAATTTTCTCCCAGCTTTGCAAGTCATTAATACACACAGCTCTTTCATTACCAACAATCTTTATTATTACTAAAGCCATATATAAAATACCTCTCCTCGCATGCATTTGCTTTATTCCACTTGTCTTTGCTGGTTTAAACAAATTTTAATAGACAATTCAGTATAGTCACACATCTTCAAAGATCAGAAGAAATCCAAATGTTGTTTAATGTTTAACTCTTAAATAAAGTATGGTAGATAATCAAAAAAAAAAAAAAAAAAAAAAAAAAAAAAAAAAAGCTTGAACTGTGAAACTTTGCAAGAAGCTTGATGCCTTTATGATTAATTTCTGCACAAGAGTTTTTAAGGTGTATGTGTGTTCATAATTATATCTCAAGCAAACATTTTAGGAAAAGGAAAGGACTTTCTATGTGACAGAGGTGTGTCTATTGTAACAAAGGTGTGCCTCCGTTGTAATGATGCTTATTTTCTTTCCTTTTTTACTGGATAGTTTATGTATTTACGTTTCAAATGTTATCTGCTCTCCCAGTTTCTTCCTTTCCCATTGCCCCTTCCCCTGCTTCTATGAGGATTCTCCCCTTCCTACTCACCCACCCCTACCTCACAAACCAAATGAATGCTAGTCTCAGTTGCATAAGGGTAGATTATTGCCACAGAACTGATTGATTAAGGTCATGGGCCAGATTTTTTTCTAATATATCACATTTATTGATTCATGAAAATGTATAACTCTAGCAAAAGTTTGCTTTACTATAATTTGTCTACAAATAAATTTCTAAATGAATTCCAAAAGAAGAGTATTTGGTATTCATTAAAATGAATTAATGGTAAAACATAAAATTAGAATAAGCAGATCCAATAATCCACTGAGCAGATTCTTAATGACTATAATCTAGTGTTGTAAATTTCCCTCATAACAAGACCTTAGTATTGTAATGAAAATCACAGGTGAGAAGAAGCACTGAAGCACACACTCTGATGTTGGTCCTAAAGGATGAAGGAGAAAGAGCTGCCTACATGTATGTGCACAAGGGTCTGCACTGTGGTGGAAGGTAGGAAAGCTTTCCTTTGGTTAAACTCAGGTACAAGCACCAGACAGAAGTTTTTATTCTGTGTCTTTGAGCATTCAAATTATAATTATCACCCACCTTTCAGAAGGTATAGCCGATGGATCTATGGTAAAAGGAAATGGCTAGTTAAGTAACCAAACCTATCTTCCGTGAAAATTTCCCAGCCATACTACTTATTTGTCACTGCTGGTGAAATTAAATAAATAAAAATAAAAATATCTCTATATTTACAAATGATGCTATTTTACCAGTAAGCACAAAGACTGTGAATGTATCTTCTGTGACATTTTGTGGTGTGATGCTCCCTTCATATAAACAGCTCAGGGAACAGGACACATACCTATATTAAAAAATGTAGAGCGAGAACGGCAGATCATAGAGGCTGAGCAACAGCGATTGGGAACAGAAAATTAGAACTTCTGTTTCCACCCAGAGGCGACTTCCAGACGCAGAGCAGAGCCTGGCCTACCTGCCTGGTGGAACGGCGGCTCATAGAGGCTGAGCAACTGGTGAGTGGGAGACCAAGACTGCAGGGGAGCAGAGAGATCTCTGCGGAGTGCACTTGAAAACTGCACACTGTAACTCGCCCTGCCCCGCTCTGCCCGATCCAGTGATTGGGAACAGAAAATTAGAACTTCTGTTTCCACCCGGAGGCGACTTCCGGACGCAGAGCAGAGCCTGGCCTACCTGCCAGGCGGAACTGCGGCTCATAGAGGCTCTGCAGCTGCGATTGGGAACAGAAAATCAGAACTTCTGTTTCCATCCTGAGGCGACTTCCGGACGCAGAGCAGTGCCTGGCCTACCAGCCAAGGTGGAACGGCAGATCATAGAGGCTGAGCAACTCTGATTGGGAACAGAAAATTAGAACTTCTGTTTCCACCCGGAGGCGACTTCCAGATGCAGAGCAGAGCCTAGCCTACCTGCCAGACAGAACAGCGGCTCATAGAGGCTGAGCAACTGTGCCTGAACCAGCAAACAGAAACAGAACTTTGGAACTTCTGCTCACACCCGACGACTCTGAGGCATAAAACAGGGCTTGACCCATCTGACACCTCAAACAGTGGAGAACCAGGGATACAGACCAGTTACAAGGGAAAGGTAAGAACACATCACTGACAACAAAATGGCAAGAGGAAAGAGAAAGAGTATATCCCAAGGGAACCAAGACAATCTAGCAACACCAGAGCCCAGCTCTCCCATAACAGCAAACATCGGAACTCCAAACACTCCAGAAAAAAAAGACACAGACCTGAAATCATGCCTCAAAATGCTGATAGAGTTAATTAAACAAGAAAGGGAGGAAAAGCAAAAGGATTCAGAAGCTTTTAAAGAAGAAACAAGAAAAACACTCAAAGAACTCAAAGAACGAGAGGAAAACAGAACCAAAGAAATAAAGGAATGGAAGAGGGAAATTAAAACAGAGATTGACACAATAAAGAAAACACTAAAAGAGATAACCCTAGATTCAGTACACCAAAAAAAGAAATCAGGAGTCACAGAAGCAAGCATTTCCAATAGATTACAAGAGATCGAAGAGAGAATCTCTGGGGCAGAAGACAACATTGCAAACATAGACAAAACAGACAGAGAAGATGCAAAAACCAAAAAGCTCCTAACCCAAAATGTCCAGGAAATACAAGACACAATGAGAAGACCGAACCTAAGGATAATAGGAATAGAAGAGGGAGAAGAGTATCAACTAAGGGGCATAGTAAATATCTTCAACAAAATCATAGAAGAAAACTTCCCTACCCTCAAGAATGAGATGACCACGAGCATAAAAGAAGCCTTCAGAACTCCAAATAGGTTGGACCAGAAAAGAAATACCTCCCGACACATAATAGTAAAAACATCAAGCGCCCAAAGTAAAGAAAGAATACTAAAAGCAGTAAGGGAAAAAGGTCAGGTAACATATAAAGGCAGACCAATCAGACTCACACCCGATTTCTCAACAGAGACTATGAAAGCTAGAAGAGTCTGGACAGACATCATGCACTCCTTAAGAGAGCACAAGTGCCAGCCCAGGCTGCTATACCCAGCAAAACTATCAATCACCATCGATGGAGAGACAAAGATATTTCAAGACAAATCAAAATTCACACAATATCTGACCACAAACCCAGCACTACAACGAATTATAGGTGGAAAACCCAATACAATGAGGGAAAATACAGCCTAGTAAGAACAAGAAAACTCCTAAACAAGAAAATGAAAAAAAGAAAAAAAAAAAAAAAAACACAGACACAACTCAACCCAAAAAAGCAATAATAGCAGGAAACAGAAACAACTATTCCTTGATATCTATTAACATAAATGATCTCAACTCCCCAATAAAGAGACATAGACTATCAGACTGGATACATAAACAAAATCCAGCCTTTTGCTGCATACAGGAAACTCATTTCAGAGACAAAGACAGACACTATCTCAGAGTAAAAGGGTGGGAAAAAAACTTCCAAGCAAACAGCTCCAAAAACCAAACAGGAGTGGCTATTCTAATATCAAATAAAGTAAATTTCAAACCAAAAGTTATCAAAAAAGATAAGGAAGGACACTTTTTACTCATTACCAGCGAAATCTGTCAGGAGGAACTCTCAATCCTTAACATATATGCTCCAAATAAAAAATCACCCAAATTAATAAAAGAAACCCTACTAAAGCTCAAAAAATACATTTCACCCCACACAATAATAGTGGGAGACTTTAATACCCCACTGTCACCAATGGACAGATCAGGGAAACAGAAACTGAACAAGGACACTGCAAAACTAGCAGAGACTTTGAACCAACTAGAATTAATAGATATATACAGAACATACTATCCTAAAGTAAAAGAATACACCATCTTCTCAGCACCCCATGGCACCTTCTCGAAAATTGACCACATAATTGGACACAGAACGAGCCTCCATCGATATAAGAAGATTGAAATACTCCCATGCATCCTCTCAGATCACCATGGTCTACGGCATCTCTTTAACAACAACAAAGACAACAAAAAGCTCACATACACATGGAAACTAAACAATGCTCTGTTAAAGGATAGCAGGGTCAAAGAAGAAATAAAGAAAGAAATTAAGGATTTTCTAGAATTCAACGAAAACGAAAACACAACATACCCAAACCTATGGGATGCAATGAAAGCAGTATTGAGAGAAAAACTCATAGCCCTAAGTGCTTCCAAAAAGAAACTGGAGAGAGCTCACATCAGCAACCTGACAGCACAGCTAAAAGCCCTAGAACAAAAGAAAGCAGATATACCCAAAAAGAGTAGACGGCAAGAAATAATCAAAATTAGGGCAGAAATAGACCAAATAGAAACAAAAAGAACCATTGAAAAAATCAACAAAACCAAGAGTTGGTTCTTCGAGAAAATCAACAAGATTGATAAACCCCTAGCCAGACTAACTAGAGGGCAAAGAGAGAGTATCCAAATTAACAAAATCAGAAAGGAAAGTGGGGACATAGCAACTGAAACTGAGGAAATTCAAGAAATCATCAGATCCTACTACAAAAACTTATACTTTACAAAATTGGATAATCTGGAGGAAATGCATGAATTCCTAGACAGATACAAGGTTTCAAAGGTAAACCAGGACCAAGTAAACCATCTAAATAACCCTATAACACCTAAAGAAATAGAAGAAGTCATCAAAAGCCTCCCAACCAAAAAAAGCCCAGGTCCAGACAGGTTCAGTGCAGAATTTTATCAGACTTTTATTGAGGATATAACACCAATACTTGCCAAACTATTCCAAAAGATAGAATCAGATGGAATATTACCCAACTCATATTTTGAGGCTACAATAACCCTCGTACCTAAACCACACAAAGACCCTACAAAAAAAAAAAAAAAAAAAAAAAAAGAACTTCAGACCAATCTTACTTATGAACATCGATGCAAAAATACTCAACAAAATTCTTGCAAACCGAATCCAAGAACATATCAAAATGATCATTCATCATGACCAAGTAGGCTTCATCCCTGGGATGCAGGGATGGTTTAACATAAGGAAATCCATCAATGTAATCCACCATATAAACAAACTCAAAGACCAAAATCACATGGTCATCTCACTAGACGCTGAGAAAGCATTCAAGAAAATCCAACACCCCTTCATGTTTAAAGTCCTGGAAAGAACAGGAATCCAAGTCCCATACTTAAACATAATAAAAGCAATATACAGCAAACCAACAGCCAACATCAAACTTAATGGCGAGAAACTTGCAGCAATCCCACTAAAATCAGGGACTCAACAAGGCTGCCCACTCTCCCCCTACCTATTCAACATAGTACTGGAAGTCCTGGCTGGAGCAATTAGACAGCAAAAGGAGATTAAGGAAATACAAATCAGAAAGGAAGAGATAAAAACAACACTTTTTGCCAATGACATGATAGTGTACTTGAGTGACCCCAAAAATTCCACCAGAGAACTCCTACAGCTGATAAACAAGTTCAGCAAAGTGGCTGGATACAAAATTAACTCAAACAAATTAGTAGCTTTCCTGTAATCAAAGGACAAACATGTGGATAAAGAAATTAGGGAAAACGTACCCTTCAAAATCATTACAAAAACTATGAAATACCTTGGTGTGACTCTAACTAAGCAAGTGAAGGATCTGTATGAAAAGAACTTTAAACCTCTGAAGAAAGAAATTGAGGAGGATCTCAAAAATGAAAAGATCTCCCATGCTCATTGATTGGAAAAATCAACATCTTAAAAATGGCCATCCTACCAAAAGCAATCTACAGATTCAATGCAATCCCCATCAAAATTCCAACCCAGTTCTTCATGGAATTGAAAAGATCAATGTGCAATTTCATATGGAATAACAAAAGACCTAGAATAGCGAAATCCATCCTCAACAAAAAAACATCTGTGGGAATCACTATCCCTGACCTCAAGCTATATTACAAGGCAATTGTGCTGAAAACTGCATGGTACTGGTACAGAAATAGGCATGTGGATCAATGGAATAGAATAGAAGATCCAGAAATGAGCCCTCATGTATATGGTCACCTGATTTTCGACAAAGGAGCAGTAAACATTCAATGGAAAAAGGACAGCCTATTCAACAAATGGTGCTGGTCCAACTGGCACTCAGCATGCAAAAGAATAAAAATAGAACCTTTCTTATCTCCTTGTACAAAGCTCGAGTGTGAGTGGATCAAAGATCTCCACATTAAACCAGATACACTTTAACTATTAGATGAGAAAGTAGAGAAAACCTTAGAACACATAGGTACAGGAGAAAATTTCCTGAACAAAACACCAATGGCTCAAGCTCTAAGGTCAAAGATTAACAAATGGGACTTAATGAGATTGCAAAGTTTCTGTAAGGCTTAAGACATCATCAAGAAAACAAAACGGCAACCAACAGAATGGGAAAAGATCTTTACCAACACCACATCAGATAGAGGCCTAATATCCAAGGTGTACAAGGAACTCAAAAAGCTAGACACCAGAGAATCAAATAACCCTATTAAAAAATGGGGTACAGAGCTAAACAAAACGTTTTCAGTTGAGGAACACCGAATGGCCTAGAAACACCTGAGGAAGTGCTCCACATCCTTAGCCATCATGGAAATGCAAATCAAAACAACCCTGAGATTTCACCTCACACCAGTCAGATTGGCCAAGATCCAAAACTCAGATGACAGCAGATGCTGGCAAGGCTGTGGAGAAAGAGGAACACTTCTCCACTGTTGGTGGGGTTGCAAGCTAATACAACCACTCTGGAAATCTGTCTGGCGATACCTCAGAAAATTGGATATAGTACTACCTGAAGACCCAGCTATTCCACTTCTGGGCATATACCCCAGAGACACTTTAACACACAACAAAGATATATGCACCACAATGTTCATAGCGGCTCTATTTATAATAGCCAGAAGCTGGAAAGAACCCAGATGTCCTTCAGAAGATGAATGGATACAAAAATTGTGGTACATATACACAATGGAATACTACTCAGCCACCAGAAACAATGACTTAACCAAATTCTTAAGAAAATGGCTGCATCTAGAGAATATCATCCTGAGTGTGATAACCCAGTCACAAAAGAACAGACATAATATGCAGTCACTGATAGTGGGATGCTAACCCCAGAGGCTTGCACTCCCCCAGAAACAACTCACAGACTGTATGAAGTCCAAAAAATAAAGAAAACAAAAACTATACATATATTCACAAAACAAGAAGACATTGACTATGTACTTTACGCTTATTGCAACTAGTACGTTTTCAATGCATACTGTCAAGCCCTTGAAAAAAATCAAGTACTGACTAAAAAACATATTCACATGGTTTTATGTAAAATTTATTTTAATGTCTGAAAAAACAGTACTGACAAAAATGTATAATTTTAAGGAAAAAATGTTTAAAATCTTTAAAAAAAATAATAAGCTGTTAGTCTTTTGTGTAGATGGAAATATCTCAAGAAACACTTCTTGTTATGATTAATAATTTGAGTCTTATTTGTAACAGATAAGAGACCAATGTATTTTCCATGTATTTTTATGTTAAAAAAAATAAATCTTGTTTTGAAGACAAAAAAAAAAAAAGAAAACAAAAAAATATACATATATTTACAAAACAAGAAGAATTTGACTATTTCCATGTTGTGTTTTGTTTTGCATGTACTCTATGCTTCTTGTAACTATTAGGTTTTCAATGCATACTGTCAAGCCCTTGAAAAAAATCAAGTACTGACTAAAAAAATATATTCACATGGTTTTATATAAAAATTATTTCAATGTCTGAAAGAACAGTACTGACAAAAATGTATAATTTTAAGCAAAAAATGTTTAAAATTTGTACATTTATCTTTGTTTTGTAAAATAAAGTCGTTTAAAAAAATGTCGAGCAATAGGATCTGTCAATCATATCCAAATTTTCATTTAAAAAATGAATAAGAAAAGACATGTTAAGCAAAATTATTTTACACTTTTACTTTATCCTTCAACTAACCAAAAATTCTTTAGGAGAATTTAAAGGTAATTAAACCATTTAATCTATCAACAGGTTATAATTTGATAATAATATTTGATAGTGACTAAAGAACATTATCTGAACAATCTGAACTACAGCAGTGAGTCTCAATTGTGAGTCACAACCCCTTTGGAGGTCAATCAAACGTTTCACAAGTTTTACCTAAAACTATCCAATATGTCAAATATTCATACTAGAATTCATAACAATAGCAAAATTACAGTTGTGAAGTGGTAACAGGAATAAATTTGTGGGTCAGGGTCACTACAACATGAGGAACTATATTAAAGGGATTCAGTATTAGGAAGGTTGAGAACCAATGTACTATACATCATGTGAATACTAAAAGCAGAAAACACAGGTGAAATACACATTTTTTATTTAGAAAATTATAAATTCTTTTTTTGACTGAACAACTTTATGTTAAAAACCAAAGATAAATGTACAGATGTTAAGCATTATTGCAAAAAGTATATGAATATATTTTTGTCAGTACTTGTTTTTTTTTAAAGGTTTGGTAGTGTGCATTAAGATCTTATTAATAACAATGAGAATAAAGTACATGTAAAATAAGATGTAACATAGAATTAGTCAGAGTTTCCTTGGTGTGTAAAGATTAAGGATAATGGTTTTTCATTTTCTTTTTTTTTTTCCCTTGAACTTCATATAGTCTGTGAGTTCTTTCTGGTTGCTCTGAGCTTTCTGAGGTTAGTATCCAATTATCAGTGACTGCATATTATGTCTGTTCTTTTGTCACTGGATTATCTCACTCAGTATGATATTGTAGACAATATGCATCCATTTTCTTAAGAAATTAATAAAGTCATTGTTTCTGATAGCTGAGTAGTATTCTATTGTGTAAACATACCACAAATTTTGTATCCACTCATTTACTGAAAAACATTTGGGTTTTTTTTTCCAAGCTTCTGGCTATTAAAAATAGGGCTGCTATGAAAATTGTGGTGCATGTGTCTTTGTTATATGTTGGAGTGTCTCTGGGGTATATGCCCAGAAGTGGAATAACTGGGTCTTCAGGTAGTACTATGTTCAATTTTCTGAGAAATTACCAGACTGATTTCCAGAGTGGTTGTACCAGTTTACAACCCCACCAACAGTGGAGAAGTGTTCCTCTTTCTCCACAACCTCGCCAGCATCTGCTGTCATCTGAATTTTTGATTTTGGCCAATCTGACTGGTATGAGGTGGAATCTCAGGGTTGTTTTGATTTGCATTTCTCTAATGGCTAATGATGTAGAGCACTTCCTTAGATGCTTCTCAGCCATTCGATATTCCACAGTTGAGAACTTTTTGTTTAGCTCTGTACCCCATTTATTAAGAGGGTTGTTTGATACTCTAGGGTGTGACTTCTTGAGTTCTTTGTTCTCCACATGTTCATCCTTTGAGTAGAAGAAAGCTACTGATTTGTTTGAGTTAATTTTATATCCAGCCACTTTGCTGAAGTGATTTGTCAGCTGTAGAAGTTCTCTTGTGGAATTTTTGGGGTCTTTTAAGTACACTATCATGTCATCTGCAAACAGTGATGTTTTTACTTCTTCCTTTTCAATTTGTATCCCTTTGATTTCCTTTTGATGTCTAATTGCTCTGGCTAGGACTTTCAATACTATGTTCAATAGGTCGGGGGAGAGTGGGCAGCCTTGTCAAGTCCCTGATTTTAGTGGGATTGCTTCAAGTTTCCCACCGTTAAGTTTGATGTTGGTTGTTGGTTTGCTGTATATTGCTTTTATTATGTTTAGGCGTGCGCCTTGGATTCCTGTTCTCTCCAAGACTTTTAACATAAAGGATTTTAAATTTTGTTGAATGCTTTTTCAGCATTTAGTCAGATGACCATGTGGTTTTTTTCTTTAAGTTTGTTTATATGGTGGATTACATTGATGGATTTCCGTATATTAAATCATCCCTGCATCCCCGGGATGAAGCCTACTTGATCATGGTGAATGAATGTTTTGATGTGTTTTTGGATTGGTTTGCAAGAATTTTGTTGAGTATTTTTGCATCAATTTTAAAAGGGCTTCCTGGGGCCATTTGCTTGGAAGGGTTTTCCCCAAACTTTTACAGTATTCCTGTATGCAGCAAAATGTTTTTTTTTTTTTTTTTTTTTTTTTTCTGTATCCAGTCTGATAGCCTATATCTTTTTATTGGGGGATTGAGTCCATTTATGTTAACAGATATTAAGGAATGGTGGTTGCTGTTTCCTGCTATTTTTGCTTTTGGAGGTAGAATTGTGCCTTTGTGTCTCTCTTCTTCTGGTTTTCTTGCTTAGGTATTTTCTTGTTTTTACTCGGGTGTACTTTCTGTCCTTGTATTGGGTTTTCCACCTATAATTCGTTGTAGTGCTGGGTTTGTGATCAGATATTATGTAAATTTCATTTTGTCTTGGAATATCTTGGTCTCTCCATCTATGGTGATTGAGAGTTTTGCTGGGTATAGCAGATTGGGCTGACACTTGTGTTCTCTTAGGGTCTGCATGATGTCTGTCCAGGCTCTTCTAGCTTTCATAGTCTCTGTTGAGAAATCGGGTGTGATTCTGATTGGTCTGACTTTATATATTACAGGACCTTTTTCCTTTATTGCTTTTAGTATTCTTTCTTTGCTTTGGGCACTTGGTGTTTTGACTATTAGGTGTTGGGAGGAATTTCTTTTCTGGTCAACCTATTTGGAGTTCTGTAGGCTTCTTCTATGCTCATGGTCATCTCATACTTAAAAGTAGGGAAGTTTTCTTCTACGATTTTGTTTAAGATATTTACTGTGTCTCTTAGTTGATATTCTTTGCCCTCTTCTATTCCTATTATCCTTAGGTTTGGTCTTCTCATTGTGTCCTGGATCTCCTGGACATTTTGGGTTAGAAGCTTTTTGGTTTTTGCATCTTCTCTGACTGTTTTGTCTATGTTTTCAATGTTGACTTCGACCCCTGAGATTCTCTCTCCCATCTCTTGTAGTCTGTTGGAGATGCTTGCTTCTGTGACTCCTGATTTCTTTTTTAGGTTTTCTACCTCCAGGGTTGTCTCTTTTAGTGTTTTCTTTATTCTTTCCATTTCCATTTAAATTTCTTTCTTCAATTCCTTTATCTCTCTGGTTCTCTTTTCCTCTAGTTCTTTGAGTGTTTTTCTTTTTCCTCTTTAAAAGCTTCTATTTCTTTATGCTTTTCTTCCCATTCTTCTTTAAGGATCTCTACCATCATCTTAAAGTATGATTTCAGGGCTGTGTCTTCTTTTTTTGGAGTGTTTGGCATTCCACAGTTTGCTGTGATGGGAGAGCTCAGTTCTGGTGTTATCAAGTTGTCTTGGTTTCCCTGGGGTAAGTTCTTTTGCTTTCCTCTTGCCATTTTGTTGTCAGTGATTGGTTCTCATCTCTCCCGTGTACCTGGCTTGTGTCTCTGGATCTCCACTGTTCCTGGTGGCCCATGGCCTGAGTGCATGTTCTGCAGGTACACAACCCCCCCTCCAGGTAAAAACAGAGACCCTAAGGCAGGTTTCTTGCTCCCCTGAACCAATCAGGAGGGGGTGCACTTCCTGAGCATGTGGCCCAGATCTCTCTACCCCCAGGCTTCTCGGAGAGCCATCTCACCAGGCCTGTGTCCCTGGATCTCTGCTGTTCTTCTGGCAGATGGCCTGAGCTCTTGTTCTGCACACAGTGGCTGCCAGGTGGAAACAGGGACCCTAAGGCAGGATACCTGCTCTCCTGAACCGATCAGGGTGGGGGAGGCGCACTTTCCGTGCGCTTGGCACAGACCTCTCTGCACCCTGGCTAATCAGAGTGCTGTCTCACCAGTCCTGTGTCCCTGCATCGCCACTGTTCCTGGTGGCAGATGGTCTGAGCACCTGTTCTGCACCCATGGGCCAGATTTACGAACAGAATCTCAGTTCCATGTTATTGTCTTACAGGGCTTTTTAAGCCTGAGGTTTACAAACATCTATACCAAGTTATTTTACCAATCTGGATTTAGGGATAAGGTTATTTCCTTAGAAACATGTCTCTGTTATCCACTTATCCTACTCCCATTAGTTAGGGTATTTAACTGTGGTAGGGTACTTGCCTTGTCTTTTATTTATCTCATAACTTGTATATCAGGATGGAACTCATTTTGTCTAACATTCATGTCTTATTTTGCTAACTATTTTGTCATTGCATACATATATGTCTCTATCTGCCAAGTAGAATATCAATTTCCAGGGAGGTCTTGAGAACTTAAACTTTACCACTACCCAAAATGAAAGTGTTATTCTAAATAGTTTCTTATCTTGGTACAGAAATTGCTCTTAAGTTGGGGTCCATTCCAGGGACTAGCTTATAAAAACAAATATCATAAAAGCTTATATACAAATACAGGAAGAGCTGCTGGCCAGGAATATTTTAAATAACAATAAACGCCATTCTACTGACCCTATTATGATTGGTTTACAAGGGCACAGGGCATGAGAGAATATTTAATCAATTTGGACATGATAAAATTTCCTAGTAATAGCAGAAACCTATGAGAAAGTTTCCTTATAATGGCAGTCTGAGCAGGTAACAGTTACCTAGGCTTTAATATTTTATTTTGGTCATAACATTTATGCTGGCCTTAACATGGTCTGCAGAACAATACCCATTTTTCAAAGATATAACAACTCGGCTCTGACTCCTCAGTGTCTATTCAACCACGATAAGTTAAGCCATCAATGAAGTTAGAGCCTTCAAGATGGAATCAAATGCCTCTGAACACTACGGTATTGAGAACCAATCCTTCAATCCTGGAGTATACAGGGCACTTTACATCGTTAAATTACTTTACATCATAGCTTACAAATATTTCTCATCTTATTGAGTTTGTAAGTTAGAGAAATGAGGAGTGAGGTGTCATAAATTAAAAGAATATCTCACTTTTTACATTCCGTATAATGTTGTCGACCCTTAGAGAACTCACCTATCCTGTAGGATAATGGTAGATTTTATTTTGAAATATTTATGTAAATAAATGATAAAATATGTCAAATGTAAAACATGTAAATTAAGCATTGTGAAATACTAAAAACAAGTTTTTTTAAAAAATATAAACATCATAAATGGATTATTTTCTGTTAAGCTATTAGTGAATTGAAAAGTGACTTGACTGAACATGTGATCAGAAAATTTAAATAATAAAATTAAATATTCTTTATTATATTTTGATTTTGGCATTTTCCATATAGTGAAATATTAAAGAATCTTTCATGGTACTAAATGATTTAAAATTAACAATCAAAATTGCAATTCTCTTTTACTCAGAAAGCACAATTCTTTTGTTGGTACTCTTGTGATAGGTATGTTATAATTAAATAATATGAAACAGACACTTCTGGACAAAAGCCAGAGCCAGTTCAGTTTCATCAGGACTGGTGGCCTGCCGGATATTACTGAGTACCAGGAGCCACAGAAGCACTATCACTCCGAGACCACAGGTGAGTCCACATACCCTCTACATAGTTATCAAAGAGAGACCACCTAGAACTCTCAGAGCACAGGAAGCACTGCTGCCTAAGAACAGATACTTCAGATTCAAAACCAGAGCCACACACAAAAATCAAAAAGATTCTAACCTAAAACATTCATGAAATTCAGGACACAATTTAAACACCAAACCTAAGGATAATAGGTGTAGAAGAGAGCAAAGACTCCCATCTAAAAGGCCCACAAAATATCTTAAACAAAATCATAGAAAAAAACTTGCTTACCATTTAGAACAAGATAGCCAGTCATCAGAACTTGGGATCTGCCTCCCAGAACAGTTGAACAAGCAGTTTTTCCGCCTGGACCAAAGGTGAGCCTGACACACAGGCTGGCCAGCTATCCGGTCAGGGTACACCAGGCATTCTCAGAGAACAGGGAGCCTGGTGCTCTCTGAGAAAGTGTCCTTTACAACCCAGAGAGTCAGGTGGATCTCCTTCATTGGAACTCAGGATTTACCCACAGAAGGCTGAGCTCCCAGAACAGCCTCACAAGAGCTCTCACACCTGAGCCCACAGAGACAGAACTGAGTCATTTTCATCAGAAATCACTACCTGCTCACAAAGAGCCAAACACCCAGGAGCAATCTCCCTCCTGAGCCCAAGGTCCACCATACCCACAGGAGAGACAAGCACCAGTCAGAAACAACAAGATCACCAACAATCACAGACAATGAAACAGCAAGAGGAAAGCACAAGAAACCAAGCAATAGAAACCAAAACAACCTGGCAACATCAGAACCCAGTTCTCCCACCACAGCAAGTAGTGGATTTCTCAACACACCAGGAAAAAAAATTTAGACTTAAAATCATACTTCATTATGATGATGGAGATCTTTGAGAAGCACTTGAATAACTCCCTTAAACAATTACAGAAGAACCAGGAGAAATCACTCAAAGAACTATAGGAAAACACAACCAAACAGGTTTAGGAATTAAAATGGAAATAGAAACAATAAAGAATTCACAAAAAGAGACAACCCTGGAGATATAAAACCTAAGAAAGAAAAAATCAGGAATCACCGATGCAAGCATCAACAACAGACAACCAAAGATGGAAGAGAAGATCTCAGGGGCAGAATACAACATAGAAAACATAAACAAAACAGTCAGAGAAGATGCAAAACCATTAAGCTCCTACCTCAAAATGTGCAGGATATATAGGACATCCAAGATACAACCAGAAAACCAAGTCTAAAAATACTAGGCATAGAAAATTAAAAGGCACAGTAAATATCTTCAACAAAATAATAGAATAAAACTTTCCTACCCTTAAGAACAAGATGACTATGAACATACAAGAAGCCTACAAAACTCTGAATAGATTGAACCAGAATAGAAATTCTTCCAGACTCATAATAGTCAAAACACAAATGTTCAAAAAAAAAAAAAAAAAACTAAAAGCTCCAGGTAACATATAAAGGAATACCAATCAGAATTACACCAGACTTCTCAACAGAGACTATGACGGTAGAAGATCATAGACAGACATCATACAGACTCTAAGAGAACACAAATGCCAGCTCAGGTTACTATATCCAGCAAAACACTAAATTACTATAGATGGAGAGACCAAGATATTCCAGGAAAAAACCAAATTCACACAATATCTGACCACAAATTCAGTGCCACAAAGAATAAAAGATGGAAAATCCAACACAAGGAGGGAAAGTACACTTTAGGGAAAGGAAGAAAATAGTCATGCAAGAAAATCAAAAGAAGAAAAGCACACAAACATAATTCTACCTCTAACCAAAAACAAAAAAAAAAAAAAAAAAACAAAAACAAAAACAAAAAACAAAAAACAAAAAAAAAAAAAAACCCAGGAAACAACAATAACTATTCTTTAATATCTCTTAATATCAAGGACTCAATTCCCCAATAAAGAGACATAAATTATCAGATTGGATAAATAAACAGGATCTAGCATTTTGCTGCATACATGAAACTCATCACAGAGACAAAAGTAGACACTACCTCAGAAAAAAGGCTGGGGGAAAAAGCTTCTAAGCAAATGGTCCCAAGAAACAAGCCAGAGTAGCCATTCTAATATCAAATAAAATATATTTTCAACTAATAAAACCCACCACAGCTCCCAGAGTCTAAAACACCAACCACTGAGTTCGCATAAAAAGACCAATAGCCCCAGATGCATATGCAGCAGAGGATAGCATTCTCTGGCATCAATGTGAGGAGAGACCTTCGGTCCAGGGAGGGCTCTTTTTCCCAGTGTGGGGAATGCCAAAGTGCTGAGGTGGAAGATAGTGGTTGGTAGAGGGAGCACCTTCATAGAGGCAATGGGAGGGGGAGGGAGGATGGGACTGGGGAGGGGAATAACATCTGAAATGTAAACAGAGAATATCCAGTGGGGGAAAAATAATTAAATAATGTTCACATGAAAGTTCAGTTTATCTAAACTATTGATGATAACTGATAACAACATTTTTCACGAATTTCTTCCTAAATATTATGTCATTGAGAATACTAAGATTATGGTTTCCTAGACTTTAAAACTTTATGTATATTGATCAAGTTGTTCTTCATCTGACCTCACTTTAAATTATTCAGTTAAATTAGTCACAGAAAAGTAAAAAGTGAGCTCAAAAGAAAATTTCCTGGGCCAAGTCATAAAGTAAATCCTTGTAGATAGATTATGTCAAAGATTCCCAGTGTTAAAGTTATTGGTTTGATGAATAGTTGGAGTGCAAAATTAAAATTGGGGACCATTTTTCTTAGGGAAGCAGAATTCATATGGGACTACAATTAGAAGACAGTTGAAACTTAATGTCACAGTTAAAACTTTGATTTTGTCTTACATTAACAATAACTTTCTACACTAAGTCATAACCCCAAGATTTCAAAATGTTCTCTTTCTCATTTTTATTATACTAATCATAAAAATAGAAATTATTATATAAATATAATAAAACTGTGCTTTTGTTATATTCTATTTTTCACTCATAGTTTGAAAATGAACAAAGATAAGGCCTAACAATTATGAATATATGAGGGGTTAGTGTTACATCAGCATTGCTTTATGTTCAGTAATGTTATGATTAAATGTGTTTTCTATAATTCTTCTCAGTTACTTAACTGTAACCACATAAGCATACCCCTTACATGATAATTTATGATGGAGGATTTGCAGGCAGCTTTATAAATATTAGCTTTTTAATCTTCATAACTTGCTTTGCGGGCTTAATGTGGGAACTAGTAGCATTTATGATTTATATCTAGAGAAAATGAAATAGGCAGGTGAGATTATTTATTTGTAAGAGATATTGACTGAACTGGGAATGAAGCCAGCACACTGGAGTATTGTTTATGCTCTAGTCTTGTATCTTGGTTATAGAATGTAATGAGTCATAATTTTAATTGAGTTACAGTGTCACAGCAAATTATCTGACATTTGACATCCTGTCAAATAGAAATGCATGCCTACTATTCTGCAGTCATTGAGGCTAACAGTGTTATCTCTACTTTACTATAGATTGACAGCTTTCAGAAGTAACCCTAGTAAGCTGAAATACTAAGTATTTCACTGTGTAATATCATTATGTAAATTTTGCTTCATTATAATCATTAGAGAATGTATAATCATACTGTCTTATATACAAACTATTAAATTAACCAGCTGTGGTTCAGAATACTAGGACCCAGAAAGATTGTGTTGGACTATAGGTTCTTGGATATCCTTACATTTTGTTAAACATACAAATGATTCTTCATAGCTCAAGAATCAATTCACAGAAAGATATTGATCAGAAAAATATGGATCTACTAGTAGTCATCAGTTTGTATCATGAGACTCATATCCGGGTATAACAACAGGTGTACATTCTTGTACATGAGGCAGTTCTTGTACATGAGGGTTAGATTAAGGAATAAACCATAACTTATTCAAACTATAGATTTAATCAGTCTTAAAAGATACAGAATGAGGCAGATGTAAATATTAGAAAGAACCAGATACTAATTTCATATGCATATTATAGCAAGATGACTTATCAAAAAATAGAGGCCAGCTTCTTTTTCTTCTGTCATTTGGCCTAATGAATAATTTATATAAGAACTTACTTTTTTTGTTTTAGTGAATTTTGATACATTAATGAGATACAGTTTGTAGCATCCAGATCTGATATTCCTGTATGGTACATGTATAGTTGCTTTATGGGATTGTAGTTGTGGACAGTCCTGTGCCTCTGGAGATGAGAGTGTGAAAATTCTTCTGAAAGAACTATAAAAATTCAATACTAACAAAATTTCTTTTTCCTCAGGAAACCTTCAGATTCACTTTTTAGGTCTTTTGCTCATCAGCTTTGTCCACTCAGATCATTCAAGATAATCACCTTAAAGTTAACAAATGACAAGTTTTGTCTATCTACAAAATATCTTCACAGAAATAATGTTGGATGCTTAGTCAAATGACCATATACAAGAGACTAGCTAAAGGGACACATAAACTTAATTATCAATGCTTCCTAAAATCAAATGCAAAACACAGATTAATAAAACTAAGATGCATATGTTTTCTATTCGCTATTGAGATAAATGTGAACAAGAATATTATAGTTGTATGGAGCAGTACGTTTGCTTATAATGACAATCACCTTGTGTCAGATGCAATCTAGGGTGATGACCCCAACAATTTACAGAGAAAGTGAAAAACTCTCATATCTGGAGATGGCCAGAGGTTTCCCTGAGAGTCCCTCAGTCACACTTTGATCCACGACTACCGTATTTATGATACTTTTATGGTCAGCTGTCATAGGAGCAGCCCAGGTGGAATATGGTAACACCGAAATATATTGCTTCTAACTTATAACCTTTCATCCCCTGTCTCCATAGGCTCATGCTTATCTAATAACGCTAAATTCTTTCACAACACATGTAAGTGTCTGCAACATTTTAAAAAGTCTGGAATCCAAGTTACTTCTGAGACCCAAGGCAATCACTTAGCTATAACAGACACCAGGAAGAAGTAACCAGGGACTTTCTGATATTGCTCTTAACCCCATATTCTCTACTTGATAAGACAAACACTATTGTTGTAGGTGCATATGTTATTTGGAAGGAACTGGGGGTGCACCTCCCTCCATTAGGAATCTTGGCACTACTTACAGGAAGGCATATAATTGCTTCCGTATGCTGGTGGCTTTAAACTTCACATTATATGATGCACGATAGGAACAATTTACACCATGTAATATATTTCCATCGTTTCAATGTAGATAACTTGGTATAATGTGATGGTTCTCACTAGATTACTAAGGAAGGTAAACTCATACATATGGCATATTAATTTCTTTCACAGTACTATTTTGAAGGTGAAAGTCCATTGTCATCATTTTTTTCTAAGTAGTTGATTCATATCCTTGTGAGGTGGGACCTGACAGTATACTCAATATAAGTCTGTGATCCTGATTTATTGTATAAATATCAAGAGATACGAGATATTATCCTTAGCAATAGGAAACCAATAATGGTGGTTATTTTTTCATAGAACAAATTTTTATTGTCCGTTCACAATGTTCAGTTGGCACAGTGGCTTATTATCTTTTGTCTATTGTCTTATTCAGGGTTTGTATTTCTTCACAGACATCATGACCAAGAACCAAGTTGGGAAGAAAGGGTTTGTTCAGCTTACAATTCCATATTGCTGTTCATCAACAAGGGAATTCAGTACAGGAACTCACGCAGGGCAGGAGCTTGGAGGCAGAAGCTGATGAAGAGGACATGAAGGGCTCTGCTTACTCAATTGCTTGGCTTGGCTTGCTCTGCTTACATTCTTAAAGAACCCAGGACTGCCAGCCCAGCGATGGCACCATTCACAATTGGTAGTTCCCTCCCCCTTTGATAACTAATTGAGAAGATGCCATTCATCTAAATCAGGATGTCCTCAAGGAATGTTCTTTTTTCTGTGGTAACTCCAGTTTGTGTCAAGTGGACACACAAAACCAGCCAGTACATATATCAAATGTGCTATTCCAAGATGTTCTCATTCTATAGCCATTCTTTCAGGACAATCCACATCCACGTTATCTAGACCTCATTAACATGATCATATTGTGTTTCACTAGGCTTATAACCAACATGAATACTTTGAAGAGATAGATTATATTAAAGATGCAATCTACCAATAACCACTATTGGAATGGCAACAAAAACAGTTTTATAGTTAATAAACAAATAACTGTAGGTTTACATTTCTATGTAAAAAGAACTTTTAGACATTGATGTCATTCATTTGAACAATGGCAAATGTTCAAAGACTAAATTATACTAAACTTATGTTTTAATAGGATATATTTTATGTACATTTCAAATCTTATCTCCTCTCCCCATTTCCTCTCCACAAGCCCCCTATCTCATCCCTTTCTCCCTGCTTCTATGAGGGTGCTCCCTCACCCATCCTTTCCCTTTCTTCCTCCCACCCTGACATTCCCCTTCACTGGGCATCAAGCCTTGGCAGAAAAAAGCTGCTCCAGAACGCTGAGGAGTAGAACTTCGCCAACATGACTTTTAAGACAAAATTGCCTTGAAACCAAAACCAGGCAAACACAAACACATTATATAAAAATTATTTAGATCACTGTCATTGAAGGATATATATATATATATATATATATATATATATATATATATATATATATATATATATGAAGCTTTTCTAAACTATTTATTTGAAGATATAATCTAAGCATGTATACAATATTAAAGGTTTACACTCACATAGAGCATATTGTAAGAATGTGATTTTAGTTAGATACTAAAATGACAACCAATGTCATAACCCTAAACTTAGGCATTAAAGAAAAGATAAACAATGTACTTGACAAAATCAAACACCAATTTATGATTAAACAAACAAACAAACAAAAAACTTTCTGTAACTCAGTAAACTTTATAATTTATTCAGTCTTTTATGGGGTATTTTACAACCATTATATTTGATAGTGCAAAACAGAAAGCATAGATAAAAAAGAAAGATAGGATCCATTCTCAATAATCAGGTTTCATTTCTTTTAAGGTTTATTCAATATGGGAGGCAGATTAGCAGAGCTGTTTAGAGAATGCAGGGGATCTGAGAGATGGAACACCTACTTGGCCGATAGAGCTAACATGGGATGGACTTTGAAGGATACAGCCTGGTCCTTCTTCCAACTTCCAGTCCCACATCTGTTTCCTCATCCACTTAGACAGAGGAAGCTGTTCTCTAGAAAGTACTACCTGGAACATAGCTGCTCAGGATAGAGTTCATCCTCTAAAACTGTCAATCAGAAACAGAGTGATCCACACATCAGCATTTTATCTCAAATTTAAGCACTCTTCTAAATATCTTTCTACTGTAACTCTTACTTCCTGTATGTAATAACCCCAACTTCTTGTTAAACTATATAAAATGAAGCTGCCTCCCTGTCTCTTTGTTCAACTATGTATGATAAAACATACAGGATGCTGAGGAGTCTCTTTTCCATCAGAGAGCCTAGTCCTCTAGATTCCAGATTTTCTCTCACTATGACTCTATGTCTCTTTTTTCTTTTTTCTCTCTACTCTAGTCTGATCTGATATTTCCCTAGAGCTGTGGTGCACACAGCACCAGTATACTCAACTTTTATTTTCCTACTGTAATCTCAAGTGTGTGTGTGTGTGTGTGTGTGTGTGTGTGTGTGTGTGTGTTGGGGAAAAACACATTATTATGAATATATATATATATATAATAACACACATAACTGCTTTATGATACACTGTGTGCACTGTCCAGCATTAATGCTACTTTCATGAACACATCCTGTCCTCTCTGTGAAGAACTTTCCTTCTCTGAGTTCCATTGTTGCTAACATATATTTGTGTTAGTGGAAAGTAAGATGTACTGGTGTTCTCTCAGGTATATAGTATGATAACCTCATAATATAGTAAAACTTTATTAATGAGCAAACCCACTAGATTTAGTTCCTGGATCATAAACATCAATAGAATTATTTCCATAAGAAGACCTCAGGTCCAGCTGGTACATTTTCTTTTGCTGGAGGGACTGTGCTGTGCTGCAGCTCAGTCTTTCTGTTACAGGTCCAATTCTCTGGGGGGGGGGGACTGAATTCTAGATTCTAAAGGGGGAATATTTAGAGGAAAAAGGAATTATTGCTCTAACTGGGGAAGGAAGCTATTTCTGAACAATTACGGAATCTGGCTTAGCGAATCTGGAATGTAGACTTCATAGTTTTTGCTCCGTTTCTCCTGTCAGCTTGCTTCTGACTTTCATGAACATATCACGTGGGGTACAATAAATGCTTAATTTAGTTTTAGTTCAGTTACTGGCAATCGTCGACTCTTGCTGCCAGATAATTACTCCTAGATGTCTTAGTCCTCTCTTTTGTTATTAAATGTGGAATTTTGTGTTAGTGTCCAGTATATATCCTATTAGTGATTTTACTAGTTCCAATGGGAAAATAATACATTAGTTCCTTGTCTTGTTGTTGTGACAAGATCCATATCAAGCATAACTTAAGAAGCAAACGATCTATCTTGGCTCACAGGTAGAGGACGTCAGCCATCATGGCATGGGTCATAATGGCAGGAGATTGCAGCAGATGGTCATACTGTATCAACAATCAAGGAGCAGAAAGAGAATAATGCTTGTGGTCATCTCATTTACCCTTTTCACTCAGTCTGGTATTTCTAGGAAGAGTATCACCCATGTTTAAGGTGAAGTGTCCCACTCAGATCAACCTAACCTAGTTAATCCGTAACTGTCATATTTACCTACATTTCCATAGTGACTCTAAACTGTGTTAAATATATCATCAATGCTAAACATTATACTTGTATATCCATAGATATTTTATAGGATGAACACTGAAACTGAACCAGTGAAATCCTATCAATGCATCAAGCAATTGCTTTTCTTTGGTTCAGAATGAACATGCAAAATATAACGTAAAGGATAACATACCTGGATGCTTGTGACAATAAGTTTGGAAATATCCATGGATCCTGGTGGAGTGGTCAGTGGGTTCACACTAAAGACAATGACTACCCCTACCGCATCTTTATTCAATGAAGTGATAAATTGGTGCTATTCTGAAAGCTATATTGCTTAACATACATTACCAAAAAGCGACACTACACTACCTATTTAACATACCACATTCAGGCATGGGAAAGAACAATGCTTGTTGTTACTTATTTCATAATGGAATGGCAGATATGAGTTTATGAAAACTTAGGATAAGATGGCATCTAATATTAAGGGTCAAGAATGTTGACCACCTCTTAATTTAGAAGGGGTGGAAACACATGTGATAAGTTCTCAAGGTAAGTTTGCCAGAACCTCATCTTTGCACATTAGAGTAAATTAGCTGTTGAAAATCTTGACACTAATTATTGATATAAATAATTTCTTTCACTCAAAAGTGTTTGAGTGAAACTGGAAACTGGAGTAAGCTCTGGCCATGGATGCTGTGAAAAGGACCCATCAATTTCCACAGCACACACCAGCTCTACAACATGTAGAGCCTACTATCTGGCTGACTGTATGTTCCACTTTTATAGTTGTCTTGATGAGTAGCAATCTTAGATAGCTGCTTTGTGAATAGCACAACACTTTCCTGGATGAAAAGGCCTCTATAGCAGGTGGAATGGGAAAGTGGCTGCCATCTATCTGATCCAACTTTGCAGTTGAATTTAGCAAGCCAGGGGTTTTTATCAACACACTGTGGAGTTCCTTATTCTATAAATAAATTTCCTAGAGGCCGTGTTATTTGCAAGTATTTAATTGGTAGGATTCATTCCCAGACTTTGGTGCAAGGGTTTTGCCATTTCTTATCATAGAAATAAGGGGCACCATCTCTTCTTGAAACTCATCAAAAATTTCCTTCTCTCTTTATTCAGCAAATACTTTCTTAGTCATTAAGACAATCTTCCCACAGCTCTAGAACTATGGCTACTTTATGCTGCCTTGCAAGATTCACAGGTATTTCCCAACAAAACCCTCCTCTAATAGTTAGTAAACTATAAGCTTCAAGCATTATAATGGGGGAGGGGGTTGCAGATTTTATCTTTCTTTGGTAGGTCTTAAGTTACATTCAGCCTGCTTTTCTTAGCCCTACCTGCTAGAAGCTGCTTTCTACTTCTGATCCACAGTAGCTACATACTGTCCCACTGATTGGAACACTATAATCTCAGGTTCAATGAGGAAACTCATTTTAGGCTCTCAGCTTCTATATTGTCTTTTTCCTCTTTGCTGCTCTAATTGGTTTTTCTGATTTTTTAAAGTCCCCTCCCCATATTTTTTTTTCTAAGATAGGGTTTCTCTTTGTAGTCTTGTTAACCCAAATCCTTATTCTGTAGACCAGGCTGGCCTAGAACTCAGAGGACTGTCTTCCTCTACCTCACTAGTTCTGGAATTAAAGGCATGTATTCCACCACACCCAGCTCTTGAACTCAGTTCTTGATTATTATAGTTGAAAACTGTGGTAGTTTGAATAGAAACGTTCCCACTCATGTGAATGCTTGCCTCATAGGGAGGTATGGCTTATTTGGAGTAGGTGTGGCTTGTTGGAAGAAGTATGTTATAGTGAGTGCAGGCTTGAGGTCTTAGATATTCAAACTACACTGAGGATGTAGTTTGATATTCAAACTACAGGCAGCAGTCTTCTGCTGCCTGTGGATCAAGATGTAGAAATCTCAACTCCATCTCCTAGACAGAACCTAAGTGTGGTCATGTTGTTCACTATGACCATAATGGACTTAACCTCTGATACTGTAATTAAATGCTTTCTTTTATAAAATTTTCATTTTCATAGTGTGTCTTCTCTACTAAGACAACAACAGAGGATGACAATCAGTCAACATCTGAGAAATGTAGTTTCAGCTGGATTTCCCCTTTGATACAGACTGGGAAATAAAATGAGAAGCAGGTAGACTGTTCTACTGAGCACCAGAGGACATACCTAACATAACCAACACACAGATTTGTTGACATGTCTAACAAAACCAGTGTCAATGATCTCATCACCTTTGGCAGGATGCATGCCTTCTCCTATTGCTTTGCCTTTTATTTTATTCAATAAATTAGTCTTTAAATAAACACAACTAGCTAATTAAAATTTACATATTGATAAGAAATTAATATTTTTTTCTAGTGATGAAATATTTGCCTTGTTGGCCAGGCCTTCTGGAATCATTAACTCGGTTACGACGATGCCTTTATTGGAAATGTCTGGTTCCACACAATCTGATGGAAAATGTGTTCAATAGCCGTGTGTTAGTGCCTGTCAGCCTATAGTCTTCTCTCTCAGACTTCTCATCAATTATAGTGTGAGAAAAGTCCATTTTTTCCTTTTTCTTTTTTATAAGGAAGAAATCATAAGCAGTATTTTTCTATTCTGAAAATCAAATCCAGAGAGAAACGTATGTTTCTAGTATTTATGGAAGACTGGATTCAATAACTGACATAAGGACTCCAGTCTTTGCTTAGCTTTGCTTCTAACATTTCAATATTTTAAAATACCTTAGAGTCAACATCGAAAACCTTTGCTTCTGTCTCTTATTTCATTTCCTCTAAAAGTCTACTTGTTTTACCATTTTTTTATCTTAAAGATTAAGGCTTTAGGATACCTTTCTTCATTCTGTATTTCACTGTTTGAAGGAATTACTCGATTTTTCCAGTAAATTAAGCACTACTAGAAAGCTGGTATTTTTGATAAGTGCACAGCTTTTATAGTAATTGTTCAGAGCACTGTGAGAGGAACATTATTCGAAGTAATACTTTTAGAATATTGTGACAGAACAAGATCAACGAACAAAGAAAAATATATTGTTTTCTATTTCCAGATAACAAAAGCCACAACAAAGATGGTATCACTTACGGTAGTGTTATTTAAAGAGATTTGGTCTTGCTTTTTAAACAAAGTCTGCATGTTGACAAATATCAGAGAATAAAAATGTAATGGCTACTAGATATAACTGACAAAATTACTCAAATTTGTATAGAATAAAGAAGATGAATTTCTTTGATAATGTAGGTAAAATGTGATTATCACTGAGATGCAAATTTAAGGCACAATATTCACACACATTTTGGTGATTAAAAATGACTACTTATTAAATGAGAACCAATGCAGAAAAATGATTAGGAAAATGGCTCTCTTATGTTTGTACCTATATTAATATGCAATTACCCATGTCAGATTGTTAGAAATGTTTAAGTACTAATACTTTAAAATGTTAAATTTACTACTGATATTTTGTTAACTGATAAGGTATTTAAAAGAACATGCTTGAATTTATTTTATAAATCAAGGATAAACAGTTAACATTAAAATACCTGATTTTGCTGCCAAATGTCTTCAGGGCAGCCCTTTCTTATTTGGGCTTATGCTTACCTCTTTAAAACACAAATAACTCTTCAGTTTTTGGGTATTACTGAAACATTTACTTTATGAGAGAGATGGAGCATGACTGAAATCATAAGAAAATTACAGCATTAAAAACTAAAACAAACAAAAAGCAAACAACAACCTTTTACTATGATTATGTAAAGACTTACCAATATGGCTGGGGGGGGGGGGTGGGGACTATTCAGTGGAAGTACCTGCTAGTTGTACATGAAACTCTAGTGAGTATGAGTTTAGTTGTCACTTGTACTGGGGCAGGCTATTTGAATGTTTCCTAGAGTCATCAACTCTCATAGAAATATTCTTTCACCCTGCTACTATATATTTAAAAAACATAATTAACTCATATATTTGGGTAGAAATAAAGAAATACTATTACTTTGAATATGAAACTACTACTTATATATCTGCAGCATTAACTCTAGTAATTAATTACTAGAACTATTTATAATTTTTTCAATTTTAGTTGTCTCTCTTAATCACTTTATATATTCTCTTCTCAGTATTTTAAAATTTGTATGTATTTTATGTCTCTTAACTCATTTAAAACTTTGCTTTCTAAATATTTACTTTTAATTTCATATGTATGAGTTTTGCTTGAATGTATGAACAGCATGTAAATACAGGGCAAATGGAGGCTGTCTTAGTCAGGGTTTCTATTATTGCACAAATAACTTACTGTCTACATTAACCAATAGAAGTCAGGACTGGAAGTCAAGCAGGTCAAAAAGTAGGAGCTGATTCAGAGGCCATGGAGGAATGTTACTTGTTTGCTTCCCCTGGCTTGCTCAGCTTGTTTTCTTATAGAACCTAGGTCTACCAGCCCAGGGGTGGCACCACCCACAAGGGGCTGGACTGTACTCCCTTGATCTCTAGTTGATCTCTAGTTGATCTCTAGTTGAGAAAATGCATTACAGCTAGATCTCATGGAGGCATTTCCTCAACTGAGACTCCTTCTTTTCTTTTCTTTTCTTTTTTTTTTTTTTTTTGTAATAACTCCAGCTTGTGTTAAGATGACACATAAAACCAGCCAGTACAGAGGCCATTTAGGAGTGAGTGTACCAAGTTAGCACGTATTTTATAGTGTCTGGTTGTGGATATTTGTACTTAATCCCCTCTAGCCTACTTTCTTTCAGAACACAAGACCATTAGTTCATGGATGACCCCATTCACAGTGGTCCAGGTCTCTGCTATTGATCACTCATTGAGAAAATGCCTTATAGCTGGATTTCATGGAGGCATTTCCTCAGCTGAGGCTCTTTCCTCTCTGATTATTCTATCTTGTGTCAAATTGACACACAAAACTACCCAGTACAGTAGCAGACATTAGGTTGGTTTGTACCTGTATCCATGACCTATCCAGTTTCTGGGTCTTGCAGTGTCTTGGATGGAGTCTATCTCATGGTTTGGCTCTAAAAGCAGTCAGATTGATTATGTTACTGCCACTGAGTTTTAGTCACTATTGCACCAGTATGGTAGATTGCAGGGTTTGTTGCTGGGTCAATGTTTGCCCTTCTCTATTTGTAGCATGGAACATACCATCCAGTATTGTGAAAACTAGTAGGAAAAGACTATTTGAGCACTAGCTTCATTTATCTATTTTCATTGATTTGGTTAGGTCTTGTCTTTAGCAATAGGTTGTTACAATTAATTTTTACAGAGACCCCAACAGCCGTTTTTTAGGATTTCCATGGGGACCTTTTGGCCAGGATTTGTTGTAACCCAATCTTGGAAATAAAGTGTTTTTTTTTTTTTTTTCTTTTTTTGTAACAGGAGATGTCTAGTTGGAGTTTTTGCCTGCTCTATTATTTGCTGATTCAATTTCAAGTTACCTCATATACAGAAATATTTTAAAAAAGCATCTACAGTATTAGGTTTCCCCCCTCAATTGACCTGGAGTAGTTGTTCTCACTCCTAAGCCCAGACGTGAGACCCCACATTCTTCCCACTGACTGTCCAAAAAGAGACCCACCAGGAACTCAAAGGGCACAGGAATCACAGGGTTGCTTGGGGCTGAACCCTTCTGGTCTCCATCTATGCCCAGATCTGGGGCTGTCCCACTGTCATCAGGACAAAAACCTGCCCTCAGAGGGCTAATCTCACAGGAGTGCTCTTACTCCTAAGCACACAGGTGAGACACCACTTTCTCTCCACTGACTGTCCAAAGAGATATCTACCAAGAACTCACAGGGCACTGGAATCACAGGGCTGCCTGAGACTTGGATCCTACTGGTCTCCATCTGTGCCAAGAGCTGGGACTGCCCCCCCATTGGGACCCAAAACCTGCCAGCACAGAGCTTATCTCCCAGGAGCAATCTCACCTGTAAGCCCAAAGGCTCACAGGCCCACAGGAGGAACAAGCTCCAGTCAGAGACAGCAAGACCAACTAACAGCACAGATAACAAGATGACAAGAGACAAAAGCAAGAACACAAGCAATAGAAACCAATACAACCTGGCAACATCAGAACCCAACTCTCCCCCACAGCAAGCAGTAGATAATCCCAGCACACAGGAAAAACAAGACTTGGAATTAAGATCACATCTCATGATGACAATAGAGGACTTTAAGAGGACAAGAATAACTCCCTTAAAGAAATATAGGAGAACAGAGGTAAACAAGTAAAATCCCTTAAAGATGAAACTCAAAAGTTTCTTAAGGAGCTACAGGAAATTACAACCAAACAGGTAAAGGAATTGAACTGGGGAGGTGGAGAGTGGGTGGGAGAGGGGATCAAAAGGGATAACATTTTAATAGTAAATAGAGAGAATATCCAATAAAAAATAATAGCTTACTAAAAAAAGAAAAAAAAAACATTCAGGATAAAAAAATGGAAATAGAAACAATAAAGAAATCACTAACAGATACAAGCCTGTAGATATAATACCTAGGAAAGAGATAAAGAGTCATAGATACAAGCATCCATAACAGAATACGAGAGATAGAATTGGCGATTCTTCAAGTCACCGAAGAAAGAAATTGAAGAAGATCATACAGTATGGAAAGATCTCTCATTGGCCATCTTACCAAAAGCAATCTACAGATTCAATGCAATCTCCATCAAATTTTCAACTCAATTCTCCATATAGTTAAAAAGAGCAATTTGCAAAATTATGTGGAATAAAAAAATCCCCGGATAGCAAAAAATACTTTCAATAATAAAAGAACTTTTGGTGGAGTCAATATCTCTGACCTCAAGCTCTATTACAGAACCATAGTGATAATAACAGTATGGTGTTAGTACAGAGACAGGCAGGTCAATCAGTGTAATTGAACTGAAGACCCGAAATGAACCCACAAACTTATTGTCACTTGATCTTTGACAAAGGAGTTAATACCATCAAGTGAGAAAACAAATAGCATTTTCAACAAATGATGATGGTCCAACTGGCAGGCAGCATGTAGAGAAATGCAAATTGATCCATTATTATCACCTGGTAGAAAGCTCAAGTCCAAGTGTATCAAGGACCTCCACATAAAATCAGATACACTAAAAACTAACAGAAAAGAAAGTGTGGACAGGCCTTTAACACATGGGCGCTTGGAAATATTTCCTAAACAGATCACCAATTGCTTATGTTCTAAGATCAAGAATCAAAAAATGGGACCTAATAAAATTGCAAAGCTTCTGTAAAGCAAAGGACACAGTTATTAGGACCAAATGGTGACCAAGAGAATGTGAAAAGTTATTTGCCAATCTTACATCCAATAGAGGGCTAATATCCAATATATTAAAACAAAAATCTCACTAAGTTTGACTCTACAGAATCAAATGACTCTGCTAAAAGTTTTGGACAGAGCTAAAAAAAATTCTCAACTGAGGAATATGGAATAGCTAAGAACCTATAGAAATGTTCAACATCATTAGTCATCAGGGAAATGAAAATCAAAACAACACTGAAATTCCACCTCACACCAGTCAGTCAAAATGGCTAAGATCAATAACTCAGATGACAGCAGATGCTGTCGAGGATGTGGAGAAAGAGGAACACTCCTCCCTTGTTGGTGGGATTGCAGGCTGGTGCAGCCACTCTGGATATCAGTCTGGAGTTTCCTCAAAAAAAACTGGACATAGTACTACCTGAGGACCCAGGTATACCCATCCTGGACATATCCCCCAAAGTTTCCTCAACATGTAATACATGTTCCACTATTTTTATAGCAGCCTTATTTATAACAGCGAGAATTTGGAAGGAACCCAGATGTCCTTTAACGGAGGAATAGATACAGAAAATGTGGTACATTTACACAATGGAATACTACTCAGCTATTAAAAATAATGACTTCATGAACTTTTCAGCCAAATGAATGAAACTAGAAAATATCATCCTGAGTGAAGGAACCCAGTCTCAAAAGAATACACATAGTATACAGTCACTAATAAGTGGATATTAGCCCCAAAGCTCACATTATCCAAGTTACAATCCACAGACCACATGAAGCTCAAGAAGAAGGAAGACAAAAGTACAAATGTTTTAGACGGTGGAACAAAAATATTCACAGGAGGAAAAATGAAGAGAAAATTTGAAGCAGAGACTGAAGCAAAGGCCATCCATAGATTGTTCCACCCAGAGATCCAGCCCATATACAGTCACCAAACCCAGACAATATTGCTGATGCCAAGAAGTACATACTGACAGGATCCTGATATAGCTGTCTCTTGAGAGGTTTTTCCATATAATGAAAAATACAGAAGCAGATGCTCACATTCAGCCATTTAACTGAGAATGGGGTCCCCAATGAAGGATTTATAGATAGGACTGAAGGAGCTGAAGGTGTATGAAGCCCCATAAGAACAACAATCCAAACCAACACGAGCTCCTAGGGACTAGACTATTAACCAAAGAGTACACATGGATGGACCCATGGCTCCAGAAGCACATGCAGCAGAGAATAGCCTTGTTGGAGATCAATGGGAAGAGATTCCCTTGGTACTTGGAAGGCTCTATATCCCCATATAGAGGAATGTCATGATGAGGACAAAGGAAGGGATCAGGTGGACACCACTGTAATAGTACGGGGAGCAGGGAAGGGATAGAGGATTTATGGAGGGAAAACCTGGAAAGGGAATAATATTTGAAATGTAAATTAAATATTTGCAATAAATAAAGGGAACAAAAATGAATAGCTATAAAGGATGGAAACCTCATAGGAAGACCCACAGTCTCAGTATCCTGGACCCCTGGGAGATCCCAGATACTAAGCCACAAACCAAAGAGCATACAGGGGATAATCTGTGCCTCCCCTGAGCCCCCACATATGTCCAAAGGACTACCTTGTCTAGCCTCAGTGGCAGAGTATTCACCTCAGTGGCAGTGGGTTGGGAGTGGAAACACCCTGTCAAAGGTCAGTGGGTGGGAGGATCATGTGAAGAACTCTTGGAGGGAGGACTGAGAATGGGAGGACTTAGAATGTAAATAAATAATACATTTAATAAAACAAAACCAGAAAAAAATAAATAAAAATATTTAAATGTTACCATTACAAAAAGATTCAGTGTATCTGGTTTTATGTTGAGGTCCTTGATCCACTTGGACTGGGTGACAAATATTGGTCTATTTTTATTTTTCTACATACAGACTGCCAGTTAGCACCATTTATTGAAGATGTTTTCTCTTTTCCATTTTTTTTGTTTCATTTTGTTTTTTGGGTTTTTTTTTTTTTTTTTTTTTTTTTTTTTTTGGATTTTTTGTAAAAGATCAAGCATGTGGTTTTATTTCTGGGTCTTCAGTACCATGTTGTATTATCATGATTGCTCTGTAGCAGAGCTCAAGGTGAATGATAGTGATTCCACCACTATTCTTTTATTGTTGAGAATTGTTTTCTCTATCTTATGTTTTTGTTTGTTTGTTTTTTCAGATGAATTGGAGATTTTTCTCTTTTCTTGTCTTGGAAGAATTATATTGGGATTTTGATGTGGATTATGCTGAATCTGTGGATTACCTGTGGTAAAATGTTCATTTTTACAATGTTAATTCTGCCAATCTATAAGCACGCGTAATTGTTCCATTTTTCTGAGATCTTTGATTTCTTTCTTGAGAGATTTAAAGTTACAGTTATATAAATTTTTCATGTTCTTGGTTATAGTTACACCAAGATATTTTATATTATTTGTGGCTATTGTGTGGGGAGTTAATTCCCTAATTTCCTTTTCAGCATGTTTATCATCTGTACAAAGGAAAGCTACTGATTTATTGAGAAATTTGGGAAGAGTGGACATTCTTGTCCCTGATTTTAGAGGTATTGCTTCAAGTATCTCTTCATTTAATTTGATATTGTTTGTTGGTTTATAGTAAGTTGCTTTTATTATGGTAAGGTCTAGTCCTTGAATTCATGATATTGCCAGTACTTTCTACATGGAGGGGTGTTAAATTTTGTCAGATGCTTTTTCAGTATCTAAGGAGATGACCATGTAATTTTTTTTTTTAGTTTGTTTATATAGTAGATTATCTTAATGGATTTTCATATATTGAAGCAACCTTGCATCCCTGAGATAAAGACTACTTGATCGTGGTCAGTGATGGTTTTGATTTGTTCTTAGATTGAGTTTGTAAGAATTTTATTGAGTACTTTTGTGTTGCTATTCATAAGTGAAATTGGTCTTAAGTTCTCTTCCTTGCTGTGTCCTTGTGTGGTTTATATATTAGAGTAATTGTGGCGTCATAGAATGAATATGGTCATGGTCCTCTGTTTCTATTTTATGGAATCATTTGAGGAATATTGGTATTAGGTCTTCTTTGAAGGTCTGTTAGAATTTAGAACTAAAGCCATCTGGCCCTGGCACTTTGGGGAGGGGTAATCATTTTTTTTAGGAGGCATGTGCCTGCCTGTTTATATAGTTTACCTGCTCTTGATTTAACTTTTCTATGTGGTATCTGTCTAGAAATTGGTCCATTTCATCCAGATCTTTCAGTTTTGCTAAATATCAGCTTCTGTAGTAGGATCTGATGAGTTTTTTTAATTTCTTCAGTTGCTATTTTTATGTCTCCCTTTTCATTTCTGATTTCGTTAATTAGGATACTGCTCTGAGCATTTTAGTTAATTAGGCTAGGGGGCCATCTATTTTGTTGATTCTCTCAAAGAATCAGCTTTTGGTTTTGGTGATTGTTTGTATTGTTCTCTTTCTAGTTGGTTAATTTCTGCTGTGTCAGCTTCTTTTCCTTCTAGAGCTTTTAAGTGTGCTGTTAAGTTGTTAGTGTAGGGCCTTTCCAATTTCTTTATCAGGGATCTTAGTACCGTGAATTTTCCTCTTAGCACTATTTTCTTTGTGTCCCATATATTTGTGTATGATGTGTCATGATTTTCATTGAATTCCAGGAAGTCTTAATTTCTTTTTTTATTTCTTCCCTGACCAATTTATCATTGAGTAAAGAGTTGTTCAGTTTCCATGTGTATGTGGGCTTCCTATTGTTTTATTTTTATTGAAGACCATCCTTATTCCACGGTTATCTGATAGAATGCATGGGGTTATTTCAAACTTCTTGTATCTGTTGAGGTCTGTTTTATGACCAATTATATAGTCAGTTATGAAGAAGGTACCATGAGGTGCTGAGAAGAAGGTGTATTCTTTTGTTTTAGGATGAAATGTTCTGTAGATATCTGTTAAATCCATTTGGTTCATAACCTCTATTAGTTTCACCATATCTCTGATTAATTTCTGTTTCCATGACCTGTCCTTTAGTGAGAGTGGCATGTTGAAGTCTTTCACTACTAGTGTGTGAGGTTCAATGCATACTTTGAGTTTTAGTAACATTTCTTTAATGATTGTTGGTGTGTTTGCCTTTGGGGCATAAATGTTTAGAATTGAGACGTTTTCTTGGTGGATTCTTCATTTAATGACTATGAAGTGAAGTGTCCTGTATTTACACTTGAGATGCTATCCTTTAACTCCTCCCTGCTCTCATCCTCCCTCCCCTTCCATTTGTCATCACAAAGGTGCACTCTCTCCTAATCATCCTCTTCACCCATTGCCTTGTCATTCCCCTATATTGGGAAAACATGCCCTCCCTGGACAAAAAAAAAAAAAAAGCCACTTCTCACATTGATGCCAGACACTGCTATCTTCAGCTACATACACAACAGGATCAATAAGTCTCTCAAAGTGCACACAAAGTTTGGTGTGTTAGTCTATGGGAGTTTTGGAGGGTTTGGTTGGTTGATAATGTTATCTTCCCATGACATTGCAATCCCTTTCAGCTCCTTAGGTCCTTCCTTTAGCAACCTCATTGAGGTCCCTGTTCCTGTTATGTTTGTTTTTCTAGGTGGCATTATGTGCATGTGGTTCTCTTCTTTTGACATTCTTGTGTGATGATTAATATTTTATCCTTTCTTTGGTATAGGTACACTCCTTGTATTAAAGTTTCCTTTCTAGAATCCTCTGTAGGCCTGGATTGGTAGATAGATACTGTTTAAATTTGGTATTGTCTTAGTGATGCTCACATCTGTTGGTCCTGACCTCTTTCCTAGGTTTTCCATTTCCAGGCTTGCCTCCCTTTGTGTTTTCTCCATTGTGTCGACTTCCCCTTTAAGGTCTTGAACCGCTTTATTCAATTCCCTCACCTGTCTGATTGTAATTTCCTGTATTTCTGTCAGGGATTTGTTTCCTCTTTAAGGGCTTCTACCTGGTTACATGTGTTTTCCTGTATTTCTTTCAGTGGTTTATATATTTCTTACAGGACTCTACTATCCTTCTGAGGTTGCATTTTAGAAAGTCAGCTTCCCGATTTTCAGGTGTCTTGGTGTATTCAGTGATTGCTGTGATGGGAGAACTGGGTTCTGATGATGGCCACGTATAATGGCTTTGTTGCTGATGATCTTCTGTTTGCCTCTTGCCATCTGGTTATCCTGGTGTTTGATTGTCTGGGTGTCTCTGTCCGGAACCTGCCTCTCCTGATAGGCCTCTGGCCCTGACTGTAGCAGATGTCCTGTGGTGCCTTCTGACTCTGACTGTGGGATCTTCAGAGAGGCAGAGAAACTGTTGATCTCTTGCCCTGGCTGTATCAGATTCCCTAGGGAGCCTTAAGATTGTCAGGATGTCAAAGGAGGAGCCAAGCTGTTTTCCTGTTTGTAGCTGTTTCTCAGGGAGGCCTAAGGACTGTGCTGTCTGTTGCCCAGTTGTCTTGTGTGCAGAGGAACTCCTAGAATGCCTTCAGTCTGTGGTGTCTTCAGGGGAGCAGACTAGCTGGTAGTCTGCCCTGGCAGAAGGCACTGGAGGGAAGGGGAGTGAAATTTGGGGGGCTATTTTTGGAAGGATTATGGGTACCACAGACCACTGGTCTTCCAGTGGAGGCTCTGGGCCACTTGGAGAGTCCTTACCAGTTGCACTGTGTGCAGAACTCCTGGGATGCCTTCAGACTGTGGTGTCTTCAGGGGAAGAGACAAGACGGTAGTCCTGAAATCAGATTTCTGTCCTTTTAGGTAGATGTTGGCTATGGGCTTGCTCTATATAGAATTTATTTTGTTGAGATATGTTCATTGTTTCCATAGTCTCTACAAGATTTTATAGCGGAGAGGTACTGAAATTTGTCAAGGTTTTTGTTGTTGTTATGTATTTTATGAAGTGATTAAGTGGTTTTTAATTTTTAGTTTATATCTACTATTGGATACAAATTATCAATTTCCATATGTTGAACCATTTTTGGACCTCTGGAATACAGAATACTTTATTGTGGTGGATAATATTTTTAGTGTGCTTTTATAATTGGTGCCTCCCAGAATTGGAGTCTGAAATACAGGGGTATGGAATTGAGGAAAGCTGAACTAGCAGCACTAAGATTGAAAGGAGTCCTTCCAGAATGCAATACACTGAGAGAGAGAGAAGATCAACCTGTGCAAGTAGTTGATTCCTACAGGACTAGGTAGGAGATTCTCATCAAGTCTTTGAATCAGGCTGCATTATGGTTATGTAAATTATACTTCATTTACAATGTATAAGGACCATTCAAAAAAAATCTCTTAAAATCCTGCAGTTCCTTTGGCAGATACAGTATTTATTTATTTTTTTAAGACATCAAGAAAACTGTCTTCAGTGGTGATAAGTGGAAACTGCATAGTTGCAAATTCTCTGTGGCTATAGGATTGCTTTATGGGAGAACTAACTGTTGTTCCCAAGCTCCATGACAGGAGAGCTAGCAGCACAGTTGAGACAATAGAGTAAATGAGCCCACTTTCCCAGGTTCCCCACGGTGCTCTACACGATGGATTGTCTTGGAAAGAAATACTGAAGTGCACAGAAGCACATAGTGTTATCAGTTCAGATTCTACCCGGTCAATACAATGTTGTTAGTTTATTTGAACTGATAGAGGAAAAGAACCAAAGATTTGGAAAGAGTAAAATAATGCAAGAGATTTGACTTAACCAGAACTTCACTTTGTGCAAATGGTGCCCAGAAAAATGACCTTTGTCCTAGGTATGAATAAGTCCTGAAGTGAGCGATTAGTCCTCCGTTCTGTCTCAGTCTCTGTCAGCCTGATAAAGGAGAAAAAAATAATCTCCTGCCTTGAATTTGGTGGCTTCTCTAGGATATTTTGAATTGCCGGACTTGGCAGTTAAACTTCCCACTTCAGAACTGCCTCAATAGTTTTGTTAAATGTACTATGCTTGGAATGCTATTTTGTAGCTGAGCATAGCATTAAAATCTTTGACCGAGGAGGATCTGTTTCAGATAAGTAATCTAGAGGAGCAATTTTATGTATGGCTTTCTGTAGTGAGTAAATCCATTAAGAGATTTCAAGTTGTAAAGTGCATTTTAACCTATTCTGCAGGTATATTAACTTCCTTTAAACAATTAGGCTAAAAAGGTAGCACGGTTAGTAAAGGGTATATGATAAATAGCAGTACAGAATTTATGAAATAACAATAGCATTTGTCCATAAAGCGTTTGTCTCAGGCCAGATCTTCTCTAAGTGCTTAGTATGGAATGAATTATTTCAGGTTCATTATCATGCCATGAAAGAGGTATCATTTCTACTTTAATCATTTTTGAACAAAGGATCAGAAAAAGTATGATACTTGTTGAGAACACACAGCTAACATAAATAATAATTATTGTTGCAGTATATACTAAGAAAAAAAAAAAAGAGAAGAAATGCTTACCTCTTTATCAGCCCTGCGCCTCACTCCATGAGCCCAATTCTAGTTTGGAGCCGTGGGCACCTCTGTAGCCTGATCCAAGCTGCCATCTTTTACACCGCCTGCTGCCTGTTTACCATCTTGTCCCAGGGTGTTTGTTTACCCCAAGTCTCAACACAAACACAACTCTAATGCCCAATAGCTTTTCATACAGGTTTATATATTCAATTCTCAATTCAAAATCTCTCTACACAACAGGGTTACATCAAACAAACAAATATACAAACTGCCCTTCTATATGAGCAATTAGACCTATAAAATCCCTAATGTTCATAGGTACTTAACAGGAATTAAGCCCACAGGGATCTATGGATCTAGCTTGTCTTTCTGGAACTCCGTGTTAGGACTTCTCGCTCCTCCCTGATCATCTGACCTCTCTCCACCTGCCTTACCCTTCCCTGTCACTGGCTCTCCTTTAGTTTTCCAATTAAAATGGGAAGGTTCGGATGAAGTCACCTCATCAGTACTTGACCAGGCAGCCCTTCTTGGGGAAGTGGAATTAACATTAAAATTCGAACAGCTTCAGAACAATCTACAAACTGTGACTTTATATTCAGCACCTTGATGCAGACTTTCCCTTCAATTCTTGTATGTTCTTTTAGACAGTACTGGCTGCTATATAAACAAAAGCAAAAGCTTGCTCTGATCTATTACTTCTCTTCCCCAGAAAACTCATGACAGCTTTTTCCTATTTGAAACAGCTTTCCTTCAAGCAACTGTTTAGAAGCATGCTTCTTCTCTCTGGGGGTCTGTAGCCCGGTGCATGTGTATTTGAAAGATGCTGCACTCACCCGCCTTGAATCAGACAGTGGGAAGATGACAATAGTTGATGAACAGCTCTGGGAGGCGGCCTCATATTCATTCCCATTTTCTTTATTGGCACTCAGTCGCATGATAGAGTTTAACAGTAAGAGAAATTAGCAAACAAGTTCTGTGTGTGTGCCAGAAAAACAGAAAGAGTTGACAGCACAATTTAGAACACCTGAATGTTCTATGGGAATCTATATTAAACATTATATTGACAGTTTCTTTACAGACAAACAAACAAACAAACAAAAACATTTTTCCCCATTCAGACTCAGGGTCAAGGAACAAAAAGTTCTACAGATATCAACCATTCTGGTTTCTCCCAAAATTTAGGAAAAATTTTAAAACAGACTCCTCTCTGCAAATGAAGATTCTTCACCTTAGAATCAGCTCCACCAAAAAAATAAGTGGGGTTAAGACCAGTGTCTACATTAAATGGTAGCCTTCCTTGGCGAAATTTCATTATTAAGAAAAGCAAATTTTGGATCTGGCTTCATTTTGGATCTGGGTTGGGGAAGAGTATATCTAGGTGTCTTGTGAGGTTTGGGAGACTGAATCAAAGTCTTTAGTAACAATGCTAATGGTAAAACACCCATTTCAAACTCTATGTGGCAAAGAAATGAAATACCACCTGCATCAGTGGCTGGGAGAGATGTTCACTGTCTGGTCACTACCGGCTACATAGCAGCCGTGAATGCAGTGCACATGACTACAAAGGTAATACTGACAGCGATACCTCAGGAGTTTCTTTTTCGCCCTTGATTGTTACGATAAAACACCCAACATTTAAGCGCTTTCAGAGACAGAACTGCCACTCATCTCATTTTTATGAATCAGAGTCTTGCCATTTCTCAGTCTGTTTTAAAAATATACTGCTATAAATGAGGGAATCTATGTAAATAAAGGCCAACTACAACTTCCAGAGTGACAGCCAATCAATGCTCCTGCTTCTCTTCACATTTCAGAATATTCTTTCCAGTCATCTGAGACAAAGTTTCATTCTATGTTACAAAATAAATTATTCAAACCAGGTTTGGAGAAAGGAAAAAACATCCTTTTTATTCCTTTGGAAAATCTTTGGTGTGCCAACACAAATATATTTCAATTTTCGGTTATAAAATGAAACCCAATGAGGAATTATTAAATATGTGTACAAAGATTTTTGTATTTTGCATATCTTTTGTTTGTGTAATTTTATTTTATTTAGATACTATAATTATATTCCTTTTTCTTTTTCTTTCTTTTTAAATATCTTCTCATGTGGCTCCTATTCTCGATTTCTTTCAAATTTATATTTTTTCTCAGCACTATTTCTCTTGCTCCCAATATTTCTTAGTTGCCTATAGTTCTTTGTGCAGTTTTGAGGCCTAGGGGCTTCCTCTATTCAATATCAGCATGCTCATGGTTAAGACCATGCTTAGGCAGCCTTACTGATCAAAGTTCATGGATGTAGCTTATCTAACATTTCTAGAAAACACAACATCACAACAAAATTCCTGTTTTGTTGGTTCTTACAGCATCCTGCTTCCTGAAAAGATCCCTGAGCCATTTGGGTATTGAAGCTGTGACTTGAAAATGCAAAGCTGAGAACATGTGGCTTTTGTTTTAATTCATATAAACGAGCCATAACCTTCTCATCCAGCACTCACCCTATCATTTTACCAATTCTTCTTTCTAAACTGTAGATCGCCTATATCCCCTTCTCTATATGAGAAGAAGACAGGTGAGTGTCATAATCCTACGATTCATCCTAGGACTCAGAAACCAGAACTTCTAACCTCAGGGGTTCTACACCTGCCTCTAATTTCATCACCCACTGTGACTGTTGCTCAACACAAAAATAACTCAAGTAGTCTTCATCTGCAATGGAAAAAAAAATGGAATTCTTAAAAAAGAAGCTTACTAGGAGAATTGCAAACATTCTGACATGGCTCCAAGAAAAAAAGGAACTAAAAAGCTATTTTTCAAGTGATTAACATTGATTAATTCACAACTAAGATAATGATTTGCATAATTTCAGAATATATAATTAACTTCAAGATTTGTCTGAGTACTTCAGATATAAAGAGTAAGTGTTTTTTTTTTTAATTTTTATTTTTTTAGGTTTTCTTTCCTTGGTTAATATACTATTTATACTAACTGGCAGTGTCCAGAGCAACACGGATAAGAGACAGAAAATGGAGAATGAAAGGTAAAATCTTTGTTTTGCAAACACATATCTAAGCTATAAACACAGCCCTATCACCTACGATACTGCCTTGAATAAGTTCTTTGATACCTCCCAAACTTTGTTTATTTATAAACTAGATATTAAAAATTCTTCTTCTTCTTTCTTTTTTTTCTTCCTCCTTCTCCTCCTTCTCTTTATCACCATCACAACAGTGGTACATGCCCTGAGTCCGAGCACTCAGGAGACAAAGGTCAGTTCTATATATATCGTTAGACTTAGACCTGCAGAGTTACAAAATGAGACCCGCTTTCTCCAAAAGTAAAGAGAACTGCCAAAAGGTCATAATTATTAAATGACACAATGCAGGTTGTTTTCTCAGCCTATGATTACATAATTAATCATATTCTGACATAATTACTCTCCTGATGATAATAACTTTCAATGAGTTTAACAATGCCTCTACGGGATTGCAAAGACATGCTAAGTTTCACGCACACTCATTCAGCATTACCAATGGTAGGCCAGAGGCAGAATTATGAGATAAGAAAGGCAACTCAAGATCTTGTCTCTCCAGAGTGTGCTCTCATTTCTCACTGTCATATGCAGAGTTATTGTAAGGGTGATATATGAGTAGAAGGTTCCTACAGCTGGTAAACTGTTGACATTTTCTGTTTGGTTGCTTTTTTATATTTGTGCCTACTTTTCTTATATTTTAGCCCAACTATACTCCAGTGCTTCCAGGACCAAATAATGTAGATATAAGTAAAGTGATGAGTAAATTATTATTAACAATGTTATAATTTTTCTTACAGGGAAGGGGATTATGAAATTTAGCTACCCATAAAGATAATAATCAAAAGTAGATTTCTCTGTGAAATATGTCTGATTATATGAAGTTCCTGTCCACTATAGTTGCTCTCCTCTCTTCATGTAAGTGTAGAAGTGAGCCTCATGTGTGGATTCAAACTGTTGATGTATAGTAAGAGATATATTATTTTAGCACTCAACACTGTTAATAGTTTCAAACCAGAATGAAATCCTAGCAATATAGAGGATATTAATCTTTAACCTAAATTTCCAATTTCAAACCAAAGCCAACTGCAAACACACACACACACACACACACACACACACACACACACACACACACAAATGGCTAGAAGTCTGCTAAAAATTAATATACTGTATGGGACTAAGGAGCCTTTCTTTAATCTATGAGCATTTGTAAATTTCAATGAAGTTCAGAAATGCAATCCTTTAAGTAAAAAATGTAGCAATTATAAAATGCACTTTTAAACTGTCATGAAACACATTTTAAATATTCGTTATCTTGGAATTAATGTTGAAAATGCATGAGAACATATGATGATTTATCCTGCCTACATCTTAGGCCTAAAAGCTACTTTATAGTAAAGACAAATGAGGCTCCTTCTTATTTATGATTAAACCTCTGTTTCTCAAGGACTGAGTTAAGCTCCACCTGTAATCTTAACTACAAATGATTCTGTGCTGTTAATTTTAGAAAAAGGCAACCATTTTTTTCAAAACCATCTTGCCACCCTGCCCTTGTATAAAAATTTATCAGTACATTGTTATGACCATGTGGCAATTATGTCTTTGTCTCAGGATGCCATTATAACCAACTTTTTTTATTCTGTTTTGTTGCTCAAACACTGATTCTTTTGCTTGTCAAATTTTTCATTTCGAAGCTCCCTATCCCTGAGCTGTAACACCTTATTATTTTTCAAGTCCAAGCCGGGCAATGCTAACTTATTGAACCCCAGCTTAAATGTAGGCAGACCGTGTAAATGATTTTGTTTAAAGTTTGCATTAATTAATTTGATCATGATAATTTGGATGGGCAATTTTTCTCTTCTCATCTTTGGGATTAACATGTGGCTATCGTATAATGAAAGAGTTATTTCAAGCTTCAATTTTGTCAAACGATCAGAAAAATAAATGTGTTTCTAAAGCCAAAAGCCATGATAGAAAGAAAATGAGAGGCACAGATACAAAGATTTTTTCATAAAACTTCTACAACAACTTCAAGCCTAACTTGAAGTCTACAGGTTACTATGATTCTAAGATGCCCATTGAGTTTATTTACACTCTAGAACTAGAGCATATTTTGGTTCAGTTAGGGACATTTTTCAATACACAGATTGCATAATGAAATTGTTAGGATATTGGTTAATGAAACAAGTATAGGTAATTTAGAAAGAAAAAAAATTAGTGTAAAATTTGTTTCCTTCCACAATTGAAAATTATATCAATTAAATATTTGACACTTCCTTTTTCTATTTTGGTTTTCTTATTCCTGATCTTTCCAAGACTTTTACCATTAAGGAAGGGGTTTGAATTTTGTAAAGTGCTTTCTAAGTATCTAATAAGATGATAATGTGTTTTTTTCTTTGAGTTTGTTTATATAGTGGACTACTTTGATGGATTTTCATATATTGAACCATCCCTACATTCCTGGGACAAAGCCTACTTGATCATGATAGATGATTGTTTTCAGGTGTTCTTGGATACAGTTTACAAAAATTTTATTGAGTATTTTTGCATCAATGTTTGGATAAGGAAATAAGGGAAATTTGTCTGACTCTCTCCTTCCTTTTAGGATCTTTGTATGGTTTAGATATAAGCTTAATTGTGACTTCACAGAGCAAATTGGGTAGTGTTCCTTCTGTTTCTATTTTGTGGAATAGTTTGGAGAGTACTTGTATTAGGTCTTCTATGAAGGACTGATAGAATTCTGCACCGAACCCATCTTATCCTGGGGTATTTTGGGAGGAGGAGTGTGGTTGGTAGAATTTTGATGACTGCTTCTATTTCTTTAGCGGTGGTGGGACTCTTTAGATGGTTTATCTGATTTTGATTTTACTTTGGTATCTGGTATCTGTCTAGAAAGTTGTCCATTTAATAAAAATTTTTGAGTTTTGTTGAGCAGAGACTTTTGTAGTAAGGTCTAATGATTTTACGAATTCCCTCAGTTTCTGTCATTATATCTCCATTTTGACTACTGATTTTGTTAAGATAGAAACTGTCTCTGTGCCATCTAGTTTGTCTGGCTAAGGGTTAATCTATCATTCTATTTTCTCAAATAATCAGCTTCTGGTTTTGCTGATTCTTTGTATAATTCCTTTTGTTTCTAGTTGACTGATTTCACCCCTGAGTTTGATTTTTTTTCCAGCTGTCTAGTTCTCTTGGGCGCATTTCCTTGATTTTTATTCTGGAGCTTTCAAGTGTTCTGTCAAGCTGCTAGTGTATGCTTTCTCCAGTTTCATTTTGGAGGCACTCAGACCTATGAGTTTTCCTCTTACCATTGCTTTTGTTTTGTCCCATAAGTTTGTTGTGCCTTCAATTTCATTAATTATAAAACCTTTAATTTTTTTTTCATTTCTTCCTTGACCAAGTTATCATCGAGTATGATATTGTTCAGTTCCCATTTACGTGTGCTTCCTCTTGCTTTTGTTGTTACTGAAGAAGAGCCTTAGTCCATGGTCATCTGATAGAATGCATGGGGTTATTTCAATCTCACTGTATCTGTCAAGATCTGTTTTGTGACCAATGATATGATCAATTTTGGAGAAGGTACTGAGAAGAAGGTATTTTCTTTTGTTTTAGGATGAAATGTATTTGTGAAATCCATTTGTTAAATCAGAAATAAAAATGGAGATATAATAGCAGAAAGTGAGGAAATTCAAGAAATCATCAGATCCTACTACAAAAACCTATATTCAACAAAACTGAAAAATCTAGAGGAAATGGATCATTTATTAGACAGATAACAGGTACCAAAGTTTAATCAGTATCAGATAAGTCATCTAAACAGCCCTATAATGACTAAAGAAATAGAAGCAGCCATCAACCAAAAAATTACCGGACCTTATGGGTTTAGTGCAGAATTCTATCTAAACACCATAGAAAACCCAATATCAATACTCTCCATATTATTTCAGAAAAATAGAAACAGAATAAACACTAACCAACTAATTAAAGCTACAATTATGCTCATTCCTAAACCACACAAATACCCTAAAAATAAAGATACTTTAGACCAATTTCCCTCATGAACATTGATGCAAGAATACTCAATAAAATTTTTGCAAACCAAATCCAAGAACACATCAAATCGATCATACATCATGATCAAATAGGCTTAATACAAGGGATGCAAGGATAGTTTAATATATGGAAATCCATCAATGCCATCCATTATATAAACAAACTCAAAGGAGGGAAAAACTTATGATCTTCTCTCTCGATGCTGAGAAAGCATTTGACAAAAGACAATACCCCTTCATGTTAAAAGTCTTGGAAAGGTCAGGAATTTACAGCTCATACTTAAACATAGTAAAAGCAATATACAGAAAACCAGTAGCTAACATCAAACTAAATGGTAAGAAACTTGAAGCAATCTTACTAAAATCATGGAGTACACAAGGCTATCTACTCTCTTCTAAACTATTCAATATAGTACTGGAAGTACTAGCCAGAGCATAAGGGAGCAAAAAGAGGTCAAAAGGATATAAATTGTAAAGGAAGAAGTAAAAATATCACAATTTTCAGATGATATGATAGTATACTTAAGTGGCCCCAAACATTACAGCAGAGAACTTCTCAAGCTGATAAACAACTTCAGCAAAGTGGCTGGTTATAAAATTAACTCAAACAGATCAGTAACCTTACTCTACTCAAAGAATAATAATGCTGAGGAAAATATTAAGGAAAAGATACTCTTGATAATAGTCACAAACAATATGAAATACCTTGGTGTGATCCAAACCAAGCAAGTCAAAGATCTGTATGACAAGAACTTTAATTCTCTGAAGAAGGAAATTGAAGAAGACCTCAGAAGATCTCCAATGTTTATGGATTGGAAGGATTAATATAGTAAAAAAATTACCAACTTGCCTAAGGCAATCTACACGTTGCTTTCAATCCTCATCAAAATTCCAACTCAATTCTTCATAGTGTTAGAAAGTACAATTTGCAAATTCATTTGGAATAATAAAAAAAACACAGGATAGCAAAATCATTCTCAATAATAAAAAGAGAATCCCTGACCTCAAGCTGTATTAAAGATCAATTGTGATTAAAAAAAAAAAAAATGCACAGTAATGGTACACAGACAGGGAGGTAGATCAGTGGAAGACAATCAAAGAGCCGGAAATGAACACACACACTTAAGGTCATGTGATCTTTGTCAATGGAGCTAAAAACATTCAGTAGAAAAAGGACGGTCTCTTCAACAAATGTTCCTGGTTCATCTGGAAGTCAGAATGCAGAGGAATGAAAAGAGATCCTTTCTTATCTCCTGTACAAAGCTCAAGTCCAAGTGGATCAAAGATCTTCACATAAAACCGCGTACACTGAACCTATTAGAAGAGATAGTGGGGAAAACCTTACAACACATACACACAGGGAAATTTTCTTGAACATAATACCAATGGCTTATGCTCTAAGATCAAGAATCAACACATGGGACCTCATAAATTGCAAAGTTTCTCTAAGGCTAAGGACACTGGCAAGAAGACAAAATAGTGTCCAACAGACAGAAGAAAGGATCTTTACCAATCAATCCTACATCTGATAGAGGGCTAATATCCAATATATTCAAAGAACTCAAGAAATTATACTCCAGAGAATCAAAAAATCCTATTAAAGTGGGGTATAGAGCTAAATAAAGAATTCGCAAATGAGGAATACCTAAAGAAATGCTCAACATCCCTAGGCATCAGGGAAATGCAAATCAAAACAACCCTGAGATTTTACCTCACACCAGACAGAATATCTAAGATCAAAAACTCAAGTAACAGCTGATGCTGGCAAGCATGTGGAGAAAGAGAAACACTCCTCCATTTCTGTTAGAATTGTAAGTTGGTACAACCACTCTGGAAATCAGTCTTGCAGTTTCTCAGAAAATTGGACATAGTACTACCTGACTATCCAGCTATTCTACTCCTGGGCATATACCCCAAAGATGATCCAACATATAACAAGGACACATGTTCCACCACATTTATAGCAGCCTGATTTACAATAGCCAGAAGCTGGAAAGAACCCAGATGTCCTTCAACAGAAGAATGGATACAGAAATTCTGGTACATTTTCACAATGGAGTACTACTCAGCTATTATAAGCAATGACTTTATAAAATTCCTGGGCAAATAGAACTCGAAGCTATCATCCTGAGTGAGGTAACCCAGTCACAAAAGAACATGGTATGCGCTCACTAATAAGAGGTACTAACCCCAGAAAGCTCTGAATACCCAAAAAACAATTCACAGACCTTATGAAGCTCAAAAAGAAGGAAGACCAAAATATAAATGCCTCAGTCCTTCTTAGAAGGCAGAACAAAGCAGTCAGGGGGAAAAGTACAAGGTCAAATAGAGAAACAGGGACTGAAGAAAAAATCATTCAGAGGATGCCTCACCTGGGGATCCACCCCATATGCAGCCACTAAACCCAAGCAACTATTGCAGATGACAAGAGGTAGTTACTGGCAGGAACCCGATATGGATGCCTCCTCAGGGGCTCTGCCACAGACATGCAGATACAGTGAAGCATGCTTGCAGCTAACCATCCAATTGAACAAGGGATCCCAATGAAGGTGAAAGAGAAAATACTGAAGGAGCTGAAAGGGTTTGCAACCTCATGGGCAGAACATTATCAAGGAACCTAAACTCAGAGGGACTAAAACACCAATAGTTGAGCACACATGGAGAGATTCATAGCTTCAGTTGCACTTCTAGTAGAAGATAGCAGTGTCTGGCATCAATGTGAGAAGAGGACAGACAGGTCCTTATTACACAATTTTAAAGCAATAAGAAATAACAATAAAATAACCTCATTTTGTAGTATTTTTTAATCAAAAAAATCTGTTGGCTCTGAATTGCCGATATACCAAGTTGCCCATGTATATGTTCCTCACCTGTGTTTAACTGCTGTTGGCCTTCCCAGCTTTCCAGCCACAGAGAGTGTGTTTGGAAAGTGCATGAAGCTTTGGGGCTAAACAGGAGTGATCATTTTAATGTTGTAGTTCACTGTCTGTGTGGCCATTGTTAAGTTAGGTCTATACGTGAGGTGTATACTCAGAACACAAGAGTAAGGACCCTAAATTTATGGAGCTTTACATATATAAGGTAAAATGAAATGTTTTCTTCCATATACAGAATTTATAGTTTGCCAGTGGAGAATATGTATGGAGGAACTGTGGCATCACATAATTGCAATGGACAACGAAGAACGACTTCATTTTTAAAGATGAGGAATGTCAGCACTGTAGTGGCTTCTTTCTGGTTCCCATTAGTTTTGACAGTCATCTGGGTCATTGATTCTTGCTGCTCCAATTATCAAGCTGTGTGTCTTTTTACTTTTTTCATACTGGACAGGTTGGTAGAAGCAGACATATTCTCACTGTTTCTACCATAGCACTGAACTGAGTACTATCTCATGCACAGCAGAGAAGAGCTCACCCTCTAGTTGACTGGCATCTTTGTATTGCCTCTTCAGCCCAAGCAAATGTCTCTTTCTTGGTGCCTCAGTCTTTCAGTTCTAAGGCACATCATTAGAAAAGTTTGTCTTCAAATTTTTAACATATATTACTTTAATAAAGAACGATGCCTGGCATGGTACAAGTATTAATAATTGTTGTTATTATTTCTCTTGAGAGTTTTGTAGCATCGAGCCTGTGATTAACAATCTTTTACAGAAGGTATCTGATATCCTACTTAGATTATGAATAATAATCATATCATCAGTACAGACAGGATGCAGGCAATCATTCTGTGACCCAGCACCATTATTTATTCCCTGGGGAAAAAGAGAAACAAAATGGACTGAGATAAAGCACTTTGTGATAGTGCGGAAATCACACACCCAAGTGTGTCTTTCTCAGTATTCACTTTATTTTTCTACTGTGCAGTCAAAAGCTAAGTTAGGAATTTCTTTTGATAAGGCTTCAAGGATGAATGTAAGGAGCATACATACTTGGCAAGTTTCTGTTTGTTTGTTTATTTGCTTTTATTTTGTTTTGTTTTGACACAAAACAATGGTTCTGTATATAAAAAAAGTAAGAACAGCATGGGGTGAAATATGTGTGGTTTATTTTATTTTATTTTTACTTTTTTTTGTATTTTCTACAATCTACTGGGCCTATAAACCATTCATCTAAATATATTCCAAAGTTTCAACATCTATCTTCAGTGTTGATGCACCTCTGGTCAAATCCTTTATTCATTCTCCTTGGATTTTAGTAGAATCCCTGAAGTGAGCTTCATTTTGAACATAGCTGTTCTTTCTAAAGTGTGAATCATGTCACTTCCCTGTCCTGTGAATGCTCCAGGGGCCAGGAGCCACTAGCCACTTGCAGAACAAAAGTCTATGCTATAAATTGCTCTCTGCTAGACAAAGATTTTTGTACTCAGTGATCGTCCTCAGAAATACCTCCCCAAGAATCTGTGACTAGGAACCATTTCACATTGAGATCTCAGCAAGATGGCAGGCTGTTGAATATAATCTGGCATGCCTGCAGTCATTTGTCACCACCGTAAGATTTTTGCAATACTTATGGCATTTTATCTCTATTTTATTTCCAACTTCACTTGATGTAGTTCCTTCAACTAATCTGGCTGTTTGGAAATAGGGCAGAATCTGCTTTATCCTAAGATATAAACACCAAGAAACAACATGAATTTTTGTAACCTGACAGTCCCAACATCAGATCTGGGGATCTTGAGTAGGCCTCTGTCAGTGTGAGCAAGATGACATCATTCAAAGCCAGATGCTTTACAGCATCTTTTGCTTTTTTAAATAATTTTGTTTTAACTATCACTGTAAGTATATAATGTTCTATGTCTTATAATGAGGAAAAGAAAATATTATGATAGTTTTATAAATGTCATACAAAAGTCTGTCACACAAACTGGTTAGAGCTTAATGATTCTCAGCTAGGCCTACTCTGCTACCTCTATTCTTGGCGAAAGCCATATGATGTGCAATATCTAATTGTAAGGCAATTGCAATCCAAAATCTGTTAATGGAAACTACATCTTCTTCAAAATATGCTTGTTGCATCCATATTAATATTTGCCACATCTGTTTGTTTCTCTGAGGAGAAAATGGAAATGTCTGTGTAGCTTTATGCATTCACACACTCAAATATATTCTTTTATAATTGACAGACTACTGAGATGGAATATGTATGTATTATATACTTTTACACATGTGCATATGTAATTGAAATTAGCAAACTAAGTAATTTAATTCCCTACTTCAGTTTAAATCACACACTGACACTTTTATATGTTAATTAGTCACTCATCTTGAGCCAAGGATTCTCAACCTGTGCTTCATGTTTCCATTTGGAGGTCACTTATCAGATATTCTGCAATCAGATATTTAGATTATGATCCATAACATTATCAAAATTATAGTCATGAAGTAGCATCAAAGTAATTTTATGGTTGGGGGGTGTCTTAGGCAGGGTTTCGATTCCTGCACAAACATCATTACCAAGGAGCAAGAAGCAAGTTGGGGAGGAAAGGGTTTATTCAACTTACACTTCTATGTTGCTGTTCATCACCAAAGGAAGTCAGGACTGGAACCCAAGCAGGCCAGGAAGCAGGAGCTGATGCAGAGGCCATGGAGGGATGTTACTTACTGGCTTGCTTCCCCTGACTTGCTCAGCTTGCTTTCTTACAGAACCCAGGTCTACCAGCCCAGGGAAGGCACTGCCCACAATGGGCTGGGCCCTCCCCCCTTGATCACTAGTTGAGAAGATGCCTTACAGCTGGATCTCATGGAGGCATTTCCTCAACTGGGGCTCCTTTCTCTGTGATAACTCCAGCTTGTGTCAAGTTGACACAAAACCATCCAGTACAGGGTGGTCAACACAACATGGGGAACTCTATTAAAGGCTGGCAGCATTCGGGAGGTGGAAAACCAGAGTTCATGCAAAAACCAGAGCCAATTGGGTTGTTTGCTACATTTATAACATTTGTAATTACTTGCTATTTTAAGTAGTCAGTTCTTCTAACCCATGAGGGGATACTAGGTATTTGCATCCATTATTTTGGTGGGTCTGAATCTATGATACATAGGTCTACCCATGTTGTAAAGCATAAATCATACTCTAAATTCTAATTGCTTCAAAATAATCCAACCAAGCAGTCAGCAAGTCACGGAGTAAGTGCTCTATAGTCAGAGAGCAAGTGCACTGTAGTCAAGAGAATATACGTACTTATTAATTTCGGGTGAAAGTTGGAGAAGTTTGGACATCACTGGAGTGTTAAATTAGAACTCAACTGTTGGCTGTATAAAAGTAAGTCAGACTGCATGGAGAAAAATTCACTGTTAGACAATAAGAAACTGTCTCCAGAGAAGAGATTAGAAAAACCCAATGAGAGGAAAATGATGGAGAGGAAGGTACCAGCATTTCCCATCTACACTGTCACAAGAGACAACTTGAGGCAGTACATCAGAGCAGATTTCCAGTCCTTAGTTGTGAACACAGGAAAAGCAACTCCTGCCTCTGTAGTTCCTCTATATGCATCATTCTCTTTGACTTGAATGAGAAGATTCTGTGAAAGACACACAACACATTTGCCCAGAGAAGTATACCAAGGGGCATGGTGTGTCTCCTGCAAATGCTGCTGTCAGCATGAAGGAGTAGAGAAACATTCAGTAACAATGGTTGCAGAATTAGAATTACCGTTCTTAGAATGAAGTAATGTAAGATAGATATCCAGACAGCAATATGAAGAAAACACAAGAGTATAAGATGTGCTTCCAGATGGAAGAGTAGTATTCGTTATGGAAATATAACATTTTAGAGGATTGTGAGTTGGGAAGTAGAATTGATTAGAATTAAAAGAAAATAAATGAAACAACTAGGTAAATTAGTGTACTTAGAGTTTTTTTTTTAGCCCAGGCCGAAATATTTTCTTGCTTTGGATGGTGAATTACAGCACAAAACCACATTTCCATCGTCTAGTCAGGAATATGAAACTGACAAGACTCAACATTATAGCTTTGGTCAAATTGTGGAGGAAGAAAAGGTAGATTCTAATATGACTCTCTGCTTCTCCTAAATTTCTTACAATCTGCCTGGCCTATAAACCTTTCATCTGAATATATTCCTAATAATGACTTCCAATATCAAAGATTCTCTCTTAATTATCTAGAATAGCCTTAAGTGAGAAGAAAATGGGGTGGGGCAGTATTTGATTAAAAAAATGAAGAAGCTTGTTACAAACATTTCTATATAAACTATCAGTGGATATTTAAAAGTATATGTCTAGAGAAGGCTGGAGATTCAGAAACGGACTTTCACAGAAAATGAAAACCCAACCACATGAAAGTTTTTGAATTAAGGTTTTGGATTGTTATGCACACATGCACACAAGCATCACAGAGTTGCCATGTATACAAGTGCCATAAATGCTAATTTTACAACGTGTCATATCACCATGAATATCTTTAAATTTAACCATTAGAGTCTCACCTCAAATAAAACAAAGACTTAGTGAAAATGTGAGGTTCGAATTGGACCTCTTCGGGGACTCCTGGAAGAAGACTCATTGATGCAAAAAGCAAGAGATAGTTTAATTATTCTAACATGTTGGGGTCATTCGACTTCAAGGGGAAGACGACCCTGAGCAGATTCTAACAGGGTAAATACATACCTTGAAAACAATTGGAGCAGGATTCAAACAATTGGGGCAGAACTTAACAATAGTACCTCGGCAGAGAACTGTGCACTTGGTGGAGAGAAACAACTTACAAATCAACTCAGTTGTACCTTTCAGGACTTTCCAAGGGAAGATCAGTTGGTAGTCACAGGTAGTTTTGGCTGACAGTTTGGTTTGTAGCTGTTCCAGAAACTAAACTAGCTTTTTTTTTCTTTTCCTGGAAGGGAAAGCCTCTGTGCTCAGAGGTTTATGATGGAATTTTCCCACTGGCCTTGGATTGACCACCAATTCTGGCTCTTTCAAAAGGAAAGTTGTGTTCTGAACTAGAAGATGACAATTGACAAGATTATGGTTGAAATCATTATATGCTACTGGCTTCCCTGTGCTTTTGTTTGTGGTACAGTTGATCAAGGACTGGGCATGAAAAGGAAAAAAAAAAATAAGAAGGCCAAGTGGAAGCCAGGAACAGATTCATAACTCAGCACTAAGGGAGTATTAATTTTTGGTCAACAACCAGGGAGTGTATCTTGAAAACAGATGATGGAGTGGTTAGGGTTCGAGGATTGGCATGTTGACATCACACAAGGTCGAGAGCACAGTAGTGTCCAGGTGCTAATGAGTACCTCATCAGGAAGTAGAGCTATGCTGGCAGAGAACCAGATGAAAACTGGTGCTTGGAAGTAAAGTGGGTTGGAGGACATAGACTGCCTAGCTACCATGGTGAAAGCTCATAATATGAAGTTTTCAGTTGCTCAGCCTCCTCTTAGTCTGGAGCACAGACACTTTGGTGATCTGCGGAGCTGCATCTGCCATAGGCTTCAGGTAAGTTTTATAGCTTCCTCATATCTTCTTAGGAGATCCCTGTTGCTTCATTAGAAGGCTTTGTATTAATCTTTTATTGTTTGAGAATCTCATACATGCAAATGTGTTTGATCAATTTTACCCTCTCTTTTACCCTCTCCTTTAATTCTTCCCCTATCTACCACTTGTCCCTCCCAACTTTGTGTCCTTTAAAAACAAAAACCTTCTTATTCCATTTAGTAATGTGTGAATGTGCATTACGTGGCATCACCTACTGAAGCCAGGTAGAGAAAACTGACTCACCCACAGCAGCTTCTCACTAGTTCTTCCTTCTTTTCTGTTTGTTTCTTTTTGCTTTATGTTTTTGTATTGGTGTTTTGTTTTGTTATTGTTTGTTTTTATGAATTATACCACATTGAATTATTTTTAATTGTTTATTTTGTCTTGATTCTCATAAAAATCTAAAATTATGCAGTGCTTTAAATGTGTGTGTGTGTGTGTGTGTGTGAGTAGTAGTTATTGTTGTAGTTGTTGTACTAATAATAGTATAGTAGTACAAGGGGGTTGGTCTGTTGGCTCTCTGATTCCACCACATGGTCTCAGGAATCAAAGTCACTTTGATATGATGGCCAGCAGAAAACTTAATCTATGAAATCCTCTATATTATGCTTTTAAACCCAATAGAGATGTGTTTTAACATCCAAGTAGTTGGGAGAAACTCTTAAGGACAGAAAATATATGACATTAGATTAACCTTTATAGACCTGATAAGCTTAGAGTTTTGTCTAGAAGGGTAAAGATTCAGTGTTAGAACAGATGTGGACATGTTCACGCTTATAAGTGTGTAAAAGGAAACAGAGTTGGTTTTTAAGCTGGAACTTCTAAGTAATAGCAGATCTGTCAAGTGAAGCACATATTACTCTCTCTACTGATATGGGAGCACTAACTATCAGGGGTGATGTGCATTTCCATGACAGGGTATCTGGCCCACAATCTCCATAAAAAGAAGAGTTATTGAATGCCATAGGGGACTGGTACAGAAGCAATGGCAGGCATGGCTGTATTGGACTCCAGGGTGGAAAGTATAATACGACCACCAGCTAGAAACAGGAGAGCACTTTCAGTCCCTGTCCTAATGGGATACCATGCAGCTGGGTGGTAAATTTTCTGTATTCACATAGAGCCTGCATAGTTCTTCACTCTGACTACTCTAGATGATCTCACTAAAGCAAAGCAGGGAAGATAGCAAATTATTTCTTCGTTGTTTGTATGTCTTTACTATATTTTTAGCTTGCTTTAATTTAATCATTCACAAAGTAATCTGATAATAATATATACTATTTTGAATACGTAATGGCGCACTATAAGTTAATTTCTAGTATTAGAAAAGAAGTTCGGTGTTCAATAGAAACATTCCAAATTCCCTAAGATTAGTATTTTCTATTATTTATGTGTAATATTATAGAAAAAGAATAACAAATTTAACTTAGAAATATGCTTGATTTTATGGATACTCTGGATTCAGTTCGCATCTTGAGTAGATGCTACTTGAACAAAACAGATGAGCTTTTTATGCAGAAAGAAGATCAAAAGAAAGCAAAAACAGTTGATCTTGGTGGTGCAGGCCTACAATCCTGTTCCTAGGAAGAAGGAGAGAAACTTCAAGCCAGTCAAGGCAATTTAATGGAACAGTGTCTTAGAAGTTTAAAATGTAAAACAAGGACTAGAGATATATCTCACTGATAGAATGCTTGCCAACTGCCCATAAGGCTACAGGTTCAATTCCAGAAGGAAGAAAGAAAAGATGAAAGGGAGGAAGAAGAAAAGTAAAAAGAAAAGAGGAAGGAAAAGTTGAGGGAATAATGAATGGAAGGAATGAGAAAGGTATATGAGGTATAGAGGAAAATAGAGGGAGAAGAGAGAGAGACAGAGATAGATAATGAGAAAATGACAAAGAGTACCAAGGAGACAGGTAATGCCAAATCACATTCCTAACATGATGAATGGACAAGGGATTCTTGCTAAAGAAACTTCAAATACTCATGGTTTCAGAAAAGTGATCTGTTTCATGGTTCAGTTGGGTTTCATGAGACTTAGCATTCTGGTTTTCCCTGGAATACTGGGACCAAAACACTTATTTCTGAATTTTTTCACTGAATAAGAGTAAGTGTCTATGAGATTACAAAGTTACATTTATATTAATGTTTTCACACTTTTAACACTACACAAACACACACACACACACACACACACACACACACACGTGAACTTTGCTGAGTTCACTCTATATCCATAAAACCACAATCTTCCCTTTGAACTCAGATAGGAGTTAAATTATGTACATCTTAAACAATTCAGTTAGGTACTTTGGGTGATTTTACAATCTGAGAACTACTACCTTATTATTCTATACAAACACAAGCACACTAATTACTCCAGCCAAGATTTATATATTCACAAAGAACACCTACATCACTAGGTTCTACTCCTTAATGAATTGCTTTCATGGTCACTGTTGATTAATGACATAGTTTGAACATAATACAAGAAGCATCTAAAGAAATTTTCAACATCCTTAGTCATTAGTGAAATGAAAATCAAAACAACCCTGAAATTCTACTTCACACCAAACAGAATGGCTAAGATCAAAAACTCAGGTAACAGCAATGCTGTTGGGGACATGGAGAAAGAGAAACACTCCTCCATTGTTGTTGGGATCAAAAGCTGGTACAACCACTCTGGAAATCAGTCTGGTGGTTCCTGAGAAAATTGGACATAGTACTACTTGAATACCCAGAAATACCTCTTCTGGCATATTCTCAAAAGATGCTCCAACTAAGGACACATGTTATACGATGTTTATTGTTTATAGCAGCTTTATTTATAGTAGCCAGAAGCTAGAAAGAACTCAGACTCCCTTCAACTGAGGAATGGATACAGAAAATTTGGTAAATCTACACAATGGAGTACTACTCAGCTATTAAAAACAATGACTTTGTGACATTCTTAGGTAAATGAATGGAACTAGAAAATATCCCGAGTGAGGTAACCCAGACACAAAAGAACATAAATTGTATGCACTCAATGATAAGTGCATATAGCCCAAAATCTCAGAATATCCATATAATTCACAGACCATGTGGGGCTCAAGAAGAAGGAAGACTAAAATGTAGGTGCTCAGTCCTTCTTAGAAGGGTGAACAAAATACTCACAGGAGGAAATACAAAGAAAAAGAATGAAGCAGAGATTGGAGAAAAGGACATCCTGAGACTGCCCTACCTAGGTATCCATCCCATATTCAGCCACAAACCCAGGCACTATTGCTGATGCTAAGAAGTGCTTGCTGAGAGGAACCTGATATGTATCTCTCCAGAAAGGTTCTTCCAGAGCCTTACTGATATAGATTAAGATATTTTCATCTAACCATCAGACTGAGCACAGGGACTCCACTGGAGAAGTTAAGAGAAAGGACTGAATGAGCTGAAAGAGTTCGCAACCTCATAGAAAGAACAATAATATCAACCAATCAGACGGGATTAAGCCACCAACAAAATAGTACACATGAGGGGACCCATGGCTCCAGCCGAATATGTAGCAGAGGATGGCATTGTCTGGCATCCTTAGGAGGAAAAGCCCTTGGTCCTGTGAAGGCTAATTTTCCCTCTGTAGGGGAATGAGAGGGTTTTGAGGTGGAATAAGGTAGGAGGGTGAGCTAGGGGGGAACTGATAAAGGAGATAACTTTTGAAATATAAATACATAAACTATCCAACAATAAATAATGAAAACAATACATTCTTTAAATGGAATTGAGATTCTTCAATTCCATGACATTTCTTAGTTCTTTGGAAAATATTCTTAAACTACTAAAGGTACAGGGTCATATAAAAATACTTAGATATGCCTAGGACACTCACAGAATCTCTTACGCTGTCGGTTAATAATGAGCACAGATGTTTTTAGAGCAATTCATACTCCTGGGGATTTGATTACTTTAAGTACCACACTTTTCCTATTTATCTTCTTATCAGTCTGGCAACCCTTCTTCCTATATCTATTCATCCTCTCACCTTTTCTTTCTCTTTCAACTTTTTCTTGCATTGCTTAGCACTGTGCAGGTGACCATAAGCATGATTCAATTATTAAATAGCAAAATAATTTGGGTGGAGATAACCATGGTACTTTTCAGTAACAAATGATTTGTACCTACAAAACAGGAAAATTACAAGTATATTTTCCATGAGTTTTCTACTTAGTGGAGGTAGCTAAAGGAAGATAAATAGTTAAAATACACAATGAATGCTCACTTCTGGGTGCATATTAAAATCAGCCAAGGATCATTTAAACCCCTAATTGAGAGACCAGATCTTTTAAGTTCAGACTTCATCTTTGAGAACCAGAATTAAGGTTGAAATAAGTTAAATAACAGGCCAGTATAAAGCACCGGTTTCAGGTTATTCCCCAACACATCTGCACCAGTAGTTTACCAGACCAGCCCTGATACTTTGCTTCCTAACCACCACCAATCAGGAGGAAAGTAGAAGTTAAGTTTATGGTTTGGCTCCCAGTGGCTGCCAATTACATTAAGCCTATAATAGTCCCCAATCTGATGTGTCAAACTAGGTACACCCTTTTGGCTTCTGTAAATTCTTGCCTGAAATTAGACTCAGAGTTCTACCTTTCTGTTCTGCTGCGTCACGGCTCTCAGGGGGCCCAAGTCTGAGCTTGTAATAAAGAGACTCTCATGTGACTGCAGGGGTATCAGCTCCTTGGTGCTCATTCAGCGCTCACGAAAGCTTCCTTGCTTAACATAATGAAGGATTCAAGTCTGTTTCACGGAGAATAATACCATTCAAATTATACTGAGCATGGTATTTTCTGTTAGGGTTTTAAATAATTAAATTGCACAAAAATATTTGAGAACTCATAAATTCTACCCATTAGAAGCCTGGGCAAGGGAAAAGACAAGAAAATATACACATTTGAGATCCAAATGTGATGAAGAAGACTCTTTATAAAGAAGAAAAAGATATACAGGCACACACACAGAGATGTCAGGGAAAATGGTGACATTGTTCACTGAGAGAAAGGAATCAATGAAGATTAAAAAAAAAAAAAAAAAAAAAAAACCCTCCTCTCTCCAATAACTGCTATAAAAAGAAGATTGAATTCAAGTGGGAATGAGGTTAAAGCATTATTTTAGGTGGATTATAAATAGGAAAGGTAAACGGGGCAGCTTCTGCTTCCCACTCCAGAAATAATAGAGAGATTAGAGTCCATTCCTCTTGACCGCCTAAGACCAGAGGAAGGTAGAAAGCCCAAGTGTTGAGAAGGATAGCTTTGTGATGCCTATGCCGAGGGTAAAGGGCAGTGCAGGAGGTAGTTGTATGGGTCCTTTGAAATAATAAGTAATAACGTTCTGAGTAGATAGGCAAAAATTAAACTCGTGTCAACAGCAAACTTAAGAGGGGGGAAAGTCAGTTGGAGCAGTTTATGGTTGACAGTCCTCCGATCAGCTCATAAAACATTTATATCTAGCTCAATCCAGAGCAGACCAAAGAAAAGAAGGTTAATGGAAAGGTTTGCAGGGCGCTGCAGAGAAACAAGGGATTAGAAGGCTACGCTTCAGCATGCAGAAAGAACACTGCACAATTATTGTGGCTATCCTTTGATGTAAGAACTGGAGTGGGCTGAAAATGTTCGAATTCTTAAATAGGAAGTAGCAAAAAGTTACAAAAATACGGCTAAAGTTCTAAATGAGAAGGAAGTCTCGATTTTATTTAAAAAGTCAATTAGAAGAAAATGTAAATCCAGATAAAATTATTTATTCTATCTAATAGATGAGAATCATTCTGAATGCATAAGAAAGGATTCTGAAAATAAAAGATGCTGGCTAGTGTTTGTATCAACTTGACACAAGAAAGGGTCATCTGGGAAGAAGGAATAAATCCTTCACAGGACTGACCTATGGGCAAGTGTGTAGGTCATTTTCTCAAAGAATGATTGATGTGGGAGATAGGACTTACTGTGAGTGAAGCCACCCCTGGGGGGGGGGGTAATCCTGAATGGTATAATAAAGCAGGGTGACTGGGTATAATGGCCAAGAAGGGCATACTGGCAGGAGCCTGATATGGATGCCTCCTCAGAGGCTCTGCCAGAGTCATACTGATACAGATGAGGATGCTTACAGCTAACCATCAGAATGAGCATGGGGACTCCAATGAAAGGGCTAGAGAAAGGCAGAAGGACCTGAAAGGATTTGCAACCCCATGAGAAGAACAACTTTATTCACCAACTAAACCCTTCAGAGCTCCCAGGGACTAAAACATCAACCAATGGGCACACAGTGGCATACGTAGCAGAGGATGGCATTGTTTTGTATCATTGGCAGGAGAGGCCTTTGGTCTAGTGCAACCTCATTTTCCCAGTGTAGAGGAATGCCAAGGTACTGAATTGGGTGTAGGTAGTTGGGAGAGAGAGCATCTTCATGGGAGTAAGTGGAGGGTGAGGGGGTGGGAGTGGGGTGAAAGTGGATAACATTTGAAATGTAAATACATATAGTATCCAATAAAAATGATTTTTAAAAAGCAGTGTGAACAAGTAATAAGGAGCAAGCCAATGAACAAACTCCCTAGATAGGTTCCATTTTAATTCCTGCCTCCAGTTTCTTTCATTTCTACTTTTTCACTTTCTGATGATTTTCTATGATGTGTAGTTGTTTAAAAAAAAAATCTTCATGGTGCTTTGTTTGTAAGGGTCCATGATTTGACCAAGAATGATAACCTAGACTCAAATAGTTTATAAATGCTAAAGGTATTTTATTCTGCAGAACTCCAGCATGCTGGGGTCTCTCGTTACCAGAATAGAGAGATGCCTATGTGCACTTGCCGGCCTGCTTTAAAGCACATCAGTGAATTCGGGGCTAGCTGACTGCTATATTAATCGGTTTCATCTGTCTCTTTGGATATTCCATTGCTGGGTTGTGGGCGATGGGAACTTGCTGGGGAGGTCTAGGAACTGTGACTGAGGAGGTAGCTGAGGAAACTGGGAAACTGCTGCTGACCCATTGTTCTTGCTTCAGGCCAGGTGGTTTGGACATTCCATTACTTGGGCATGAAGGCTGGAGCTGGGAGTTTTTTCTGTTAGCAATTGGCTCATCTGGGCTTGCCTGGACTTGCCGAGAGTTTTACACCTAGTCTCTTTATTTACCAATATGAAGCCAGTCATGGAATCAGCCCAGCCTTCTCAGTTAGAGACGGCCCTCATAATTTTGAGTTTTTAAATACTTGGTTATCAGTTAGTTGCTGTTTGGGAGACTTGGAGAGTGTCGTTAATGGTAAAGTATCTCACCTACACCAGGCTTTAAAGTCTCAGAAGCCTAAAGCATTCTCAGTTGGTTCTCTCTGCTTCTTATTTGCAGATGGAGATGTAAGTCCTGAGCTGTTACTTCTTTACTAGACCAGGGTGCCTGTTGCCATGTTCCCACGGTGATGGTGATGAAATTTCTCTCTGAAAATGGGAGACAAAATGTACTCTTCGTTTTCTAAGTTGATCTGATCATAGTATTCCAACACAGCAGTAGAGATCCTAAGATATGAATACCGTCTTGGACCTTAGAATAACACTTTCTTTTTTCCTATTTCTGATATCTTTCTCGAATATCCCAGATTGATATTCTTAAGAGAGAGAATTTGGAACCATTGACAATATAAAGGAAACAACCGTGATATTAATATATATATATATATATATATATATATATATATATATATATATATATATATATATTACATATGTTACATTCTTTCTGTTCTGATGTTTGTCAAAATTTTTCATCATGCTAAAAATGTAAGAATAAATAAATAAAAATACAATATCTTCTAGCAAAACAGCACATCAGGTAATTGTAGTTTCTTTTTTTAATGGAATCTTTTTTTGGCACATGCATAACATTTTCTTGTTTTTTTTTTTTTTTTTTTTTTTATTCACTACCTCTATTTTTTGGGTTTGAAAGATCTGTTGACAAATTATCAGTTTTTCACCAAATGAACTATTGAAACTACTAAGTATACAAACCCTATACTCACTCTTTTATTTATTTATTTATTTATTTATTTATTTATTTATTTATTTATTTATTTATTTATTTTAGCATGTACAGATTCTCTTTTTTTGGTTGAGATAGTTTTTTTTTTTAATTATTGGATATTCTCTGCATTTACATTTCAGATGTTATTCACATTCTGGTTTTTGTTGTTGTTGTTTTTTGTTTTTGTTTTCGATGTTGCTACCATTATATTCTATAGGTAGTGTCACACACATCAACAAATCCTAACATAGTTAAAATCTCTTCAGTAGACTTCTGATTTTCAGATCCATATCTCTGTTGAACTGGTATCTGTTTGTGTTCGTCAATATGTCTCTGAACATGTATAATCTTTTCAATCCTAGAAGTACTTAAATCAAGTTCTCGATTCTTTAATGACTTTGACACAATTTACCACAGTGGAAAATTACCACTTACTCTATGTTTAAATTGACCTCATGAGGCAAATTTCAGTTAAATTATATCATGTGTAATAATAAAATGGGACAATTAGCAAGTTTGCTAAGATAATACCAGGGTGTTGCCAACTCCCCCCTTCATTTAACTGGAAACTGAATGTGAGAATTTCCTGCCACCCTGAGGATAACCTCCTTTTTGTCCAGACCTTCATCATCTCAGTTCTATAATTTTTTGAGTCCAGATTTTTTTGCTTGTCAAATGCTCGCTTTGATACTGCTTCTGGAGTTCCTTTTTTAAGACCTAAAATCTGACAGCCATTTTTATGAAACTACTGGGATAAAGTTAAACTCTTTACTATAAAATAACATAGTTCTCTTCAGCATAAATAATACAGTTTCAACCTATTTGTATGCTAGTAATAGAAGAGCACACATGGAGGGACCCACAGTTCCAGCAGCATATGTAGCAGAGGATGGTCTTATCTGGTATCAATGAGAGATGGGAGAAGAAGGCTCAATACTCCAGTATAGGGAAATGCCAGGTCAGGAGATGAGAAAAAGTGTGTGGGGGAGCACTCTTATAGAGGCAACGGGAGGGGGATGAGATGGGGGATTCCAGAGGAGAAAGTGGGAAAGGGGATAACATTTTAAATGTAAATAAAGAAAATATTTAGTAATAAAATAAAATAAAAGAGTAATGGGTAAAAGCACAACACTGTCAGAGAGATGAGACTTCTTCTCTGTGGAAGCAGGATGTTAGAACTTTATCCTTTGTGCAGGCACACGGGAAGAGACAGGGTCTACTATGCAAAAAGTAAGAATCGTACTTCAAAGCAAACATGGATTCCTAAAGTTAGGTGTGACTAGGGTGACAATGTAGAGTATCTGTGACCCTCAGCCCTAAGCAGAGTTTTCATCTCACATCTAAAGGCTCTTCTTTCACTGCCATGGGACAAAGATCAAATGAAAATATGTGGAATAAGGAAGCCCAGAGGAGAGCCATATAGATAAGGGAACAAACTCCCTACCATGATTATTTTTGAATATGGAGCCAAAACCCCAAGACACCAGGATAGAATCACAAACCACTACCACTTTTAGTGCAGAAGCAATATACAGTTATAGTACAGAAAGAACTTTATGAAATTCCTAGGCAAATGGATGGAACTAAAGAATATCATCCTGATTGAGGTAACCCAGTCACAAAGGAACAGACATGGTATGCAGTCACTGATAGTTGTATACTAGCCCCAAAAAGCTTGAAATACCCAAGAAACAACTTCCAGACCATATGAAGCTCAAAAAGAAGGAAGGCCAGCATGTGAAAGCCTCAGTCCTTCTTAGAAAAAGAAAAGAAAAGAAAGGAAAAGAAAAGAGAAAAATTGTGTATTCACCATATATTATTATGTAACAAATTTTTGAGCAATAATAATATTTTATAAAATAAAATAATTAATAAAAATAGAATGGTATCACACCCAACATCTAATCCTAATAGGAGAAGCATCAGGAGATGTTCACTTTGGTCAACTAAATCTACCACATATACATGACTGAATTAGGAAAATTAGGTGCAAATGCTGAGAAAGTCCCTCTCCTATGGGCCAGAAAAACAGCCAATTAAAGCCTGAGTTAGAACAAGAGCAGCAGAGAATTCTCTGTTTTTACAAAAGATATCAAGTAAGAAGTTTCAAAAGTCCACAAGTTAGGTAGTTGACTCCCTGTCTTAGGCCAACTCACGTCACAGGAATATGGACTAAGATGGGAGTAGGAATGGGTATTGTCTGCATCTGCCTGAAGTCATCCTGATTAGGAATACAAGTTTTCCACTAAGAGTGACCTGAAACTCAGCTAAATTTGTCAGACATCGAAGTGTCTGTGAGCTTCAACACAGTAAATTGTATACGTGCATAAGAATTTGTTTGCCACAGATCCAACATTTCTGGGGAAAAAAAAAGAAAGAAAACAACAATATAAATATTTCATTGTATATAAATTTTATTTCTAAAGAAGCAAACATAACAATGAGAACATATTGAATTCTAACTGATGGTATGCATACTATACTAACATGTGTTATATTAGCAAATGTTAAATATATCCTGGAGATGCTTAGTGTCAGTTGACAAATTGATTAGATCTGCAATCAGCTGAGAGAGGGGGCTTCTATAAACAAACAGATGCATTTCCAGAAAAATTAATACATAAAGGAAGTCAGTTCTTTATTGTGAGCCTCAACTTGCAGCAATGGCCAAGACAGGAAGAATTCCAAGGAAACACAATGTTGTGTGTTGGCCTGGTTTTGTGCTTTAATTGTGAATTCATGGCTGTATCTTCCTTCCTTGAAACTGTTTTTACTACTGTAACAAAAATCTGCCATTGAAATAAGAGCCCAGCTCTTTCTACCTTTCATCATGGGTGGTCAAAGAATCCTGCAGGCCTTCAGAGGTACTTTAGAACTGCTGAGAAATCCAGTACTGTGGACTGAGCAGCTGCCTGAATCTCAGCCTCCAGCACATAGACAGCCATTGTTATAGGACTCAGTCCGTATTATGTTAGTAAATCTCTTTCATTTTATATCTAGAGAACTCTAATTCACTTTCTATCAAGATATAGTATGAGGTGAATAGAGTACTTAGTTATAGCAATCTAGGCTTGGAAATATTGAATATGAACTCTAACCAAGTGTACTGTATTTCAGAGAATAAAAATGAAAATATCAACATTGGAAGCTAAAAAAAGTTATAATAAAATGTAATAAGTATATAATGGTTATTCTGAATTCAGAAAAGTTAGTAAAACAGAACATATCTGATGAATTTGGATTCAGATGAATTTGGATTCAAATATGCTGCAAAATAAATAAATAAATAAATAAATAAATAAATAAATCTCAAATAGAAGAAAAAGAGCCTACAGAGCCAATCTTCACATTTGTGGTCACTGAATCTGGTGTTTTTGTAAATTTTGTTTTTGTTTTGGCCTTAGCTTTTATTAAAGCATTCATATATCTTCCCACCCCTATCAACAGGACATGTGTTGGAAATTTATTTCTTCAATTCATATGACATATGAGTTGACACTTGTAAATGAACCTTTTATGATGTTAATACGAGAAATGCTTTTTTCAAACCCATTTTGTTAGTCCTATATTTTATCAGAATATCTGAAACATTGATTTATTAATGGGCAATGTGTGTTGAATTCCATTATTTTGTTGTTATGGTCTGGAATTTTTCCCCTGTTGTCTTGATTTGTTGGTCTGTGATTATTTATTCTTTGTATGTGTTTTTTTTAGCTAAGGTTAATCTCTTTAGCTTGAAGTTTTCTTTTAATGCCTTCTGTAAAGCGGTATTTGTAGAAAGATGCTGTTTAACTCTAGTGTTACTATGAAATGTTTTTCTTTCTCCATCTATTGTGATTGCAGGTTTTGTTTAGTTGTCTCTTGCTGGCATCAGCGGTATCGTAGAAATTCTAGAACATCTGCCTAGGCAATTCTAGCTTTAGAGTATCTACCATGAAGTCAGGTGTTATTTTAATGAACATCCCCTTATTTATTGCTTGGCCTTTTTCTCTTGCAGCTTTTGATATTCTTTCTATGTTCTATACATCTGGTGCTTTGAATATTATGTGTACGAGAATTCCCATTTTTAGTCCAGTCTATTTGGTCTTCTGTATGCATCCTTTACCTGGAGAAACACTTCCTTCTTCAGATTAGGGAGAATTTTCTTGTCATTTTGCTAAAGAAATTTGCTTTTGACCTGGAATTTATTATCTTCCTCTGTTCACATGGTTCATAAGAATGACCTTTTCATTGTTCTCCAATTTTCTAGGTATTTTGTGCTTGAATTTATTTATATTTAACATTCTTCTCTGACTGAGGATGCATTTCTTCTACTATGTCTCCAGTGACTGAGAATCTCTCTTCTAGGCCTTGAACCCTGTAGGTGAAGTTCACCTTTGAGGTTTTTGTTTGACTCCCTCAACTTTCCATCTCAAGTTTCATCTTAGTTTGAGTTTTCTTTCATGTTTTGCTTTCTGATTTTAAGTCTTGGACTATTTCCAATATTCCTTCTTCTGTTTGCTCGTCTTCACACAGACTTCGTTAATCTTAAGTTTTATTCATATACTCTTTGAAGTCCCTGAGTATATTCAAATGACAATTTTGAAGCCCCTATCTAATGCTTCAACTATACTGTATTTATTTGGGTCTACTGTATGGTTGATGGGTTCTAGTTGAGCTATATTATCTTAGTGGTTGTACTTTTGGACTTGTGTCTAGGCATCTAGTTTGGGATTGATTAGGAGACTAGGTTTTGATATCTAGTCTCATTGTTCTTGGATACGTCTTCCATTTCTTTATTTCTGTTGCTCTATCTCAGTATTAGAAGGTTGCTGTAGAGAGTTCTGAGTCCCTGCCATTTTTACCACTGGGGAAAACAGGTAGGATCTGTTTCTAGGTATTGTGAGCTAACACAAAGGAATGTGGATGGGTTAGAACTTAGTGTAGAGCTGAACATATTCACAGGAAAAAGGAAATTATTACCTGCAACTAGGTTTGGTGGAATCCTCACGGAAAGACTGGAAGGAGAGCCTTTGGGCAGATAGTCCAGGAATGAGACTGGAAAATTGGAAAATGGAGAAAGGAAGACGAAATAAGATTGCTTACAGGACTTTTAGGCTGGCATGGCCAGCAGGTTACAGAGTAAGCTAGGAGGTAATTAGTGTTGTGGGAAACACACTAGGATTAGTGGTTCATTAAGAGAAGAGACCTGGAAACAGACCTGCTGCCTTCCTGCTGCATTCTGGCCATGTGTGTGGTTGAATCCTCATTCTCACCTTATCTGGATTTAGTCACTTGTGTCGATGAGGGATTTTCCAGAAAGACTTAATTGAGGAGGGAAATCCTATTCTGAAAGTCAATTGCATCAGCCCATGAGCTTAGTTCCCATGGAAACCTAGGCTGAATAAGATTTTTATTTTCCTCATGACTGTAGACACAATGTGGCCACTTACTTTAAACTTTCTGAGGAAAGATCAAAAAACAATCTCTTCATCTTCTTCAAACAAACTATTTTAAAGATGATTTTGTCAAAATTTTGCCAAAGCAACATGAAAATTAATACTGCCCAACACCCTTTGCCATATTATAACATAGCAAGAATATCCTTATGGAGTGCTGGCATCTTGATATTAATTCCCTGTTTCTGCAACTGTGAAGCATTTTTTTTCCTTCCGGAGTTACCCTGTGTAAGTTATTTATGTAGAGAAGCAGGAAATGGCTTGGGTCAGCTCGAATGTCTTTCGTTCTTATCCTTATCAATTTTCAGTGTAAATTCTTTTAAACATAGGACTTTGTAAACACACTTGCAAAGAATTTGTCTAATTAACATGCATATTCTCATTGTATATAGTGCTTTAAGATAGGCAATCATGCTTCATAACAAGCTTGCAATTGGATGAAACTCAATCACACCATCTCTGTCCTTAAAAGAAATGACTTCAATTGGGTAATAATTGCTCACAATAAGCAGTTTTTCATGATTACAAAAAAAGTTTAAAAAATAGCTATGATTGGGAAAATATGCCTGCTGGAGTAGCTTCATAGTAGCTGGGACATAAATTGTATTTTGCTATTCATTTATAATATACATAGTTTTTAAACCTTTTGATTTTTATGTCCACATTAACACTTTTTTGTAATTGCATTATTTTTTTCAGTGTGTATTTCTGGTTTTATTAAGAAAAATGTATTTCTTTAGATGTGAAGAATCATGTCTGCAGTCTCCATTTAATTTCATTGGTCAACATGTCTGGCTTTTATGCCAGTACATGTTGTTTGTTGGAAAATAAGATCAAATCGAAACTGAGCAGCTGCATGAAGAAGAATTCAGATAGATCCATGTTATCATCCTGTATAATATTCAACTTCAAAATAATCAAGGACCTCACCATATGGTCAGATTCCCTAAGCATGGAATAGTCTTAAATTCATCAGGGAAAATCTCTTTGAGCACAACACAATAGCACAGGCAACATTAGCATAAGAACAAGAATTAAAAAATGGAACATCATGAAAGTTAAAAGTGTCTATATAGCAAAGGACATTATCAGTGAGACAGAATGGAACACAGCAGAATAGGAAAAGATCTATTAACTACACATCTGATAGAGTGCTGATATCCAAAATACATAAATAATTAAGAAAAACTTGAACATTCACAAAATAACCAAATTTAAAATGAAGTACAGAACTAAAAAAGAGCTGTTTCAAAGATAAAATACAGATGAGAAATGGTTAAAAAACTGTTCAACATCCTTAGTCATCAGAGAAATACAAATCAAAACTGTTCTGTGACTTAATCTTATAAAAGTCAGAATGGCAAAGATAAATAAGACAAAAGGCAGCTCACGGTGGCAAGAATGTGAGGAAGATTTAGCCATTGCTAGAGGGAGTACAAACCTGCACAGCCACCATGGAAATCAGTGTAGATGTTCCTCAAGAAGATAGGAATAGATCCATCTCAAAATCCAGCTATACCACCCTTGGGCATATACTGAAATCCATCTAATTTTTGTACCTCTTTCATTAGGTGGAGCTTCTCAGAGGACAGTTATGCTAGATTCCTGTCTGTAAGCATAAGTGAGTATCATAAATATTGTCAGGTTTATAAATACATAAAAATATATTTAAATGGAATCACCCAACAAGAGAAGACAGAACCTCAATTAAACACCCCTTTTCACCAAATGTAAGCATTAGTAGAAGAATTGGGTTACATCTAATAAAGTTGTTGATCAATGGGGCTCCTAGGAACCCCCAAATGACTCAGGCTTTTTTTCAATCTATTGGTAGATCTCCATAAGCTGAAGGTAAGACTATATCAGTGTGGACAATAGCTATACATCTAATTTATTAAGGAAAGCTGGTGCCTAACTAGAGCCTGAACCTCTTCCGACTAATGTTCATGTGACTGGAAGGTACTTTGCATGCTACCAGAGAAAAAAGCTAAAATGCAATCCAGGTACAAAATCATTGATGACCTATATATAAATGGTGACCTGATTTATATATTTATATATCCTTAAATTGTTGACTGATTTCATGAGATGAAACCCGTGCCCATTACTGCTCAGGTGCACAAGATCCTGGGACTAGATAACACTTGGACCTAGAGGAAAAACAAAAACTGTTGTTCTGATAAGGAAATGTAGCTATATAATGACCCCTGATGACATCCTGCTTTACACTTATACATCAATATCTCCAATAATGACTCCTGATGACATCCTGCTATGTATCCATGTATCAATATCTTCCTCAGCTATCATCAGAGAAATTTCTACCTGTAGTAAATAGGAAAAAAAAATACAGAGAACCACAACTGAGCAGTATGCAGAGAGTTAGGGACTTAGTTTTCAATGTAGTTTCTCCATCAAATCCCCTTTTGGGGGTTCAGGGAACTTTGAAAAAGAGAAGGCAGAAAAATTACAGGAGTAGCAGTGAGTGAGAAAACAAGAGCTTTTAGATTCAACATAACTGATGCACATAGGATCTCACAGCGATGGTAGCAGCATAGGTAGAATCAGGTCTAAGCACTGAAAAGGTAAGTAGACATGGTCTCCTATCCCTCCACAAGAATCTATTTCTAATTGAACGCTTCTCAAAAATATAAAATTCATTTTTCCAATGGAGTTTCAACAGGTAAACAAACCAAACTCAAGTGTAGACATCAGGCCCAGCAATACATGGTGCACGCAGAATGAAGTCAATGGTGTTTGGGGAGGTTTTGCTTTCCTTTGTTTCATTGTTTGGTCTAATGATGTTTTGTCTGGGCTTAATCTTACTTATTTTTGATTAATATTTTATGATTCCTAATTTTTGTTTTTGGTGTGTGCATTTGTCTCTGCCTTCTATATGTGTGTCTTGTGCTTTTCTTTGCTCTTTCTTTCTTTCTTTCTTTCTTTCTTTCTTTCTTTCTTTCTTTCTTTTTGCATTGCTCTATTCTGATTTTTGTTCTTATTTTTTTCCATGTTTATTTCCTAAAAAGATAGAAATGGAGACATCAAATGAGGTGGGTAGAGAGTTAGGGAAGATAGGGAAGGAGATGAAAGATAAAAAAAAAAAAACACACACACACAGAGAATGTAATGTATGAAAAATATATTTTCAATAAAACTATCAACTTATTTTTTAAATTATGTCAAAATATATATGCCAAAGACCATTTGTGGATTCTCACCATTATCATGAAGGACAATGCCATTGTAATTAATGTCATTAAAATTAATTAATGAAATAATTAGACATGCAAAGGGAGCATTTACCATCAGCTTTTTTCAGATGTCAGGACTTTTTAAGATGCCAATTTTCTGCAATTCCAAATCTCTGAAGTCAAAAAGCCAGGAAATGGTTGGGTGTCGTGGGAAAATATCTTCAAAGTAAATATGGACATAGTCTTAGCTATATGAAGAAAACATTGACTTTTTAAACCATTTGTTTTAATTGATTAAATTTATTCACAACTTCCTCCTGTGTGTAGTGCATTCTGTTTCCTGATTCCCACCTTTAAAATCTCACCCCCACCTCCATTATTTTCTGCTCTGCTTTGCATGTCTGGGTTTAAAAGGACAGACAGCAGACCGACAGGCAAACACACACACACACACACACACACACACACACACACACACACAGAGAGAGGAAATATTCAGAAATGAAAACTGGAACACAAAACACTGGGCCAGTAACCTGAGTATTGTTATTCTGAAAATTTGCTTCTTTGCCGAAGCTGACTTCCTCAACTGCGCTGTTGATCTTCAGGACCTATTCTCAAGATACTTCCAATATTTCCAGGAAGGAAAGAAAAGGAAAAAACAAAAACCACCTTTTTCACATTGACCTGCTGTTATCTACATAACAGACTTATTTTTTCAGAAGAAAACTACTAGTGTTCTCAAAATGTTAGGCAAGCTACAGCTCTTTAGCTGTGCCATTTACAAAAGAAAACCACTGAGATGTTTGTGAGCAGTGGTGACAAATCTACAATGACTTTTGTATCTTTTGGGTTAGAAGAATACCCGGAGCATAGACTGGAGACATCAGTTTTTTGCAACTTATTTCTCATACGGGTTTATCTTCTCCTCTTGCCCACTCCCCACCATTGGCAGTGGAAGAGACAAGTTATTTGTTTATGGGGGAAGTGGACCTGCTTAGCAATTGTTCTTTGGGGGTGAGCTTGATCTTGTTTGGCAGCAGTTCAGTCCCATAGCAAACACAAATATCACTCAGCAGCTGCAGATCTGTCCTCTAAGCAAGCAGACAGCAGGCATGAGCCAGCAGCTGTTGTTTAACCCTGCAGTGACATCCAGACTTGCCAACTGGAACCAAGGCAAGGCCTCAGAAGCAGCAAGCTGCTGTTGGAACGTTAGGAGCAGTTCTTGGGTGAGTTTCTCTCGATGGCAGCATCACCACAAGTTGAGCTCAGCAAGGCTATAGAAGGTGAAGGAATTTAGGAAAGAACAGCGAGGCAGAGCAAAGCCAAACCGATCCCCAGTGCTGGTCTCCCTGTGTGCGGGGTCATATTTATACTCCTTCTTCCTTCATCACAGGTCCTATATTTTCTACATCAAAACATCCTTTCACTGGTTTGTGCTTCAGAAAACATTCTTTCCCATGTCTGCTTTAGCAAAGCATCCTGTCACTTATGTGCCACAGCAGAACATCTTTTGATATAACTGACATTCCAAAGAAACTACAAGTTTTTACCTAAAAGACATTTTACAGTGAGGGTCTTTCCAATGGTAAGGTTCTAGGCCTCTTTCTGCTAAGCAATGACTTACAGACTTCATACATATGCAAAGATATTAATTCTGGCTATTTAAATATACTGAGATGATGAACCTATAAGATGTATGACAGACTAAAAAATATTTAGAAGTTTTTATAATGTATAATATAAAATAGTTGGATATTTAGATAAAAATAGTTGTTACTGTTTCAATCATAGAGATAAAGTTTTGATATAAGTGAATTTATTTTTACAATAAAAAGAAGTGACACAAATCCAAAACAAATGAGACTCAAGTTTGTTTTTAGTTCTTTTAAATATCAGAGGGTTGCTATTCCTGAAGTTGGTTTTTAAGAACATTATTGGAAACCGTTACTTTTTGAAATAAACTTTATGAATACTTGTGAAGTAAATTATAACATTTTTTATTTTTCTTTCATTGAAAGTAGGTTATGTTCTCATATGAAATATCCTGATTATATGTTCTCCTCCCTCTACTCCTCCAAGTTCCTGTCCAGCACCCTCACTTCTGGACTTACTCCTTTTTAGTCTCACATCAGAAAAGAACAGGCTTTTAAGACATAACAACCATAACAAAATAAATTATAGTAAGATGAAGCAAAATCTATCATATCAAAGTTAGACCTGGAAACCCTACAGAAGAAAGAGTCCTAAGAGCAGGCACAGGAGTCAGAGTTCACTGCCTTCTAGCACCCTGAATTCCATAAAATTATTAAGCAAATAGTTAATGTATGCTTGCGTACATGTATGTGTGTGTGCATGCATGTGTGCATGTGCTTGTGTGTGCACATGTGTGTGTTTGTATGTGTGTATGTGAGCATGTGTGAGTGTGCATGCATAGGTGTGCTTGTGTGTGTATGTGTGTGTGTACAGAGGATTTGGTGAAGACTCATTCAGCCTCTGTGCTTCTTGCTTGAGTCTCTGTGAGCACACATGCTCTAGGCTCTGTGTATAGTTGATTCCGAGGCCTTGTCTTTCTGATGTACTCCATCTCTGTGTCTTTTATAATCTTTCTGCCTCTGCTTCTGTGGGATCCCATGAGCTCTGAGTGGAGGGATTTGATGGATGCGGAATTTGAACTCTGTTCACAGTTCTGGCTGTGGGTCTCTGCATTTGTTCCCATCTGCTGACAGAGGAAGCCTCTTATGTTGATGAAAGGATAAGGCACTAATGTGTGAGTACAGCAGACTATCATTAGGAATCAGGTTATTGTTTGTATCTTATTGATTTTGGCACTTAGTTTGATTAGTTCTTCATTATCAGTTGTCATATTTTTCTAGTCATGACTTAAATACTATATTGGATAGATACGGAGAGAGTAGGAAACTTTGTTTTTTATTTTAGTGGAATTGTTTTGCTTCTCTCCATTTGATTTGATGTTGGCTATAGGTTTCTAGTACATTGCCTGTATTATGTTTAGGTATTTCCTTTGTAGCATTAATTTTTCCAAGACTTTTATCATGAAGTGGTGTTGCATTTTGCCAAAGGCTTTTCTCCATATTGTGGGATGATCATTTATGTTTTTTTCTCACTTTGTTTATATGATGGGTTACATTTACTGATTTTAGTATGTTGAAGAATCCCTGCACCTCTAAGAGGAAGCCTACTTGATCATGATGGATGATCTTTTTGATGTGTTCTTGGATTTGTTTTGAAAATAGTTTACTGAGTATTTTTGTGTCAGTATTCATAAGAGAAATTGCTCTGAAATTCCCTTTTTTTTGTTGTATCTTTGGTAGTTTGAGTATCTTGTATCTTACCTTCATCTTGGAGGAGGCAATGAAAGGCAATGGCAGTAGCCATGGGAGTCTTTTGGAAGGCCTCTACCCTCTGTATCCTTTCTCCCTTTTAGTAGCAATGTTCTTTCATTTACCTTTGTCCTAATTTAGAAAACAAATCAGTATTTGTCTCAAAGCAACATAAATTTCTCTGTCTCTGTTTTTTATTTTTGTCTCTCTCTGTCTCTGTCTCTTTCCCTCTCCTACACCCACCCTCAGGGGAGAAACATAATTAACTCTGTGCTCTAGGATAAAACACACTTTAACATACTTGCTTCTGGATTGTTATCCTCTCGTTGACAGGAAGAATAATGAAAGAATATTTTGTGTTTGTATCTGCTAAAAGGTTCTTTACCGTGCCACCACAGTGAGCTAAAAGGTGATCCTCATTCACATCAAATCCTCTGCTTCTACATGCATGGGTAATGGAAAGATATTGGGATGAGATTATCACTTACTGTCTATGAGGTCTCTCTGTATAATTCAATTTGACCTGAGAGACAGTTGATACAGACACAGAGGAAGATGACACTACGTTGAGATAGAGGCATACTTCAAGGAAGGCCTCATCCCATCACAAGCTACATCAGGTAATTGGAAGTGCCTGATTCTTCCCAAGAACTTTTAACAGTTCTGTCTTTGTCGAGATTACTATTGTTATGATTAACCATCATTATCAACAGCGAGTTGGGGAGGAAAGGTTTGTTTGGCTTATTTTTGTACATCATAGTCCATCACTGAAGCGATTTAGGGCAGGATATCAAACGGCGCAGGTACCTCGATGCAGGAGCTAATACAGAGGCCATGGAGGGATGCTGCTTACTGACTTTTTCATCATGTCTTTCTCAGCCTGCTTTCTTATAGAACCCAGGACCACTGTCACAAGGACTGTACCTGTGATGTACCACATCCTTCATCAATCATAATTAAGGAAATGACCTATAGCTGTATCTTGTATAGGCATTTGCTCAACTTAAGTTGGCTCCTTTCATATGACCCTAATCTATGTTTAGTTGACATAAAATTAGCTAGCATAGGCCTTCTCAACACTTCATTTTGATCAAACAAACTCACTTTGAGTATAGTACCAAGAAAATTACAGAATAAATTTTTATGTTTTAAGCCAGTTTGAACTAACTCATTATTGCTTCCCTTGCGAACTAATAAAAGTCATCTATTAGATGTAATGTATTAAATGTATAACTATTTCATATACTTACTACTCATATTTTTTAAAACATATACTGTATTCTTTTTCTTTTTAAATTTCTTGCCAAGATAGAAAAATGATCAAGAAAATAAATTGTTCCATTATTAAGAAAATCCGAGATGTAATTCCTATAGAAACTTTTATTAGTAATATCCCCCAAAGTAGATAAATAAGCAAGGACGAGTTATTATTGGCACCCACCAGTAAATTAGCTTATTGTCATGGATTTTTAAAATTTGCATAGAAGACACATGCTCATGATTTTTCAAATAATGTATGTTTCAGACACAGTCTTTTTGGAAACAAATGGAATTATATTTCATAAGAAGGATTTTCAAAAGCTGTTTGTGAAGGACGTCAGATTTCTGAATGACTTTTAAAAATAACATTGTAAAATGCCTAAAAGGGACTTGTGACAAGTCAAAGAATAAATCATAAACATTGTTTACACAAACTTAACATAAGCATTGCAAAGCTGTGTCTGTACTAAAACAAGAGTTGAGAACAGAGAGATCACCTTTTACATGACACAAAGATAAATTTACATAGTACACAATAACATTATTCCTACAGAAACGATGTATGTGGTATTGTCTGTGGAGAGTATTTGATCCCTGGAGCTGGAGTTTCAGGCAATTGTTAGTAGCCTGGTACCAGTGCTAGGAACTTTGCTCTGTTTTCTGTAAGAACAGAAGTGCTTTAGGTCTCTGAACCATCATCTCTCCAGGCCCCCACACCATATTCTTGTATATTGAAAAACTATTGATGTGTATAGACTATCAGGGTGAGAAAAGAAATACAAACATGAAAATGTATATAAGAATTTTTATTGTACCTATATACATATAATCCTTGAAAATATTAGTAAATAGAACTGATAATTTTATTACGAGAATAATTACCCATATATTTTACCTGGGAATTTAGATATAGTTTAATTATAAATGTTTAATATTTACGAACTGTAAGATAAAAGTTTAATTAATATAAAACCAGATATAAATAATAGTTAAAGACATAAATTGATTATTCAGGCAAATGAGATGATAAAAATAAGAGCAATAGTCATTTTAATTACTTTTAAGAATATATAAATAAAAATATCTTCTCATCCTATCTTCCCCCAATTGATGAACAGTCTGCAAGAATTAGACAGTATGCCCTTGTGGGCTTCTTCCTCCTTAGAGAATGTGTATCAAGGAAGATGGACATTGAAGTTTCAAAACCCCACACCAGGTCCTCTCTGTCAGTCTCTGTGACTGTGTCTCTGTGTCTCTGTGTCAGTCTCTTTGTCTGTCTTTGTTTGTCTGTCTGTCTGACTCTCTCTCTGTGTCTCTCTGTCTCTGTCTCTCTCTGTCTCTCTGTCTCTCTCTGTCTCTCTCTCTGTCTCTCTCTCTGTCTCTCTCTCTCTCTCTCTTTCTCTTTCTCTCTCTCTCTCTCTCTCTCTCTCTCTCTCTGTCTCTCTCTCTCCCCCTCTGTGTTCTGCCTGTTGATAAGGATTAGGATGTATAACACTCAACTACTTACTGTTCCTGACTGATTCCTCTCATGAACCCACTGGAAATCTAAGCAAGTCCCCAGTTAAATGATTTTTTTTCTAAGAGTTGCCTTTGTCATGATGACTCTTTATAGCAATAATACTTAGTTAATCAGATCCCCAAATCTTTGTTGTGTACTTTCAAATAGAATGTCTTCAATTCAAACAGTATAGCTGTAATTGGTTTGTTAATTGTCTTGGGAGATGTTACTTATATAAAATTGGAGTGTCAGAAACTTCTAACAGCTTTATTTTAACTATTTTTTAATAATTCAGTTATTGTATGATATTACATTATCATAACATACTCATGGCAGAAGGGTCCATTACATAATATTACCTGCATGTACTGTGATAGAACATGCTTAATGGTATTAGTTGATGAAGGTCCCAGGGTATTGCCAGTTGATGCATTCGATTTGGAGCAGTTCCTGGAATTGAACCCATGGTTTTACATCTGCTGCTTCAACATTCTGCCAATGAGCTACAACTTCAGTCTTGTTGCTTCCCTTATAAACCTGTACCTTAATTTTAATTGTTTCTTCCAAAAATCCATGATTAAAAAAGTAATTCCTAGTGTCATATACTGGGTTTTAAAAGGAAAGTTTGCAGATGGTAATTGGACCACATATTCTGTAGGGAATGATTTGTTATAAAAGCAAACTCTTTTTGTAGAATTTTTCCAGTGCACTCTTGGCAAAACTATGCTGCCACAAGAAGGCCTTTGCACATTGACTTTTGCATCTTTGGATTTCCCACCTTCAAAAATTGTAATAAAGTTATTTTTAAATATAAAGTATATGACACTTTGGAAAGTCTCTATGTAGACTATATATGTAACTGCTTTCTATATAGTATCGTATATATGTATATATATACACACACACATGTGTGTGTGTGTGTGTGTGTGTGTGTGTGTGTGTGTGTTCATCTGTGGGTAGGATAGCCAGCACAGAAGGCAGATAGGTAGAGCAATCTCTCAGATACTGCTCCCACATGCCCTACTCAGCCACAAGATCACCCAGACTCTGAGAAACAACAGAATATTCCAAGATGAGTCTCGGGAATGGTCCAGTATTTGTGGTGCTTTGGAAATCAGAAACCTTGAATCAGATCAATGACTCATTGTACTAAGTATTTGCTTGTAAATCTGTTTGGACAAAATAATATATATATATATATATATATATATATATATATATATATATATATGTATGTATATATATATATATATATATATGTATATATATATTGTGTAAAGCACTGAAGTTAGTGCTGCCACTCCAATAAATCAACGTGCAATGAAAAGATGGCAAAGATGGTGAATAGAAAGTGGTACAGGTGCAGGAGTGCAGCTGTGGTGTGCAGTGGAGTATGTCATCACCCAGAAGGGCCGTTAGAATAGTGTGCAGTCACGGAAAGGGCACCCCCTGCCCTGACCTGCCCTGTCCTCCCCGATCCAGTAACCGTAAACAGATCTTAGGAACTTCTGTTCCCACCCGGAGACGACTTCAGGTCACAGAGCAGAGCCTGGCCCAACCACCAGCCGGAAAGGCGGCTCGTACAGGCTGAGCTACTGTGACCAGGAACAAATCTTAGGAACATCTGTTCCCACCCGGAGGTGACTTCAGTACGCAGAGCAGAGCCTGGCCCAGCTGCCACCCGGAACCTGGGCTGCTGGGGAGTAGAGAGATCTCTGAGGAGTGCACACGGAAAGTGTACCAGGGACACAGACCAGATACAAGGGAAAGGCAAGAACATATCACTGACAACAAAATGGCAAGAGGAAAGAGAAAGAGTATATCCCAAGGAAACCAAGACACTCTAGCAACACCAGAACCCAGCTCTCCGATAGTAGCAAACATCCGAATTCCAAACACTCCAGAGAAAGAAGACACAGACCTGAAAACATGCCTCAAGACGCTGATAGAGTTACTTAAACAAGAAAGGGAGGAAAAGCAAAAAGATTCGGAAGCTTTTAAAGAAGAAACAAGAAAAACACTCAAAGAACTCAAAGAACGAGACGAAAACAGAACCAAGGAAATAAAGGAATGGAAGAGGGAAATTAAAACAGAAATTGACATAATAAAAAAAGCGGTAAAAGAGATAACCCTAGAGTCAGAACACCAAAAAAAGAAATCAGGAGTCACAGAAGCAAGCATTTCCAACAGATTACAAGAGATCGAGGAGAGAATCTCGGGGGCAGAAGACAACATTGCAAACATAGACAAAACAGCCAGAGAAGATGCAAAAAACAAAAAGCTCCTAACCCAAAATGTCCAGGAAATACAAGACACAATGAGAAGACCGAACCTAAGGATAATAGGAATAGAAGAGGGAGAAGAGTATCAACTAAGAGGCACAGTAAATATCTTCAACAAAATCATAGAAGAAAACTTCCCTGCCCTCAAGAATGAGATGACCACGAGCATAAAAGAAGCCTTCAGAACTCCAAATAGGTTGGACCAGAAAAGAAATACCTCTCGACACATAATAGTAAAAACATCAAGTGCCCAAAGTAAAGAAAGAATACTAAAAGCAGTAAGGGAAAAAGGTCAGGTAACTTATAAAGGCAGACCAATCAGACTCACACCCGATTTCTCAGCAGAGACTATGAAAGCTAGAAGAGCCTGGACAGACATCATGCACTCCTTAAGAGAGCACAAGTGCCAGCCCAAGCTGCTATACCCAGCAAAACTATCAATCACTATCGATGGAGAGACAAAGATATTTCAAGACAAATCAAAATTTACACAATATATGACCACAAACCCAGCACTACAACGAATTACAGGTGGAAAACCCAATACAAGGAGGGAAAATACAGCCTAGTAAAAACAAGAAAACTCCTAAACAAGAAAACTAAAAAAAGAAAAAAAAACACGGACACAACTCAACCCAAAAAAGCAAAAATGGCAGGATACAGAAACAATTATTCCTTGATATCTATTAACATAAATGGGCTCAACTCCCCAATAAAGAGACACAGACTATCAGACTAGATACATAAACAAAATCCAGCCTTTTGCTGCATACAGGAAACTCATCTCAGAGACAGAGACAGACACTATCTCACAGTAAAAGGGTGGGAAAAAAACTTCCAAGCAAACAGCTCCAAGAAGAAAGCTGGAGTGGCTATTCTAATATCGAATAAAGTAAATTTCCAACCAAAAGTTATCAAAAAACATAAAGAAGGACACTTTTTACTCATTACTGGGGAAATCTGTCAGGAGGAACTCTCAATCCTTAACATATATGCTCCAAATAAAAAATCACCCACATTCATAAAAGAAACTCTACTAAAGCTCAAAAAATACATTTCACCCCACACAATAATAGTGGGAGACTTCAACACCCCACTCTCACCAATGGACAGATCAGGGAAACAAAAACTGAACAAGGACACTGCAAAACTAGCAGAGACTTTGAACCAACTAGAATTAATAGATATATACAGAACATACTATCCTAAAGTAAAAGAATACACCTTCTTCTCACCACCCCATGGCACCTTCTCGAAAATTGACCACATAATTGGACACAGAACGAGCCTTCATCGATATAAGAAGAATGAAATACTCCCATGCATCCTCTCAGATCACCATGGTCTACGGCTGGTCTTTAACAACAACAAAGACAACAAAATGCCCACATACACATGGAAACTCAACAACACTCTGCTAAAGGATAGCAGGGTCAAAGAAGAAATAAAGAAAGAAATTAAGGATTTTCTAGAATTCAACGAAAACGAAAACACAACATACCCAAACCTATGGGATGCAATGAAAGCAGTATTGAGAGGAAAACTCATTGCTCTAAGTGCTTCCAAGAAGAAACTGGAGAGAGCTCACATCAGCAACCTGACAGCACAGCTAAAAGCCCTAGAACAAAAGGAAGCAGATTTACCCAAAAAGAGTAGACGGCAAGAAATAATCAAAATTAGGGCAGAAATAGACCAAATAGAAACAAAAAAAAACCATTGAAAAAATCAACAAAACAAAGAGTTGGTTCTTTGAGAAAATCAACAAGATTGATAAACCCCTAGCCAGACTAACTAAAGGGCAAAGAGAGAGTATCCAAATTAACAAAATCAGAAAGGAAAGTGGTGACATAACAACTGAAACTAAGGAAATTCAAGAAATCATCAGATCCTACTACAAAAACTTATACTCCACAAAATTAGAAAATCTGGAGGAAATGGACGAATTCCTAGACAGATACAAGGTACCAAAGTTGAACCAGGACCAAGTAAACCATCTAAATAACCCTATAACACCTAAAGAAATAGAAGAAGTCATCAAAAGCCTCCCAACCAAAAAAAGCCCAGGTCCAGACGGGTTCAGTGCAGAATTTTATCAGACATTTATTGGGGATATAACACCAATATTCACCAAGCTATTCCAAAAGATAGAATCAGATGGAATATTACCCAACTCATTTTTTGAGGCTACAATAACCCTCGTACCTAAGCCACACAAAGACCCTACAAGGAAAGAGAACTTCAGACCAATCTCACTTATGAACATTGATGCAAAAATACTCAACAAAATCCTTGCAAACCGAATCCAAGAACACATCAAAACCATCATTCATCATGACCAAGTAGGCTTCATCCCTGGGATGCAGGGATGGTTTAACATAAGGAAATCCATCAATGTAATCCACCATATAAACAAACTTAAAGACCAAAATCACATGGTCATCTCACTAGACGCTGAGAAAGCATTCGACAAAATCCCACACCCCTTCATGTTAAAAGTCCTGGAAAGAACAAGAATCCAAGGCCCATATTTAAACATAATAAAAGCAATATACAGCAAACCAACAGCCAACATCAAACTTAATGGCGAGAAACTTGAAGCAATCCCACTAAAATCAGGGACTCGACAAGGCTGCCCACTCTCTCCCTACCTATTCAACATAGTACTGGAAGTCCTGGCTGGAGCAATTAGACAGCAAAAGGAGATCAAGGGGATACAAATCGGAAAGGAAGAGATAAAAACATCACTCTTTGCCAATGACATGATAGTGTACTTGAGTGACCCCAAAAATTCCACCAGAGAACTCCTACAGCTGATAAACAAGTTCAGCAAAGTGGCCGGATACAAAATTAACTCAAACAAATCAGTAGCATTCCTATACTCAAAAAACAAACATGTGGAGAAAGAAATTGGGGAAAAGGTACCCTTCACAATAGTTACAAAAACTATGAAATACCTTGGTGTGACTCTAACTAAGGAAGTGAAGGACCTGTATGACAAGAACTTCAAACCTCTGAAGAAAGAAATTGAGGAGGATCTCAGTAAATGGAAAGATCTCCCATGCTCATGGATTGGAAAGATCAACATCTTAAAAATGACCATCCTACCAAAAGCAATCTACAGATTCAATGCAATCCCCATCAAAATTCCAACCCAGTTCTTCATGGAATTGGAAAGATCAATGTGCAATTTCATCTGGAATAACAAAAGACCTAGAATAGCGAAAACCATCCTCAACAACAAAAAAACATCAGTGGGAATCACTATCCCTGACCTCAAGCTATATTACAAGGCAATTGTGCTGAAAACTGCATGGTACTGGTACAGAAATAGGCAAGTGGATCAATGGAATAGAATAGAAGATTCAGAAATGAGCCCTCATGTATATGGTCACCTGATTTTTGACAAAGGAGCAGTAAACATTCAATGGAAAAAGGACAGCCTATTCAACAAATGGTGCTGGTCCAACTGGCACTCAACACGCAAAAGAATGTAAATAGACCCGTTCTTATCTCCTTGTACAAAGCTCAAGTGTAAGTGGATTAAAGATCTCCACATTAAACCTGATACACTGGAATTATTAGATGAGAAAGTAGGGAAAACCTTAGAACACATAGGCACAGGAGAAAATTTCCTAAACAAAACACCAATGGCTCAAGCTCTAAGGTCAAAGATTAACAAATGGGACTTAATGAGATTGCAAAGTTTCTGTAAGGCTAAGGACATCGTCAAGAAAACAAAACGGCAACCAACAGAATGGGAAAAGATCTTTACCAACACCACATCAGATAGAGGCCTAATATCTAAGGTGTACAAGGAACTCAAAAAGCTCGACACCAGAGAATCAAATAACCCTATTAAAAAATGGGGTACAGAGCTAAACAAATCTTTTTCAGTTGAGGAACTCCGAATGGCCGAAAAACATCTGAGGAAGTGCTCGACATCCTTAGCCATCAGGGAAATGCAAATCAAAACAACCCTAAGATTCCACCTCACTCCAGTTAGATTGGCCAATATCCAAAACTCAGATGACAGCAGATGCTGGCGAGGCTGCGGAGAAATAGGAACACTTCTCCACTGTTGGTGGGGTTGCAAGCTAATACAACCACTCTGGAAATCGGTCTGGCGATACCTCAGAAAATTGGATATAGTACTACCTGAAGACCCAGCTATTCCACTTCTGGGCATATACCCCAGAGACACTTTAATACACAACAAAGATATATGCACCACAATGTTCATAGCGGCTCTATTTATAATAGCCAGAAGCTGGAAGGAACCCAGATGTCCTTCAGAAGACGAATGGATACAAAAATTGTGGTACATATACACAATGGAATACTACTCAGCCACCAGAAACAATGACTTAACCAAATTCTTAAGAAAATGTCTGCATCTAGAGAAGATCATACTGAGTGAGATAACCCAGTCACAAAAGAACAGACATAATATGCAGTCACTGATAGTGGGATGCTAACCCCAGAGGCTTGCACTCCCCTGAAACAACTCACAGACTGTATGAAGTCCAAGAAATAAAGAAAACAAAAACTATACATATATTCACGAAACAAGAAGACTTTGACTATTTCCATGTTGCGTTTTGTTTTGCATGTACTTTACGCTTATTGCAACTAGTACGTTTTCAATGCATACTGTCAAGCCCTTGAAAAAAATCAAGTACCGACTAAAAAACATATTCACATGCTTTTATGTAAAATTTATTTTAATGTCTGAAAAAACAGTACTGACAAAAATGTATAATTTTAAGCAAAAAATGTTTAAAATCTTTACATCTATCTTTGTTTTGAAAAATAAAATCGTTTAAAAAAAAAAAAAAAAAAGAATAGTGTGCAGTAGCCTGAAGCACACAGGCTTCTCCCCTAGCATGCTGCCCAGACGCATGATCACCCTGGTTCTGATCAATGACAGAATGGGTGTCCCTGGCCGGTGTTGCAGTAAGTGTCCATGATTTGTGCTGCTGATAAAGGCCATGTTGGTATGCATGGTTTATTCTGGTGCTGAGGGACATGCTATTGTCTGGTCAGTGCACTGATCTTAAGCATGTGAAAGTCCATAATTCATTCTGCTGCTGGCTATCATGGTAAAAGAAGTTTCTTTTGCAGACTCATAGTGGAAAATGGGAGGCATAGATTGTTTCTGTGACAACCTTCTCTGTGGTGTTTGAATATTATTGGTAATGGAAATATGAAGAGGTGTACCCTTGATGGAATAGGTGTGGCCTTGTTGAAGAAATTATATCACTGTGTACGAAGTTTCCTTGTGCTCAAGCTCCATGGAGTAAGAAAGAGTAAGTCTCCTGAGGCAGCCTTTGGATTGAGATGTAGAACTTTTGGCTCTTCCAGCACCATGTCTGGCTCTGTCATGCTTTTCACCATGATGATAATGGACTGAACCTGTGATACTATAAGCCAGCTCCAATTAAATGTCCTTTTAATAAACATTGCCTTCGTCATGGTGTCTCTTCACAGAAATAAAACCATAAGACCGCCCTGACCCCCAAGCAAACTATAGTGGCAGCTATTGAAGAGACACTTGCAAAAGTATGATACAGGTGCTGACATGTAGCTCTTCACAGTTGATATCAGTAGACAGGAAGGACTCAGTTGTCTTTAAGTGGCTGGCCTCTCTGACTTTGACCAAGTTCCATGAAGATGTGGCTAACAAAAACATTGGTCTTGTTGTTTTATTATTTTCTTTCTTTCTTTTTCTTTTCTTTCTTTCTTTCTTTCTTTTTCTCTTCTTTCTTTCTTTCTTTTTTTTTTTTCTTTTTTTTAGGGCAGTTGAGGGTAGTATAGACCTAAGAGGAAAGGGAGTGATCAGGATATATTGTGTAAAATTCCCTAGTAATGAGTAAAAATATTATTTTGGATGGAAAAAGAAAAGCAAAAAGGAAGGAAGGAAGGAAGAGGAACGAAGGAAGGAAGGTAGAAAGGAAGGAAAGAAAGAAGAAAGAAAATGAAATGATTCTTTGTACTATTTAGAATCTTTGACTATTGTGACTTAGGCTAGATAAAATGCTGAACCTCTCTGACCATTTCCCTAGGTTCTAGTTGAAGGTGGAAAAGAGGGGAACAGAATACAGATACTGCACATGACAACCACATTGAAGGCAAAGAGGAGAAACAGCCTGGACTGAATGAAGTTGAGACAAGTCTTTGATAAAGTGTACATGAGAACTAGTTAGCAGTATTGAAGAAGTAACAGAGCTTTCTAATGAATACTTGTACTAATATGTAGCATTTGTGTAAATTAGATAATGGATACATTGTAAAATATTTATGTACATCATTTTATGTGCAAGTGCCACATAGCACATAAAGCTCTGCTTTTATTTTTTGTTTTATTCTTGATCATGGGAAGTAATCTTAAATCCTTGGCCATGCTAATCAATTGTCTGTCCACAAACCAATGATCCTTTTGCCCTTCACTTTGAGGAACAGGAAAAGTTACCTAAGCTAACCAAGTATTCACTCTATTGCCTGAGTAGGCTTTAAACTTATGATTCTCCTGCCTCAGCATCTTTTTTTGTTTTGTTTTGTTTTTTTTAAATTGAACAACTTTATTTTAGAAAACAGAGATAAATGTACAGATTTTAAGCATTTTTGCATAAAAGTGTACGAATACATTTTTGTCAGTACTTGGTTTTTTAAAAGGTTTGATAGTGTGCATTAAGATCTTACTAGTTACAATGAGGATAAAGTACATGTAAAACAAGATGTAACCTGGAATTAGTCAAAGTTTTCTTGATGTGTAAAGATTAAGCATAATGGCTTGTCATTTTCTTTTTTTTTTCTTGAACTTCATATAGTCTGTAAGTTGTTTCTGGGGTGTTCAGAGCTTTCTGGGGTTAGTATCCCATTATCAGTGACTGCATATTATGTCTGTTCTTTTGTGACTGGGTTATCTCACTCAGGATGATATTCTCTAGATGCATCCATTTTCTTAAATTTCATAAAGTCATTGTTTCTAATAGCTGAGTAGTACTCCATTGTGTAAATATACCACAGTTTTTGTATCCTTTCATCTACTGAAGGACATCTAGGTTCTTTCCAGCTTTCTGCCTCAGCATCTTAAGTAGTCAATATTGCATTCTGGATCAACAGAGCTGGATTCACAAGACTTTTTCTGTAGCTTTAAAATGTATAAAGCCAGGAGATTATTTTATTTATCTCAAGTAATTAGTTATGTTCACTAAGAGTTGCCAGTCAAAAATATTCTGTAATTAGATGCGCAGAGGAAGCACATCTAATATGAGATTCCTTCCAGTAAGCACTACTTGGCAGCAGCAATAGTGTGTGGGTTTAGTGGCTGCATATGGAATGGATTTTCAGGTGGGGCAGTCTTTGGATGATTTTTAATCCAATTTCTGCTCCTCTATTTGCCCCATTAATTTCTCCCATGAGTGTTTTGTTCTCCCTTCTAAGAAGGACTGAGGTATCCACATTCTGGCCTTCCTTCTTTTTGAGCTTTATAATGACTGTGAACTGATTCTTAGTTATTCCCAGCTTTGGGAGTTAGTAATCCACTTACCAGTTGGTATATACCATGAGTGCTTTTTTGTGACTGGGTTACCTCACTCAGGATGATAGCTTCAAGTTCTATTCATTTGCTCAGAATTTTCATGAAGTCGTTGATTTAATAACTGAGTAGTACTCCATTGTGTGAATGTACCACAATTTCTGTATTTATTCCTCTGTTAAAGGACATCTGGGTTTTTTCCAGCTTCTGATTATTATAAATAAGGCTGCTATGAATATGGTTGAGCATGTGTAAGATGTTGGAGTTGTTTTGGGTATATGCCCAGGAGTGGTATAGCTGGGTCCTCAGGTAGTACTATGTCCAGTTTTCTGAGAAACTGCCAGACTGATTTCCAAAGTGGTTGTACCAGCTTAAAACCCCAACAACAGAGGAGGAGTGTTCTTTTTGCTCCTCATCCTCGACAGCATCTGCTATCATCTGAGTTTTTGATCTTAGCCATTCTGACTGGTATGAGGTGGAATCTCAGGGTTGTTTTGATTTGCATTTCCCTGATGACTAGGGATGTTGAGTATTTCTTTAGGTACTTCTCAGCCACCCCATATTCCTCAGTTGAGAATTCTTTGTTTATCTCTTTATCCCATTTTTAGTAGAATTATTTGATTCTCTAGTGTCTAACTTCTTGAGTTCTTTGTATATATTTGATACTAACCTGAAGAGCAGATTTATATAGAACAGTTTTCTTTCTGCTAATTTTAGTCAATGTTATGTCCAATTTCTAGCAAAACCAAATATCTTAAGTTATATAATGAATACATTATTTTCCATAATGTGTTATACAATGCATAGTCTAAACATATTTATAACAATTGTGTTCTAGCAACAAAAAACATCTACCACCCTGACAATGCATTACAAACCTGCAACCCCACTCAGATGTCTCTGTATTAAATTTTAGAATAAATACTTCAATCAGCTTTCCATTTTTTCAGTCTAGTTTCAATTGAACTAACATGAAAATTGTTAGGTGGTATTGTCAAGTTTAGTAGATTTAATATTGCTGTGATACTAAACATGTATTCCAAGTCTGGGTATTAATAGCTCATCTTCAGTCAAACTTATAGTTCCACAAAGAGAAACGCAGACACACACACACACACACACACACACACACACACACACACACACACACACAAATACACACACCCATACCCCACACACACACTTGCATGGAGAAACCATGAACAAATTTCAAGTGTTAGAGTTTATGAAGTGTTAAATGTCACCTGCTAGTTGACATTTAATTCAAGAACACTGGAAGACCAATTAAGGGAACAGATGTTTTGAGATACTAATGTCTTGAAAGGCTAATATTTAAGAAGAGGAAGTCTTTGCGAAATGCAAATTACTTGTCAACATTAATGAGAAAACTCAAATAATCTTAGTACAGCTCTTCTAGTTTCAAGGGTTCCTCTTCTCTTTAAAAGTGTTTCTCCACAAATCTATTATGCTAGATTTTCTATTGGCACTAACACTGTTAAAATGCTTTTCCTTCCTGATCTGATTAATAAACAATTATATTCTCTCCTCTCCGAAGGGCCTGAAGATAATACACAGGCAGGAGAAAGGTATGGGTCCTTCCCTTCATTTCCTCAGTGTTATTAGTTACACCCACACTTTCTGTCATTTGATCTGTGAACACAGATGTGCTCTACCTCTGGAATCTCAAATTTATCATGGAGAAGATGGGGTTTAGTTATCTAACTTTCATTTTACTCATTTTGTGAATCTGACAATAGGTCTTTGAATTTCATCATGACCTTCAGTGTCTGCATTCCTCTACATTGGCAGTCTTTCTACTACAAATAGGGAGGTCAAGAGATTGTGAGTTCATTATAGCAGGGGATATATGGTAAATAAAGCAGCCCAGTGCATGGTTAGGAGGACTTGTGGCAGCATCTGTTACATCTTAGTTGATCAGGAGAAGAAAGAACAGAAGGAACAAGTCTAGGTTATAAAATTCTATCCATACACATCCATATATACTTAGCTAGATCTCATATCCTCTTTCAGTGGCTGGATATAAAATTGACTCAAACAAATGAGTAGCCTTTCTCTACTCAAAGGATAAATAGGGTAAGAAAGAAAATTGAAAAATGACACCCTTCACAATAGTCACAAATAATATAAAATACCTTCGTGTGACTATAACCAAGCAAGTGAAAGATCTGTATGACAAGAAATTCAAGTCTATGAAGAAAGAAACTGAAGAAGATTTAGAAGAAGAATGATCTCCCATGCTCATGGATTGGCAGGATTAATATAGTAAAAATGGTCATCTTGCCAAAAGCAATCTACAGCTTCAATGCAATCCCCCCATCACAATTTCAACTCAATTTTTTTCCAGAGTTAGAAATTGACATTTGTAAATTCATTTGGAATAACAAAAAAAAAAAAAAAAAAAAAAAAATACCCAGGATAGCAAACATTATTCTCAACAATGAAAGAACTTCTGGGGAATTCACCAGCCCTGACCTCAAGCTGTATTACAAAATAATAGTGATTAAAACCACATGGTATTGGTACAGAGCCAGAAAGGTAGATCAGTGGAATAGAATTAAAGGCCCAGAAATAAGCCCACACACCTATAGTCACTTGATCTTTGACAAAGGAGCTAAAACCATCCAGTGAGGAAAAGATAGCATTTTCAACAAATGGTGCTGGTCCAGCTGGTAGGCAGCATATAGAAGAATGCAAGTCAATCTATTCTTATCTCCTTGTACAAAGCTCAAGTGCAAGTGGATTGAAGACCTCCACATAGAACCAGATACACTCAAACTAATAAAAGTGAAATTGGGGAAGAGCCTCGAACACATGGGTACTGGGGAAAATATTCACAGGAGGAAATATGGAAACTAAATTTGAAGCAGAGACTGAAGCAAAGGCCATTAAAAGACTGTTCCATCTGGAGACCTGGCCCATATACACCCACCAAACCCAGACAATATTATGATCCCAAGAAATACATCCTGACAGGAGCCTAATAGCGCTGTCTCCTGAGAAGCTCTGCCAGATCATGACAAATACAAAGGCAATGCTCACAGCCAACCATTAAACTGAGAACCAGATCCCCAATGGCAAAATTAGAGAAATGATTGAAGAAGCTGAAGGGGTTTGCAACCCCATAAGTACAATACCAACCAACCAGAGCTCTTGGGGACTAAACCACTATCCAAAGAGTACACACGTACGAACCCATGGCTCTAGCTGCATATGTAGTAAAGGATGGCCTTGTTGGGCATCAATTGGAGGAGAATCTCTTGGTCCTGCCAAGGCTGGATGCCCAAATGTAGGGGAATGCCAGGGCGGGGAGGTGGGAAGGGTTAGGTAAGTGGTGGAGCACCATCATAGAAACCTGGGGAGGGAAATTATGGTGGGGAAACTAGGAAAGGGAAAACATTTGAAATGTAAATAAAACATATCCAAAAAACCAAAACAAGTCCAGCAAACAAAAACAAAAACAAAATACTGTTGTTACCTATAGCCAATAACCTTTCACATTTAACCTTTTGGCTTACTCATAGCATAAAAAACAATAGCACAGGTCTGCATTTCATAGTGTGGAAATTGTTTTAATAATTTTTTCCTTAATTTCAAATCTTCAAACTTAATGTAATTTTATTTTTAGTGCTTTTACATATCTTTCTAGAATCCAGCTAATATCCTACTTAAATGGGGGCTTTTTAATGTTGCTGTATGGGAGATATTTGTCACCTCTTAAACTCTGAATTCTTTATCACACATTATCTTAAACAGAGTGTTATTCAGTCTTCTCATAACTATAACTGTCATAATGATGTTAATACACATGTTCTTCTTCTGCCCCCTGCTGTTATCTATGAAATGTATGCTGTTCAATCTCCCATTGATACTTCTGAAAATTCTTTAAGTGAGTTATGGTGTCATCAGCAAATAAAAATGTAATAACCCTTTGCCAGGTGATATGCCAGGCAATACTTACTTCCACAAAACCATCAATCACCAAAATGAAAATGTGCATTGTTCATAGGATTGTGTGACCTTCACTAAACAAACAAACAAAAACTCACACACAAACACATGAAGATGTTATCATATAAACAAGTGCTCATTCACCTATCAATCTGGACAATATGGTCATTAACTAGAACCAGAGGCTGAGGGTTGGCCCCAAGAGAGGCCAATGGTGTTATTGAGGAAATCAAAGTGCACTACAGGGTAAGAAGAAGGCTGCTGTGTGTGTGATCATCTGGACAAAAGAATTTCCCAAACCTCTATGTAAGAGCACATTTGACAGCAGAAGTGAGGCTCTTGTGATACAATGAGACTGGAGAGATGTATGTGGTCTTTGGATGAAGGATACTAGAGACATAGCAGGAATCTGGATTTTATTCCAGTTGGTGTTGAGTTTGATAAATAAAGGTGCTTTAGCAACACATAGTTTCTAGAGGTGAGGAAGACCCACAGTCTCTCAAACTCATCTTTTCATACAATCAACTAGTAAGAGGGCTCAGGTCTACCAGTGTGTTAAAGGTAGAATAGCTAAAGGCCAAACTTTTTCTTCCTTCCCCTTTTCCTTCCCCTTTCCTTTCCTGTCTTCCTCCTCTTCCTCCATTTCTTTCTAGCAGTCTCTAAAGGAGTGACTTTGTAGCATCAGACGGAACAGACTCCCTGTGTCCTAGGAATGATGCAGTGCAATGCAGAGGCTCTGAAAAACAAGCTCATCTTGGTGTTAGTGGAGCCCACTGCTAGCTTAAAGCTCTTTACAATGATGACTTTACCACCGTTCCCTTCCAGGTTAAGTTCAATACTGAACTCGGTGATTGTAGTTGAAGAAAGGGGGTATTTATGGAGGAAGAATAGAGAACTTCAACATTCTGCCCATTTGCTTCTTGAGATGATGGATTTATTTTTTATGGGACCTTTTTGTAGACACAATGTCCATAATTTATTTCCCTGAAAGAGTGGTCCAGAGCTCACTACAGTCTCTCAACCAGAAGAATGAATTACTAGGTCTCCTTGTAAAATTTAAGCTTTTCTTCCTGAAATCTGAAGAGGTGTTAGGCTCATGTTGCCAATTTACATAGGCCCGAATTCTAGGAACAACGACAGCAGCAACAAAACACACAAAAAATTAAAACACTTTCAAAGAACTGGATTGAAAATGCCTTTGTGGAGTGTGTGTGTGTGTGTGTGTGTGTGTGAGAGAGAGAGAGAGAGAGAGAGAGAGAGAGAGAGAGAGAGAGAGAGAGAGAGAGAGTCTGCACGCGTTTGTATGCTTTGGTTTGCTGTGGAGATTGAAGTGACAAGGCAAACTGTTTCAGAATAGGTGATGATTAACATTATTGGGAAACAATTAAGCAATTCTGAAAAGAGAAACCAGCTCAATGGCAATCTTTATGTGCCCTAAACACTGTCCACCTTTTCAAATTTGGTTCTGTTTGCAGTATGGTTGTTGTTCATTTATTTGCCAAAGAGTTGTAGCTGCTGTTCCTAGTCCCATTTCTCTGGAATATATAGTCACAGGACAAACAGCTAAACATATAAACCCTGTGTTCTTTGTGTTAGTATAAAAGGCAGGAACGGAAACAGCTCTGACAGCTAACAATCAAAGGTGTCTACATGAAAACACTAAGTCAGAAATAACATTTTTTTTTCCTCAGAAGACAATGAAGAGGAAAAGACACAGAGAGCTGACAGTATTGAAATGATTATCTTAACATTTTAAACCTGACTCCTGCTCTATTCACTTTCATTCTAAAATTTTTAAAGGAGCCTCGGGGAAATTTGCTTTACTTCTGATGCAAGGTTACAGTAGAGAGCTGTGGTTTGGGAGCACTTGAACGGATTTATTTTTAACCAGCCTTATTGTACCAGGTACAAGTTGTATCTCTACCACTCTTCCTGTTGAAGTCTTTAGAGCTCCAGCACAATGTCAGAGGTGCCCTTTCTCAGTTCTGTTTCCTCCATTGTAGACTTCTTTGGATAGATTATTTGAGAAATAGAACTCTGGTTCTGCAGTGGTGTTTTATGCCAAAATTTGATTTAAACAACAAACCAAAAAACAACAACAAAAAACAGATGTACACCCCCTGCAAAAAAAAAAAAAAAAAAAAAAAAAAAAAAAAAAAAAACATAAAAGAAGAAGGTAAAGAACTTAGAGAATTTTCAAAAGAGTTTGTTAATAGACTATTATATTCCTATAAACCCATCAAAGCACAGTTTAGGAAAACGTTCTCAAGTGGCCGTTTAGTGGATTTTTTTTTCCTTGTTCTACTGAGATATACTAGAAGCCCATAGGAAAACATATTTTCAAAATAGGCCTGTGTTGTTTCAAAAGAATGGAAATGATAATAGTTTAGAAAGATAGACATTCAATGGTATTTACATTTATTTATCGGAGAAATAACTATTGAAATTTCTCCTCTTATGAGTTCTATTTCCTGTCTGTTTATATCTGTTTGCCTGCAGTATTTGTATTTCATTAATAGTCAGTGGAATTATTTAGTAGCCTGATGTTTGCTATGGTGGTTTCTCAGTTCCTTGGGTGTCCCGCGCAACTGTCTCGCCTGCAAGAACGACTCGGCACACAAAATAGAATCCTTCTGCGGTAAACTTTATTGCTCTGGAAAACAAGTACTTGCTTCACGTGACGAAAAATACGGAGAAAACCAAGAGATCCAAGAAGACGAACAGGACGAACAAGCTCCACGAGACGGCCGAAAACCAAGGGGAGAAAGAGAGGAAGAAGAGAGAGAGAGAGAGAGAGAGAGAGAGCTATCCAGCTCGCCCCCTTATAAAGGGATCAGTCCTTGCCTTGGACGCGGAGCCCCCTGATTGGTTGAAACTCAGCAGGCCCTATGACGCCACGGAAGAGGCGGAACTCATGAAGCGGAAGTTACCCAGCCTGTGCGCACATGGCTTGTTTACTGCTAACTCCAGCCAGATATCAGCGCCATCTTGTAATGGCGAATGCGTGGGAATGTGTGGGCGGCGCCCCACACTTGGGGAAACTTAGAACTTTAAGGCAGCGGAGGACAAAGATAGCCAAGGATCGAACAGGTTGATTGGTGATCAAGATAGAATTTCAGAAGATAAATCAGGGATATCTGTTCTGTCCTTAAACACCCACAACTAGACAAGGAGCTGACTTTTTCCCCTTAGTTTACTAAGTTTCCTTTAAATGTAATAGAGAGGCTGGCAGGTACCAGCTTGGGAATCAGGGAAAATGAAGATAAGAGAGCCATGCATGGTAATTGCTCCCATTTTCTTGTTGTCCATCTGAACTTTATTCTCGAATACAATCTTTTGGAATTTCCACAAAAGATATTGATGCTCACTCAAGATGTCTCCTATCTTTGTTTACTCAACACAAGGCCGTGAGACTTAAGCATGTTATCCTCTGCTATGGCAATTTATTCAATTTCCTAACTGAATAGTGTTTAGTGTATCAATATACTTGTGTCTACACATTCTTTGGTTCATGAGTGATGAAGTTGCCTGTTCACTGTGGTACACCATGACCCCCCCCCCCACAGTTACAAATATTTTAAATTACAAAAGTATATGTGCGTCTCTGTTTGTGCACATTGGAAAACCACCTAACATAGATGCTGGACATTCAACAGAGGTCCTCTGAAACAGTGGGATCATGCTCTTAATTACAGAGCTACCTCATTAGCCCTACAGTAGCCCTGGCTGGCCTAAAACTTAGATCTGCCTGCATCTCCCTTTCAAGTGCTGAGAAAAAGGTCAGGTTTCCAGGCCCATCTAAATAAAAAACAATGTAAAGGCCCTGTCCTGCAGCCCCTCAGTGAATCTTTCATCAGTAAGGCAATTGAGTTCAGAAGCAGGTGCTCTAAAGCCAGAGCATTTCCTATAACCAGAGTAAAATCTGTTTTATGGCCTGCGCGTAGAGATCCTTTTGGATTGGAGAAATAAACTATTGTGCACACAGTTATATGAGTGGGTAAAGATACTTAGAATTCTTTCAATGTTTTCAACATCATGTTATTTACTTTCATATTGAAATAATATCATCATTTTCAACATAAAGCTGAATAGATATTTCAGTGCTTCAAGTCCCACATGGTAAATTTTCCTATTGGTCAATAGAAAGTTATTTGAGAAAAGGTTCAAGAAAGAGCTATTATATATCCATTTAGGACAATATTAAGAGATACAGCACATATATACATGTTAAATTCTTTATTACATAAAATATTTTTATATATTCTGAGCTTATTGTGTGTTGTTTCTGCTTTCTTGGGTTAACATAGTAAGTTATAGAAATGAATTTCTAAAAAAATATTTTACATAAAAGAATAATTTGAATTTAATTTTATCTTTGAACTATAAATATGTTTGAAATACTCTTAAATATTTTTAAAATATTTTGTTTAATGTGAGAATTGGTGCTTTGCACATTGTTTATTCTTTTCACATACATGTTTAATGTGTTGCCATTGCTCTGGTTTGAACTTTGCTTTCTAAATCTGTGGGTGCCAACTACTTTAACCTCCAGCATCTGAGAATGATCTGATTTGGAAACAGTTTCTTTCTGAATACAATTCACTAAGGATTCAGAGATGATACATGCCATCTTAAAGCTGTAAATTTCAAACCCTGGCCAAAGACTGAATGAAGTACCTGTTTAACACACCAGAGCAGACCTGGCCTCTGGGTTCTCCCATTATCTGTCAATCCATGCCTGTTACAGACTATGTCTGGCATGCCCTATCTCTACTTCCCTTCTCTGAGAGGCTCTTTTCTATGTAATCTGGACATATTGATTACCTGTCCCTTTTGTACTTTTGGCCTCCTGGCTGCTATGCCTAGTTTCCCTTTTCCTTCTTTATTCCTGTCCCCATCTTCCCACATTGCCTTGCTCAGTCTGGTCTTGTCTATTCTGAGCTCTCAGATGTCTCTGACTCCTGCTATGATCTCCCATGTATTCATCATATACATTGTCTCCCATCATTCCTAGCAGCAGTCATGTTCTTTTCTTTCTATTATTAATTTTTAATTGAAAGCCCCCAGTTATAGAATATATTTAATTACAAATTGGGTATTTCTGCTCTGCCTTTGATTACTCAGTACCCAGTGAAAAGCAGCATATTTATATTAAGACTTTATGAGACCAGAGCTGGTGACATATATCTACCCCCATGCTACCAGAACTCACTCACTCATGGCCGATTCATTCTCACTTTTATAAATTCTGAAATACAGACTTTGAATAACATTTTGTCTTTGTTACCATTAATATTTTCTTCTTGGATAAGACAATTGAAACAAATAAGCTAATCTGAGACATTGCTGGATATGAAATTCCTTTTCCTCCCTTATATCAGACATAGAAACACTTCCCTGTAACCTTTACACTATGGAAACTTATTCTGAGTTCACTTTATATATGTGGACATATTGCTTCCATGTTGGTCTGTATAATCTGTGACTGCCTGGTGCCATTAGAGGCAAGAAAAAAAGTGTTGGATCTGTAACTGGAGTTTCAGCTGTATGTGAGAGGTCATGGAGGTGCTAAACCTTGAACCTGGGTTCTCTGCAAAAGCAACAAGTGCTCTTATCTGCAGAGCTCTCAGACAAGCGCTGGACTCTAATTTCTTGTGAACTGTTTATTCAACAGAAAAATCTAACTTAACTTAGAAAGTCTTCTTGCATTATCTAAGTCTTAAAAAGTTCAGACAAATACTCAGGAAAGATATGCCATTTCAAGTTTTTAAAATATAAGTGTGTTTCCACATCTATTACATATCTACATTATGACTACTATAACTCGTGTCAAGGGCCTGCTGCAATATGACTACGTGAACAGATTGATCAAACCTTGCTTTAATGAAGATTAGTGTGAAGTGAGGAAGAGGCTCAGAATTAAATGTGATGGGTGAAAAGTTCCTATCCCTGAGAAAATACTGTATTCTGTATTCTATATTCAAATTCTCTCCCCCCCCCTCTCTCTCTGTGTGTGTGTGTGTGTGTTTTCCAGCACCTCAGGACCTGTAGACCCATTTCTCCTGGATAAAATGATGGGATAAACAGTGGTAAAATTTTGCATAATAGAAAGGTATGCAGTTGATATTTATTTTGACTGAAGATATTTATTGACTTTTGATAACTAAACTTTATTTAGCTTACACACAACCTGAATATCCTTATATATGTGAAATTCTCTTGTTGAAATAATAGTATCCAAAGTGATGGTTTAACTTTGGATATGAGAGTGGTCACAGAAAAAAAAACTCTTACAAACGAGATCAGTGGTTCATTAAAAAAGTCCCTAGAAATTGGCCCTATTCATTCTGCAGTGTGGAGACTCAGAGAAGATAGGCACCGTGACTTGGGATGCATTCTCACCACACCTCATCTCTTGAGTTCTTGATCACAAACTTCCGAAATTCCAAATCAGTTGCCTTTTGTGTTGGACTGAAACACTCTAAAAGCACACCTTGCTATGTGTTTAAAGAAGTACCCAGTTTTCTGGAGCCTAAGCCTTAAAATGTTTGACTCAGATAACACTTGGGTGAATATTCTGTCAAAGCCATGACTGGAGAAGAAGGTATTGTGAGTGAAGTCATTCCCAAGTGAGGAGAGGGATTTCTGAGACAGGCACAACAATGAAAGAATCAAATACATAGATGAAGAAGGGAGGAGGCACATCTGGCAAAGATAATGGGGAGTAAGCTAAGAGAAAAAATCTTGTCTTGCTCAGCTGCCAAAATAAGAGTCTTTCAGGATACTTAGTGCCTGGAAACATGACAGAAGCCCAGAGAAGAGGATAAACATTTTACTGAAAAGTGACTGCTATCAAGATGGTGTCACCTTGGTCACTCTGAAAGAAAAGAGAGACAACCAATTTATCCCTTCCCCATTGTAACCTATCTTATCTGCAGGGCTAGTGAGGGACAACCACACATGCTCCATCTACTTTTGTTCTGGCAGATATTTAATATCAATCAGGGCTTTCTACCCCAAGGTAGAAAGTTTAGATAGTTTAGTTTCCAGATAAAAAGACATAAAACCCTTAAATTTATGATATTCCTTTAAAGCACTACAGCTGGGCATATATCTGCCCTCTGTGCTATTAGAATCTACCTCCCTACCAATAACCCTGGTGACTTTCCGTGTTGTACTTGGGCTACCCTTACTCTGACTGGTGAGCCTTTATGACCAATTTTCAGGATCTGTTACCCCATGGCGCCTTCTGTCCACCATCTTGTTCTCATTGTCTTCTACCTCAGACCCCGAAGCCTCTGGAACCAAAACTAGAGCTGACTTTCAATTGATCCTGCTGTCTATCAGTGTAACTCCTTTCTGGGAGTTTTCTTAACTCCTTTGACTCACAAGTAACCGCAGGGTATTTCTACTCCTACTCTAGTCCGTTTGAGCTCTCAAATGAAGACACATAGACCTGTGTGTTTGTTAACAAGCTGCAAGCCTAAGCCAGGCAGGTTCTGAGCTATTTTAACCCTCCATGGCTGCCTATCTCCCAGCCATGTGCCCCATTAATGTCACTCTGAGTCTTGCCATTGCTCATTCTAGTCCAGGTGTGTCCTCATGGCTGCTCTCTCATTGTGACCTCATAGCAAACCTTCATCTTTCCTTGTGATTTCTGCTTTTCCTCATGGTCCTCTTTTACTACTTCCTTGGGGACCCCACCCCTCAGACTAGGAATGGAAGTTCTACCCTCTTCTCTTCTGGCCATCTAATTGGCACATTGGCTTTTATTAACCAATGAGAGATGATGAAAAACAATTTTTATATAATATAGATTCCAGAAGTGCTTGACCATGCCATCCTCCAGGACCACAAACAAATGTCTTGGCATAGAAATCAGCATCTGAACATACATGAGACAGAACCATCCACCAATATTGGGCTATACCCAAGAAAGGCTGGGAATACAAGTGTACACCACTGAGTTGCATTCTTTATACTAAAGATATAATTTTACTGTTATGATGATATATTCAATATGAGATCCTATGTAAATAATTTAGCACATCACTTTAGGTTAGGAATTATGAAAAATTAAATAATATCTATACCCGATAAAGAGCTTTGTCCATCGTGTGGAGATGAATTAACTGGCCTGACATTGGGGTTAGTTGATTTAAGAAGAAGAAAGTGAATGTCTTTTAGCTTGTATGAAGGCAAATTATGTTGGTAGGTTGAGGCCCTCCAGATATGCACATATATGTTCCTGGGGAAATTTATGTACTCTTGTGTTATACATTTGTACTCATATATGCAATGAAGAGAGTTAACCTGTTTTGCTGGATTGATTTTCTCTTTCATCATCTGGTGGTAACAATCTCCATTCTAGGTAGCTGTGATCCCTTCCAACTCTCCCCACCTCCCCACCCATTAAGCAGGCTTCTAGAATCTGCCAATCACTGCACTGAGTCTTGTTTGGCCATAAAATTATGGCTTTGGCCAAAAGGCAATCAATGGCATGTTCTCCTTCTAAACTCTCCTGTTCTTATAGGCACTGCGACTTGCCTGAATTGTCATCAGATGTGAAGGGTCATCAGAACAATTATGTAGCGTATAAATTGAACAATAAGCTCATTTTTTGCAATTTTTCTGTTCAAATGTTAAGAAAAGACAAATGCAGGGGCGCGAGAGGCATGGAGGAGGCAGAGGCCGCGGAAGCCGCGGCACGCGGGGCCGAGCTGTGCGGGGTCGAGCTGTGCTGGCCCCAGCGCGGCCCGAGCGGGGCCCGGGGCCCCTGAGCCTCCCCTCAGATTCCTGAAGTCATGGACTGGCCGGGACAGAGGTGACTCCCTAATCCAGTATGGATGACTGGAAGCCTAGTCCCCTCATCAAGCCCTTTGGGGCTAGGAAGAAACGGAGCTGGTACCTTACCTGGAAGTATAAACTGACAAACCAGCGGGCCCTTCGGAGATTCTGTCAGACAGGGGCTGTACTTTTCCTGCTGGTGACTGTCATTGTCAACATCAAGTTGATCCTAGACACTCGGAGAGCAATCAGCGAGGCCAATGAAGACCAAGAACCGGAGCAAGACTATGATGAGGACGTAGGACGTATGGAGTCCCCTCGGCGCAGAGGCAGCAGTCCCCGACGTGTGCTGGATGTCGAAGTATATTCCAGTAGAAGCAAAGTATATGTAGCAATAGACGGTACTACGGTGCTAGAAGATGAGGCCCGAGAGCAGGGCCGAGGCATCCATATCATTGTCCTCAATCAGGCCAAAGCGTGTATTTGACACATACTCTCCTCATGAGGATGAGGCCATGGTACTGTTCCTCAACATGGTGGCACCCGGCCGTGTGTTGATCTGCACAGGGAAGGACGAGGGCTCCTTCTACCTCAAGGACACAACGAAGGCTCTGCTGAGGAGCCTGGAAAGACAAGCAGGCCCTGCCCTTGGCTGGAGGGACACCTGGGCCTTCGTGGGACGAAAAGGAGGTCCTGTTCTTGGTGAGAAGCATTCTAAATCTCCTGCGCTGAACTCCTGGGGTGACCCGGTCCTGTTGAAGACAGATGTGCCTCTGAGCTCAGCTGAAGAGGCCCAGTGTCATTGGGCAGATACGGAGTTGAACCGCCGCCGCAGGCGCTTCTGCAGCAAGGTCGAGGGCTATGGGAGTGTGTGTAGCTGCAAGGACCCAACACCTATTGAATTCAGCCCTGACCCACTTCCAGACAATAAGGTCCTCAATGTGCCTGTCGCTGTCATTGCAGGGAACTGGCCCAATTACCTGTACAGGATGCTGCGCTCTCTGCTCTCAGATCAAGGGGTATCTCCACAGATGATAACGGTCTTCATTGATGGCTACTAAGAGGAACCAATGGATGTGGTGTCCCTGTTCGGTCTGAGAGGCATCCAGCACACTCCTATCAGCATCAAGAACGCCCGTGTGTCTCAGCACTACAAGGCCAGCCTCACTGCCACTTTCAACCTATTTCCGGAGGCCAAGTTTGCTGTGGTTCTAGAAGAAGACCTGGACATCGCTGTGGATTTTTTCAGTTTCCTGAGCCAGTCCATCCACCTGCTGGAGGAAGATGACAGACTGTACTGTATCTCTGCTTGGAATGACCTGGCGTTTGAACACACAGCTGAGGATCCAGCATTACTGTACCGTGTGGAGACCATGCCTGGGTTGGGATGGGTGCTCAGGAAATCTTTATACAAGGAGGAGCTTGAGCCCAAGTGGCCCACACCAGAAAAGCTGTGGGACTGGGATATGTGGATGCAGATGCCGGAACAGCGCCGGGGCCGAGAGTGCATCATCCCGGATGTCTCCGGATCCTACCACTTTGGCATCATCGGCCTCAACATGTCAACATGAGCGGCTACTTTCATGAGGCCTACTTTAAGAAGCCCAAGTTCAACACAGTTCTAGGTGTCCAGCTCAGGAATGTAGACAGTCTGAAGAAAGAAGCTTATGAAGTGGAAATTCACAGGCTGCTCAGTGAGGCTGTGGTTTTGGACCACAGCAAGGACCCTTGTGAAGACACCTTCTTGCCGGACACAGAGGGCCATACCTATGTGGCGTTTATCAGAATGGAGAAAGATGATGACATCACCACCTGGACTCAGCTGGCCAAGGGCCTCCATATTTGGGACCTGGATGTTCATGACAATCACCGGGGCCTGTGGAGATTATTTCGGAAGAAGAACCACTTTTTGGTGGTGGGGGTCCCAGCCTCCCCTTACTCAGTGAAGAAACCACCATCAGTCACCCCTATTTTCCTGGAGCCACCCCAAAGGAAGAAGGAGTACCAAGGGCTGCTGAACAAACGAAGCCTCCTCCAGGACCCTGCAGGGCTCGGTACTGTGTACCCCAGACAAACGAGCCCATTGCCCTATCCTGTAGGATTTTGTAGATGCTGGTAGGGCTGGTTTGTTTTTAACATGGGATTTAATTACTAACTTTAAGGGGAAGCATCCCCTGCTTCAACACCCCATTCCTGAGTTTGAGGTCTATTTATTTACTTCCTTATTGAAGAAGAGCAGGAGAGTTCCCAGGACCTCTTTGGGATCCCTGGGTACCTGATTCACTCTCTTTACACCCTGTCCTCTCAGGCCTGGCTCAGAACCTATTTATTGACTGTCCCGAGGGCCTTGGGAATAGGCTCAACTTGGGGCCTTTATTCCTCCCTGGACCAGGATGCTGCCCTGAGGGTAGGACTGGCTCATACCCGGGAAAACTGCTGTGCCCAACTGATGGACAGGCCCGTTGGGGTCCGTGTGCTGACAGACTCACTCAGAGACCTTTAGACACTGGACCAGGCCTCTTAGCCTTCTCTTTGTCCAGATTTCCAAAACTGGATAAAGATGGTCATTGATTAAAAAAGGAGAAAATCTCAAAAAAAAAAAAAAAAAAAAAAAAAAAAAAAAAAAAAGAAAGAAAAAGAAAAAGACAAATGCTTTCTTCTAGGGACACAATCTTGTTTTATGTGAGTGAAAGTGAGACTATCTACAGCTAAGCCCAAAGCTTGTCTTATATTTTTATAAAGTGGGAATGATGAATGAAACAAATACATAGAAAAGAGAATATATATATATATCATACTCTTGGTTTCAAGCCATCCACATGTCTTTAAGATATAGACAGAGGATTCATACTCATGCAAAATAAGGTCCCTGTTCAAATCCTGAAAGGCTAAATTTCGGAAGAAAGAATCATAGGATGTTGAAAGCATTATTCCCTAATGGGTTCCTCATCAATCCCTGAAACTAGAGGAGGTTATTCAGACTGTCTAAGTCTTAGTTTTTGCTTCTGAAATGCAAAATTACCTTCTGCTTTTTCAGCAATAGTTAAAAATCATAAAAGTATGTATCCTATACAACTCTACCCACACTGAAAATATCTGCCAGTCTGTGCATAGATCAGTGCTTTGTAATTTTCTTTTTTTCTTTGATAATCTTTTTCTTTTCCATTCCCTCCATTATAAGCTTTTAGCTTGGGGAAAAAAAAAAAAAAGTCTGCTGCTGGATTAATCCAGTGAAATGTAAATGTAATCAGTGACTAAATCAAACGTGTCTGTAGTCCACAACACTGTCACAGCAAAAACAAAATTATAGATCCTTCTAATTTGCTAGCTGAAGCAACCACTGATTTTCTGTTTCAGGGAAATAGAGAGCTGTCAGAATTGATTGTCCCTGCAGATTAGAACGTACAACTCTCCATGCATAGACATCCAGCAGCCCCACCTTAATGGTGACATCCTTAGGATTTGGCCTCAGCCGTATTCCTGTTTGTCATTTCAATGAGCTTTCTTAAGATTAAGGTACTGGGTAGTATTCTAAAAGACAACTGGGGCAAGTTGTAGTGCCTGTAAGGACAGAGGAGTTTGACAGGGTTAGGGTGTCCGGGGCTGCAGAGTACCTTGGCTGTTTGGGGCCCTGGCGTGCTACAACACACCATGCAGTAGATATCATGGGAGAGGTTTATTTGGGGTGACATGGGAAGCATATAAAGAAAGTAAAATGGGGGGTCTGTGGAGGCACTGGGTTTCATTGAGGGGTGAACACGTGCTTAGAGAGAATAAGTGGCTCAATGGAGTAGTGGAAATGTGTCAGATATTGGCAGTTGGTGATGATGTTGCCCTTGTCACTGAAGATGAGCTTGAGAGTGGGGCTTTTCAACTCTATGCTGTCCTGACTCATGAGGCAGGACACCCTTACAAATAAACAGAATCTGCAACAGTTCAGAATCTAGGAAAGTGAGATTCTTCATTACAAATCAGATTTTTATTCTAAATACTATTTGCTTTTACAGAGAGAACTTTAAATTTGATTCTAAAATTACAGAAGAGAGTCTGTGATTTGTATATAACATACCCAATCATTTCTTCTGCTTTCTGACCACATAATATAACAGCATAGATTTATATCCCTGGTGTGTTTCACAACTCAAATTTGTTCCCAGCACACAACACCATTTGGTATTAGTTTGAAATTTGATTCTAAACTTAGGTCCCACAGTTTCTGTGTGGGATGTAAAGTTGACAAAACACACTTCTTCCCCAGTGCAAATTCTGCATTCATTGATTTTAGGTCCTCGGGTCAACACTGTTTGGGCATATAGGACAGAAAATAACTCCAGCTAAATAAAAGGGTATGTAGAGAAAAAAAAGGCAAATGGACTTATTTTACTAACCAAAAATTTTAAGACACAGAACAAGTGTGTTAATATAGAAGAGGATTGAGATGAAGTATTGGAAATAATATTAAATAAACATTAAGAACTCAAGGAAGGCTGATACTCTGTCATGACAACATTCAATAATCTCAAACTCATGATAATATTGAAAATGGAAAAATTCCAACTTCAAATAAATGACAAGTAGCCAAAGACTTGGCACTGAGGTGAAATGTGACTCTCATGAGGATCGGAACATTTAACATCCATCGAGTCGTTCATATTCTCAAAATCATGCGACAGTGACTACTGCAAAATGCATCTCTAATTTAAACTGATGAAATAATGTCTAGGCATACACTCAGGGTGTCATAATCTCCCCTTCACAAAAAAGAAGGAAAAGGAGATATGAAAAAAGTAGGGTAAAGTCAGCCTGTAAAAGTAAATGCCCAGGTACCAATTTATGGAAAATAGTAAGAATGAAGGAGGTTTGCATTTGATTTACATTTACATAAATATTCATGGAATGCAACAGCTTTTCATGTGCTGAGATGTTAAAGCTAATCCACATTAGGGATGTGAAAACGATCAATCCATAAATATGCACTGACATCTTCAGGCACACCGTCCAGTGAAAGTCCTTTACAACACACATTTTCTCCACAACTCTCAACCCTGTCCAGGATATCCTTTATCATTGCCTCAGCTGAACTTTGTGAAATTATTTTCTTGAAGGCTGCACTTGGACCAAGATTTCAATAGCCTACCACCTTCCCAGCTCTTATGTAGAATTTGTTGACATAGATATGCAAAAATCCCCAAACAAGGCTAGGAACAGGATTTGAGTGTGAAGTCACAGCCATGTCAAAGCTACACATACTGCAGTAAGATCTGGGCTAAAATTAGGTTCTAACCCTGCCAATATCAGCAGCACAGTTCATGCCAGTTCCAGGCTTGATCTATGACAATCTTGGCAGGCCTCTCCAGTTTCTGCCTGACTGGAGTTTCCACTGTCACATAAAGATTGTGGAAATGTAGATCTCTACATGATCCTGTAGAGAATGGCTGACCACTGAGGTGATGTAGCTCCCTGGACTGTCAGCAGGAAAAGGATACAAGCTGTTTTATGTTAGAAATGAATTTAGATGTCCTTTGGTCTCGCCTCTTTTATTGTGGCAATTAACACATACTTATGACTCGGGTGCCCAGCTGGCCTCCTACGGCACCCTGCAATCTTTTTATGGTTTGCTCTTCATCTGCAGCTGTCTATAGTTCCCAGTAAGATGCCATCCACACCTTAACCCTTCTCCCCAGCTGATGTGGATGCAGAGAAAACAGTGACATGAAGCCTGACTTCTTGGAATCCTCTCATTGACATCCAAGTCATTATCCATATTGATGCCCAACCTTCCTCCCAGTTTTAGTAAGAAGTGTCCATCTCTTTGCTCTTTATATAAACTCTTGTATCAATATTTAATCTTTTAAGTATTTACTTCTGTCTTCTACTCTTTAGTATTAGTAATCTCTCCTCTCATCTTTTCATTTATTAATTCCTCCAAAGACATTCATGTCAAGATTATGCAATTTTCTTTTAAATTTGTCATGTATCTCATGTGTGTGTGTGTGTGTGTGTGTGTGTGTGTGTGTGTGTGTGTGTGTGGTGGGGAAGCTCAGCACATGCATAGGGATGAGTGTTCACGTATGCATGCCCTTAAGTATATATGTGTGTGCTAGAAATTAACAGTAGATGTGCTGCCACTGACCTTTTCTACCTTAATTTTTAAGGTACAGTCTTTGAATAAATCTTAACATCATTAGAGCTTTGGAAATCTACCTAGTCCCCTGCAAAGTGCTTGAGTTCAAGTGGGATTCTACATATAAGTTTTATTGTAGATGCTAGGGCTTAGAGTCATTGATTTTACAGCCACACCAACCTCTAATTTTATTCAACTCATTCCTTTGATTTCAATATAGCTCTGTAAGTAATAGTTTATATTCATCTTCCCTTATATGTCTCACTTGCCTTGTGTCCTATAATCTGGTTCTTATTTCTAATGTTCCATTGAAAGTGTATTATAATACCTACTTTGATGTATCTGCTGTAGTTTTTGAAAAAAATAAAATGACAGTGAAAGACTATTTCTTACTGCAGCCTAAAATACTCTAATGTATTTCAATACAAAAGTTCGAGCTAAATCCAAATACCTCAATACAACCAATATGTAATGTTAGTTACATTTCTATTACTGTAATCAAATGCCACAACCAAGGCAACTTAAATTAAAAAGAGTGCATTCAGCTTCCAGTTTCAGAACATTAAAGTCCAAGAAGTGTGAGCAAAGGCATGAGGGCTCAAACAGTTCATTCTACATGGGACCAAATACTCAAGTGACTGAGACTGTGGGAACATGTCATTCAAACTACTACCGTCTCTGTGTCTTTCTTCAATTCCTTTTTTTGTAGTTATTATGTTCACCTTGTGGTCAAATCCTAAGACTAAGTTACTTGCAGATAAAGTTCTTGTCTCTCTTATCATGTTAGCACTGAAATCTAGCCTGGCTCTGACAGTAAAACAGGCTTTGGGAGGGTATAGATTCAAGGGATTTCTGGTTTACTATCTATGTTTGGCATTTGCAGTATAAGATGTGAGCCCTGTCTTCATCCTCCTACCACCATTACATATCTTCTGTTCATTGTGGGCAATAGCTATATTGTCTTATTGATAAGTAGGTATACAAGGCTGGGGAATCTAGCTGGTGTTTAGCAACAATAAACCAGATAGACCAGAGCATACTGTTGACAATGTCAAACACTAATATGCAAAGAACAGGGTGACATTGTAATTTTCCTTCAGTGTTAGCAACCAGAAATCTCAATTTAATGTATCTAAAAGAAAAAAAAAATTTGTATCTAAAATTTGTCACCAGATATTTTATTTTTCATAAAAATGATATTTATGCTTTTATAAGGAAATGAAAGGCATACATTACATTTGAGCAGCAACCAGAACTTTTTAATGAAGGTCACATGTAAAAGTCTGAAGAATCGAAAGAAGGTAGCTGAATGATAGTCTTCATGTTCAGGACACTACAGAACCTCACAAAGATGGCAGCAGGGGAGGAAACATGCTGGGAGGAGCAGCAACCCCAACTTCTGCTAGCCTGCTGCTGGACTGACAAGGCAACTTTGCCAGGGAATGTTTGACAATGTCAAATGTGTATGAGGAAAGGAACCTGATATTGGAGACCAAGATTGTGAATCAGATTCAAAGAGAGGAAAGTTTTTAATTGCTCAGGAATGCATTCCAAACTGAGAGGTGATCTGCATTACACAGTTTCTGAAATAACCTTACGGCAAAATAAGCCTCTGGAGTGTCCTTCAACCTATGGTTAAAGAAAGAAATTCAGACAATGAAAGCAGAAAAAAAAATTCCACAATATCAGTAGAACTCAAGCCAATTTTACATGAAATGAACAGGACTGCTCTAAAGAACTAATGATTTCATTGATTTTTTTTTCCTCTTGTGATTCTGAAGACAAGATTTATCTACTAGAAACACCAAAGGAATGTCTAGGGCATGTGATAGGATTTTAAAATCAAATGAAGTCACATACAATCTAGGTCCTTGTGATCATCTCCAATGGTCCTAATTTCTTCATCCAGAAGATTTAAAAGGCCAAATGTCTTCTTGCCAAATCTAGTTGTTGTTTGCCTGTTTTTCTTTCTGTCACCTCTTTCTGGTTAGACAATTCAATTTCTTAAACTGAGGCAAAGAGGAAGATGCACCTCCCTTTTCCCCTTGTTTGGTTCCTGCCCTATCTGCCATGATGTGGTATGGCATAGGTGAGATCAGTTACCACCCAGGCCCAGATACAGGGTTATGAGTTGGTCCACGCCAACATCAACCCCATTTATGAACTGCTGGAACACATAATGGGGCCTGACCTGCATATTCAAAGCTGCAGAATCTCCATGACACAGGGCAATGACATGATATCCAAAAATAGTCCCCGTGAGGATCCAGTGTTAATAGGGAAGCAAAAGTAAAGCTGTTGGGCAAAAGGGTATATTGTGGGACACAGTGTAGGTTCCACAGTAGATGTTCTACTTCTAATTTCTTTTTTTTTGTGGGGGGGGGAGAGGTTGCAAAGAGATGGGGGATGGGTATGATTGAGGAACATAATGTGAATTTCATAAAAATGTTTAAAAAAAATGGTTTGGTTTAATTAACGCAAAAATACTTGCAAACTGAATCCAAAAAGACATAAAAAAGAATATCTACCATAGTCAAATAGGCTTCATACCAGAGATGGTTCAATATACAAAAATCAGTAAATATAATCTACCATATTAAAAAAAACAAAAGCTGAAGGAAAAACCCAAAACAAAACCACATGATCATTTTATTAGATGCAGAAAAGGCCTCTGACAATATCAAAGTCCTAAAGAGATTATAGATACAAGGGACATTCCCAAACATAATAAAGGTAATTTACAGCAAGCCTATAGCAACATCAAATTAAATGGAGAAAATTTTAAAGCAATTCCAGTAAAATCAGGAACAACCCAAACTTGCCCACTATCTCCATATCTATGCAATATACTACTTGAAGTTTTAAACAACTGAAGGAGATTAAAGAGATACAAATTGAAAAGGCAGAAGCCAAAGTGACTTTGTTTACAGATAGTCTGTGTTAGGTCTGAAACTGACCTAAAAGACCAGGGTGTTTACTTCACATATCAAAGCAGATGGCTTCCAGGTTATCTCAGCATCCCTCAATTTCTACCTGTAACAGTGTTCTTTTGACTGGCATATCCCACACCTACCTTAAAATTCTTTAGCCTAGATATGGGGCTGGACTCTTCTTGCTCCCCAGTTGTGGTTCCCAATGTATTCTAACCATTTTGGTACCTGGGCCTTTTGTATAACCTCTACCTCATTTCTCCCAGTCTTTCTCTTTCCTCTACCACTTCTTAACATGGCCTGGCTTAGTCTGGTCCTGTTCATTTTGTACTCTCCCAGATTTCCTAGGCTCTGACTATGCTCTCCCTTTTAGTCACAAGAAACTTTCACCTCTACCATACCTAGGAGCAATCATGTCCTTTTTATTTAATCTATTTAATTTATTCACTTTCTATACATAAGTAGTCCTGAATTTCTACCAGAAAACTACAGCTGATAAACACTTGCAGTGAACTGGCTGGTTTCAAAATTATTAACTCAAAGAAAATCGGTAGTCCACCTAAATACAAATGACAAAATGACTGAGAAAGAAATCAGGGAACAACACCACTCACAATATCCACAAATAATGTAAACTATTTTGGTAAATCTAAGCAAATAGGGGAAAGACCTGTATGACAAGAACTTTAAGTCTCTGAAGAAAGAAACTGGAAAAAAAAAAAAAAACTAACTTTCAGAATAGGGCAAATCTCCCATGTGCCTAAGTCTCTAAAGTTAAATAAGTGAAAATGACTGTTCAATCAGAAGAACCTAACATGGTTAATGCAGTCACTATCAAAATTCCCACACAATTGTTTACAAACCTTGGCAAGACAATTCTCAACTTTATGTAGAAAAACAAATAATCAAGACAACAACAGTAACAACAACAAAAGGATAGCTGAATCAATCCTTAATAATAAAAGAGCTTTCAGATATATTACTATCATTGGTTTCAAGTTCTATCACAGAGCTATAGTAATAAAAACTGCATGGTATTGACATACAGGTGGACATATTATTCAATGGAATCAAATTGAAGAACTAGATAAAAATCCACACAGTTATTGGCACTTGATTAATGATAAAGAAGCCAGAAATACACACTGGATAAGGAAAGCATCTTCAAAACTGGTGCTGGTCTATCTGGATGTGTGCGTGTAGAGGAATAAAAATATATCCATATCTATCACCCTACACAACCCTCAAGTGCAAGTGAATCAAAGACCTCAACCAAGCAGACAGAGTGAACTTGAATGAACTGGAGAATAGCCTGAAACATACTGGCACAAGAGAAAACTTTCTGAGCAGAAAACCAATAATGCAGGCACTGAGACAAACAAAATATAAAAAAAAAATGGACTTCAGGAAAATATACAGCTTCTATGAGGCAAAAGCACCCCACAGAATGTGAAATGATTTATACCAACTCCACATCCAATAGAGGAGTACTATACAAAATATATAAAAATCTCAACCCAATTAGTCCAATTAAAAATGTGTGATACAAAAAATATGTAATACAGATTAAAACTGAATTTTCAACTAAGGGCTTTCAAATGCCTGTGAAACACAAGTAAATGTTCATCAGGAAAATGCAAATCAAAACTACTTTGAGATTCAATCTTAACTACTGTCAGAATGGCCAAGATCAATATCACAAGTGACAATTCATGGCGAAGGTGATGAGAGGAAGTGGAGACTCCTTCACTGCAAACTTACATAGCTACTATGGAAATCAGTCTTGTGGTAATTCAGAACGTTGGGAATTAATTTTACTCTAGTCTTGTCTATATCCTTTCTTGGGCATATACCAAAAGGATACTCTCTCCTACTACAACATCACTTGCTTAACTATGCTCACTATAGTTTTATTCATAATACCCAGAAACTGGAAACAAACTACATGTCCTTCAACAGAAGACTGGATAAGAAAAACATGGTACATTTACAAAAAGGAACATTACTCAGTGCCAAGTCCTACATGGCCAGAAAAGGGATGGCATGACATAGTTCCTGACAATGGAGCAGAACCAGCACAGGTTGGGTCCCATGAAATTGATGGTTGCTAGTGAAAGACCAGGATAAATCCTGACCCCATAACAGGTAAAGTAGACCCCTAGCAGATAGAGTAGAGCCAAAAATGTAGGATAGCAGGTTCAGTGACTGTTTCAGGAACTGGCTGACCATAAAGAATTTATGGCATTAAGGTCAGGTTGACTCTGTTTCAGAAACTGTCTGACCATAAAAACATAAAAGTTAAATAACGCATCATAAACAATCTTGAGAACTCGGATGTTCCCCTCGAGATTCTTAACTGGTAATTTTCACCATATAGGCAATCTTGAGAAACCAGGTATTTCCCTTACTAGTCTTCACTGGTATTTTTGGCATTCTTCAATGTTATACTACCCCACCCTCTTACTCAGGACCACTTCTCCAAGTGAAGGCTGGTTCCTGTTCAGACGGTATCAGCCAAGAACCTTGCAGGATTTGGCAACTCAGCAGTAGGAAAAAAAAATGTCATCCTGAAATTTGCAAGCAAATGGATGGAACTAGAAAAAAAATTCTGAGTGAGGTAAACCAGACCCAGAAAGACTAATATACTATTTCTTTGCTTATAAGTGAATATTAGTCATTAAGTAAATGATAACCAAGAACAATTTCTAGACTCTGTCAGGTTAAGTAAAAAGAAAGTCTCTAGGTGGTAGGGCGCTCCAGATCTCTCATGAGTAGGGAAATGGAATAGATATCACTGGCAGACTGGCAGCTGGTAGGGATGGGAGCAGGAGTGATGAGGTGTAGTGAGATAGAATGGAGGGAAAAATGGTGAAAAAGACAGCAGAAATTGGGGGGCAGGTTGGAAACCTAGTTCAGTGCAAATTCCTGGAATCTATGTGTGAAACCCTAGTGAGGACTCCTAGTAATGAGGATATGAAGTCTGAACTTGCTGTCTCTTAAAGCCAGGCAAATTTTTCAGTGCTGGGACTGGGTTTTACTCAGTTGAGTTGTTGGCTGAGGTGACCCCATAGAAATCCCAAAAAGAACCCTCATATTGGACAGAGCATAGCTCTCCAAGGACAACATGCATACAGTGTTAAAAGGTTAAACATGTGCCTGCATGGAGCTTTAATCCCTAAGTTCTAGGTTGTTTGGTTTGAAAAAAATATTCTGCCAGTTACCTAAAGAGAAATGTGGACATCACCACAGATACAAAACCTTTAACCTAAACTCTGTCTTGTAGACACAGAAAAAGAACTTATAGGAGTAGTCTACCAAGTTCTTATTCTAACTCAAGGCCCACTCCATGAAAGGGAGCCCATACCTGGCACTTCTTGGATGACAAGGAACCAGAAACTAGATAGACATGGGCTAGAACCAAATACTACTGGTCTTAAAAATATTAATGAAGTGATCCTAATTATATTTTGCTATACCCATAGATAAGTGCCTTGAATAGTCTTTATCAGAAAGTCTTCCTCTAGCACCAGATGGGAGCAGGAATAGAAACCCAGCCAGACTTTATGCCTAGAGAGTATAAATAGGTGGTCTTTATGGAGTCCCTCCCCTGAGAATTCTGGGAATTTCACTGAAGAAGAGGAGTAGACATCATGCTATTAGATGGGATGGAGGATCCCAGAAGAACATATCTCAATCCATCAAATAAGCAGCTGCATATGGGCTCAAAGAGACTGAAGCAACAAACATGAAGCCTGCACAGGTCTGCAGAAGGTTCTCTTTGTATATGTTGTGACATATTAGCTTGGTATTTTTGTGATACTCAACTGTGGTGGCAGGTATAAAAAGAATCTCTTAGAAGCATTACCTGTCAATAAATAAAAAGCCAATGGCCAATGAGCTAAGGCAAGGAATAAGAGGTGGGACACTAGCAGTAAAGGAGAGGATTCTAGAACATAGTAGTATAATAGAGAGATTCATTCAGAAACTTGGAGGAAACAGACATAAGCCAGTAGGTAGTAGAACTCAAGGTAGAATAAACAAAGACACTGAGGGAGATGCTAGGGAGGCATACAGAAAGAAGTGGGCTGGAACTGAAGAGAGGTAACAAACCACGAGGTGGATATATAATAATAAAATTGAGCCAAAGCTTTTGGCTTAGTGTGTATTAGTAAATAATTAGTATCAGAGTCACCATTGTAGAAGCTGGGGCTAGAAAAGGAAAAAAAAAAAGAATAAATATTTTCTTTGTAAAACAGTATATCTTTTACTTTCTTTGTCTGCCCATTGGACTCTTTTCTTCTTGTTTGGTTTCTTTGTCCAGCCCAGGTATGCAGAAGCTTTGCCTTGCCTTATTTTATGTTTTTCTGTCATGATTGGTTGGTTTCTCTATGAAGTCTCCTCTTTTCGGAAGGGAGATAGATGGGCAATGGATCTGAGAGAGAAGTGTGCTGGGGAAGAGCTGAGAGGAATGAGTATAGGCAAAACCATGATGGGGATGTAGGAAAGAAGAATGTATGTCAATAAAAGAATCATTCAGTTCAGTTGTTTATGTATTGCTTCTGTTAAACATGAAAACGGAGGTATACAGAAAAAGATACATATGCCAATTTTTCTTTTAGGATTCAAGGGAAAAGTTCATACTGCTTTTCTATTTGATTATCCTAATTTTGAAGTGTCTAGTTGGACTTTTTTCAACAATATTTTTAAAATATATTATTTTCATTCATCACACATATATGTATATATGTCTACAGACATAGAGCCCTAGATGCTTACATCTCAACTGTGCACACCATAAAAAACAGAGGGCTCAGAGAATAACCTTAAAAAACCTTAGATTTTTACATTTCTTTCAAATATCAGTTGTTTTTTTCAGTTTTGTTTCTTCTCATCACTCGATGGAGAGAATTTGACAATTAAGATTTTAAAAACATGGTCTACAAATAATGCCTTAGTTTAGAGTTGGAAGCAAAAAGTCAACACAACTTCTGTCATTACTTTCTGTATCCTTTTACATTTTGAAATTGAAGATGGATGAGAAAACGCCGACTGTGTGTTATTGTGCTGTTAGATTATGATAATACAGACCAAGCAGCTAGTTTGAAAAGATCACTTTAAGGGGGAATGCTGCACGGGAACGTAGAACACTAAGTGAGAAAAAAAATCACCAGAGCTACTAGTGATTTGTTTGATCAGAGAGAAGAGGCATGTTAAACTGAATGTAGCACTTAATGGAGAACATTTTTTTTTTTTTTTTTTTTTTTTTTAGTTCATCAGTGAGTTTGTAGACAAGGTCAGCTATTAATGCCCTAGTCTCATTCACACTACCCTGTGCAATGGCTGGTAGATGGAAATGGTCACTGTGGGACTGACAGATGTCATACTGAGAAAGGAGCTGTACCTCCTGCATCTCACTGGAACAGCCCAACAGATGAGTGACATCTGTTCAAGGCCAGTGCTTTTAAAATGATGAAGGTTTCCTCCTTGTCTGTAATGCCTTGTTCATTTTGAATTCCCTGAAAACTGGAGCCTACAGATTGGGCAGTGTTAGGGAGCTGGATCCAGAGAGCTAGTTTTTCAGAGTTCCACTTGTGATTGCAAGACATGCCTCGTGAACCATCTTTCAAAGCTGAAACAATTCCAATAACTTTCCAAGATAAGAAATGCTCTAATTTGTAAATCAGTTCATCTCACTGATGGGAATAAGAGTCTATCATCCTACTAACACATTGTTTAGCTACAATAGCTTTGTGGGGTTTTTATTCTTACCTTTTCATTTTAACACCATAGCATGACATTACTTGTGAGAGCTTGAATTAGAGTTAGAATTAGAGTTAGAAACTGGGGGGTTTTGCCCCCCTTTCAAATTTTATTAAAGTCTTTGCTCTTGAAAGTGTTTGTATGTTCTATAGCATAATTATTTCTTAAAATAACTATAGTTAAGGACCATAAGAGAACTGATCAATGAAAATGAAGTATTATACTCTTTAAAAACTGTAGCATTGTGTTGGTAACAAATAAACTGGTTATGGGTGGGAGGGCACCACTGCGGTTTCTCTTGCTCTGAGGAGACACCATGACTAAGACAATATATGGAAAATCTTTAATTGAGAGTTAGCTTATGGTTTCAGTAAATGAGTAGAGCCAATGGCTATCATGATGGGGAACAGTAAGCAGATTAGCATGGTGCTGGAGCAGTAGCTGAGGACTTAGCTGCTGGGACTAAACCATGAGGCAGAAAGAGGGAAAGAGAGCTAACTGGGAGCAGGTGGTCTTTAGAGAGCCTGCCCCCAGTGTCATGCCTTCTGCAACAAGGCCACAGGTTCTAATCCACCCCAAAAAGTCCCATCAAGTAGGAAATAAGCATTTAAATATATAGCCGATGGGTGCTATTCATATTCAAATCGCCAGAGGAGAGAACCACAGCAGCAAGGTGAACTCTGCTTTCAGGGGAGACCTCTAGATAAGTCCAGTATTCCAAAGGATGCTGCATCATTCTGTCCTTTGTATGGGCTTTATTTGCAATGGTCCCTTCAACTAGGAAACAGTACTGTGTGCAAGAGGACCAGGCAATGCATGAGTCCTGGAATCAATGTTAATCATCTAAGTCCTGTCTAGCGGCTAGCTGCAGGGTCTGTATAACATTAGGAGGCTATCTGGAATCCTTTCCTCCTGTCTGAACAGAGAGTAGCGACTTGTTTCTTCAGCTGTTGTCTATGCAATTTCTGTTGTGCCCTGGAAATGAGGCTGCCAGTGAAGACAGCTGGTGACATGTAGGATGTCATTGTCTATGCAAATGGCTGTCACAGCATTCTCCTGAGCCCCACACTTTAAAACAGCAGATAGGGCTTTGCTTTGCAAACTAAGGAGTGCCATAGAGATTCAAGAGATTCTGGCAGCCAAAGGCAGCAACTGAAGGCAAGCTGACGAGCATTTATTAGGTTGAATATGAGAAGAAAATAAAAGATAAGGGAAGCCAGCTCTTGATAATTCTCAGACTGGTTAAAGTTTATGATTATCAGTGCCCTTTCCAACCTACAACTATTGAATATTTCTCTGCTCATTAACACCTGTCTAGAAGTGGGGAGGTGAAATGCTAATCAGGCAATTTACCTAATTGTTAGCTGCTGCTAGGCTGTGTTTTTTTTCCCCCTTTCTTTTAACTTCAGAAAGAGAAATGGTGACATCCCTTTCTAAAACATGAGTGAGTGAATTTCTAAACTTTGTTTCACCTTCTCTTTCTTTCAGTGCTGAGATGAATTTAGATATTTTGTTTTCAGTAAGGTGTTGGAATCACACCCTGAGCTGGCATGCTTCTCAGGGTTCTGTTTTAATGTCACAGTACATGGTTCTTATTAAATAATTTTAATTTTTCACAACATGACTAGCTTAGAAGAATGGCCAGGAGGTACTCATTTCAGTTCTGAGTGTCACCCTATATATGTGACTTACCTAGAGGATTCGGCTACAAGAGATCAACACAGAAAATTACTGATGACCGCCTTTCTGTCTGCCCTTGGTAGATATTACATGACCCTCCCCTGGCCAAATAAGGGAGAGAGGAATGTTCTGGGTATTAGAGGCACTAAGAATAAATCTGAGCTATCTCGGGTAGGATTACTTTCAACTCTTTTATTTCGTGTTTTCTGACACCGACCCCCAATCTGTAATTATCTCAGACACACTGCGGGGGCTTAGACAGTACTTTCTAGACACTCTGGCTTCGTTTCCTCTTTTATTTATTTCCTTTTACCTTTTATTTATTTATTTATCTATATACTTTTGCTTGTATCTTTAGGGCTTGAGAGTTGGTGTGTGCGCGTGCGTGTGTGTTTTCCTCCAGAGTGCCAAAAAAAAAAAAAAAAAAAAAAAAAAAAAAAAAAAAAAAAAGTGCTGAAGTGTCCTAGGGAGATGAGGCTATTTTTGTTTGAAGCTGATACTTTTAGCTGAGCCACAAGTACTGCTTGGAAAGGGCTTAGGTTGTTTCCAGGGGGAGAACTCTGCAGAGAAGAGGCAAAGTTCAACAAGACCAGGAAAACCAGCAGAAACAGTCAGAAAAAGGAAGAGCCTTTGCATTAACCCTCTACCAGAGTTCTTTAATCCTACCTGATTCTGCAAAGTGCCACTTGACTGATTCCGGCACCCACCATGACTGAGATCACCGCTGAAGGTACTGTTACTTGGGACCTTATGTAAATCAGCAGCCCCAGGGCCGCTCCAGGCTTTGCCTGGCTTCAAGTTCTTTAGTTCTGTGAGTCTACCCAGGATCTGCAAAATGAAATTGGGAGCCAAGAGGTTGTTCAGGGGAGCAAGGAAACATTTCTCTGGAAATTTACATGTGGGAAGTATTCTCTGCTAGGCTAGAGGCCCCACCGCCTGCTCTCACCCTTATCACTTCACCTCTATAAATAGCTGAGTATGCGGTGGATGACTTCTTATTAAGCAAAAAATTTGAAGACATGTGAGGATGAAGATGGAAAAATAATTAAAATATTATGTGTGATGTGTTGGATTAGAAACATATCTGGAGTGCCTTTTCTTTATAGCATTTAAAACTTGAATTCTTAAATGCGGTCCCTTTCTTGCTAGAGAATATAGCTTGCTTGTATGTATCTCAGATAGAAATGCCCTAAAGAATCTCAGTCATTTTACTATTGATACTCAGAGACAACATTGGAAATTTCAGAAAATTAGACCACTCTAATTTTTAATAAATAAGGCATTTTAACTCTTAGAATTTTAATTATTTTGTGAAATAGTTTATTTTTTATCATAAGTAGTGAGTTTTATCTTTATATTAACATAAATGTTTTCTGCATAAACTCTTATAATATATCTACAAACACACTAATGAAGTAATAATACTATCTGGTTCTAGTTGGGGTAAAACTATGGGAGGTAAGTCTAACATTTCTGACAGCTATACTCAAGGCAGGTGGTACTTTTGACAGTTTCCAACTTAAATGCCATTTTGTTTTAACCGGACTGTAAAATAGAAATCTATGATTTTTTTCTTTTGGGTGGGTAGAAATCTATGTACAGAAAATAAATTTCCCCAAAGATTTAGAAAGTATCTGTAAGGGAAAAAAATGCCTTGCATGTATCAGTTACAGAGATAGTCTATCACCCCAAAGTATCAACAATAATTAAGAGGTTTTTCACTTCTGAGGTATTTTGTTTAGAGTTATATGCACCTTTTCTTTGTGAGACTTCAGTCAGTTCTACTAAGTAGCATTTCAGTCTCTATTTCTCTCTCTCTCTCTCTCTCTCTCTCTCTCTCTCTCTCTCTCTCTCTCTCACACACACACACACACACACACACACACACAGTTACTCAGATATTTCATGACTTGCACATTACCAAATTGTAGCCAAGACTGGGTGTCAGCCCTTTGAATCTAGCTTGTGTCTTCCCTTTTCCTTTAGTGGATATACAATTTACTGTTTGCCAGTTTTAATTCAGAATTTGCTAACTGCATATAAATAGTATTTTTTTTCTATTCCTTAGACATTCGGTGTCATGTGGCCATGATGTTGGCCTTGAAAAGACCTGTCTATAAACATGTTTGCTTATTCCTATACTGAGTATTATTAATACTCAGAGGTATTAAGAAACCTCTGAGCGATCCTGTGAGCCTGTGTTTGGAACCTGGTAGCTGCTAATTCTAGACATTGCTGACCAGTTGTCTTCCTTGGTCACAATGCAAGCTCTATATACATTTGCACTTGAACCATAGCATTTTTATTAAAGGATTCTTTTGAAATAGAATTATTTGTACTCATATGTATTTGAAAGACATTGTCAAACCTCTGTGGTAGGATTCATAAAAAGCAACTGAGTAAATCTCAGTTGACTATGTCAGCACAGTGTAGACCTTTCTGGATAGTGATCATTTCCCATGGTCATTCACAGTGGGTAGCGTCTCTGTTATGTGATCCCATCCCGAGTGTTATATTCATTCCTCCTCTGTAATGCTTTGTTTAATTGTCAGAAGACAGATTGCCAGCTCAATGGATTTGTCTCCTTTGTACTTAGTACTATAGTCATTCTCCTCAGTCTTCCAAAGGAATTTACACTTTTTATCTTACATTGCGATTTTTACTCTTTGCTTCTTGCCCATAACCACCTTTCTTCAACTTCTTTGCCTTTCCTTAAAGGGATATTTGTAAGGATCTTGTTTCTCATGGTTCTTTCATCCTTGGGTTGTCTTTATTTCATCTACTATATTTTCCTTACTACCACTTTTGGACAAATTGCTGAAGTATAAACACTACAGGAGTAACCACACACCATTTATCTATCTCATCTTTTATTCATTGAATATGAAAAGCAAGCATTTTGATGATTTAGACCAAGTAAGAACAAGGGTGATTTCTTTGAAGCCTGGTACCACATTAAATCACAATAATCTCCTCTTTGACCATTGCTAATTTTGGAAGGTCACAGGTTGATACCCTGGCTTATTTACCTCTGATGAATACAGTATCTTTCACATATATCTTTCTATTGATATTTTAAGGTGGATAATTCATCCAATGGAAAGAAGAAAACCATGTTCCATGTAAAAGAGTCTTCCAGGCACAGAGCACTAGGTGAAAGAGAAATCAAAGTTGAACCCCAAAGGATTTCAAGAAGACAACACCTTGCATTCTAGCCATGATAAACATGATAATGATAATACCCACTCAATATATATTTCTAAGATATCAGACTTATTAAATTCTCACTTAAACCTCTCAGTATCCAAGTGAAATACTGCTTTAGTGCTACTTATGAAGTATGAAGCTACGGTTTAGGAAGGTTAAGAAATATACAAGGACATATTGATACAGTTTCAGTCCCTGTCTGAAGACAGGGAAATTGAATCTACCCTCTCATTGTGTGAGACTCAGAGCTAGTTTGATATTATTAGTGTCTATACTAGGTGCCTGCTACTTTGAGAAGCTGAGAGTAGGCTCAGATCAAAGCAGAACCAAACAATGCCCAGATAAGATCAGAGGCTTTAAATAGGACTTTCCTCACTTTGTAGAAACTCAGAGATTCACAGGCAAGTACCAATGTTCACTGCCTCCTTGTGTAGCCCATATGAATTTTCAACTACATTTTAAAATGAGCACTGAAGATTCAGTGGTTCGGTAAAGGTTTCTGCTCAAGTTGTGTAATGAGACATTAAATTTTTTAGTTCTATCATCCTGTACTTAAAGGGAGAAGAAAGACAAAAATATCAAGGCCTAAAAACAAATGGTTGATAACCCTGGTCAACTAACAGACACAAGAAGAGCAAATATTGAATCTTTTTTTTCCATTGTTTTTATTACTTTTATTATTTTACAGTCCAGATCTTACCCCCTCCCTACCCACCCTCCCTAGATGAGAGGGATTTAAAAATAGGCAATTGAAAAGAAGAAAGAAAATAAATCAGCACCAATAAGTAGATAAGCAGACAAATGAGCCAAATTTGTAATTGAGGCTATATGAAAAACCACAGTACACATCAATAGAAAGAGACACTAAGATGAAAAATGCATTAAAATAAGGGCCAATCTATCCCTATACATGGCATTAGTGGACTATGAATCAGGCAATCTTAAAAAATAACTTGTGATGGGGTATTGATTATTTGACAAACTAGCTGCTCAATAAAACATAGGGAACTGCTTTTCTGTGCCCAATGGAATGACCACATCGAGATACAGTCTTTAAACTATTATTATATCGAGATACAGAATAAATTTTATGTGGATGATGTGGATGCTACTTGTAGCTCCAAACAATATCCCACACAGGAAAATGTGGATGTCAGTGTGTTAAGGCACAATATATGTTGAATGATCTACAGAATAAAATTAATCTCATTGTTCTAATTCTGTGAATATCTAATTATTTCCAAAGTAAGGGATTTAGAAGTAGAGCTAATATGTTTAGTAATGTAACTTTTAATAAAAGTTTACTTCCTCTTATTAGGTAACAGAGGAAGAAAGGCAGACTGACTTAGTTCAACTGGCCAAAACTGCTTCATTGCAACAGACAGGGGACCAAAGCTTTCTGAGTGGATGAAGCCTGAACACACTGAGAGACCATGAGGAACATCTGTTTATACATATTTAGCTACCAGAAAGTTACAGTTTGATTTGGTAGTTTAACTAGGCATGGAGTAGGTTGCTTACAAACCCATGGTTGTTTTTTTTTTTTTTTTTTTTTTTTGTTTGTTTGTTTTCTTTGGCTTGGTTTTTTAATCCTACTATAGAATTTCTTTTGTAAAATCTCAGGATGGGGAACAGGATTTATTTTATTTTATTTTTATTGGATATTCTCTGTATTTACATTTCAAATATTATACCCTTCCTCCTACTTCCCTCCACCTTCCCCTTCAACTTTATTCCATGAAGGTGCTCCCTTCTCCCAATCACCCTCTCTACCACTTGGCTGATGATGATGTTGTTCTTCCCATGAAGGTGCAAACCTTTCAGCTATTTCAGTCCTTTCTCTAGCTCTTTCATTGGGGTCCCAGTGTTCAGTCTGATGTTTACTTGAAAGCATCCTTATCTGTAACTGTATGACTCTGGGAGAGCCTCTGAGGAGACATTCATATCTGGTTCCTGCCAGTAAACACTTCTTGGCATCAGCAATAGTGCTTGGGTTTGGTGGCTGCATGTGCTGTGGTTTCCCAGGTGAGGCAGTCTCTGTAGATCTTTTCTTCAATCCCTGCTCCTCTGTGTGACTTTGTATTTCCTCCCTTGTTTTGTTCTCCCTTCTAAGAAGGACTGAGGCATCCACTTCCCAGTCTTCCTTTTTTTTTTTTTTTTTTTTGAGCTTCATAGGGTCTGTGGATGGTTTCTTGGGTATTTCAAGCTTTTTTGGGGGGGAGGACTAGAATCGGCTTATAAGTGAATACATAACAAGTGTGTTCTTTTGTGACTGTGTTACCTCACTCAGGATGATAGCTTCTAGTTCTATTCATTTGCATAGGAATTTCATGAATTCATTGTTTTTAATAGCTGAGTATTGTGTATATGTACCACAATTTCTGAATTCATTCCTCTGTTGAAGTACATCTGGGTTTTTTTTTTCCCCTCAGTTTCTGGCTATTATAAATAAGGCTGCTATGAAAATGGTAGAGCATTTGTCCTTGTTATATGTTGGAGCTTCTTTTGGGTATATGCCCAGGAGTGGTATAGTTGGGTCCTCAGGTAGCTCAATGTCCAATTTTCTGAGGAACGGCCAGACTGATTTCCAGAGTGGTTGCACCAGTTTACAATCCCACCAACAATGGAGGAGTGTTCCTCTTTCTTAGCATCCTTGCCAACATTTGCTGTCACCTGAGTTTTTTGATCTTAGCCATTCTGATGTAAGGAAATTGTGTATTATTTCTACAGGTGGAGCAGAATGGTTGCTCAGGCTGGAGCTAAGTCATTCTTTAAGGCTAGGGGCTGTTTCCTAGTATAGCTTCACCCAGTTACTCATGACCTGAAACTATTACCAACATCTTGAGATCAATAGATCAAGTGGCCATGGAATCCAAGGACTACCGAAATTATAACCCAAACTGCTCTTTTGATTGATTACTCTGTTGTTGTTTATGGAAACCAATATAAATTTATCACACCTAAGAGTTTGGGATATACTTTATTCTCCTAACAGCAGATAAGAAAGTAATAGTTTAATTCTATTTATTATTATACAGGTATCTGAAAGTTATGATTATCTTATTTATCAAAATTATAAGTGACATAAATTATTGACATTAATTAGCAAAAGTTATCTTTAAATGGGTTTTGTGTAAAAACCTGAGCAACACTTATAAAAACATCCTAAAAAGTGCTGTAAGGTGGGCCTTTTAAACACAAAACCAAACAGAGCCAAAAACATTCATAGATAGGAAGCTCTTGAATGAAAATATTGTGTAATATCACAAAACTAATAATAGACAGTAGTCATGTAAACCCAATGTGTCTGGCTAGTTGGCAAATTTGGTTCATGCTTTCTTTTTCTTTTTTGAAATTTTTATTGGATATTTTTGGTATTTACATTCCAAATATTATCCCCTTTCCCCTAAACTCATTCCTCCTCCCCCTCCACTTTTTTGTTATGAAGGTGCTTCTTCTCCCAACCACCTTTTCCACCTCAGCACCTTGGCATTCCCCTATACTGGGAAAAACGCACCTTTACTGGACCAAAGACTACTTCTCCCATTGATGCCAGACAATGCCATCCTCTGCTACATATGCAACTGGAGCCATGGGTCTCCCCATTTGTGCCTCTTGGTTTGTGTTTTAGTCCCGGGGAGTTCTGGGGGTTTGTTTGATTGATTATGTTGTTTTTCCCATAGGGTTGCAAAACCTTTTAGCTCCTTCACTTCTTTCTCTAGCTCCTACATTAGAGTCCCTGGCTCAGTCACATGGTTAGCTTCAAGAATCCTCAACTGTATCTATATGATTCTGATAGAGCCTCTGAGGAGGCATCCATATCAGGCTTCTGCCAGTAAACAATTCTGGGACTCAGCAATAGTGGTTGGCTTTTGTGGCTGCATATGGGGTAGATCCCCAAGTGAGACAGTATCTGAGAGATCTTTCCTTCAATCTGTACTCCTCTATTTGTCCCTGTATTTACTCCCATGAGTGCTTTATACTCCCTTCTAAGAACTGAGGCATCCACATTCTGGCCTTCCTTCTTTTTGAGCTTCATAAGGTCTGTGAATTGTTTCTTGGTTGTTCAGAGCTTTTTGGGCTAGTATCACTTATCAGTGAGTGCATACCAAGTGTGTTCTTTTGTGACTATGTTACCTCACTCAGGATGATTGCTTCTAGTTCTAGTTTGCCTAGAAATTTCATGAAGTCATTGTTTTTAATAGCTGAGTAGTACTCCATTTTGTAAATGTACCACAATGTTTGCATCTATTCCTCTATTGAAGGATATCTGGGTTCTTTTCAGCTTCTGTCTATTATAAATAAGGCACCTATAAACATAGTGGAGCATGTGTCCCTTTTATATGTTGAAATATCTTTTGGAGTGGTTTTGCTGGGTCTTCAGATAGTACCATGTTCAATTTTCTGAGGAACTGCCAGACTGATTTCCAGAGTGGTTGGACCAGCTTACAACCTCACTGAAAGTGGAGGAGTGTTCCTCTTTCTCCACATACTTTCTGGCACCTGCTGTTACATGGGTTTTTAATCTTAAACATTCTGACTGGTGTGAGGTGGAATCTTAGAGTTATTTTGATTTTCATTTCCCTGATGACTAGGGATGTTGAACGTTTCTTTAGGTGCTTCTCAGCCATTTGGTATTCCTCAGTTGAGAATTTTTTGTTTAGCTCTGTAACTCATTGTTTAATAGAATTATTTGATTCACTGGAGTCTAACTTCTTGGGTTCTTTGTATATATTGAATATTAGCCCTCTATCAGATGTAGGATTGGTAAAGATCCTTGGTTCATGCTTTCTTAATTGAACAAAGCACTCATTATGTGAAATGAAAAATCTATAGCAAAGATGAGTAGAACTCTTGTCCTCATATCACCAGCCTAAGCTGGGTTCTACTAAGAAGATTCTCTGTATCTACAATTACTCCTAATAGTACTGACTTCACTTACTTGATAAGTACATAATTTTTATGGAGAGTATTCTATGAGCTTAACAATTTCTTAATCTCTCCCTACTTATTTTTGTTCACTATTATGACTATAGTTTCAAATTATGCCCCTTTACAGAGTGGAAATCAACTGAGACTATTAGATTGCTATAAAAAAGGATTAGACATCTTTACAGACTCTAAGTTCCTGATGTTGTTCAAATTAATTCTTAACCAGTGAACAGAATCTAATATTATGCAAACATATGGTAGAAGATAAGAAAGTTTAACATGGTTTAGGGGAGTGGTTCTCAACCTTCCTAATGCTGAGATCCTTTTGTACAGTATGTTAAATTGTGGTGGCCCTCAAACATAAAATTATTTTCATTGCTACTTTATAACTGAATTTTGCTACTCTTATGAATTGTAATATAAGTAGAGTATAAATTGGGGTCCCAACCCACAGGTTGAGAACTAGTGCTGTATGTTGAGTTGTAGGATAGACATAGAAATTTGAAAGGAGAATGTAGAGGTGCTTATCATATTTCAGTTAAATTTGTAATGTTCAACTTAGTGCTGCTTATTCAGAGCTTAATGAGAGTATTATAAGATTTCTTCCCTTTGAATAAAGAGGAAAACTTTGGAGATAAATGGAAAAAATGCATATCTTAGACATAGCACACTTTAGAGAAAAATTTTCATCTGGCATCTGACATCACTAAACAATGTGCATTTGAAAATTTGGTCCCTGACTTAAAGTTCTAGAAGGATCTATCAAAGTTAAGGTAATTTTGTTCTCCTGCTGTATTTGCTTGATATGACTGACATTCTGTTTCTGATAGGAAGAGCTGCATTGCATTGCCCCATGGGTTAAACAGAGATAGGTGGAGTTGCTAGTCCAAAATGATAACAATTTCCATATTCAAAGGAAGCTAAGATGAGTTCTTTGCAAGCACACAATGGATGCAATCCTGACCCCAGGATCTGAGCTGTTCTCCATAAACATCAAACATCTCCCGAGCCCTACAGCCTGAAATCAGGATGCCAGAGACACACAATTTACTCTTCTGAGTGATGCTATTGTATGTAAATAAACTGTTTCCTCATAAATTGCATAGTTCATGTCACAATGTATTTTAATAATCCATTTATACACATAGAAGCTAAATATCATGAATATTAAATACTAAGTCAGCATCTGTTGCAGGTGAGGCTATAATTTTTTAATTCATGAGGACAATGACCATTTGCATCTGGCAATTCTCACTTGGCAGGATAAAACTGCATTTATTCAAAAGTTCCAGGCTAGACCCTATCTTGAAAAGTTTTGTCTTTGGTTCTTCCTCATAATAACCTCCTCCCTTCTCTGGCATTTGTTAATATAAATTGGAGAAAACCTAAGGAATGGGAAAAAGAAATCTTCATTTTACCGATGTTGAGGGCTTAGGTGCATTTACAAACAATGTATTTTTGTCGAGGTATACCAGAACGCTTTATTACTGCCTTTTAAAATAAAGCCATCTTATTAGTGGGAGAACATTTTGTCTGCGGTTAGATATATGCTATAATCTCCACTGAAGAGTCAATCAAATACAAAGTTGTATGCTGGCATTCATCAGTATGGCTAGTACTTTTGACCAGGACTATTTTTTTTCTTTTAAGATGCAAAATTGTCTGGGAAAATAAGAGCATATTACATCATCTGTAAGTCACTATAGTTTGGTGAACTTGAGAATTAATACACACAGCTTAGTTGTTCTCTGTCCTGATGGTCTGAAGAATCTCAAAAGCAACATAAGACCAAAGTTCAAGGAAAAAGATCAGTGACTACCACAAAAGAGAAAAGTCTTAGTTAAAACGTATTTTTCTTTTCTTTCTTTCTTTCTTTTTTTAAAAAACATATTGTTCTCAATGAAAAGGATACAGATATAAATAAAGGAAAATAAAAAAGGATATAAATCCATCTCCAGATTATTGTCATTCTAGGATAATTTATTTAGTGCTGAGTTGATATTTTTACTGAATTAATTATCTTGGTCATGTGTTTTATGTACAGCTAGAGGAGACTCATTTTCATTGGCAATTGAAGTAAGAACATCTGTCCCTAAGACATTCTGTCCCAGGTTTAGGATAATGAATACCTAGCTATAAACTTCCCCATGAATATGACTTCATAAAAGTTCTTTTAAACAGTGGCTTTCATCTTTCCTAACGAAGCAAGCCTTTAATATAGTTCATGTTCATAAAATTTTTGTTGCTACTTCATGACAGTAATTTTGCTACTGTGATGAATATAATGTAAATGTGTTTTCTGATACTCTTAGGTGACCCCTGTGAAAGGGTTTTTCCCTGAAGGAGTTCACAATTCACAAATTGAGAACCACTGCTTTAAAGCATCTATAAGAAGAACACTTGAGAGAGATAAGAGTAGTTGTTCATAGCATTCAGGAAACTTGGATCAAATTACTCAACTATAAAAATGTCAACTTTAATTTTTCCCATGTCAATGCTAAGATTGGTTTTAGGTTCTTCCAAAGGATTGGGATGTTGGGAATGTTATATAGATATAATGTTATCAACATCAAAGCCATTATATGAATACAGACATCTATTTCAAAGATTAGACAATTATTTGTGATAGAATATAAAGTTTCCTATTGACAACTTTATACTGAGGAGCAACTAACAAAAATGTTAACGTTAAAGAAATGTAGGCAACAAGATTCACAAGCTAAAGGGAGGGACACATTTTTCCCTTGAGAAAAAGAAAATCAGTGAGAAGTGGTGGCTTACTTTCTGTGCCCTTGAGCTAATGACTGGAGAGGTGATAGCATAATTTGAAGAGAGGCACAGGAGGAAACAGCTGTGCTGGGTAAACACTAAGAAGGCTGCAGGATTGCCTGCTATGGTTTTGCAGGAGCTAACCAATGCATTTGAGGGAGGATTAGCTATTTTTTTGATCACAGTCTCCTTATATTTAACCTGTTCAACTCCACGTGTCAGTCTAGAGGAGGTTTGGTATGTCCTTGATCTTTGAAATATAACCACAATAGGAAATGTGCAGTAAAATCACAGAGAAACTCAGTTAAATCAAGCATTGGGTAACACCATGTTAGAGATCAAAATGCATTGACACTCAAGGGAAAAAAATTATTGTGGTTATTGTTTATACATGTTTATATATATTGTTTATACATTTATCTGTAGTTTTATCTTTAGAAAGTCTTGACCTGTCAATGTTGTTACTGGTCCAAAGATGACAAGAAATATAGCTTGGTTTTGGTTTCACATCACCCTGAGAGCTAGATAGAGAATATTACATGCCTATTGTGAAAACTGGAGGAGAAATAGTGATTCTATATTGATAATAATAAAATTTCTTATATGCATGTCTCATATGAAGTCTTCAGTAACTAGCATTCTCTTTTTTACTTCAGTGGGTCCACCCCCATAAGGACTACATAAAGAAAAGTAGGTTATGAAAGAGTTACGTTACAATCTTAGAGAGAGCTACTGCTCACTGTGTAGAATAATTCCAGAACTCTGAGGGTTTGGTTACTAACACCATATAATTCAGCTCAGTGCTGTTTAAAAACAAAAAGCTGACCACATTTGACAAATATAGTAAGCATCCTTAGCAGGTATCACTTACTTCAAAACAACTTTTTAAGTCTGCCTAAAGTTAGTAATTAGCCAAGCATTATTATATTGCTGCCAAACTATGGTAATCTTTGCTTTCTTGGGCTTTGGCAAAGTATTTTTTCATTTCTAGTCTCAGTTACACACACTGTGAATCCTATAACATCACCAAATGCAGATAGGAACACATCTGTACACATGTCTAGCACTTCTACACATAGATCAGTGCACATAGGCCTACGTGCCTTGTGAAGCTTAGAAAGAAGACAGAGGATTCCTTTTGACTTTTTTCCTCCTTTGTCTCTTGACATTTTCTCAGTAACTGTAGTTAGAAAATGAAATGGGAAACTATTTTTCTGTGAGCTTTGGCTACATGGTGTGTTAAATCTTCAGTGCAAAATAATTCATTTTCATTCACATCTATATAAAAATATTGAAGGTAAAATAGCACATCTTATAAGTTCAGAGCTGAAAGAAATATTATTCAGTATAGCTTTATTTCTTAATTTAAACTAAATGAGTTTTAAAATGATGTACAACAAACAATACTCATACTAATGGCATATGAGGAAGTTTTTAAATACATGTATAACTGTTATTTAGGTCAATTCAAACATATACATGCATATATATATTTCATGATTTATTTTTGTGTGTTGGAAATATGGTCAAGTGCTTATTTTAAAACATTTGTAAAAGATATATGTACTGGCCTTTAAATTATATATGTGTGTGTGTATTTGTGTTTGTGTATGTGTGTGTGTGTGTGTGTGTGTGTTTGTGTGTGTGTGTTTGTATTTTTCACTAAGCTATGTGATGTTGACATGCACATACCCAGTAGCTCTGACAAGAAACTATTCCTCACACTTCTGAAAATATAGTTTTAGGTGTCTGACCACACATCGGCTCTCACTTCAGAACCACTCATAAATCCAGGCTCTGTTTTTTAACCCTTTGTTAACTCAGTGCTGGTATAAGGAGGCATGCCCTTTGCACAGTTATAGTTAGTGTTCTTGCCATAAAATTCACAATCCACCAATTGAACTTTCTTTTTAGGCACAGGTAGCCACTTTGATGAACAATGCTGATGGAACCATTTTTATCTTTTTTCCTTTTCTTATCTATTTTATTATTAATTTTGTTTTCCATGATTCTTTCATCAGTATATAGTTCTTTCATGGTGATTTGTCCTAGGATAAAGAAGAGCATATAGTGGAGTGAAAAATTGTCACTTTGAATACTCAAATCAAGCCCACATACTATCATTTAATTCTCAATTTAAAACAATTTAAAACACTGGGAAAGGTGATTTTGGTGCTGTGTACTAGAAATGCCCCAATAAATTGTGAGGAAAAACAAAACCTAGTTCTAATGTATATACAAAAATGGGTGTTCGGAGTAACATGTAAAGAGAAATATAATACAAAGAACTTCTCAGAGATGAATTAACCCTTATGATAATGACTCTCACTGAGGCTCTGTGTGCAACAACTCAGCCATTATTAAGCAGAAGGCATATGACTAGATCCACATTATTTACCATCTAATGGCAGCCATGTTAATTGCTGACCAGCATTGTGCTTGAAGCTGGGCCACCAGCAGTGAGAAAACAATCCCTACTCTCAGGCCTTTCCTGCTGCTTTTGGAACACACCCATCTAAGGATGAAAACTATTGTTCTCTTGGCTTCTGCATATGTCACCCTTCCTAGCTGCTGACTGTAGCCAGTCACTTCCATATTTTCTTCTTGATCTACTCCCTAATTTAAACAAGACTTCAGAGTTACTTATTACAATGTGACCTTCAAGTACAGCATGACTCTCATTCACAGCCAGACAACAGATACCTAATTTCCACCACTGTTCTCCAGTTGCCAACTTTAGAAGCTTCATGTAACCCTTTATCTGGTCATTTGGTTAGCTTTACCTTAACTTTCAAAAGAACCATCCTGTTTCTATGGTAAAAGATGTCTCTTTGGGGCAAAATGTTCAACTCTGCCTCATGGAGTAAGAAAGGCATAAAACAGATATTAATCATTTTCATTGTTTTTAAACTAATGAAAACAAGATAAGCCTGTTAGTGATAAAAAGGTGATGTTTGTAAGTCTAAGAGCTTTGGGGGTGGCTGTTCAATTTGGATGATATTGCAAGAATGCATGTACAACTTATTGTTAGAACAACACTAGAAAATTACAAATAATATGTAATTTTCTTGATTAGAGAGATTCATGAAGCATAAACCCAAGACAGCAGGATCAACAGAAACTACAGGAACTAGAAACTTTAATAATAACTACATTGATCTTGAATATATAGAAACTATTTTTCTTCTCATCACTGACTTTAAGATAATAATGCATATATCATTTATATTTTAATAGGTATTATAAGTAACTTATACATTAATGAATTATATAGATGATGTTTGCTTGCTGAATACAAACATTATGTCTGGGCATATAAGAGCCCCATGCTTCATCAATTTTGCAATATATAATGTGGCTGGGTAAAGTGTACTTCTGGAACAGAATCCTATTGATAAGGAAAAGTAACGATATTTTCAGTGAGCATCCAAATCTTGCTTATAGTAAAAGGTTTAAAGTTCAGTTACTATGGTAATAGAACAATTTCACAATGGATTTATTACTACCTATAGTAATGATTCTTTTCCTGTGAACAATAAATCTTAATCAATATGAAGTAATAGAAACAAAGGTATTAGAACTTTTTGAAGAGAGGAAGAAACATAAAGCAGGAGTTGAATATATGAACACTGAATCTTATTAGATTTCTCAAATCAGTTCTTTTATTTCCTATGCCAGAGTCATATTTTTGACTTATTACTGCTTAGATTATATTTGCATTCATTATTTCTCCTCAATTAATATTTCTCCTGGTTTAGTTTAAACTTCTATAAAATCATATTTGGATAACTGTATATGACATTATATTTTTCCAAAATGACTACAGCAAAATTTTTCACTTTACATTCTCATCTCATAAAATGGCATTTTCTCTTCTATATTGAAAGATGTACATTTCCTTGTCAGGAACTTGGGCAGATCTCTGTGACAACTTCCAGAAGCAAATTAGACTAAAATTAATTCCAAGTCTACACTCTAAAGTATGTAAAAATGTATGCATGTCTATGTGTTTCTTCTTTCCTAGGGCATTTGCTATGGGAAAAAAAAAAAAAAAAAACAACTTCTAAAGATGCCTGTATGAAAACACCTGAATTTTGAACCATGCGCCCTAATAAGCATTGAGCCAAAATCCAGCAACAACTTTATAGTTATGTGAATGAATCTTTTGGAAAAATAATTGTTCAGCTACCAGCTGATGATAGACAATGAGTGCATTATGTAAGCACCTTCTAGTTTCTCACTCATTGTGTACATGTCTATGAAAACTTCATCCATAATTTTTTGTCACCCAGTACTAATGTTAATTTCTTTGTAAATCTGCTTGAGGGAGGGTCAATGAAATGCCAGACAACTGCACCAGAATTGTTTCTCTCTAAACTCATTATCCATCTATCTTCACATTTATGCATTCATGCACAAAAAAATGTAAGGGATGTCAACTGTTATAAAAGCAGTGGTGTTGTTATTAGAGTCACACAATTAAAATCAGAACCAACATGAGAAGCAGATAGGGCGAAGCTTTAACTGTTCTGATTTATACATTTCTGTAAATAGGAAAAGATTATTATTTTTTGTTTAAGATATTTAAAATACATTATGTGTGTAGGGTATGGATTTTAGACCAAACTTGTTTCTCTAAGTACTTTTACATATATCTTTACATAGAATAGATTTGGTTTGTTTATTAATGTACACTTTTAAGAATACTAGTTTTGGTATATCAAATAATTGCTTCCTAAAATATCTTTACCCAAATTGCCAGAATGTTGAATATTTTGCTTCAGTTGGCATAAGGCATTATGCAAATGAGGTTAGGTTAAAGAATTAATAAAAGATCATCCTTCATTATGTGGGTGAGCAAAGTCTAAAACAGGAGCCTTCTAGAGTGGATAATTTTCCCTTACAGAGGGAGATGTAATGCCATGACTCAGCTAGCCACAAAATGCTTTGAAGATAGCTGAAGAGATCCAAAAGAAAGGGGAATGAGAAACTATAGAAACATATCTTTGTGACCTTGAGAAATAAAAGTAGCAATAAGAAACTAATATATTATTTATATTTGGTTCATGTAAACCTATCCTGATACAAAGTTTTAGCAGAGGCACATTAACATGATAGATGAATTGCCTATTTTCTTTTGCTATTTTTCCTTTTTTGTTGCTTATTTTATTTATTTACATTTCAAATTATCCCCATCCCAGTTTCCTCTTCGCAAACCCCTATTTACCCCCTACCCTTCCTTCTATGAGGATGCTCACCCACCCATCTACCCACTCCTGCCTCACTACCCTAGCATTCCTCTACACTGGGGCATCAAGCCTCTTTTCCCATTGATGCCAGATAAGGTCATCCTCTGCTACATATGCAGCTGGTTGGTTGTTTAATCCCTGGGAGCTCTGGGGGGGGGGGGTTGGTTGGTTGATATTATTGCTTTTTCTATGGGGTTACCAACTCCTACAGCTCCTTCAGTCCCTCCCCTAACTCTTCCATAGAGGTTCTGATGCTCTGTCTGGTGGTTAGCTTTGAACATTCTCATCTCTATTGGTCAGGCTCTGGCAGAGCCTCTCGGAAGATTGCTAAACCAAACTCCTGTCAGCAAGTGCTTCTTGACAGCAGTAATAGTTTCTGGCTTTGATGACTACATGTAGGATGTATCCCCAGGTAGGGTAATCTGTGGATGGCCTTTCCTTCTGTATCTGCTCCTCTCTTTGTTCTTGTATTTCCTTTAGACAGGAACAGTTCTGTGTTATTATATTTGAGATGGGTCGGTAGACTCATCTCTCAACCGGGGGTCATGCCTAACATCTAGATATGGTCTCTACAGGATCTATCTGCTCTTTGCTGGACATTTTGGCTAATGTCATCCCTGTTGGGTCCTGGGAACCTCTTGCTTCCCTGGCATCTGGGACTTTCTAGTGGCTATCCCCCAGCACTCCATCCTCTACTGCTACACACCTCTGTTTGATTTCCTGACTCTCTGTACTTCTCCTGTGTCTATTTTTTTTTCTTCAGTTTCTGTTGTTATGTCTCCCCTTTCATTTCTGATATTTGTTAAATTAGATACTGTCTTTGTGCCCTCTGCTTAGTGTTTATTTACCCTGTTGATTTTTTCAAAGAACCAGCTCTTGGTTTTATTGATTCCTTGTACTATTTTCTTTGTTTCTACTTGGTTGACTTCAGTCCTGAGTTAGATTATTTCTGTATGCTTTCTCCAGGTTTGTTTTGTTTTCCTGCAATGGAGGCACTCAAAGCTATGAGTTTTCCTCTGAGCACTGCTCACTGCTTTTACTGAGTTCCTTGGGTACACGCTGCCTTCAGCCTTCATCTTTGTTAAGTTTTAAAATGTCTTTAATTTTTTTCTTTATTTCTTCCCTGACCAAGTAATAATTCAGTCAAAGGGTTTTCAGTTTCAACCAGTATGTGGGGTTTCTGTGTTGTTGTTGTTGTTTTTTTTTTTTTTTTGTTTTGTTTTGTTTTGTTTTGTTTTGTTTTGTTTTGTTTTTGTTATTGAAGACCAGCTTTAGTGCATGGTGATCTGATAGGATGCATGGGATTATTTCAATCTTTTCATATCTGTTGAGGCCTATTTTGTGACTGACTATATTCTAAATTTTGGAGAAGGTACATGAAGTGCTGAAAAGAAGGCATATTCTTTTGTTTTATGGTGAAGTGTTCTGTAGATATCTGTTAAATTCATTTGGTTCATATTTTCTGTTAGTTTTACTGTTTAGTTTCTGTTTCCATGGTAAGAGTAAGGTGTTGAAGTCTCCCACTATTATTATGTGAGGTTCAATATGTGCTTTGAGATTTAGTAATATTTCATTTACAAATAAGAGTGCCCTTGCCTCTGGGGCATAGATATTCAGAATTGGAAGGTTATCTTGGCAGATTTTTCCTGTGATGAGTAAAAAGTGTCCTTCTTTATCTTTTTTGATAACTTTTGGTTGAAAGTCAAATTTATTTGATTTTAGAATGGCTATTCCAGCTTGATTTTTGGGGGGGAGGAACATTTGCTTGGAAAAATTTTTTTCCAGTATTTTACTCTGAGGCTCTCTGTCACTGAAGTAAGTTTTCTGTGCGCAGCAAAATGCTCCGTTCTTGCTATGGGTCCAGTCTTTCAGTCTATGTCTTTTTATTGGGGAATTGATTCTATTGATATTGAAAGATATTAGGAATCAATGATTGTTGCTTCCTGTCATTTTTGTTGTTAGAGGTGGAATTATGTTTTTGTGGCTCTCTTGGTTTTATTGTAAGAAGATTAATTTCTTGCTTTTTCTAGGGTGAAGTTTCTCTTCTTGTGTTTGAATTTTCCATCTATTATCCTTTGTATGGCTGAATTTGTGGAAAGATCATGTGCAAATTTGGTTTTGTCATATAATGTCTTGGTTCTCCATTTAAGTTAATTGAGATTTTTGCTGGGTATAGTAGCCTCGGCTGGGATTTTTGTTTTTTTTTGGGCCTGCATGACATCTGCCTGAGATCTTCTGTCTTTTTGAGTCTCTGTTGAGAAGTCTGGTATGATTCTGATAGGTCTGCCTTTATATGTTACTTGACCTTTTTCCGTTATCTCTTTAATATGCTTTCTGTGTTCTGTGCTTTGGTGTTTCGATTATTATGTGACTAAAGGAATTTCTTTTCTTGTGTAATTTATTTGGCATTCTGTAAGCTTCTTGTATGTTTATGGGCGTATCTTTCTTTAGGTACTGAAGTTTTCTTCTATAATTTTGTTGAAGATATTTACAGGCTCTTTGAATTCAGAATCTTCACTCTTTTTTTTTTTTTCACTTATTATTCTTAGGTTTGTTTTGTTTTGTTTTGTTTTGTTTTGTTTTGTTTTGTTTTGCCTTAGATTTTTTAACTGTTTTGGGTTAGAAGATTTTTGTATTTTGCATTTTCTTTGACTGTTGTGTCAAGGTTTTCTATATTATCTTTTACATCTGAGATTTTCACTTCTATCTTTTTTTATTCTGTTGGCAATACTTGCATCTATGAATCTTGATCTCTTTCCTAAATTTTCTATCTGAAAGGTTGTCTCCCTTTGTGATTTTTTTTTCCATTTTCATGTTTAGATCCTGGATTATTTTGTTTAATTTCTTCTTCTGGTTGTGTTTTCTTGTATTTATTTAAGGGATTTATGTGTTTTCTTTTTGAGGGCTCTATCTGTTTATCTGTGCTCTTCTGTATCTTTAAGGGAGTTATTCATGTCCTTCTTAAAGTCCTTTATCACATCATGAGATGGGATTTTAAATCAGAATCTTGATTTTCTTGTCTGTTGGGATATCCAGGACTTGCTATGGTGAAAGAACTGGGTTCTGATGATGGCAAGTAGCCTTGGTTTCTGTTGCTTATGTTCTTGTGCTTGCCTCTCCTCATCTGGTTATCTCTGGTGTTAGCTGGCCTTGCTGTTTCAGATTAGAGCTTGTCCCTCATGTGAGCCTGTGATCTTGGGTGTCAGAACTACTGGGTGTCAAGCTTCCTCTGGATGGAATTGGGGTGCTGAGGGTTGGAGCACAGGGTCAACTCCAGGGCACAGATGGAAAAGGGTAGGATAGTATCTGTGGCTATGCTGAGGCTCCTAAGTACACTGTGCTCCAGGCAGGACTCACTTTGGCTAGGTATTGGGGCAGTAGTTGTGGTCTCACTTCTGAGCTTAATTGTGTCAGCACTCCAGGGGGACAAGTTTTGTCAGGACAGAAATGGGGTGCAGAGGGTGGTGGCACAGGGTCAGCTGGCAGGCACAGATGAAAACCAGAAGTGCTCTTTTTTTGTCTATAAAAATTTGTACGAAAATATATTTTTATTCTATCAATAATTTGCAATTAAATGTACTACAAAATATGTTACAAAATTTCAATACAATCAACAAAATTGTTTAATGTAGACTAAATATATAATTATGTGATAAAATCAAGTTTATAGACATGTCATTCACATCAAATAATTGAAAATATTTTTATAAATAATTCCATTTATTCTTAGCAAGTTTGAAGTATGCAATATTACATTATTAACTATCTGCTCGATGCTGTGAAGAAGACCTCAAAAGGGAAGAACTATTTCTTCTTTCTCTGGGAGACTGGGAGCTTCTGCCTGTCTCCCTCCTATCCCCCTTTGCTATTGCCTTCTCTCTCTCTCTCTGCTTTATGTATTCAGTTGATTTAAATTCCATATGTCAGTAAAAATATGGAGTATGTGTGTCTGGGTTCTTTAGCAGCATGCTGGGAAAATTGATACTCAAATGGAGTCCCCATTTCAGAGTCACAGTCCTCATCACTGAGTAGCCAATCATAAAGTCTTCATTAATAAAGATGGTTCTTCTGAAATGTGTGTTTACTTTTAAGACATGGAATTATCCAGCAGTTTACCATGCTTCGTAATAATTAGTGGAAACCGTTGCTTCAAGGTGTGTATGTGTGCATTTTCATGTGTGTATACTTGTATGTGTGTGTATATACTTATATGTGTATGTGCTCTACTGGCAGATATTTGAATACTTTCAAAAGGCAAGTTGTAGCCTGCACATGCTTTTATTCCCTTATAACTTTCCATAGAGTTAGCCTAAATTCCATTTGATTTAATGAGCATTTCTGAACTTCAAATTGAAGACTGTTCAATATATATATATATATATATATATATATATATATATATATATATATATATATATATATATATATATATGACACACTATATAATATACACTTTTTACTTCATCTAGACGATTATAAATTATTCTTTTTTGGAAGGCTCCTAGTTTTCATTCCAGGATACTTTGTCCTTCTTTCAAGTAGGTATTCCTCATCTCCTGTAGCTTCCACACAGCAGGAAGCTATGTACATTTTCTTTTTTAGAGCAGCCTATTAATTGAAAGCTGACTCTGCTGCAGTTAAAAAGAATTAGGTCAAAGATGAATTTCCTGTAACCCACAGTCATGTCAGCATAATGTGATCTGTTTGAGGTAGGTGAGGGATGTGTGATTACTCTGTTTTCTGTCCAGCCCAAAATAAATATGCCTGCCTTTTATATTCAAACTTGAAGACATTCTTCCCTGTAGTATTTCCAAACTATTCTTGTATGAATTTCCTACAGATTTTCAACTTTTAACATAGCTTCCTGCTTAAACACCTTTGAAAAAAGACTAATTAAAAAGGAGGAATAAAAAGATTAGCATCCAGGACCCATGATTAATTATAGTTGTTGATGTAATAAAAGTTAAAAAAAGTTGTAGTTAAATAAAAATAAAGTTAAATTTATGTTTATGATGGAATGCTTTAGAGTTTAGATGATGAATATATAAACCAAATAAAAAATTCAAAACCATAAGGGATAGGGCAGAAATATACATGATGAGAAATCATATATAAGATCTACTCAGCAACATGTTTATGAATGTATGTGAGACACACATATGGTTGGCATATGGAACAAAATACAAAAATAATATTTAATTTTAATAAAAATTGATCTCTGCATTAAACAATATATGGAATGCATGAAGAGAAAATATTTGATATTACTTTCAATTTTGAATTTTTTTTTTGTTGGAAGAATTTATGTAGACTAAGTTTTCCTGGAATTTACTTCAGTCTTTCAGCCCTGCTTCCTAACTGTTGGGATAAAGGTGTGCACTGCCATGCCAAGTTCACGAAAAAAATCCTTTAAAATGTATTTCAATATCCTCCAAGAGTTAGTGATACTGATATACATTTCTTCACTGGAATGCATGAAACACAATGTTGAAAAGATCTTATTTAAAATACAATAGCACTTTTTACTCTGAGGCTGGTAGTATCCTCATTTCCCTGGGTGCTGTGCCTAGCAGCTTTCTAAAGATGCCTTACAAGTTTCAAGCAATGTTCAGTAAATCAGTATTTATCAAAATAGAATTATTAATTTAATAATGTTGGTGACTAAGTAACATAAAATCTATTATACTTGCAAAGCCAATGATGAATTTTGCATGCTGATAATCAAAAACTATAAATACTTTGGCATATATCCTTAAATATATTTATTTCCAAAGTAATTATTGAATCTTTAAGGTAATTTGCATTGGAATAAAATGTGTTTTTAGTGTAAACTTACATGTGAGTTTGTTTAAAAACCTGGTATAATATTGGAATCACACGTGTATTTTTGAATATAGATATTTATTCACCATACAACTTGGTCCTTGGTACACAAAGATTGGCAGATCTACTTTCTGTACTTATTTTAGACTATGAATCACACTGTTTCATTTTTCCATGCAATTCAAAATATCTTATTTTACCATTATACTACATTAAAATATTTTATTTCTATGGCGAGAAGGAAATTGCCTGACACTGTAAGTGGAACCATAGCAAAGGAGAATTGGAAAAGGTTCAGTCAAGGTCATTTCAAGCAATTTTATGTTAAAATACAAAAGTTATTGTGAATTATCAATTGTAAATTTCCAAAGTACTCTTGTCTTCTTTTCCCTGTTCTTATTCTTAAATTATAAGAGGTATCAAAAAATTAGATCTTGCTCATGGCTAAATATTTATATCTAAAGATACTTTAATACCTTGTTTAAAAAACTGTGCTTAAGATGTCTCCAGCTAATTCTCTCCTGTTAATATTCAATATAATTTTCTGCATTATTTTTGCATAAGAACATAGTAGGGCACAATTTTCTTTCTAGTGACTGAGAACACTGATCTTCAATCATTCTAAATTAAATATAATAAATATATGTGGAGAGAGAGAGAGAGAGAGAGAGAGAGAGAGAGAGAGAGAGAGAGAGAGAGAGAGAGAGAGAGAGAGAGAAAACCACCAAAAGGAAAAAGTAAAAAAGAGAAAAGTTTCTACCAGCTATTTTCCTTAAGTTTTTCCTCATATTATCTTCTTACCTGCAAATTTCAAATAATTTGATATTTTGAGGTTGTATATTTATTATTTCAGTGCTTTATAACAGGTAAGGTGCAGGGTTTGACTAGAAGGACATCATGATTTGTTTTGTATATGTAGATACTTAAGTGTTGGAAAAGAGATGACTTCACTCAGGCTGACTTTGAACTTTCTATGCAGGTTAAAAGTTAAAAGCAGAAGGCTTTTTAAATCTTGATGCTTCTGTCTGTCTGTGCATGCCATGTGATAGAAGCACAGGTGTGCCCCACACACCTGGTTTGTACTGTGTTGCTGACTAATTGTTCTCTCTGTAAATAAAGAACATTTGGTAGGTAAAACTGTATAAGATGAGGAAGGCGGAGTTTAAAATTGCTGGCCCTCATATTTACAATGTAACTTACCAATGTTAGCTCATATCTTTTTGACGTGTTCTCACATACAATTATTATTATTAGCACTTGCTGAAACACATTAGGTTAATATAAACATTAATTGCTTTGTTTTCTGCCAACTAAACATTTGGAGGTGGAAAAAAATCATAGTTTTTCAAGTCTTGTTTAAATATGAAGTCTGCCTATATGTAAGGAATAATGCAAAATTATCTGATTTTTCTCTTTCCTTACTAATAAGGATTTTCATGTTACTTTAATTAAAGCTGAGTAGCATGTAATAGTTTCTGTTCTATATCTCTAGCTGTAGTATCCTTTCTGTTTTCCTAGTTTAGTTAAATTGTCTTGGCTATTCTAAAATCACTAGTGCTTTCACTTATAGCATTTGTAATCTATGGTGAAACCTCTTAAATGTTTAATTTAAATTTTTCGTTCACATTTGATCCTATTGCATTACGTTTTAGCTGTTAGAAGTTGTTCAGTGAATTACCTCTTCCTTTCTATTCTAAGTACGTATACTTAAGTCTATTGTAAACAGATGCTTTGTGAGGCTAGTTTAGCATAGAGCGTTTTGTGCTGTTTTTCTATTGTAATATGACTGCATTATAAGTAGTTTATTAGCTTACACTAGTATACATATCACATGAGGTTTTTCCATGAGACAAAGTATGGGTATTATAGGCTTAGATTGTTCAAAACCTACTTTAATAAGGGTCCTTAATGCTTTAACTTCCCTTTTACCCAAGTGATCAAGGTACTGGGGGAGATGCTTAATAGGAGAACCTGGACCTGTTTAGAGGTAGTTCTCCGGAGATAATTTCAGTCTTTGTTGTCAGGTCTAAGTGTTTGTATTGTTGTTTAGGTGACTGAATCTGTCATTTGATGGTTTGGGCTCCAGACATCAGAACAACAAAAAATTCTTATTCTTTTAATATAAACAGGGAGCGATGTGCAGAGCACATTGGAAACTTAGATGTATGTGGGATAAGAGTGAATAGATCCTGGAGCTCTCCCAAGGCCACATAAGCTCTACTGCACAATGGTAAGAGGGCATTGGTTCTAAGCAGAGACTTCTGCAAGGAAAGTTAATACTACCGTGGCACCTGGCCATGACTTCAATATAGCTCTTGGGGTCATTCTTTCCAGTTGGAGACATTTGAGACATTTGAAGTAGCATTGGAAAGCTTTAGGCTAGCTATCATTTCTAGGGTATACAAGGACTCAGTCCTTTCATAGTCAAGCAGACAAGTAACAGTTAAGCTAATTATGAAATTATTTCAACTTATTATTAACCAGTGTTTTCTTCAGCTACAATTTCACATTACTAAATACATTCATTTCAATTTCTAATTGGATTTCTAATGTGGACTTCTACCCAATTGTGTAAAAACTTTCTTATGTTTTTTTTCATACATAAACAATAAATACTTCTTTCTTCCTTCTCTTATCAAGTGATGGAATTATTCTGAATCTTTGTTTTTATTTAAACACTTAAAGTCAAATATAAACACTTCAAGTCAAATTACATAATATCATTCCACTTCATTTTGTTTCTTAAGCTCCTCCCATGCCTAACATCAGTCCCTCTCAAACTGCCTCTTCTTTAATTGTTATTGTTACATATATTTATAGACACCAACTGCCTAGTTCATTCAGCTTAGCAGGCACTTGATTTGAGATCTGACCACTTAATATTGGATAACCAAGTCAGGGTACCTTCCATGAGTGAAAACTAAGACTTTCTCTCTTGGCAAAGCTTCATTGCCTGCAGTTTGTGTGTGTGTGGGGGGGGGGATGATATGAGATTTCCCCCTTTCACATTAGCTTTCACATCACTTTTAGTGATGTTTTTGTTCAGGACTTGTTTAGGCAGCTAAATTGTTGAGGTTGAATGGGTGAAGCTTCACTGTGAATTTTAAGAGACACTTCTATCTCACAGCAGACACCAGATTTCTTGTTGCTGTAACTTCTACAGTCTTTCCCTTTCCTCTTCCATGATATTATTACAGGAATCAGTGTCCTCAATTTCATGTGTAAAATGACCTTACAATTTATAACTACTCTATAGGAAATACTGTGGGTTAAATATAAAAAGAGTTGGAAATCATACAGTACAGTGCCTGGTACACAGCCACACATACATTAACAATGCATACGCATTGTACTTATATACATGTAAAAAGGCACATATACATCCACAGAAATAATTCTTTCTCCTTCTCTGTCCTCTGCATGAAGTTGGATAATGTAACACATCTTGCTACTTTTGCAATTCTTCTGATATTTATCAGAGTTGTTCAAAATTGTATGTTTCAAAAATCATGTTTGTGTACTTTATGGTAAGTTGTGTTAAGGATGATGAATTACTGTGCATGCATAATTGGGCATTAGTTCTTTGTGAAAAGTAGACGGGAGAAAGTACCAAGAGCTTACCGCTCAGGAAGTAGTTGGACCACACATGCGAACGCTATCTTCTGCTCTGGTAGATGAACAAACACAACGTGATGCTTATTCAGCACATGTGACTCTTCGACATGTAGTGCATGTTGTGTGCATTTTATCAGCCTTAATAATTTCTTATCTAAGTCTCCTTTTGAACCATGAAACAAAGTGCTAAAAGGAAATTTTTTCCAAAGCAAAAATAAATTAAATTTTTTTTTAATTTAATTTTTTGTTGAAGCAGAGTGAACTAGACCTTATACTAATTAAATATCTGGCACTCAAGAATGACAATAACAAGGGTGCTCTGAGAATGAATACTGTGTCGGGTAACTTCCCAGTTATTATCTCATTTAATCCTTAGAAAATCTACATGGATAATTGATACTGTCTTAATTTTAAATTTGTAAGTACTGAACCTGCACAGTTTAGAATTATGTTTACGAAATTGTCTTTATCAATTTCACAACCTTCACTTTCAGTTAATCAATGTATTCTTCCTTTCTCATTTCCTTTTGTACTAAATACTATGTGTATGAGTGTTTTTCTTACACATGTTTTGCACTGCATGTATGCCTGATGCTTGCAAAAGTTACAAGCAGGTGTCAGATATTCTGCAAATGAGTTACAGACAGCTATGAGCTGCTGTGTGTGTACTGGGAATTGATCCAAGGTAGTCTGGAAGAGCAACCAATGCTCTTAGCCATTGAACCATCTGTCTAGCCCCAAAGATAATTTAAAGTATAGGCCTGACAACTAAGGAATATGGAAAGGAGATCAATTGTTTGTCTAATACCAGAAGATCAGCTCCAAAAACTACAACATACATGCAAGTAACATTATCCAGACTTATCAAGTTATATCTAGGAATATATATATATATAATAATGCATATAGTATAAATGTATATAATGAATATACTATAATTTATATATGTATAGTATATATTATACACTCACACACACATGCATATAACAGCAATGAATGGGAAAACAGGCTATGATTTTGAAAGATTACAATGAGGGGTATGATAAGAGGAAAGAGAAGGAAGAAATTATGTAATGATATTTTAATCTAAAAAATTAAAGAACAAAAAACAAGCCTGAATATATCACTAATGAACTTATACATTTAACAGTAGACTATAAAACCATGGGTCAACTTTAAATAGTAAAAATTATAGGGTTTAGATTTCTCTTAATTAAAATCTCCACAATTTATAAATAAAAACTGAAGGTAAATAGAATGTATTAAATATTTTTTTATATTTTAAAATACATATGTTTTAAAAAGTCTTGCTAAAGCAATACTTTCAATATGTTTGTAGACTCAGACACAATCCAGAGATTGCCTGCTCTGTACGAGCCTCTATCATACATTTACACAGCAGAGCAAAGGGCTTCCCACATGGTTTATACAACTTGAAGCTCTGAAGTATTGTTGGTAATATAATTTCTCTGTATAGGACATACACACATGAATATGATCATGGTTTAAAAATGATTAGTCTTTGGGTTGCTTCAGAGTTTCTGCTTAAGCAAATTTCAATATGTTGCTTCTTTCTGTACAGTAATGTTGTGCTTACAGTAAGTCATTCCTATGTAAGCAATTTTACATCATGTTTCTTAACTGTCATATTTAACATGTTTAAAGACTGCATCTCAATAGATGCAGAGATTCAGTATAAAACTGTCCTGCGCTACCATCTCGCCGAACGCACACAGAACACCAGGATCTTTCTGCAGCAAAACGTTTATTGCATCTTGAAGAGGAAAACCACGAGGCCCCGAGCTGTCCCTTATATAGTCCCCAAGGCTGCGTGTCCACATCTAATTGGTCGCTTACTCATGATCTCACTGGCACGCCCCAGGGTGGGCAAAGACTTGGCTCGAACACACTCTTGCACATGCACACACAGTTTGTTTACAGAGTGGGGCCAGGCTGCTGCAACAGGAGTCAGCGCCTTCTTGTGATGGCGAATGCTATCGCGGCTTTCCACATAAAACAATGTCTAAAAAGAAATCAATAATTAAATCGCCAGAATTCAACAATGCTGTAGGCAAAATCAGTCAATTTTAAAAAACACTTTTAATGGCATTTCTGATTTTCAAATCTTTGGGAAGAGACCCTCTAAGACACTTTCATTTCAGGCAACAGAAGAAACTGAAGAAGCTGTTGTGCTACATGGGGAAGCCTAGAAGCACCGGGGCTTGAAGAATAATATAATGCAGTTATGTTACTGTGTGGTCTATGTACCTTTCATGGAAATGTTTGTGTATAGCATGAAAATAAATATTTATATCTTAGTAGATATATTTGAAGAGTTAGTAAAAGGAAAGTTGGTAGCAAGTTTAATCTACAATTTATAAAAGAATATAATTTTTTTAATTTGAAAGAAGTAGAAAATGTTGGGATTCAGAATAGCTTGATGGTAGAGAATGCCTGGCATGTATGAGGTACAATCCATATACAAAAGAATAAAAAGAAAGAAAGAAAAGAAAAAAGAAAAGAAAGAAGAAAAATTTGAATTTTCATGGGTAGAAAATTACATATTTTGCAAGTGATATTATAAAGTAATAATTTATTTTCATCTTAATATATCATAAAATGTGAATTTGATTTTTTGATGTATTAGGATAAACTTATTAGGATAAACTAATATTTAATAAGTATTCATTGACTATGTAATGCATATAAAAGAAAACTCAACAAATCCTCAATTTTTAACACATAACAGTATATTATAGGTTAACTAAAGAACTAAATATAAAAATAGAGCACTAAACAATTGACTGAATACAGGTAAAAATAACATTTTATCTTTTATATAAGATTCTATCTTATAATGTATACATTTATGCATGTTAGTGCCTGTAAATGCAGATGCAGGGCAGCATTTAGAAAGGAGCCTAAAGGAAAAAGGGAAAAATCAGATAAGAAAGAGTGGGCTGTTGATAAAGGGAATGTTCTTTCAGATTTTTAATAAACTTATAACCAATGCTTGGTCATGTTAAAGTAATAAAGCTTACATTTATGTCAGTGAATAATGTGCAAAAGTGTATTGTGTGCATGTGTGTGTGTCTGTATGTTTATGTGTTAGTGTGCACATATATGTATGACTGTGCTTGTGTACATGTGAGTCTGTGCTTGTATACAAGCATTCATGCTTGGATGTATGTCTTTATGTGTTTGAGCATTTGTTCATAAGTGTGTATGTATTCATTTGTATATGTTTTTGCTCATTCATGCATGTGTGTGCATGCATGTGCATTTATAGGCATGCACATACTACATCAAGTGAGTAGAGGTGACAGGACAACCTTAACTTTTGTCCTCATTTGCTACTTTGCTTAAAGAAAGTTATTCACAGCCGTCTTGCCAGTTTAATGTGGCCCACATTTTGTGGTCTCTATTTCCCAGCTCACAATTCCTGTTAGGATTCCATGGAATTAGAGACAGCACTGCTCTTGCTTTTCCTTGAAAAATGGGGGATCACCCAAAGCCCTTTATCCACATAGTCATCTCCTAACTCAAATAAAGTAAGTCATAATTTTCTTGTACTCTACAAACATATAACATTTTCTTTTTAATTTCACTAAATACCTATTTTATACTTATTTTTCTCATAGTATAACTATGTTTACCAAATTTTTTCTTTTTTGTATTTTTTGTGACTGTTTCCCCTTTTATTGAAAATATTCTATTATTTTACATTTATGCAAATACAGTTTCCCCTCTCTCTATTCCTCCCAGTTTCTCTCCATCTCTCCTCTCATCCAGATCTGTTCACTTTCACTGGAGGAAAATAAACAAAACAACAAACAAACAAACAAACAAACAAAAAACCCCCAAAACCTGCCAAGGGATCCCAATATAATAATGATAAAATATAAAAATATCATGTTGAAGTTGAACAAGGCAAACCAGCAGAAGGAAAGGGCCACAAGAGAAGGGATAAGGACCAGAGTCTTACTCAGTCACACACGTCCAGTGTTTAGAAAGAAGGTAGCTGGGCAGTGGTGGTACTTTTCCTTAATCCTAGTAGTCAGAAGGCAGAGGCAGGTGGATCTCTGAGTTCTATTCTAGCTTGGTCAACACATCTCCTTCCAGTACAGCCAGGGCTACAAAGAGAAATCCTATCTTGAAAATCAGCAACAAAAATAAAGCAAAACAAAAGCAAGAAAATGGAGTTAGAAACATTCAATTTTATTATGAGCGCATACTTCGATTTTCTAATTACGGTAGTGTAACTTGGCCAGCTTTTTGTTATTCTTTCATGGAGGTAAGAAAGTCATTCTCCTGTTCATTCTACACGAATTGAAATGAAAAGATTTACTCAATGATTGTAAAATAATTGTAATTTAAAAAAATAAAAAAGGAGGATTAAAACTTTTGAAAAAGAAGTTGATTAGACTGTGTTTATTACAGGTAAAGGTTTCCAGATAATCCAACTTTCATAAAACGTTTCAAGGAAATTAACATTCAAAAAAGTTCCCACTTAAAAGTTTAGCAAAAGGTTTAATATCAATTAAAGATGATTAGTGTCACCCAAGAGGCTTCAAGAATCCACAAATCTGCTTTGAAAAACAAGGGTGATCAGAGTACAGGTCCATCTGTACATTCTCATGACACAGGAACATGCCTGGAACATGATCATTTCTCCATATGGATTTGATAATATGTGTACAAATGAATAAAAGTATTAATGTAAAAGAATACACTGAACCAAAAAAAGAGAACAAATAAATGAATCGTAGTCATATTGCATTAATCTATGGGGTAAGATAACAAAAGGCATTGAAGATGGTTAGAGTTATTAAAGTCATCAATACAGAGAAAACAGGTACACAGGAGGGGAAACATTTGGAAGGAGGAATATAGACCATTCCATTATTCATCATCCTAAAATTGAATATCACACAATCAGTGATTCTGGAAAGACAAAGTCATGAGTTTCCATGTTTTCTAATGACCTCTGAGGTAATAAATCAGGTTGTTCCTTTCTGCTTTCAACAGTGTACCTGTGGTCTTAGCTCAAATTTTGTTTACAATTTCTAAAAACAACTCTGGACAGAACCATAAGAGCCTTCTTTCCATAATGTCTTCCTAGCTTTTTTTGTACTGATTACATTAGAAAGCTACCATACAGACTGAGTCTGAGAGAATAGTAATAGGTTCTGATTGAATTTCAATAGCCTCTTGATCTATCCATTTACATTATCTTTAGCATTAGAATAATAAATACCAGGGCCTTAAATATCTGAAATTTAAATAAGAAGCAATTTCAGATTAAATTGTTCCCCCATCCAAAGTCCAAAATCAAAAATTTAATTTAGAGATGTTCTATAATTTTGTAAATCCAAATCGAATAATGACTTTTAGTTTAGGTTGGCTCGAACAATCATATGATGTCACTGCTCCCAGGGAGTAACACCAACATGAGGTTGTCTTGTCTTTGATGCCATTTGGAGGCTGTACCAGTCACTCCACAGTTATGGAAATGAGATTCTGTCACTCCACAGTTATGGAAATGAGATTCCTTTGGAAAGGTGACCCTTCCAAAGCTTGGCAAAACTACAAGGGAAGAAGTTCCCTGTAAGCACTGAGATTTTTATGCAACTCAGTCCTCTTTGTGGTCATTTCCTGCATTTATTCTTGTCTATCTGGTGGTCCTGTGATAAATGATAACCTACAGTGTCAGCAGAGCTGAACAACTTGAAAAAAGAGTTCAATTGGAAACTTTTGACTTTTAGGTACTTCCTAAAACAGACTCAGCTATCATTGTCTTTCTGAGTGTGTAATCTGTAGCCCTGGATTTTCCTCCACACCCTCCTTGTCCCCAGAACAATTTCGAGACCTAATTATTTATGGAGAAACATTTGGGCCATAAGGTTTGGACCATTCCCTACAAGCTCATAACTTATGGAACCCATTTATTCTAAGCTAAGTTCAGCAACGTGGTTTGGTAGGTATCTCCCCTTTAGGCTTGGGCTGCCTCTTTTTCGGTGTCTGGGTGGTAAATCCCTCACCTCTAACTCTCAGATTTCCTCTCTCTGATGAATGTTCCACTTCCTAATCCTGCCTCAGCACCTAGGCCGCCAGCTTTTTATTGACAGGTGATGTTCCCACACAGATTGTTCAAGCAGGAATGGGGCTCAGATAGTATTTATAGATATGTGAGATTATTCTTTATCATTGGTTAATTTTGTTCCACTGGTAAAAAGAATTTATTTTTCAGATTTCTTTATTTTAATGAGGACACTGTAGCTGCCTTCAGACACACAGAAGAGGGCATGAGTGATATCCTGTTACAGATGACAGTGAGCCACCACGTTGTTTCTGGGAATTGAACCCAGGACCTGTAGAACAGCAGTCGGTGCTCTTAACCATTGAGCCATCACACCAGCCCCAGTGGTAGAAATTTTATTATATAAAAGTTAAGAAATTGTTTCTCTGTTTAAGAGCTAAGAAATATAAAACATTTAATATCTAACTTTAATTAAATTTACTATGAAAATTATAATGTCCTTAATATTTAAATTTAGTTATGTTACATGCCAAAGATCTTTTGGACAGGCATATCTATTAATATAAATAAACTGTTCTGAATGTTTCACTGAGACAAAAATGATTTAGATGAATTCAGCACTATATATATAATATATAATATATATAATATATATATAATATATTTTTATTATATATATATATATATATATAATATATATATATATGAAACTTTCCAGTTGACTTTAGTTCCTTAACTAGATTCATATAATAAATGGATTCTTGTAGTCTTTTTAAAATTTTAGCATGAACCATAAATGCAATACCTTCTATAACTACAATTAGGCTGAACTAAGACTCTTATGTTCTAGAACTTAAATGTAGAACCCAAAACTGGAAGCAGAATCATCTCTGTGCTTATATCCATCTCAAAACACTGTGGACACTGCCCTCTGAGGGCTACATATTCGGTTTCCTCCCTATTTCCTTAGTTCTGATTCCTTGTCCAGAGATGACTGTTCTTTATAGGCCAATACCTTGAGTTCCTGTGATCATCTGGTCTTATAGAGTCACAGACAAACAGTGCTCTGTGAAGGCAACATTTAACTAAGGACACAAAGAATCAGTGTGCTACTGGGCTGTGTGTGTGTGTGTGTGTGTGTGTGTGTGTGTGTGTGTGTGTACAGGCAGAGAGCTTACTGTCATTTAGAGAGCCTAGGTATAACTCCCAAAAGGTAACTGTTACTTTCTCAGGCAACTTCAGCAAAATACGGCACAGCTAAGAAGAGTGAAAAGCCCTTTCCCGGAAGTATGTAGAAAAGACACTGAATTCCTCCCAGAGGCTACATCAAAAGTTTTCTGAAAAAGCTGAGATTTAACTTACCAAGGGCTTGCTTCTGTCTATTATTCTTTCTGTAGATAATATTCAAAACTGTGTAAAGGCATGAGATGTTCTACAATTTTATTTCTATGACATTCGGCTGCATGATCTTAAAAAGATTTTGATAGGCACACTGAGACGATAACCAAGCTTCATAACATTCTTTAATTAAAATGGGGAAATATGTTTGTATTCTGAATAAGCACCTTAAAAAAACATTTTGGGACTTACTGCCTGTTTTTAATGAAGAATAGCTCCAAATATTGGAAGGAATTTATGAGATAGCTTTTTGTAATTGGTTGTAAACCCATTAAACCACTGTGAGTTTTATATGAATAAAAGTACATATTTTCCATAGGATATTCCAAACATAGTTGGAGAAATTCAGTTCTAAATAGTTTATTTCTACCAGCTTTATAGTTTTTATTAAGATATATTTACCTTATTGATATAAATACGGTAACTATCTTCTAGACACACCAGAAAAGGGCATCAGATCCCATTACAGATGGTTGTGAGCCACCATGTGGTTGCTGGGATTTGAACTCAGAACCTCTGGAAGAGCAGTCAGTGCTCTGAACCATTGAGCCATCTCCCCAGCCCTACGCGCTTTAATGTAATGGTAGTTGCAAGTGAGTTGAGCATTGACTGTGTACTTTACAATGTAAAATCTGTTTAAAGAAATAAACCTTATGCCCTATGGGCCCTGTAGTCTCAGCTATGCAACCCCAATTATCAATGGAATTTAAAAAATGACCTATTCTCTACATTTCTGAATTCTATGTACACAGCAAATTGATGAATGGAGGGAGCAAAAGTAATTTGCCTCTTCGAGTGACATTTTGAAACAGCCTTGTTCGTATGGATAACTTTCTATTACCACCAGTAACTGTAACTCAGAGTGGACCAGGTTGCTATTAAATAGAGAAGGAGCTGATGTCTGTTGTCCCTGACATACCCCTGAATAGTTGATTCCAGAAGGTCACCCTATGTGGTAGTTTTGTTGCCTTGGTTTTACAGATGGTGAAGCTGTTACAAAGGACCAGAGGTATGACTTAAATTCAGCTATGTCCCATCTGAACAGATTTTCTTCATTACACTATGTGCCTGGCCTTTGTCCGATTCAGTCATAAAGTGCTCACTTAAATTACTACTTCCCAATGGGAAAGCCATTTATACAATTTCTGGTGATGACTACTGTGTCAGTTCATCCTGGAGACTCAAGTGCAGGGCTTGGCAAACTCTCTAAAGCACCAAAGGGTCAATATTTTGAGACTGAGAAATCACATAACCTAAGTGTCTGGTGTTTATCTCTACTACTTTAGTCTGTAAACATAGACACCGGCCAAAGATAATGTTTACTAGTGTGAACTGGGCTTCCTTTTCAAGAAAACTGAATCCTGAAGTGGGAGAAAGGAGAGATTAATGGTTAGTGAACTCCTGGTCTCAGGCTCAGACTGCCCGTAGAAGAATGAAAGCTCTCAGGGCTCCGAGATTCTGAGTTGCTGGAATCCACAATTGGGAGAAACAAGTGACTGTTTTCATATTGTTTGGATTCAATCCTGTTCGAGCACAGAGCCTCAAAATGCAAGGCATCGGTTTTATTACCTACTGATTCCAATACAGACTGAGTACTGTACCTGAAACCTTAGCGCAGAGCGGATATCCTGTGCAGAACTGACTGATCATCACTGTTTCTTTGCTCTCACTTTCAGCTTCTCATGTTTATTATGTGGCAATGTCCCTGATTTACAGAAGCCACCCACATTCCAATTCTTGATGTCTCCCAACAAATCTAACCTGAGCTCCCAAATTACTACTCCAACTCTGGTATGTGCTACTGAGCCATGGCACATTCTTACATGCACTCATGTGCATATTTGCTTGTGTGTGTGTGTATATGTGTGTGTGTGTGTGTGTGTGTGTGTGTGTGTGTGTGTGTGTGTGTAGAAGCCAGTGGGAAACTTATAATTGGCTTTATCCTCCTAGTACACCGTACTAGGGGCTTGAGCCTAGGTCTTTAGGTTTGGTGGTAAGCACTTTTAACCCACTGAGTCCTCTCAGCAGTTCTGTCAGGCAGTCTTAGAGGAAAATATAATTTGAATGGCTTACAACCTGGAACGCATTAAGATTTGTTTCTAAATTGAATGAACTTGAACTTTTAATAGTTAAACCAGGTTATTTAAATAAATACTAAAATGTATTTTAAAAGTCAAGTTTTCCCATTTATACTATATAGTGTAACTTTTCAGCACTAAAAAAAAAATTCTCTATTGTAAATGTTGAGAATAATGGTTCACATTTAGTGCATTTTCAGAGGGTCCATCTTGTTGTTTTCTGTAATGGAACCCGGGGGGGTGGAAACTCAGTCAAGATCGGATCGTGTAGAGGCAGTCATGTGAAAATGAGATACATATGATTACATCCAATAGTGTCCTGAAAAGGAATTCTTACAGAAAAACTCTCAGGGAAAACTCCTTCGGTACCTTGATTTAAAATCCCTGAATTCTGCCTATGTTCCATGAAGTCACATTGTATGAACTCATCCACTCTTTGCTGTTTTGTTATAACAATTATAGCAAGAATATACAGTATTTAACTTCTGCCACATTACTGATCAACCACTATCATTATTATGTTTTGATGGACTTTCTTTATAGAATGCTCCTTTTCTTATTCACATTCCATGTGTTTCCTGAAGTCACGGGGCATCAAATACATTTTGAGAGATATGGCTGGTTTGATTTTAATTTCTTTTGACACCTTTTCTTTCTCTGTGCAAGAATGGTGTATGTGCCTAAAGCAATATAATTATGATCAGTGTGGAGGCTAGGTTATAAACCATTATGATCTCTTCATGAAAAAGTTCCCAAACAAAGCATATTTTTAATGATATGGATACTTCTGTAATCCATAAATTATGCTAAAGAAGACATATTTAATCAACAATGAGATTTGGAGAAGAGTAGATTCTATCTTTAAAGAGGCTACTCTTAAAGTAAAGCAGTTGATTTCATATTCAAATTTTAGTAATATGTTATATTTTTATATTTATCTTTTGTTACAAAATAAAAGGAGAAATAATCTTAATGCCTCCCACTCTAGATATTCAGATGTTGCACATGTACACACGCATGCATGAGCACATCCAAACTACTAACAGACTCTGATTGCCAAACATCTTGCAGAGTGTAACCCTAGACCTGTATTGTCCAGAGGAAAACTGCTTGATACTTTTAAGTAGAATTTTTAAGGCCACCAGATTTCTAAAGCTTGTTTTTACGGAGTAAGCAACTGTTTGGTGATGCTACTGAAGTTGCAATGCTTGAATAAGCCTAATCTTATAGAGCTTGTTAAAATGCCCACCTCACAGAAATAACCACTCTCAGTAATTTAAATGTCAGCAGTGTGAGTTTACCATTATTTTTCCCAGTCAGAGATATTTGAAATGATATAAAATGTCTTTGTGTTCCATTTTAATTCGTCATAATGCCAAGAGTTGACAATGAATTGACCATGGAACACGTCTTTCTCTTAGTCTCTAACAATGAGAGAATATGTATCAGAAAGCATTTCCAACATTTATAAAAAACATATAACTACCTTTTACTCCATTGATATGCAAATATATAGTTGCCACAGAATATTCAATAAATCAACTGTTAATCTGCTGACACAAAGCTGAAATTCTACAAAGAATGTAGGGGCTGGCCAGATTAAAAAAATAATTACTTCTCATTGGATTTATTGCTTTTATTTTAAAATGGATGTTAACAGCTATCATTGCCTGAAGAAAAGTCTATTTTTAATTGAGAAGTAACATATTTTTCTTACATAGAATTTATGAGTCATCCATTTGGAAAAACATTGTAACAATGTTGGAGACTAAGCAATATGCAACACTTTCAAAGCTCAAATAATGTGGAGACTTTAATCAAACAGTGCTTTAGATTCCTGCTACATCAGAGTTGAATAAGCTCCTCTCTTCCCAGATGTGAGCAATTGAAGCCTCCTGATTCCAGCTATGGGGGCTCATTGGAAAAAGCACATATAGAGTATTTCCACTCAGTTGTTTACTTTAATGAAATATAGGCATAAACACCTTCCTGGTTTTTTTTTCCCCTAGAAATGCAAAAAGGAGCTTCAAATTGATTTAAAAAAATTTTTGAAAGGCACAGGAAATGGTTTTCTTTTGTCTGTAGATGAAATGATTATAACACACATCCATACACACACACACACACACACAGACACACACACACACACACACACACACACACACACACACACTCAATTACCAGAAAACACTTCAATTAATAATTTACTTACTTTTTTCTTTTTGGAGGGCAATCACGATTTGGGCTAGACTTTTAGATATACTGTATAGTTTTCAAATTATTTGATAATGATTTGGTTCCAGTATAACGAAACTTCTAATCTGCTATTCCAATGGTTTTCAATAATAAGCATATTTGCTTCAAATGGATTAAACTGTATTTCATTAGACTGTTACTATCCTACGATTCCATTTTTAATCTCAATAGAGAACTAGGATTAGCTGTGTATTAACTATACAAAGTATCATTTATGCTGCTGATGACAAAGTTTATATTATAGATACTTAAAGATGTATGAAAAAGATTTACTGTAATTGGTTTGCAAAACCCTCTAAGACAATCGAATTTGTCATCTCATTGCTTAAGGGATTTATATACTCTATCCTCTTTTTTCACATGTTTGTAATATGAAAAAAATGCAACTTTATTTGTCATGCTTTTCTGAAAAATGGGATTTTTGTTGTTGTTTATAAAGAGAAAGCATGAATATGCATTTGTTTCTACTACATTAGATAAAGAAAATTTGGTCCTATCTTGTCAACTACAAAAAAAAAGGAGGCTTTCAAATTTTTTTTACATTTCCTTATTATGACAATGGGTAGAGCAAACCATTTAATTACTTCCTGCAACATAGTTAGGAACAGAAGCTTTAGGAAACCTCTTTTAATTAATAAAAAAGTATGTGGATGTTTTTTCATGCTTTGGTAGGTATCATTCTCACACTGGATCTAAAAACACCTGTTGTTACATTTCAATGTCACATGACTTTACTGGGCTAGCACAGCAGGGGATGCTTAATTCTTAAGGAAGACTGTGTTTCCTTGAAAATGTCTTTTGGAAAGAAAATGTAAATAACACACATGAGAATAAAAAAATACAAAGAGCTAATGCCTTTGCAATGTTCTTTGGTATTTTTTTTTTCAAGATGAAATAAAATGTCATTACTCAAGGCTTTTTTTGTTTCTATGGGTTTTGCAATTCAACCACAATGGATAATCTTGGGAGATGACTGTCTGGGCTCAGTGAAGCAACTCATTAATGCAAATTCTACAGAGGAAGAAAAGGTGTCAAAAGAAAGTACTAGAAAATTAATTCATCAAGAAAATGATTATACATTTATACTATTCAAATGAGGTTTTTAAGAAGAAAAAAAAAATCTGGTACTGATTCTCTGAAATGAAATCCAGGAAATTTAGAAGACTTTTTGTAGATTCAACTCCCAAACATCTGACATGTATAGAAAAATTCATCTTCTTTTTCTTTTTTTTTTCTTAAATAGTTTATATATTTACATTTGAAATGTCATACCCATCCCTCTTTTCCCACTCCCCTGCTTCTGTGAGCGTGCATCCCTTCCCACTCACCCACTCCTACCTCAACACCCTGGCATTTCCCCATACTGGAGCATAAAACCTTCATAGGACCAAGGCTTGTCCTTCTATTGATGCCAAACAGTGCAGTATTCTGCTGTATATGTGGCTGGAGCTGTGTGTACTCTTCGGTTGGTGATTTAGTCCCTGGAAGCTCTGGGGTGTCTGGTTGTTCTTCCTATGAGGTTGCAAACCCCTTCAGCTCCTTAAATCCTTTCTCTAACTCCTCCATTGGGGTCCCAGTGCACTGCAAGCATCTTCATTTGTATCAGTAAGGCAGAGCCTCTCAGGACACATCCATATCAAGCTCCTGTCAGCAAGCACATTTGGCATCAGCAATAATGACTGAGTTTGGTGAGTATATATGGGATGGATCTCAAAGCTTTGAACAACCAAGATATAATCCACAGACCATCTGTAAAGCTCAAGAAGAAGGAAGACCAAAATATGGATGCTTCACTTCTTAAAAGGGAGAACAAAATACGGCAGGAAATACAGGGACAAAGGGTGGAGCAGAAACCGAAGGAAAGGCCTTACTCATCTTCTTATCTGAGACTTGAAGAACTGAGCATAGAACAACTGCCCAAAATGACCCTGATTGGCAGATGATAGGCATCTCATGGTTAATATTGGTTGATTTCTAATTTTTGTTCATCCTCCTCTTTTTTGCTCTTCCGTCATACATTATATCCCCACAATTTCCTCTTTCACCATTCCTTCCAGCCACTTCCACCCCTGACCTGTCTCCTCCAGATCTCCTCCACCCCCATCACGTGCCTCCCACAAAAAGCAGGCCTCTCAGGGATATAAACAGAAAATGGCTTGAGAAGTTACAAGAAGACTAGTCCCAATCCCCCTAGTAAGGCTGCAAGAGACAACATGCAGGCAGAAGAGTCGGTGACACCCGTTGCTTTCACTCTTGGGAATGTCACAACAATATCAAGTCACACAATCACAATGGACATGCTGGGCATGTAGAGGACCTGGCTTAGAAGCCACAGAGTCTGTCTTTGTCACTTCTGTCTGTAGAACCCTGCTTAGTTTATTTTGTAGGTTCTGTTTTCATAGTGTTCTCAAGCTCTCTGACCCCTACAATTCTTTCTCTCTCTTCTGTCAAACACCCCAACAAGTATTTGGCTAGTGCTTTCTCTGTGTCTGAATCCATCAATCGTTGGATGATGGTTTTCTGATGACAAGTGGGGATGTCACCGATTTATGAGCATCACAGGATATCATTAGGAATCATGTCATTGACTTACTGACAATCATGTTTGGTTCTAACTTGAATCCATAGGCTGCCCTATCTCTGGTTCCTGGCCATGCAGGCAGTGTCAAACATTGGTTTTCTCTCAGTGGCATGAACCTAAAGTTCGACCAGCCATTTCCACATTTCCACAAGTTCTGTAGCATTGTCCCAGCATATCTTGACATGAATCCAGCCACATAGCCTTTGATCTAGAACCTATTACATTCCAGTTCTGTAATGTGTCATTATGTATACTGATGACTGTCAGTTACTAAGTCAGGGCATATAGTTAAGGGTACCAGCTATGATTTTTATTATTTCAAATTGAAACATACAGTTCTATCAAATAGCTATGCTCATTAGACTTAATATATTTTAGTACTTTTAACAGCAACAAAACAAAACAAAACAAAGGTGGATGATTCATCCTATGTACTGAACTGTATCTCTTCCCCTATTTCATCACTGGCTCAAATACTAATCATTAACTGATGATGAGTGTGAGGAAATTAAGCTTAGAAGAGGTGATTAGGGTTGGAAATCTGGAGTAAATGACTGTTTTGATAGCAGTAGACACTCAGAGGTATTATTTCTTTCTACTGCTTGCTGATAGAAGAAATGCCCACATAAAGGTAACGTCATCTGTATATACCCATGTATCTAGAAAAGCCAGGCATATGTCTGGTTCTAAGAACAACTTGCTCCATTGGTCCGCACTGTGGATGATCTCAGGATGCTGGTGCTCTTTCCATTTTGTAGCTGATTCTCTATGGTGGGCCTGAGAGTCACTACGGCCTGCACACCCAATCTTCTATCAGAAAAATAATTCATTTCAATCGTTCAACAGAAAAATGAGGTAGTGTGTTTATAACACCGCCCCCCCCCCCCAAGAATGGGTAAGATGGTGGTCTGAGTGACCAAAGCTGGTAGTAAAGTTTGTTCTTATGGTTCAGGATGGGAATTGGCCTTCATTCTGGGCTTATCATTAGAGAAAAAAAAATTCACCCAGTGGAGAAGTAGAAGTAGATGGTTAGTAAGATGATTAAGGTTATATTGTTTTTATTTTATTTTTTGTTTTCACTTTTGAGAGAAAGAGAAATAGTGAGACAACATGAAGTTGGGTAAGGGGGAAAGCTATGCAGGATCTTCAAGGAGTTGTAGAAAGACAAAGGACATGGTAAAATATGTTGTATCAAAAAAATAAATATAGCTACATGTTGATTCCTCACTAGACAAGTAATCAAAATGTCTTCTATAAGTTCATTATAATTATTATAACCTTCCAAAATTTTGGAAGCATGGTGTTATGTAAATGTGAGACTCTAATTGAAATTGGCAGAGAATTAAGTTTCAGATTGCTAACAAAAGTAATTTTCATTCTTAAAAAGGAGTTAGTAATTTTGTGTATATTTCAAATATCTAGAATTTGGATTCTTTTAAAAATTACATGATTTCTTATAGGTCAAAAGTATCACAAATATTGATAAGAATATATGACTATTTCAACAAAGGTCACTATTGATTGGTTTAATATATTTTACTGATAATATTTATTAGTTTTTATACACTTACAGGAAAACATATTTAATTCATCCAGACTTTCTATATAATGCATATATAGTCTACAAATATCAATTACATTGTTAAAAGACAGATATGTATAACCTTTTCAACGTTGTACTTGCATAAAGATCTTTTCAAGAGACCTTCTAGAAGATTCTTATTTCTATTTGTTTTACAGTCAAACAGAACAGAGTTACCAATTTGAGATGGTAAATGTGTTTTTAGTGTATTTTAGGAACACATATAATGGCAGTGATGGTATAAGCTATCATCTCTCTCCACTGCTCTTCTTAATTTGAAGAAATATAGTAGATTTCAAAAAAACCACATCCCATGCTGAAATGTAAAATTCATAATGCTTTTATGTAATGAAAATGTGATGTTTTACTGATATCAGTCTGTAATCTAGGTTTGTCTCCCTGGAGACTCTTGTCCAGCCTCATATTGGTTCATTACAAAAATACAAGTGGGCTAGGGTAGTTGGCAGTGTCTTTGACTGATCAATAAGGGAAAATGAGGTTAAGTAATTTCTGTCAGGAGTCTTCTGATTTGTGTTTCCTTTAAAGGTTTGACTGTGAAACCATCTTTGGAAGCATTGTACTCACTGCTCCTTTTTCTGCTTCCACAGTGCAGAGCTGTGTGGCTGTCAACTCAGATCCCTACTTCTGTGGTACATGATTCTATATGGCAATCAAAATAATTGAAATGAGTAGAATTTAGAAGTAGCCACAAACAGTAGCCTGGTTTCTCTGCTCCAGTTCTGAAGAACCACTTTTCCAGAAGCAAAAATGCCAACTGTCCAGTAACATTTACCTCCCATTCTTTCAGAATATCAACAACTTGATCTCGTCATGTTTAAAGTGCTTCTAAAACATAAAGTAATCTCAGATTCCACACTGCTCTTTGCATTTATCTTGACCAGCTGTCAAGGAAGGCAATTTTATGCTCTCTCAATTTTCTGCCTCTTGGCTTTGGGCTTCAGTAACAAATCTGAATGGGAAATGCAAGGTACTGTTTGATGTGCTTTGTGACAAAGGCAAGATCACATTCTGAGTACTTTCCAATTATTTGTTGTTTTCTGGTTGAATACTCAGTGTGCATTCCTATAGCACTTGAGCCTTGATTAACTTATACGTGGAAAATGTGGCAACGTGAAGGTAAAAATCAATTGAAGAGGATAATGAAATTAGTAAATTAGTGTTAACTTTAAATTTTTCATCAGTTTGCAAATTCTACCATAGTTTTCTTGTCAGAACCACAAAGTGCATTAAAATTTAAACTTCTTTCAAGTCTAAACAAAAACAAAAAACAAAAATAAAACCCAGGTGACATACAATTTAACTGTGAGCTTGCATACTTTCTTGACTTTGTATTTTCCACTTTTCTTTCCTGATTAAAGAGAAAAGAGAAATGTGCCATTGAAAGTGCTCTACTTTCTCAATGTGGGGTTGGGATTTTAGAAATTTGAGTCAAATCTTGTTACAATTTTACATTTAGTTGTAAGACACCAAGCAGGTGATGTGACATTGTCCACAGCTCTGCTACTTGACACCCTCAAGTGCCTCTGGAGTACAGAGGCAATTCTTTGTGAGCAGTAGAAAACTTTCTAGAGGTCAAAACACTGGAGATCAGCAACATATCAACTTTCAGGTAGGCTACTTCTAAACACTCATAATTCATTTACTCTCCTGAAAATCATTATTTCAAAGATTTGATCCACTTGTGGCCTCACTTGGGTCTTAAATCTCATTTGAAAGCACCGCACTCATTCATCCATTTCAGAGCTACCATTAGGAGTGATGGGAATTTGGCACAGAAATCAATGAGAGGATATAATGCGAACTCTTTCTAATTTTTTTTGAGTACCACTTCAAATACAGTTCATGAAATCCATTTTTAAAGGTAGTGTTCCATCTTGCTATCATTTTCGCTAAATTGAGTTCGTGAACTTGAATCCTGCATCTCCATAGTGTCCTTCTCATTGTCTGAGAAAAAGGAAGTCTGGCATTATTATTGCTAAGAACTATCAAAAGCTATTTAGAAGCCTTATTTAAGTCATCTTGCCTGATTAACATTTTCGTCTTTTGAAGTCTAAGACCATATTTACCATTTTATCTTAAAAGTTACTTGTGTAGATGTGTTCTGTCTGAACTACTGCCTACTGATATATGCTGGCTTTTCTTATCACTTGAGTAGTCAAAAGAAATGTATGCCTTTTATCTCATTTCTGTGAAGATAAACTGACGCTTTATGGAAGAAAAATATATTCAGACTTCATTAACCAAAACTTTACTGTGCATACAAGTATTCAACCAGTACTTTAAAAAAATCTTATAAACTGAAATTGTACCAGAAGCATCACTGTATACACCTATTTCAAGAGCCCATACTGTATTTCTTATTTAAAACATTTTTTACACTGAAATATTTGTACCACTCATTATATATTGCTTAGCTAAGACCAAATTAAACATAGTGAAACACGGATCTATCCAGAGAAAGTTAGAAAAATAATAAATTTTTTTTTTATCTCAAGTTGTTTTTGAATGATGAGATTTAAAATGAGGCATGTGACTTATCTATTTATAATTTTGTTATTTTATATATTTTATGCATTGTGCATGTGTGACAAATTCCTAAAATTAACTGATAAAATATATCTGCTAATATAACATATTCTTAGTTGTTTGCACCTATTGAAATATAATGATCTCAATGAGGACACATTATGTAATACGTCTAGGATATCAAAAAATATTTCATTCATTATTACTGTTTTTTATTCTCTCCACTAGAGATGATATTTTTGCTTGCTTTCTGAACTTCATGGGAGTCTAAATAGAAGTTTCTCCTTAAAAAATGCATCTTAGTCTCAAAAGAAATTCACAGTTACCTCTAATAGTGAGAATGGAAAATTATATAAGAGATGAAGAACACTTTTCATTTAAGGTCCTGGATTTGGGTTGCTGAGATTCAGGTAATGTGGTAAAGGGCTATAAACTATCATCCTGATTAATAATTCAAGAGCTAAGAAGATAACCTTGTGGCAATTTTTGGTATTTAAACATCATTATGTTTTATCTTTACACACCAAGAAAACCTTGACTATTTCTATGTTACATTTTGTTTTACATTTACTTTATGATCGTTGTAAATAGTAAGATTTCAATGCATACTATCAAACCTTAAAAAAAATCAAGTACTGACAAAAATGTATTCATACGGTTTTATGCTAAAATGCTTTTAGTAATTTGTACATGTATGTATCTCTGAGTTTTTTTTATTTTTTATACGACTTTATTTTGCAAAACAAAGATAAATGTAAAGATTTTAAACATTTTTTGCTTAAAATTATACATTTTTGTCAGTACTGTTTTTCAGACATTAAAATAAATTTTACATAAAACCATGTGAATATGTTTTTTAGTCAGTACTTGATTTTTTTCAAGGGCTTGACAGTATGCATTGAAAACGTACTAGTTGCAATAAGCGTAAAGTACATGCAAAACAAAACGCAACATGGGAATACTCAAAGTCTTCTTGTTTTGTGAATATATGTATATTTTTTGTTTTCTTTATTTCTTGGACTTCATACAGTCTGTGAGTTGTTTCTGGGGGAGTGCAAGCCTCTGGGGTTAGCATCCCACTATCAGTGACTGCATATTATGTCTGTTCTTTTGTGACTGGGTTATCTCACTCAGGATGATCTTCTGTAGATGCAGCCATTTTCTCAAGAATTTGGTTAAGTCATTGTTTCTGATGGCTGAGTAGTATTCCATTGTGTATATGTACCACAAATTTTGTATCCATTCGTCTTCTGAAGAACATCTGGGTTCCTTCCAGCTTCTGGCTATTATAAATAGAGCCGCTATGAACATTGTGGTGCATATATCTTTGTTGTGTATTAAAGTGTATCTGGGGTATATGCCCAGAAGTGGAATAGCTGGGTCTTCAGGTAGTACTATATCCAATTTTCTGAGGTATCGCCAGACAGATTTCCAGAGTGGTTGTATTAGCTTGCAACCCCACCAACAGTGGAGAAGTGTTCCTATTTCTCCGCAGCATCGCCAGCATCTGCTGTCATATGAGTTTTGGATCTTGGCCAATCTGACTGGTGTGAGGTGGAATATCAGGGTTGTTTTGATTTGCATTTCCCTGATGGCTAAGGATGTCGAGCACTTCCTCAGATGTTTCTCTGCCATTCGGTGTTCCTCAACTGAAAATGATTTGTTTAGCTCTGTACCCCATTTTTTAATAGGGTTATTTGATTCTCTGGTGTCTAGCTTTTTGAGTTCCTTGTACACCTTGGATATTAGGCCTCTATCTGATGTGGTGTTGGTAAAGTTCTTTTCCCATTCTGTTGGTTGCCGTTTTGTTTTCTTGACGATGTCCTTAGCCATATAGAAACTTTGCAATCTCATTAAGTCCCATTTGTTAATCTTTGACCTTAGAGCTTGAGCCATTGGTGTTTTGTTCAGGAAATTTTCTCCTGTGCCTATGTGTTCTAAGGTTTTCCCTACTTTCTCATCTAATAGTTTCAGTGTATCTGGTTTAATGTGGAGATCTTTAATCCACTTACACTTGAGCTTTGTACAAGGAGATAAGAACGGGTCTATTTTCATTCTTTTGCATGCTGAGTGCCAGTTGGACCAGCACCATTTGTTGAATATGCTGTCCTTTTTCCATTGAATGTTTACTGCTCCTTTGTCAAAAAACAGGTGACCATATACATAAGGGCTCATTTCTGGATCTTCTATTCTATTCCATTGATCCACTTGCCCATTTCTGTACCAGTACCATGCAGTTTTCAGCACAATTGCCTTGTAATATAGCTTGAGGTCAGGGATAGTGATTCCCGCAGATGTTTTTTTGTTGTTGAGGATGGATTTCGCTATTCTAGGTCTTTTGTTATTCCATATGAAATTGCACATTGATCTTTCCAATTCCATGAAGAACTGGGTTGGAATTTTGATGGGGATTGCATTGAATCTGTAGATTGCTTTTGGTAGGATGGCCATTTTTAAGATGTTGATCTTTCCAATCCATGAGCATGGGAGATCTTTCCATTTTCTGAGATCCTCCTCAATTTCTTTCTTTAGAGGTTTGAAGTTCTTGTCATACAGGTCCTTCACTTCCTTAGAGTCACACCAAGGTATTTTTGTAACGATTTTTGTAATTGTTTTTGTAACGATTGTGAAGGGTACCTTTTCCCTGATTTCTTTCTCCACATGTTTGTCCTTTGAGTATAGGAAGGCTACTGATTTGTTTGAGTTAATTTTGTATCGGGCCACTTTGCTGAACTTGTTTATCAGCTGTAGGAGTTCTCTGGTGGAATTTTTGGGGTCACTCAAGTACACTATCATGTCATCGGCAATCTCTGAGTTTTTAAAACAAAATTGTAAGGAAAAAAACTAGCATCTTTATACTCATAAAGTCTGTGTTATCTGGTTTCTTATATTGAAAGATAATTTATGAATTGTATTTTATTTTCTGTGTGCACAACTAGGAAATGCATCTACAACCACAACTGTGATAGACAACAAAAATGGATCTGTTCCTAAGTCCCCTGGAAAGGTGCTGAAGAGGACTGTCACCGAAGACATCGTGACAACATTCAGCTCTCCTGCAGCCTGGCTTCTGGTCATCGCTCTGATTATCACATGGTCAGCTGTGGCTATTGTGATGTTTGACTTAGTGGATTACAAAAACTTTTCAGGTAAGAAGCATTACATTTGGATTTTAAGCCAAAGGATTTTTTTCTTTCTCACAGGGTGCAGCATTGCTCTTCTCCATCACAGCCTACTGTGAGACATAAAACACAGAAAGAGCTGCTGAGCATCCCTGGAGTTGGTTGATTCTATTCACTCTCCTGGTCTATTGTGTTTCCTGATTTGAAAATGCAATTAATATGTCCTCATCTTAAAAGCTTCATGAAGACTAGATACTGCAGCTTCATAAAAAGTGATAATTAATGAGCCCGACAGAAACTTATCTTCAGAGCTAAATTAATAGGCTACAAAGGAAGAATAACTGGTGGGGTTTATATTGGACAGAAGGAAGCACAAAGTAGATTACACAATTTTAGACAAACAGAAGATATTTGAATTATTTTTAAGATACACTGACATGCGGTCTCAAGTTCCTTTTCCAGATATACTCTGTTCCTTCTACCAACCCTGCCCATTTTCAGTGTCAGAAAGTATAAAATATAAAGAGAATTTTCTCGAAGTTATTTGTATTGGGCTACTACATATTGAATGTGCATATGGGCTTGGAGCATAGCAGGGATAATGCAAGAGGAAAAGATTCATTTTTTTATTAAGGGCAATTCAATCTCAAGGTTCAATGTTTGTCTTTTCATTCAAATATATTTTATACCTTGAAATATATACATATACACACACATACACATACACATTCATATACATATAAATACACATTCATATAGACACTTATCATACATTCTCTACTGACGAAGTATTGGAGGAAATTAATTACTTGGGTATTCAGTGCACATTCAGTGAGTAGATGACTAGGTAAATCGATGCCCGTTATTATTTACCACTAGCAAGAAATTTTACTTATCTTTATGTGCTCTTCATCCACATTATCCTCTCCCTCAATTTCTCCTCATCTCCAGTGGCAATAGGATTCATAGCATGAGGACATAAAGGATTGGATCTATGTACTCAGAAGTTCTCTCCTTCTCGTAGAATTTTAGTCATTTAGCAATCGCCAATCAAGAACCTATTATATGGACCAGACAATTGATATTTTATAGGAGCCAAACTGTAATATAAATACCATAAAGGAACAGATGTATATTATTTCAGATTGTGGATACAGAGGCATTATTGACATGGCCTCTGCCAGCTGTTATCTTTTGTAGTGAAACTGTCTGGCATCATTCATTAGACAGAGATAAGACCAAAATGTCAATTAAATAGTCTTACATTTCTCTTCTAATAGGTAATACATTTTACAGTATTCTCAGATAGATTCTTGAAAAAAATATGTAGTTGCATATTCTATAATTTAAAATGACAGACTTTTAAGTGAAAAACATTTGGTTGTGTTACCATGTAAACAAAAATGACATAGATCTGAGCTTTTTTTGTTTTATCAGTAACACCATATAGATTATTACACTTCACAATTCCATTCTCTTTTTAGGAAACTTATAAAATTTTGTACTATCTGCATTAATTTCTATCCGTTAATATAGTTTTAAAGACATCTTCATAAAACCTCTGAAAAAAATGTTTTCACTATTGCCTTAATATAAGAAATACATTGAAATTTAATAAACTTGCTCAGCTCTTTCTTTTTATTTTATAATTTAGTGATTATATCCAATTTCTCAACCATATTTATTTCTGTTAGTACCTGCTCATCCTAGGCAAATGCATGCTTTTCTGTCTGTTTCTCCAGCTCCAGAATCTGCTAGATGTAGAGTGACATTTAATAGTAAGGATTATTCATGTTTCCTGATATATTTCTTCTTTTATGCCTTTGGTGATGCAAATAAAATAATATAATATACTATATTTTCTTACTTCTAGTACCGAATTAGTGGAATGTATCTGAGCTATCAGTTGGCTTGACTGTATCATACAGAGACCTAAAGTTTTTCAAAAAATGTTTTATTCATCTCTGTCTATGAATATCTGACACATACTAAGTCTTTTGAGGTATATTACTTAAAATGTATAACTTTGCCATTTTGAGGTTTAAACTACATCTTATTTTATGAAGAATGTACACATATAATTTTATTTCATTTAAATGAAACCTAATTGAGTTTGGCCCTAGGAATTCAGAAAAGAGAGAAATTAGAGTATGAAAGTCTTTATATTATGAAATTTTACTGTAGCATTTATCCATGACTAAGAAATTAATTCAAAAGTAAGATACTTAATACAGCAACATTTGTAATTTCATAATATCTATGGGCCTGGAATTTAGAAATAGCTTATAGATATAACTCTGTCTTAAGTTTCATCCTGAGGTTTCAGTAAGGGGATTGGCAGAGACAGCACTTGATGAAAAACTGATATTAATGGAACAATTTATAAAGTGTCTCTCTTCTGCCTGTTAACATCTGTGTGTCCACACAGCATGGGAGATCCATCTCCTTGATTGGAAAGAAAAAAGCCAAAGCCACATTGGCCTCATGTTCTAGTCTTGGACATCTAATTTTCATTGCTGCAAATACTTTTAGATTTACAGGATAACTCCACTAAATATTGTTTGGAAAAACCTTTAGAAGTAAGAGTACAAAACAGAAAAGTTTGCTGGATTGGAAGGCAGGGTGAGATGTTGGTGTCTGTTTGCCACACACTTCATTCTGATAAACCCTATTTCCCCAAATTTTACAGTCTAATAAATATTCAGATGTAACGTAAGAACATACACTGCAATAGATATTACAACAAAAACCGACACACAGAAACATTTGCCATATTAAGATGGGTGTTATAAATGGTTAAGAATAAAAAAAATCACATAACTAAAATATGAAAGAAAACAAATATTTAAGAAAACATAAACAAACAAACTGTAAGCTTTTATCTTATTAAAATTCAAATGATCTATTTATAGAAACAAAGGAATATAAGTTCAAAGACTTGGTTACCTCACTCTATTCTGTACAGACATTATATACAGTTACTGATAATAGAATACTAGCCTCAGAAAGCTCTGAATAAGCAAGAAACAACTCACAGACCATATGAAGCTCAAAAAGAAGGAAGGCCAAAATGTGGAAGCCTCAGTCCTTCTTAGAAAAAAAGAAAAAAGTAAGTGTATAGCGCCCTTTCACAGTGTGATACACCTAGACCTTAAATCATTAATAATTCAAGAGCTAAGAATGCAGCCTTGTGGCAATTCTTGGTATTTAGAAATCATTATGTTTCTTTATACACAAAGAAAACTTTGACTATTTCTTTCTTACATTTTGTTTTACATGCACTTTATGCTCACTGTAACTAGTAAGTTTTCAATGCATACTATCAAACCTTTAAAAAAATAAAGTACTGACAAAAGTATATTCATAAAGCTTTATGCAAAATTGCTTTTAAAATCTGTACATTTATCTCTGTTTTTAAAAATAAAGTTGTTTAATTAAAAAATAAGTTCAAAGACTTGGCACAATTATAACAAATCCTCTGGACTTCATATCAGTCTCCTTATAGATTAAACATTCTCTTTTATATATAAAATTCTAATTTCATTTGTTCATTTAGTGTGTTATTAAGGAGCCCTTTTATTAATTCATTACAATTTTACTTAATTGTAATGAGATTTAAAGAATGAAATCTATTCTATATTTTGAATACTGTTTTCATTGACACAATGTAAAATATTTACTAGAAATTAGTATATACACATGATGAGTCTTCTATACTACCCCAATAGATTTTGAATATGTAATTAAGAGTTTCAAAACAGTACTAGCAGTCTAAGGAAGCATGTTGGAGATTATATTGAAGGCCAGAATGGCTGGTACTGTATCAAATTCCTATCTGGTACTTTGTAACAGTAGATAAGTACCCTGAAACCTTTAGAATAGGTTCATTGGAAAAGAAAACTTTATTTCCATTAAACACAAACTATACTTGCTTGAGGAGGAGGATTTTAAACTAGAAACTCTCATAACTTCTCATTTTCAGAATTTGATCAGATTTACCCATGTATCCTACTCATGGAACGCACAGAAATAACACCTATGGTAAAATGAGTAGGGATTTCCTTTCCTTGTCTGTGATAGAGATAGCACCTTCCTTTCTTTTCTTTAAATTTATGATTTGGATTATTTACAGTGAAGACAAATTTTAAGACACTGAATATAAATAGATTGGGAAAGTATTTCAGCTGAAAAACATTCAAACTAATATTGGGTGAATCTGTAAGTGTTGAAAATATCAGAAGCACTTTGCCTGTTACGGAATATGAATTATAATACCATAGCTCGTGAATTCCTGGAAGCTGACTATGCATGCCGAATGTATCTGCTCTTTAGTGGAAAGTCACCATGCTGAGCATTGAGAAGGCAGATGGAAATAAAATAAAGTAAGGACAATCTGTGGCCTGCATTTGTTTCCTGGCACCTCAAGTATTTCTGTGAGTTACTGGTGCTGTGTCATGCATGAAGGAGAAATCCCAGCAGAAACTAGAGACAAAGGAGAAGGTTGCAACACAAGAATGGCCAAGATCCTGGGGGAAAGGTGAAAGGATACAAGGAGAAACCCAGCATCTACTTTTAGAGGACAAACAATCACTGCATCAACTCCTACAGTCTGCCTTCCTCTTTCCCAACAGTTACCTGGAAATTTCTACCTGGGGACATTTGAGGAAATGTAGTTCTGCTTTGATAATTTCATAGGGGATGCAGCCTATATGTGTGAGATGTATATATAGTTTAGTCACTCATAAAAGACGCTTCTGAGAGACAAATGGAGTTAAAGAGGCGAAAACTCAGGATTCAAGATGAAGTATCACCCCAGTGTTATGCTCATTACTGTTACATCTCTCCTGGAAAATAAATGCCAACAGAAACTACTAGGGAAAAAAAAACAATCAAACTCTTTTCATAGTAACAGAGGGTAGGATCTTGCATAAGTGACTGGCTGTATGTACAGACTTCTACGGAAGCCCTTACAGAAAACAGAGAGTTGGCTGATAATATGTTGTATTCTGAGGACTAAAATTAGTGCACTTGATAGAAAATCTTTACAAATACCTTCTCCTGTTGATGAAGGGACAGGTATCATGTCAACAACAACAAATGCAAACAAATACTCTTTGTTAAGAAATTACGGTTTTCATCTACCTCAGATCATGTATGACAGATAGTGGTAATTGTAGCATTTCTTGCAAAAAAGCAAGGGTCATAATCTACTAGTGTTCTTATTTACCACAGGGAAGTGAGAGCATACATTAGATCAGGGTGTCTATTACCATTTAGAAAATGTCCCAAATGTCCCACAATCATACTGATGTCAAATCCAGCCTGGTGATCATTAGAAGATAATGATCCATGAGAAAGTATGCCTGGCACAAGCAGGCAATCACTCATAAAATCTAGCTTGAATTTGAACCCTATTAGGGGGAAAGAGGATCAGTAATCTGAGAAGAAAGATGGCAATGATGAGATGGCCTACGCATCAATTTATTATGAAATTCTTGCAGACATCCCTCAAATATTCCTTTTAAATAGAGTTTCTAATGAGGTGTGCCATTTATCTATTTCTTTAGAAATTAATTCCCTGATTTTTTTCTTTTCTTGGCATTTATCCCAGTTAAGCAGGTGCACTGCTTATTAGGATGTGGAGTTTAACTGAGTGAAACTATTTTGGGGAAATCTCCAACTTAGTCTCTCTGCTTGTCTCTCTGTGTCTCTGTGTCTCTGTCTGTCTCTCTGTCTCTCAGTCTATCTGTCTCTCTCTCAACTCCTTTCATACGTTCTTATCTTCTGTTTACTAGTATGAAATTTGCAAGTTGTGTGTTTCAACTCTTTATGATGTGAAAAACACAATCTTCCCCATTGATCTGCTAGGATCTGCGAAGATCTTTCAGGCTGACAAAACAAAACAGAACAAAACATTCAAAGGACACAGGAGAATGGGATGGTATGTTCTTTATTCTGTACCAGCCTGAGCCTGCCTCTACTGGAGGGTCAAAATGAACCCTGGAAATCATTTAGAAAAGAAAAGTATCACAGCATCACAAACTCCATGAGCATATTGCTAATTTCTCCAGGGTGTGTTTAGTTTTCAATTTGTAAAAAAATAGAAAATCAGACAAACATTAAGTTTTTGACTCTACTGTGGCAAATGGAAATCAATAACAGTAATCAACAAGAATACATAAGAATAGTGATCTATGTGAGAAATTATAACTAAATTATTACATGTGAGAAGCTTAAAAAAAACACCTTGTTGACTGAACATAATCTTGCTAAGGACACATTTTGACAGTGAATCTAAAAACAATTTTTTCTTAAATATATAAGAATAATAATACTAAAAATTCTAGGGCCTAAATTCTCATTAGACAACTGAATTCATGGAAAGGGTATTTAATTTAATTGTATTTTGTTACATATTGTTATATATAATAAATGTATTTATTATACACTGTTCATGTTTGCTCTATATCTTTTAAATTTCTTTGAGAATAATACATGACTACCATAGCTAAAGCATTTCCACTCCCATTCCCTCCTCCAAATCCTCTGTATTTTCCTCCCTCATAAATTCCTAACTTCTTCATTAGCTGTTATTTCACACACAGTCACACTGACACACACTCATAGGTAAATATAATTACGGCTTGCTCAGGTCCTTTGTTGTTGTTTTATGTGTGTGTTTAGGACAGAGCAGTGGAGACTGGATAACTCATCAGGGGCTTATTCCTAGTATTGACATCAATTACCTATAGCGCTTTATCTACTGCCTTGTGAAATTTCCCTAATGCACCTTGTCAACCGTGCTGTTGCTGTCCAGATCTTCTCTGGAACAACACGATTAAGATTTCATGGGTTCTGCTGCTTTGTCATAGATGGAAGGCACTATCTCATAGAAGACAACTTGGTTCTCTGGTTTTTGTTTTGTTTTGTTTATACAGCTTTTAAAAAATTTATTGGATATTCTCTGGATTTACATTTCAGATCCCATTGCCTCCTTGAAGTAGCTCCCTCTCTCAACTACCCTCACTTACCTCAGCACCTTGGTGTTCCCTACACTGGGAAAATGAGCCTTCACAGGACCAAAGGCCTCTCCTCCCATTGATGCCAGAAAATGCTATCCTGTGCTGTATATGCACCTGGGGCCATTGGTCTCTCTATGCAAACTCATTGTTTGGTGTTTTAGTCCCTGGGAGCTGTGGTGGATTTCGTTAGTTGATCATTTTGTTCTTTCCACAGGGTTACAAACCCTTTCAGCTCGTTCAGTCTTTTCTCTAGCTCCTTCATTGGGGTCCTTGTGTTCAGTCTGAGGGTTATCTGCAAGCATCCTCCTCTTTGTCAGTATTGCTCTGGCAGAGCCTCTGAGGAGGCATCCATATCTAGCTCCTGCCAGTAAACATTTCTTGGCATCAGCAATAGTGCTTAGGTTTGGTGCCTGAATATGGGTTGGATCCCCAGGTGAGGCAGTCTCTGGATGATCTTTTCTCCAACCCCTGCTCCTCTATTTGTCGCTTTATTTACTCCCCAAAGAGTTTTGTTCTCCATTCTAAGAAGGACTGACACATCCATCTTCTGGCCTTCTTTCTCTTTGAGCTTCATACGTTCTGTGGATAGTTTCCTAGGTATTCCCAGCTTTTTCGACTAGTATCCACTTATCAGTGAGTACATACCATGAGTGTTCATTTGTGACTGGGTTACCTCACTCAGGCAATAGCTTCAAGTTCCATCCATTTACCTGGGAATTTCATGAAGTCATTCTTTTTAATAGCTGAGTAGTACTCCATTGTGTATATGTACCACAATTTCTGTATTCCTTCCTCCCTTGAAGAACATCTGGGTTCTTTCCAGCTTCTTGCTGCTATACATGAGGCTGCTATGAGCATGGTGGAGCATGTGTTCTTGTTAGATGTTAGAGCTTCTTTTGGGTTCCAAACAGTTCCTTGAGCCATATGATTTATAAAATGACTTCTTTAATGAGGGGTATACATTTTTTTGTATTTGTAGATATAAAAATAAGTTAATGAAACTTGTTCAAATTAGACAAAATCATGAGCTCAATAAGTTTTTTCTATTGTTTTACATATTTTAATGAATATATATGCATACACACTATATGTATTATATAGTGTTATATATATACATAACATCACTCTTAATTCATACATGGTGATCCTGGTCAAATTTGAAGTCCTTATTTCACTATTTGCATGGTCATCTTCTCCATGATGTGGTCAAGTATTCTGTAGACCAATGACTGTCTCAAACTTCCCGAACTAGAGTACAGAGACTTTAAAACTCACATAATAAAAATGTTACTGAATTTATTCTAAAGTTTTTTTTGCTGTTCCACATATGCATTTAGTTTATAGTCATTACTAAAGTATTTTCTTTGTTTGGTAATTTTTTAATACTTAGTAGATGTGTTAAATTGTCTTTGTTATATCTATATATCTATATCTATCCATATATATATATATATATATATATATATATATATGTGTAATATATATGCTAATACAATACATGCTATTTTATAATGCTCGTATATATGTAATTAAAAGTAATATATAATGTATTTATATACTGTTTTATGTATTTATATAACAAATAATAATTTCATGATTCTGTAATATATACAATATATTTATATGCTACTTCTGATACATGGAAGACCAGGATATATTTTACATATCTGTATAAAATATAGACTAGAGATACTTATACTCTGGGAAACAAATTTCCTTAGGATCTCTGGTAATGACTGTTGAAGTTTTTCCCTTGTTTCCATGTCTTTTAGCAAGCTCCATTGCCAAAATTGGCTCAGATCCTCTAAAACTAGTGAATGATGCTGTGGAAGAAACAACAGACTGGATCTATGGCTTCTTCTCTTTGCTATCTGACATCATCTCATCTGATGGTGATGAAGATGATGAGGATGCAGATGAGGACATTGATAAAGGTACCAAAAATGCAGTTTAATCTGTCTTATATAGAGTTGTATATACAGTTGTCTCTAACAGTATCTTGACACTGAATTGCTGAGGGGTTCAGCCCAAATCAAAAATTGGACTGAGTAAACTAAAATGAAGGGACCTATGAATACCAAATTCACTCTAATAAGCTCCCAAATAGAGTAAACAGTTTGGCTTTAGTCCTATAATTTATCTGCCATTATGGAAAAGCTATCAAAATTAAGTGAAGCTTTTACAGTGGCATTATAGCAGAAAGTCTTAATAAAAATGCCTATAAAACCTCAATATATTAAGCACTTACATGGTTATTTGAGACAGAATAGCTGTTTTTCAAATTCATTTCTACGATGATTGAAACGAAAACATTAATACCAACAATCATATTTGTACATGAAAGCCAAATTAATAGTAGAATGGTGATAACTGGCAGAGCCAGATATGGATGACCCCGCAGGGGCTCTGCCAGAGTCATACAGATACAGTTGAGGATGCTTGCAGCTAACCATTGGACTGAACACGGGGACTCCAATAAAGGAGCAAGAGAAAGGTCTAAAGGAGCTGAAAGGGTTTGTAACCCCATGGGAAGAGCAACAATATTAATTAAACAAACCCTCCAAAGCTCCCAGGGACTAAAACACCAACCAAGAGTTCACATGGAGAACCCCATGCATACACAGCAGAGGATGACATTGTCCGGCATCAATGGGAGAAGAGGCCTTTGGTCCAGGGAAGGCTCATTTCCCCAGTGTAGGTGATGCCATGGCGCTGAGGTGGAGAGGGTGGTTGGGAAGGAAGCACCTTCATGGAAGCAAGGAGAAGGGGAAGATGGACAGGAATGGGGGAAAAGGGGATGACATTTAAAATATAAATACAGAGAATATCCAATAAAAAATAAAGAAAAAAGCTCAGTTAAAGCATATATGGATGGAATCAAATGGAGAAATGGAATGGAAAGGTCCATTTTGGGTATTATACAAGTGAGCAACTCTCATTTAATAAAATAAATGGAAGAACAAACTGTATATAAATCAGCATTTGGAGTGTTTACGAAGAAGAAAGCATAATGATACTATTACATAAAATTATTTAAAAAATGTTTACTGTTAGTCATCCCAGATTATCCATTAAGCCTTACCCAACAGGAACATTCTGACTATTAAAACCCCATTTATGACCATGGAATTTATTTCGGTTTTGGCACTGTAAGACACAATAAACGGAGAAAATTGAAATTAATATGACATATGAGCTATAATGTAGTAACTTGGAACACTGCAACAATTTTATTGAATTCATAAAATGAGTCCATCTTAAGTGAATATATATAAACAGGCCATGCACTGTAGAGTTTCTGTAGCAAAGTAAAGTAAGAGTCATGATGATGGGTAGCAGTAGCTTGGAAAAACAGATCTGTGCTAGATGAGTAAGTAGCAAATCTCCACAAGAGGTTATGCTAACTCCCCTTTTTTCTTCTCTTGCTTTAGGAGAAATAGAGGAGCCTCCCTTAAGAAGAAAAGGTTAGTGTGGTTCATTTTTCAGCATTGTCTTCTGTTTTCTGAAATGCTGATCTTGAGTATAACTTAAGTGTCTCTCACTTGTACTGTAACCTAACATGTTTCTAAAGGGATGTCTGTTTAACAACAAGAGTGTGTACAGCCTACAAATCAGAAAGAGCTACTGCATGTCTTCCGGTGAGCTGATCCCAATGTCTCTTAGTTTCATTTTTAGTTAAGGGCTTTGGCAGTCCATTTGTGTACGTTTGTCTATAAACAGACAATTGTGAGTTGAAATTTTTTTTAATGACAGAGAATTCTGCAGCTGTGAAAATAGTCCAGAAGTTGATGGTGCCCATTATATTTACTTTTATTTTATCGGATTTACCGACTTTAAGCATTAAGCCTCTTTGCATTTCTGATTTTACTGTCAATATTTTGCATCTCTGGTGATGACAATGATACCTAAGAGCCACCAGAGTGTGGACACATAATCTTGGGAGTAAAGTCATATCACTAAGTATTAGTGATTCCCTAAAATCAACCTTGTCTGAAGTGTGTGAATTTAATGTAGAATGCTCTCGTGGAGTGAAAGCTAAGGATACTAGTGACTAATCGTTGGGAGCAGTATGCTTTGTAGGAAATGTATACATCTTTGGATCAAGTGCCTGAAAGGATCAAAGACTTTTACAGCCATGAATGTCCAATATTGCTGGAAATGTATAAGAAACTGAAAGGTACAAACCTAAGTGCACTTGGCCTTAGTGAAAACTAGCTAGCACTTGATGCCACTGTGATGGTTAAGTTGCCCATGTACATGCCCATCAGAATACCCTTTGGTGATCTAATTAGGGGAAGTTACTTTGTAAAGACCAGGATTATTCAACAAAGATATTGAATATAATTAATACAACCAGCCGGGGCTTAGCTGTGACTGAACAAGCTGAGCAGGTGGCCATCACTCTACAAGTAGAGAAAAATTTAACTTTTTGATTTCTACCACAACAAAAAAGAAGTGAACAGGGAGATTCCAGTCATCCTGAAGCAAATGTGTTTCTGAAGTGTTTTGAGGAGAAAGGAAGTTATTCTGATGTCATAAGGGAGGATGAGTTTTGAAACATTTCAATCAGAATTTTGTTATCAAGTTTCGACGTTGAAATTGAGATGTAAACTCCCTAAGAGCATAAGCGTGGTCTTTTTAAGGCTGATATTTAATAACTATTGAGTTAGTCAAACTTTACATTAATGAGCTATCAATGATAAGAAAATTAGAGGTCATATATACAACTAATTTAATTGTAAGTGGAGATAGAAAAATCAGTAGGAAAGGTTATTTTTTGAAGTTGAATAACAAAATATAACAAAGGGTTATATTCTTCCCAGGTATAATATTCACTTTTTCGTAAAATGTCTCTTAGTTCCAATTTGACTTTCACCTTGTGATTGTTTTAAAGCAAACTTTTGTGAAATTATCAGTTTGTATCAAAGAACCACAAAGTTAAATATTATTCTTCCTATCGCTGCCCTGATTTTACAAGTCAACACCAAAAATCTGCCCAGTAATTGTTTAGGATACATTTGCAAACATAGGTAAAGCCTTTAGTCAAGACAATCTAAGGGAATTGCACAGCACATTTACTAACATTTTGAAGAATTCTATATTCAAAACATGAAAGATAATTGATTTTCCATTCCTGAGGTGTTTTGGTAACCTAGACTGATAATATCCTGACATGAGCCAATTGATTTTTAAATAGTTCTCAATTAACATCACTTCCAACTCATAAATATTCACAGTTTAGCCTCTGCTTTACTTAACCCAGACCACAGAATATTTTATTTGACTTGCCCAAATCTTCCTAAGGCATCTTACTTAAGACATTTAAAATTGTATTTCTATTTGCCCTCATGTTTCTTTTTTTTCTCTCTCTCTTACAACTTTATTGAAAAAAAAAGAGGGATACATATACAGATTTTTAAATTTTGCCATAACACTATATGAATATTTTTTATCAGTACTTAATTCTTTTAGAGGTTTGATCGCATGCAATGAAATCCCACTAGTTACCATAAGCATAAAGTACACGTAGGCCTGAATGTAACATGGAAACAGATTTCTTGGTGAGTATAGATTAAGCATAATGATCTTTGAATACCAAAAATTGCCACAAGGCTATATTCTTAGCTCTTGGATTACTAATGATTAAGTTCTATCACCTTATTCTTTATGAGTAAAACTTGCAATTCTAATTTTATGTGGAATAATAGTCCAGTCAGCTAACCTGAAGGTTGTAGGATTGATTATTAAGTAGTCTATTAATATGGATAAAATATGTGCATGCTATTCTGTGACCTGTGTTGATATATGTAACCACAGCTATAGCATCTCATGTTTTGCCTACTGTCTTTGTATGCTTGATACATATTTATTTTTAACTTCCCAATTTTAAAGTATTTAGCTTTTTTATAAAACATTCCATCATTTGTGTCCAAGTTACTAAATCATGAGAAATTATTATTTTTAGGTGTTATATTATTCTCTTTTTAAATTAATTATTTTATTTACATTCCAAATATTGCCCCCTCCCAGGTAACCTCTCCCTGAGTTCTTCACTCCCTCCCCTCTCCCCTCGGTCCCAGAAAGGGTGCTCTCTGCACATCCTCACCATTATGCCCTTTCCTGGGAGCATCTAGTCTCTACAGGATTAGGTATACCTTCTCCCACTGAGGCCAGACAAGGCAGTCCTCTGCTACATATGTGCCAGGGACCTGAGACCAGGCAGTATATGCCCTTTGATTGGTGCTTTGTCTCTGGGAGCTCCCACAGGTGTGAGCTGATTAACACTATTGATCATCCTATGGGGTTGCCATCCTACTCAGCGCAGTCAATCCTTCCTCTAATTCTTCCATAGAGGACCCTAACCTCAGCCCAAAGGTTTGCTATAAGTATCTGCAAATGTATCAGTCAGCTGCTGGTAGAACCTGTCAGAGGATAGCTTTGCTAGGCTACTGTCTACAAGCACAACATAGCTTTAGTAATAGTATCAGGGTTTGGTGCCCGTTGAAGGCAGATTAAATGAACGTGCTGAGTATACAGCAGGAGATCAGTTAAGACTTAGGTGATCAAAAAGCATACAATGAACTAGACTGTGGAGTCTTGGAAAAGTTCAGTTCTCTTCTAATATAAGAGAAAGTTTCCTATAGAGTATTGCCACACTTCTTTATATACCTACCATCCCTTTCTCTGCCTCTACCCAGGTCTCAAGCAATTCATTGTATTATATGTGCCTTTGTTTTCTATTTAATTTGGCTGTTAATAAAAATAAAGAATCTTCTTATATCTATTGAGGCTTGTTTTGTGACCGATTATATGGTCAATTTTGGAGAAGGTGCCGTGAGGTGCTGAGGAGAAGGTGTGTTCTTTTGTTTTAGGGTGAAATGTTCTGTAGATGTCTGTTAATTCCAATTGGTTCATAACCTCTGTTAGTTTCACTGCGTCCTTGTTCAGTTTCTGCTTCCATGATCTGTCCATTGATGAGAGTGGGGTGTTGAGGTCTCCCACTATTATTGTGTGGGGTGCAACGTATTTTTTGAGCTTTAGTAGGGTTTATTTTATGAATATGGGTGCTCTTGTATTTGGAGCATATATGTTAAGGATTGAGAGTTCCTCCTGATAAATTTTCCCTGTAATGAGTAAAAAGTGTCCTTCATTATCTTTTTTGATAACTTTTGGTTGAAAATCTACTTTATTCTATATTAAAATGGCTACTCCAGCTTGCTTCTTGGGGCCCTTTACTTGGAAGGTTTTTTTCCCAACTTTTTACTCTGAGATAGTGTCTGTTTGTCTCTGAGATGAGTTTCCTGTATGCAAATTATAACTGAGATAGATTATTTACAGAGTTACATGATTCATAGTGATGCAGACAAGGTTTTACCTAATTGAACTATTATTTGTGCAAATGTTTTAATACTTTAGTTTTTCCAAACATCTCTAAGATCAAGTTAAAACAATGCCATGTGATGCGAATATTGGGTGTGTTGAAGAGAGAACGAGGAGGAGGAAGAGTCCAGTCATCATAAAAAATTGGTACCTTAGAAATTCTCCATATTTTTCAAAAGTGAATTATTGTGTTATAGCTAATAGAACTTTTTTTCATATTTCTGAACTAATGTTTAAGGTTTTACTGACTAGGTTAGGTAGGAAAATATAACTCTTTAGCATGCCTAGTTTTAAATTTTGTACTAACACTTCTAAGCACAATCTAATGGAAGCATTTATCTCCCCTTTTCAGTTCATTCTTACTTAAACTTTTGGCTGTAATAAATCTGTACATAAAAGTGGTCATTATGCCATTCTTGTCTTTTCAAATATATAATTTTAGAAAATAATCATAGTCTTTTGACCAGAAGTTACATCTATAACGCCTTCCCTTGACATCTAGCTTTCAGGGTGAGAAAGGATAATTGTATTATTTCAGAGATAAGTCCATTCTCGGTTCTGTAAAGCAGAAACAGGTCTTTGCTTTTAGGGCCACAGTGACCTGATGGATCACACACTCATCACTCCCATCCAGTGAGAGCACCAGCAGCCCTCAAAGTCATGTATGATTTTCCTGATTCCTGTACCATTCCCTTTCCCCAGCGTTGTCACAAATACCACAAGAGCCAACTTGTGTGAGCGAGAAACTTAACATGATGCAGCCCATCGTCAGGGAAGGCATCATGGCAGTTCTGGGAGGTAGCTCAGCACATTGCATCCACAGCAAGGAATTATAAGGAGACCGTTTTGTTTAGAGGAATAAGCTATAATTTCTGTAGAGATGCTTATTGCCCCATAGCCCTAGATTGAACAGAGCTACTCACTAGGTTAAGGTTTACTTCATTTACTGTCTTTTTTTAAAATTGATATCTACAATCATGAGTTGATATCAAGGTACATGCAGAGGATGCAGAATCTACAAGCACCAAGACATTATGGTTCGACTATTTAGAAGACTGTATCTCAATGTTGGTAATAAGATAGCCACACAAGTTAAGTTACCACTTCTATTGGGTCCAGGTTAATTAGGAGATTGTGAGTTTACACTTGATTCAACATTAATTATAAAAACATCTAGTACACTAGGATTGAAGTAGAATAGAAAGGTGACTACAGTTGTTAAAATCAGAATCTTGTTCCGAGTTATGACCTAGCAATATTGTGAAATGGATACTTTGAAACCCAAGCTCAGCTGTATCCTTCCACACATTGTCCTTCAGACTGTGTCTAGAACTTTAGAACTTTCTGCAGTGCTTGCTTCCTTATTTTCTCAACACTGATGATATCTATGCCTGGCTACGGAAAAAGTGAAGAACACTGAGAGCAGGTTGAAAATGGAAGAGGGAAAGAGGCTAACAAATTCGAGGCAAGAGAACAATGAATACCAGACTTGCTTTTCTAGGTACTTGCAGATGTAATGAACTGTGCATGTCAGAATTAAGGAGTGTGTTAATTATCTCTTGTTAGAACCAGATTTAATTTCGATTCAAATGGACTAGAATAAAAAAGGTCTTCATTGGCTAAAGAGATGGAGTGTACAAGCTGTGATGTCCCAGCAGCTTCTAGAATGAAGTGGGACATGTATTGTAAGAAACAAAACTGCATTGCTAAAGGACATTGTCTTCACAGTCAGTTTAACTAATAGTCAGGAAGGCTTTTTCCTCTCCTGCATTCATGGTCCTCACAAGGTTGTGGTCCAGACCATTTTAGCCAGTCACTCAGGAGGAAAGTATTTTTATTTTGTTCCTTGAATGCTTCTTATAAGAAGCATCCTTGGACCTTCATTGATCTGGACTATATAACAGAGCTCTTGTTAGATCTGAGCCATTGCCCAAAACAAAACAACAACAAAATTATCTGTGAATATCTGGGATCACTTTGGAGGCAGAAGACAGTTGCTCGGCAGCATCAGCTCAGCCACCTGTGCTGGGATAGAAGTGCTGTGGTCATCATGGTTTCTCACAGGAAAGCCACAGGTATCCACACATATGCTCCTTCTCTCAGACTCTACTACATTGGACTTATGAAATCAGCATCCCCGAGCCAAGTCTTAACTAGATTACTTAGGGCAAGGGAGAGAGTGGAGCTGTAGACAGGGCACTAACCCACTGGCAATGTTATGATCTTCATGGGTTACCAAAATGCCCTAAGATTGACTTTATTTGAATTTGTAGGAGACAAGAACCACTATGCCTTTTCTTTCAATGTGAATATTGTATAATATGTGAATTATATATCTCTATAAATACGCTTTTTAAAGTGATATAAAAAACTGTGTACTTAGCTCTATTTCAGTAAAAGCTTTTATTGCTGTTTTTTTTTTTTTTTTTTTTTGGTTAGTCTTTCAGTATGTTTCTGAGTCATCCCTAGGGTAAGAATCACTACCATTTAACAGAGTCATTCCACAGACAGGGAATTTTGTGCATTTTTAAGCCAATGATGGGAAACATTGAGGATAAGTATTTTGTTTATGTATTATACGAACTGCATATAAACTAACTGAGGAAAAATAAAACAGACGAAAATGAACAATAACATAGAAATGTAACTAATACTGATGTCACTTGGGTCCAGCTCACTAGAAGTAATAATAATGAATGCTCTTTGAATGAGAATTTCAAAAGCCAAAACATTGAGATAAACCCCAGCGAACAGAAGCAGGAAGTGTTTCTATGTACTTTGTGTGGTATAGTTAAGGCACTTAGACCCAGTGACTCCTGGTTCTGAGACCAGTGAAACAAGATGTTAGATTTACTAATATTCATTTCCAGTTCCATTGTAGCTAAGATACTTTCTGACTCTGATTAAATCATGATGTCATACATTAATGGATTCATCAATAGTTTCATCTCACCTTGCAAAGTATGGTCCATGGCTAACAATTTAAACATCAACTGGATATGCCATTTAGAAATCTACATCCATCTAGGCTGACTGAATGGGACCCTAAACTTTAAGAAGATCCCCAGACAATTTGTATGTACATTAAGACTTGAGAAACATTGATCTGGACAGCAAATCTATTACCAACCATGGTTCTGAAGTTACCTGAGAACCTATTTAAATTGTAGATACTCCATATTTCCTCACCGTGGGAAACTGATTTAATTTGGCTGTAGCTCAGAATGCATTTTAAAATCTCCCTAGATGACTCTGATAAACAGCCACATTGATCTAGTACAGGGTATCATCAATTTTATGAAGCACAGATATTAACCTAGGCAGGACCTCATCCATGTCTCTCAACTCTTCCAGTGTTTATTTAATAAAAGGTATTATGTGTACTCACCTCCATCTGTCAGATTGGTTGCATATGGGGAATTGTGCTTCATTTTATAGGTAGATAAAATAAAGCCCCAAAGTGGAAAAATACATTAACCTGAGATTATAGATTTTATGGGAAAGAGAGGAAAAAAGGAGATTTAGTTGGATAGCATTTTAATAGAGTTAATTTCCAAACACCATTAGTATGGAATGGTAAGACAATTATTTTTCCAGAAAAAGTTTATGTTAACCTTCAAAGCAATAAAATATAACAAAATAAAACTCAAATAGTTTTATATTCATAAGTTTGAACATCCCTGAAGAATCCTCTTGGATTTATGCTTACCACTAGTTCTAGCATCCACCCACTTAACTATAAATTTAAGGATGAGAAAAAGACTTTTTTTCATGTTTAAGAAAGTATTTTTATCTTATCTGATTCTTGAGATAGAAAATGAACAAATTATATAAAAACATTCAATGCAATTTTAAATTTTCAAAATAATTTAGTACATTTTTTGTCATCTTGAATCAAGATTGTTGTTGGTAACAGATTTAAGAAATCTTGAAGTGATAGAATTTTTAATTTGTTACCAGTATCTCAATATCCTAAATCGAGTACATATTTTAATCCGGCAAAATAAGGCTCAGACAAGATTAAAACACAGGACCACAAATAAGATTTTCAATGATCATAAATAGGTAAAAATAACTTATTATAAGCAAAACTGTGTGAAACATAATAAAACAATTCAGAGAACTAAATACAAATAATGAATAATTTAATTTAGAAATACCACTTTATATAATCTATTTTCACTAATTTAGTCCTATTTTTTTTTTGATTCTGGCAATGTTATTATTTTTGGTACTTGTGGCTTCAGTTCCCAAGTTCTAGGATCTCGAGGTTAGAACACCTTTAGAAAACTCTACTGGCATGATGATTGGCATTAATTTTCAGATCAATTTACTCTGAATCAGAAAAAAAATGGAATTAGGGATCATATCAAGCTGGATTGTCAAGTCAAATTTATTGACTTTGAAAGATCCTACTTACTGGTTAATTTGAAATTTCAATGCAACATACAGCATATATTCTGAGGCTTAAAAGTTACTCAGGACACTGAACATATCTATTAAACCTATCAGGAGTTCTCTAAAATCTATGCTTATTTCCTTAGGTGAACAATGTCAATATATTTACCAAACATTGATTTTACAATTTCTTCATATAAAACACATGCAAAAATGTTATTAGATCAGAGAGGTCATTGAAATGCCTTAATCAGCTCTCAGACATGTTAATGCACTAGTAACAACATCCAGAGTACAGAAAGAGGAGAGATGTGGGGGTGTTTTAAATTTAGTGCCCTTACTTTAAAATTGGTGAATAGACAATCCTGATTTAAAACCTTGTCTCTAGTTTTAGACCTTTTCATTTTCTCTGCTGAGTGGGCAATATTTAACATTTTATTACATATGTAATAATTTATATAAATTTACTGTCACTATAGTGTTATGAAAATATATGTCCTTAACTTTACTAACATATGTATATGTATTCATTGCAAATTAAAAGGTTAAAACTCTATATTGTAGAAAATGCTTTTGAAAAAGTGTTTAAGTTTACTCTTAGTTACGTTATTTTATTTTTAAGTTTACTCCATAAACAGTACAACTTTGTGGCAGTTTCAGCATTTGTAAAATATATATTTGTAATATATATAATAAATATATATTTATATTTATATAAAAATTTTCAGCTTTATAATAATATAATATAATATATAATTGTTATATTACCAATTCTGAGATTGTATATTCTGTAAAAATATAATCTATAATAATAAATTTTTTAGAATTTATTACAGAATATATATATGTTATATATAAAAATACATACATATGTATGTATATGTACATATATATTGTGGTGCAAACCAAGCACTACATCACAGATCTATATCCCCATTCCTAAAACATTTTTTGAACAGCAAATTTGCTTTCTCAAATGTCACGCGCCCACGCTTCCCGCCGGTAGGAACAGGCGTGCAACAAACAAACAGATTCTTCTGCGGATAACCTTTATTGTACAATACTCTGAGCAGGGGACTTCTTGAGCAGGAAACTTCTCTCTGAGCCGGGGACTCCCTACCGAGTTCTACTGTCTAGGCGACCTCTCACGTGCAGTCTCCCACGTGCGATCTCTCTGTCCACTCTCTCTCCACGTGGAACCTCTCCGCCATCCCTCCACGTGGGGTCTCCCGCAATCTCTCCACTATCTTCCTCCCCTCCACTATCTTCCTCTTCTCCTCACGTGGGGGAGAAATGCACTGCTATATATGCCTAGGAGACTCTTGTCGCTACCTGATTGGTGCGCCCTCCAGTAACTCAATAGTATGCCCTGAGAGCGGGCTATGAGTATGTGGCGCATGAGCATTAAGTCTCTTGGCTGGGCAACAGCTCTGTTTGCTGAGTTCTCGGCGGGAAGCCGGCGCCATGTTTGGGTGTGGCACAAATGGCTCCCTACACTCAAAACAATTTTCACATAGTACACATGTTTTTTAAGCTTTTATTTAGTATGTTACACATACTGTGAACTATTGACATTTTATTGTGGAACAAAATATTGGGCCATTTGTAGTTTCTTCTTGTAGCATGACTACTAACAAACCACATCCAACTTCCATCGATAACCACAAACTGACTCTGCCTTTCAGGGACTTTCCATTGATATGCCCTCTGAAAAGTTCCCAGAATCCTAAATTTTACATTATTACAGAAACTATCTGCTGCTGACAAAGCCATGCCCCTTCTAAAGAATGAGGCTAGTCATAGTATGCTGCTGCACACAGTCTGAAGCAGGGCAATATCCCCACAGATGGGCTAAGATGAAAACATTATTAAATATTCCTTAAAGATTAATCTCTTTTATTGTTATTATTATGGTGATGTTGATGATTACACAGTTGTCTTCAGACACAAAAGACGGCAGTGGATCCCATTACAGATGGTGCTACTTACTTGGTTGTTGCTATGAACTGAACTCAGGACCTTGGAAAGAGTGGTCAGTGGTCTTAATTTACTCTTGAGCCATCTCTCCAGCCCTATTTCTTTGTTTTTTTTTTTTTTTGTTTTGTTTTGTTTTGTTTTTTTAAAAGAAACCAAGATTCCACAATTTTCACTACAACAATCATCCAATATATCATTTACTAAAAGATAAAGACAATAAATCAGTTCTGTCACATGATGACAATGTAAGATCAGGTGATGACCTTTGTTCTTATTTTCATATTTCATGGATTAGAAAATCACATAGCAGCGATCAGAATCAGATTTTAATTGGGCATGTTTACTCCAGTGTTAATTAAGTGTTAAAAAAGTAGCTGTATTTAATGAATGCCAGGAATTAAAATATATTGTGGAGATTCTTTTAATAGGCTTCTGTGTCTACATTTTCTTATCAAAATACATTTTTAAATTACATTAGAATACCAAAGAATTATTATATCTTTCATATGAAGATTATTATCTTTAGATTACTGCACTCATGAAGTAACAAGTAATATAAATCAAGATTGATTTGTATTTATTCTCAGACTCTAATAAATTATTGTGTCTGCTTATCTATTTTCTGTCAGTTTAAAATCTCTCATACCATTTGACATTATTCATTAGAAAAATTCTGAGAAATATCTGATTTAGGATAGTACATTTTGTCAATTTCATTAAATAACACACCATCAAAATTAGAGTTTAAATAACTATAATTCTTTAATTAAAATCATTAATAAGCAAAGGTCTAATTTTTCCCTTTTATTTAGAGTGAATGAATTCAGAAGAACGTGAGACAAACAATGACTCTGCTCTTCCTTTTGCATCGCCCTTGTTCTGCTCTTCCTTTTGCATTGCCCCTTGTACTTCACTTTAAAACACAGAAATGAGTTTGAGAACAATTAACAGGGGCAAAAGAATTAGAAAAGTAGCACCCTCTCTCTGTGGACTTCACCTGCCTTTCTCTGACAGGATTTCTGGCACAGAGAAACAAACAGGGAGGCCTACTTGTTACTTGTTACTAGTCAGCTCTACCAGGGACCAAGAGCTCAAAGAACAAAAGATAATCTTTTAGTGATTCTCAATCCATTGAGATAATTGTTATTATTATTGTTTGTTTGTTTTGTTTTGTTTTTTTTTGTTAGTTTTGTTTCTGTTGTTGTTGCCCTGAATGAGATAACTCAGTTATAAAAAAAAAAAAAGGCACATGGCACACACTCACTAATAAGTGGATATTAACCCCAAACCTCTGAATACACAAGATAGTTTACAGACCACATGAAGTCAATTCAAAAGGATGCCCAAAGAGTGGATGGTTTAGTCCTTAGAAGCGGGAACAAAATATTCCAGGAGGCAATATGAAGACAAAATGTGGAACAGAGACTGAAGGAAATGCCATCTAGGAACTGCCCCACCTGGGGATCAATCCCATATACAGACACCAAACTCAGATACTATTGTGGATGCCAAGAAGTGCTTGTTGAAAGGAGCCATGGGCACCCCTGTGTACTCTTTGGTTGGTAGTTTAGTTCATGGAAGTTTGGGGGGGGGGTCTGATGGGTTGATAATGTTGTTTTTCCTATGAGGTTTTGAAACTCTTCAGCTCCTACAGTCCTTGACCTAACTTCCCCATTAGGGTCCCATGCTCAGTCTACTGTGTGTCTGTGTACATCTGCATCTGAATTGGTGTGGCTCTGGCAGAACCTCTTAGGAGACAGCTATACCTGGCTCTTAACAGTAAGCACTTCTTGGCCTTACCAATAGTGTCTGGGGCTTGTGTCAGCAGATGAAATGGATCCCCAGGTTGGGCTGTCTCTGAATGGCCTTTCCTTCATGCTCTGCTCTACCCTTTCTCCCTGAATTTTCTTTTGTCAGGAGGAATTCTGGCTTAATATATTTCAGGTGGGCATTCCCTCAATTGAGGGCCATGCTGATCCAATGGAAAGAGACTCTACAGGTTCCAACTCCCCTTTGTTGGATATTTCAGCTAAAGTTCTGCCTCTTGGGTCCTGGGAACCTCTTGGGTCCCTGGCATCTGGAACTTTCGATTGGCTACTCTCAGTTACTCCTCCCCACCGCTACACACCTACTTTCAAATTCCTGACCCTCTGTACTTCTCCCCCCATCTCCTCTCATATCTGTAGTGTCCCCCTTTTCCCTCCCCTCATTTTTCTCTCTACTTCCCACAGTTCATTCACTTTCTACTACTCAGTAGTCTTTCAGCATCCACACTTTGATATGATCTTCTTTCCTCTTGGTTTTCATATATTCTGTGAGTGTATCATGGGTACTCAAAGCTTCATTTTGGCTAATATTCACTTATGAGTGAATACATACCATGTGTGTTCTTTTGTGACTAGGTTATCTCACTTAGGATGATATGTTCAAATTCCATTCATTTGCCTGCAACGTTCATGCAATCAGTGTTTTTAATGGCTGAATAATACTCCATTGTGTAAAGGTACCACATTTTGTATATCTATTTCCCTGTTGAGGGACATCTGGGATATCTCCAGCAACTGGCTATTATCAATAAGGTTGGTATGAATATAGCACAGCAAGTGTCCTTGTTATGTTGCAGCATCTTTAGATGTATGCCCAGAAGTGGTATAGCTGGGTCCTCAGATTGTACTGTGTCCTATTTTCTGAGGAACGGCTAGACTGATTTCCATAGTGGTTATACTATCTAGGAGTGCTCCTCTTTTTCCACATCCTCTCCAGCATCTGCTGTCACCTGAGTTTTTGATCGTAACCATTCTGACTGGTGTGAGGTGGAATCTCAGGGTTATTTCCCTGATGAGTAAGGGTGCTGAATAGTATTGGGGGGGGGGTGCTTGTAAGTTATTCAATATTCTACAGTTGAGAATTCTCCATTTAACTCTGTATGCACACCGTTTTTAATGGTGTTATTTTGTTCTCTGGAGTCTAACTTCTTGAGTTCTTTGTATATATTGGATATTAGACCTCTATTGGACGTAGGATTGATAAAGGTCTTTTCCCAATCTGTGGATTGCTATTTTGTCCTATTGACAGTGTCCTTCGCCTTACAGAAGCTTTTCAATTTTATAAAGTCCCATTTCTCAATTCTTGATCTTAGAACATAAGCCATTGGCCTTCTGTTCAGAAAGTTGTCCCTTATGCCAATATGTTCGAGGATCTTTCCTACTTTCACTTCTACTAGTTTCAGTGTATCTGGTTTTATGTGGAGGTTCTTGCTTCACTTGGACTTGGTCTTTGTACAGGGAGGTAAGAATAGGTTAATTTGCATTCTTCTACATGCTGACTCCAGTTGAACCAGCACCATAGTCACCCAACAGAAGAGAATCATCCTGCTAAGCTGAGAATCCTGCTGTGAAGTTGAATTGTGGAGACCTTAAGGAAAATAATAATAACAAAAAACTGTATTGATAAATCCAGACAGATATTCTCTTTGATGATTTTTTCTAGTGCCTTGCAGAATTTCTTTTTCAAACATGAGTGAAGTTGTACTTTTATCAGCACCTGTTTGTTATTTTTCAAAGTCACAGTGAGATGAGGGTTTACAAATGACACTGTGCATATTAAGATAATTAATGTTAGAAACTTAGGAAAGACTTCATAGTTATAGGCATCTGCTTAGAAGATGAATAAATGTCAATAGCTGCCTTTTCACAGGATATTGATTTTCTGAATGGCTTTTCTTGATTGAGTAAACATAACAAAGATAAAAATGCAAATTAACAGATGCCAGTTTTAAAATATGTACAGTAATGACTGTCTTCTCAGACCAGCTGCTTAATAAATGAGTTAAACAAACATCATTGACCTTTTTAGGGAAAGCACATTATATTTAACAATAAGTCATCCTTTAGAGGTAGCAATAACCCTCATCACAAATTTTCCTTTTTCCAAATTTATTGTGAATTTAGAATTCATCTCATATATAAGATTAATATATATATATATTATAAATTGAATATATTTGTGATCTCCTAGTTAGATAAAAAATCAGCTAAGTATAAAATGTGCCACATAAATTTGCCACAATTTGGGTTAAATGCAATGTCAAGTGTGACTTATAAACATATCTTGGAATCCATAGTTCTAGCATGTACTTCCTGTTAGGTGCTGCAAATCACTTTATAAACTCTTTTTAAAATTATTTTTTTATTCAATATTCTCTGTATTTACAATTCAGGTGTGATCCCCTTTTCACCAATTCCCTCCCCACTCCCCCACCCATTGCCTCCATGAAGGGTCTTCCTCTTTGAACCTTCCTTTCCTACCTCAGCATTTCCCTACACTGGGAAAATGACCCTTTGCTGGACCAAAGTCCTCTCCTCACACTGATGTCAGACAATCCTGTCCTCTGCTACATATGCACCTGGAGCCATGGGTCTCTTCATAACAACTCATTGGTTGGTGTTTTAGTCCCTGGGAGTTGTGATAGGTTTATTTAGATTATAATTTTATTCTTCCCATGGGGTTGCAAAGCCTTTCAGCTCCTTCAGTCCTTCCTCTAGCTCCTCCATTGGTGTCTCTGTGTTGATGGTTAGCTGCACTCTTAATTAAGTATTTAAAAGCTAAGCTATTGTAAATCTAATTGACTTTCATACTAAATATTCTCAGTTTGCATGGAAAGTAATTAAAGTTAAGGACAATCAAAATTTGTGACCATTTTCTGAAAATAGTGGCAGACATAATGAAATTCTTTTCTAAGAGACTGATTTTGTGATGATTCTAGTTTTCTTTTTCCTTTCTTTCAATAAAGAAGTGATTTTATGCAGTAATTATTAACAAACCTGTTTTAGGTCTCAGCAAGAAATGAATGAGCCTGCCTCCATCTTTGGCCTGGAAGCCATCTTATAGTAAAGAAAAACTAGAATCACTCCTGTTTATGATTAAACCTGTTTCACAAGGGTTGGACTAAGCTAAGCTCCACCAGGAACCTCAACTGCAAATGTTTCTGTACTGTCTATTCCAGGAACTGGCAGGGAATGCTCAAAAGGTCATGATGACCACCTTGCAGTCCCAACTTTGCTTCAGGATGTTGTGACTAACTTATGCTTATGTTTTGTTCCTGTGGCCTGACCTGTTTCACCAGCCAGATCTCCCATTTAGAAGCCCTAATCCTGACCTATTCAAGCATTGTTTTCCTTCTATCCAAAGCTGACTCCTCCAAGCCCGCCTGAGGTGGGGGCAGCTCATGAACTCAGCTTGCTTTAATTGATAGCTAGCTTAAATTAATTTGGTCATGATAATTTGGGCTGGTGGTCTTTCTCTTCCCATCTTTGAGTTTCACACATCCTTATTAGAAAATTTTATACTTTTTTAATGGAATTCACTGGTTTAGTTACTTGTATGGAAAAAAAAATATACTATTTTCTGTTTTTAAAATACATGTTCTTATGTTTCCATAGAAATCCACAAAGAAAAGGCTGAAAAGCAGGAGAAACCTGAGAAAAAAATGCAAACTAAAGGTACAGTTTCATTTTATGCTGTTAATGTTCCAATTTCTTGTCCTCTTACAGCTTCTCCTGCTCCTATTCCTCTTCCTCGTCTTCCTTATCCTTCATTTTATCTCCTTTCATTCTCTTCACCCTCATTTTGAGGGGATATACTTTTTTTTGGTAGATTTCAATGACAGAACAACATTCCCATGATTAAGATTTTATGATAGCCTTCCCATAAATATTTTCTTTTCCAGTTAATTCCAGGTGTGAATGTGTAACATTCATTGATAAAAAAAAAAAGGTAGCTTTGAAATTGGTGAAAATCCTTACTTATTTTTTTCCTTAATAAGTAGAATTATGAGTCTTATTTTACTTAATAAATATGTGCTTTTTCTTTCATCAATTTCTATAATGATTTGAAATTCACATTTTAAACAGAGACATTGTATAATGTTGGATGCCTTTATAATTATTGGTATAGACATACTGAATCATTAGATTACATCACTGGTCTCTTGATCTTTTCACACATTGTCCCTTCTACTAGTCTGAGTCTGAGTGCAGAAACTATGATCATAGAGTAGAAGCATTTCAATATAGCCAACCCGACCTTGCTCATCTGGCAAGTGATATTTTTCTGTGGGTGATCCATGAAGCCACAAAACTTTCATTAAACTTATAGCTAGCAGTGGCTTTCAATATGAAAAAGTTTTCAAATGACCAAAGTTTCCAAAGGGGCAGTTATGCATAAGTTTGGATGTTTCAGGGGATAAAAAATGTTCACCATTACCATATTTATGGGATACAGAGGAAAATAATAAATGTGTCCTGTAAATAAAAATTAGGTGCTGGAAAACATGGGTAAGCTGATTAAAAGAAGAGTACTTGCATAGGATATGTGGACATCTAAGTTCAATTACAGGCACCTCTTTATGCAGAACTTTAAAAAGTGAAGGCAGTTACATATGTCTATATAAAAAGTTAGCTAATGTAAAAATTGGCTGTCATTGGTAGAACAGTTGAGATTATTAAGTTTGCAAATAATAGAAACATCTAGTAGCTTAGGATGTCATGTTTGTCTATGCTGGGACATGATACTATTGCTAATAAACATACCTTATGTATGCATTTTTGAGATTAATCCAGATAACACTTCAGATATAATGTTTGAATTCTGGAATAGTAAGCAAAAGTTTACACAAAACAGTGGTGACTTTTTATCTGAGATTTGTCTATATATGCTTGTATTTAAGGGATAATGTCTTCCTGCTGTATATATTCCTTTTTGGTTTCTTAACTCTTTTGACCAGAAAAATTGGACATTGCGTTTGGGCAGAGATTTGTTAAGGGAACCTTGACTAACCTGGCTGCTTCTCTCTGCCTGAATCAAAGAGGAATTCAACTGGCTCCAATTGGTGAACAACTCCTCAGTTTTATCTTGCAGACTCCATTGTCTTCTAACTGCATGGCTGCAGGAGTGGGTACTTTAATGCACATGGGAACATTTGCATTTTGGACTGAGTCTCAGAATCCTGCTGTCAAAGTCTTTAAGCAGCAGGCTGTGGAGTGTGTTTATTAAACCAGTGAGTCTCATGTAATTAAAACACTGGATTTGGCTGAAGTTTAAAATAAATTTGTCAAAGGCTGTGCTGGAGATTAGTCTCCTGAATATGTTTCTTGAGTAGACCAAATACATCAGAGTAAAATGGATAATTCTGAGAGACAAAGAGAGAGACAAAGGTAGGTGATAGACAGACAGATAGATTCATGCATCACAAATGTTAGATAGAAAGATAGGAAATGACAGACAGAGCACAAAGTTACTTTAATATTTTATCGACCTTCCCCTCTATAGGAGCTTAAGTAGAATATTTCATTTGCTTTTTAGTGTCTGGTCTTTAATTGAGATAGAATGTACATATTTTGTCCCTCAATAGTTTACTGACAAGGTAAAAGTGACGATATCTTTAGAAACACTTTTAGACCTATTTGTGTATATAGTAGATAAATGAAATAGTCTCTGAATTACAGTTTATTCTCTTTCCTCACTCTTTCCCTCCTTTAACTGACTGCCCCCTTAAAAGCAAACAAACAAACGAAAAGAAAACGAAACTTTTTCTGACTCATAAAAACTTCTAATACATAAGGAATTAATGATTGGAATATAAACTAATCAAAGAATGTAAAAAATATGGAATGCCAGAGAACAAAGATTTCTAAAATTCAATTCATTCAGTATTAAAAAGAAACAAGTAAGTTTAATTCAGACTATTAAGCATAAAAAATAAGATAACTTGTTTTAGTTGTTTTGGGAGGTGTGGTATTTTTCCTTTTATTGGATATATTTTATTTACATTTCAAATACTATAGCCTTTCCCAGTTTTCCCTCCATAGCCCCCTAATAACAACCCCTCCCCTGCTTCTGAGAGGGTGCCCCCAGCCCCTCCCACCTCCCCACCCTGACATTCCCCTATACTGAGGTATCAAGCATTTGTAGGACCAAGGGCTTCCCTTCTTAGTGATGCTCAACAAGGCCATCCTCTGTTACATGTGAGCTGGAGCCATGGGCGTATACATGTGTACTCTTTGGATAGTGGTTTAGTACCTGGGAGCTCTGGTTGGGTGGTATTTTTATTCTTATGGGTTGTAAAACCCTTCATCTCCTTCAATCCCTTCTTTAACTCCTGCATTGGGGACCTTGTTCTCAATTCAATGGTTGGCTGTGAGCATCCTCCTCTGTCTTTCTCATGATCTGTCACACCCTCTTTGGAGACAGTTATATCAGACTGCTGTCATCATGTACTTGGCATCATAAATACCATCTAGGTTTGGTGGCTGTATATGGGCTAGACCTCTAGGTGGGGCAGTCTCTGGATGGCCATTGCTTCACTCTGTGCTTCAGAATTTCTCTATATATTTCCATCTGTGAATAATTTTGTCCCCTATGTCTAGGAAGGACTGAAGCATCTGTACTTTGATCTTTCTTTATCTTGAGCTTCATGTGGTCTGTGAATTATACCATGGGTAATCCAAGGTTTTGGCTAATATCCACTTAACAGTGAGTCTGTGCCATGTATGCACCACAATGTCTTAGCAGCTCTATTTATAATAGCCAGAAGCTGGAGAGAACCCAGATGTCCTTCAGTAGATGAATGGATACAAAAATTGTGGTACATTTACACAATGGAGTACTACTCAGCTATCAAAAACAATGACCTAATGAAATTCTTAAGAAAATGGTTCTAGAGAATATTATCCAGAGTGAGATAACCCAGTCACAAAAGAACAGACATAATATGCAGTCACTGATAATGGGATATTAACTCCAGAAAACTCTGAACACCCCAGAAACAACTCACAGACTGTGTGGAGTTCAAGAAAAAAACAAAACAAAACAAAAAAAAACCCCAAAAAAACAAAAAACATTATGCTCAATCCTTAAAGCACACCAACAAACCTTTGAAAAAAACAAAGATAAATGTACAGATTTTGCACATTTTTGCATAAAAGTATACAAATACATTTTGTCAGTGCTTGGCTTTTTTTTTTTTAAAGGTTTGATAGTGTGCATTAGATCTTACTAGTTACAATGAGCAAAAAGCACATGTACAAAAGGATGTAACCCAGAATTAGTCCAAGTTTTTTTGGTGTGTAAGGATTGAGCATAATAGTTTTTTCTTTTCTTTTTTTTTTTTTTTCTTTTCTTGAACTTCACACAGTCTGTGAGTTGTTTCTCGGGTATTTAGAGCTTTCTGGGGTTAGTATCCACTTATCAGTGACTGAATATTATGTCTGTTCTTTGGTGACTGGATTATCTCACTCAGGATGATATTCTCTAGATGCATCCATTTTTTAAAGAATTTTGTTAAGTCATTGTTTCTGATAGCTGAGTAGTACTCTATTGTGTAAATGTAGCACAATTTTTGTATCCATTCATCTACTGAAGGACATCTGTCTTCTTTCAAGCTTCTGGCTATTATAAATAGAGCTGCTATGAACATTGTGGGGTTTTTTGTTTATTTGTTTTTGAAGTCATTGTTAATAGCTGAGTAGTTGTCCATTATGAAAATGTACTACATTTTCTATATCCATTCCTCTGTTGAATGACATCAGGGTTCTTTCCAGTTTTTGGCTACAATAAATAAAGCTACAAGTAACATAGATGAACATATGTCCTTGTTATATGTTGGAGCATCTTTTGGTTATATGCTCATGAGTGGTATAGCTGGGTCCTCAGGTAATACTGTGTCCAGTTTTTTGAGAAACCTGTAGACTGATTTCTAGAGTGGTTGTACACCTTGCAATCCCCCCTACAATGGAGAAGTGTTCATCTTTATATCCTGGCCAGCATCTGCTGTCACCTGAGTTTTTGATATTAGCCATTCTGACTACTGTGAAGTGAGATCTCTAGTTTGTTTTTATTTGCATTTTTCAGATGCCTGAGAATGTTGATCATTTTATTAGGTGCTTTTTGGTCATTCAATATTCTTTAGTTGAGATTCTTTGTTGAATATATAGCCATTTTCATTTTATTAATTCTGCCAATCCATGAATATTGTAGATCTTTCCATCTTCTGAGATCTTTCATTTCTTTCTTCAGAGACTTAAAGTTCTTGTCATACAGATCTTTCACTTGCTTGGTTAGAGTTACATCAAGGTATTTTATATTGTTTATGATTATTATGAAGAATGTTGTTTTCATAATTTCTTTCTCAGCCTGTTTATCATTTGAGTAGAGGCCTATTGATTTGTTTGATTTCATTTTACATCCCACTTTGCTGAAGTTGTTTTTCAGCTCTAGGTGGAATTTTTGGTTCACTGAAGTATACTATCATATCATCAGCAAATATTGGCATTTTAACTACTTCCTTTGCAGTTTGTATCCATTTTACCTTCTTATGTTGCCTAATTTTTGTTGGTTAGATTCTTTGACTTGTCTCTTGACATATGCTTACCTGTGGTGTTAGCTGGTCTTCCTAATTTGAGCAGAGGTTTGGCCCTCCTGTAAGCTTGTGTGTTGGTACTACTGGGGGACAAGCTCTATTCCAGCAGGGTCTAGAGAGCTGTGGCGCAGGGTCACCAGACAGAGAGCACAGGCAGAAACTCAAGTATTCTGTCCCAAACTGATTCTTGATTCCTCTGTCCCCAAGGATCTAGACAGGTCCCTCAGAACAGCAGTGGTGGTATTACTGGATCTTTCAGCTATGTCCCCACTTCTGGAAGACCAGTTCTTTCCCAACAGGATCTGGGTATAGAGAGCTATGGCCCAGTGTCAGCTCTCAGAGCTGAAGGAAAGTAGCAGGATCCTGTTCCAGACTCTTATTTGGCTCCTGTGTCCTGAGGGCTCCAGGCATGTTTGTCTTGGGCCAAGGAAATTGAGCAGAAATTGTGGTCTCACCTGTGCTCTCAGATGTGTCAGCACTCCTGGGAGAACAACTATCTCCCACTGGGGTCTGGTACTTTGTTAGCTCTGGCGCAGGCAACTTGTTGCAGTAAATAATAAAAGGATGGCTTATCCCTTTAAAGGCTCCCATGGTCTTACTTTGAGGATGCAGCTCTAGTGTGGAGAGGAGCACAAGGACTCTGCCTGTTAGTCCACAAGCTACACTTAGCACAGGATCTCTATCCCATATTGATATGACCACCGTGGTGTGTTCCTTTCCACTACCATCCAGCACAAATATTACCCTTAATCCTGATAGCTTTTCATGGTTGTTTTTTATACTAAATTCTTAATCCACAACCTCACTACACAATATGATTATACTCACTGGACAAAGATACAATCTGCCCTTCTATCAGAGATAAAAGACCTATAGAATCCCTTAAGATATTCATATCTACCTAAAGCCAAATAAGTCCACCTAGATCCAGCTCATCCTTCTTGGACTTCATCTTTATTTCTCCCTTCTCTCTCTGCTCCCTCTTTCGTTTTCCTAACTTTTCTCTACCTACCTCTCCACTGTCCAACCATGTATCTACTTAACATCAGTCCACAGCAACCTTTATTTTGTTTTGTTTTATTTTTTGTTTCTTATTTTGATGTTAGATGATTTAACCTTATAAGATATTAACTCTTCTATTTTGCTCTTTTGTTAAGTTTGATGCCTTACATTGGGGAATGAGTAGGAGAATTTCATGGAGTTAAATAATAAACCCATTAATATAAACCTATAATTGTGTTAAACATAAGCTTTGACATGTTAGTTAACATTTTATTTCAAACTAACTTAGCCTTAGTAATATTTTACCATAAGTAAGTAGGAATTTATTCTGTGATTATAACTTGGAAAATGTACTTACCTGTGACCTTGCTCTGAGTCAGCATAGTGAATAATACAGTGGATAGTTAAGTTGGCTTAGAAGACACATAACTGTAATGTAACTCACTCTAGATTACTAAATGTTACTAACTCAAATATAAATATGTGCAATGAATACTCTACAATATAAGAAAGGTTGTGAGCAGCATGATTTAACACATTTGTATAAAGAATTCTCCTTCCATACAAGGTTGACAGTTCATAATGATAAGTCTCATAGGACAAAATGGTCTTGTAGAACAGCTTTATATGCAAAGTTAAGATTTTATGATGTGTACCTGTCATGTTAAAAGCTCTAATAAATATGCAGATGGAGATGAGCAAGCATCCTGGAACCCTTAGCTTTTGAGTATTTCAGCTGCAAGAATGTCTGTTGAGAAAATGGAGCAAGCAACACATCAGATGGCAGAAAACATCCAGTGTCTTGATCTGTAATAAATACAGTGTTGGATGCTACTGGGTAGCCATGTGACCACAAGCTGAGGAGATTTGAAATATATCATGATCTGCCTAAAATGCCATGCTATCTGTAGATTTATAAGCGATCTACTAGTGTGCATTAGAGATATTTTCTCATTGAGGTGGCTCATGGTTCAAGTTTATAGTCACTCAGGATGAAAAATTTGTGACAGCAAACAACATAACTAGATAGAAAGTTAGTGTATGGGCTGGAGAGATAGCTTAGCAGTAAGAGTGCTGTCTGCTCTTTCAGAAGTTCTGAGTTCAATTCTCAACAAACTCATGGTGGCTCACAACCATCTTACTGAGGTCTGATGCCCTCTTCTGGTGTGTTTGACTCAGCTACAGTGTAGTCTACATAAAATGAATACATAAATATTTTAAAAAGGAGAGTTATCATGTAAATCAGTAGCTGGTCTAGATGCCAATAATGAAGTCACCATGAGATAAGTTAGGTGTAAGTTCCATTGGGAGGAAAATACCATGAAATGAAAAGACTTCTCACACTAGTGTTTGCACAAATGTAAACCTGCAGTAGCCATCAAAACTCGAAAGCCATTCTTTACAGAGATCAAAAGAAAAATCCTAATATTCATGTAAAATAACAAATTATCCTGACTAGTCAAAACAGTACTAGGCAAAAACAGGAATTCTGGAGGCATCGCAAATAAAACAGCAAAAATATAGTATTAACATCATCATTTGACTAGAATAAAATACTCAGAAATGTGCTCATAAATCTACAGAAACTTAATTCAACAATGGTATATTAAAACATGTATTAGAAAAAGACAATTCTTCCAAAAGAATATTATATAAACTATATTTTCTTAGATTATTAATAAATTTAGATCTGTATCTTTCACACTACATCAAAAATCAACTCCAAATATACCAGACCATAATGTTAGATCTGAAACTCTGACAATAATACAAAAAAGTACAGGCAAATATTTATTTATTTATCTATCTATCTATCTATCTATCTATCTATCTATCTATTTATTTATTTATTTATTTATATTAAAACAAGCATGTTTATTTTGGCAGAATAAATTCAGCCCCAAACTTTACCTTCATCATCACTCTTAACATAATTAATGCGTGCTTGGTATTGCCAAAACTTTTCTGAACTCAAGTTTTATTATTTTTTTTAACGTAAACTGTCTTATTTTTATTTTTGATTCCTTTCCAACATTGTCCATCAAGAAAAATATATACACTTTCTTGAACTTATTTTAAATTGGTTAACTTTTTTTTCTTTAAATTAGATTTGTTTTTCTTACATTTCAAATGTTATCTTCTTTTCTGGTTTCCCCTCTGGAATTCCCCTATCCCTCGCTCCCTCCTTCTGTCTCTATGAGAGTGTTCTCCCACCCACTTCCTCCCAGCTCTCTGCCATGACATTACCCTACATTGTGGTATTGAGCTTTCACAAAGCCCTGGACCTCTCCTCTCTCTGATACCCGGTAAGGCCATCCTCTTCTACATGTGTTGTTGGAACCATGGATCCCTCCATGTGTACTCCTTAGCTGGTGGTTTAATCTCTGGGAATTCTGGGGGGAGGGTGTTTCTGGTTGGTTGATATTGTTGTACTTCCTGTGGGGTTGCAAGCTCCTTCGGCTCCTTCAGTCCTTTTTCTAACTCCTTCATTGGGGACCCTGTTCTGTATCTGTCAGGCTCTGGCAGAGCCTCTCAGGAGACAGCTGTGTCAGAGACCTGTCAGCATGCACTTCTTGGCATCCTGGGTTTTTTGACAGTATATAGGATGAATTCCCAAAGTCTCTGGATGGCCTTTCCTCCAGTCCTTGCTCTATAATTTGTCTCCGTCTCTGTCTTCCTGGGAATCTTTTAAGACAAAAACAGAGAGAGAGTGTGTGTTTCTGAATTGAAAAGTTATTCAGAAAACAAACCAAGAACTGACAAATGGTATTTTGTTAGGTTAGAAAAATTTGGTACACTGAAATTAGTACTTAGAAAAGTTAATATATAGCCTAAAGAATAGGGGAAAACATTTGATGACTATATGTTTCATAGAGATTACTATTAAGAATCAATAAGAATGTACTAAACTAAATTACCCAAGTCAAATTATCTAGTTTTAAATTATTTGATTGATAAAGGAGCTACTAAAGAAATATAAATGACCAATACATATTTTTATGTTTAATACTGGGTTCAAGATCTTTAACCTTCAAGGAAAAGAAGGTTGAAACTGTATAGAAGTAGGGTAGGATTACACACTAATTATATATAATGCCAGCTACTAAGAAACATAAGCAGTCAAATAGACCATGTTGAGTTGAAATTATAAATTCTCCCTTAAAAAGGAACTAAACAATTTTTGTTAAATTTCTGATTCCGATAATCCATTTCTAGTATGATTTACTTGATCTCTTTATAAGTGTGTTGATTGTTTTTTTCCTGTTGTGCATAATTAAAATTCTATCAGTTGTTTTCAAAATGAATTGCACATATAGTTGCATACTTTAACCTATAGTAAAAGCACTATTTTTCTGTAGTTGTGGTTAAAATAGAACTTATTTTTAAAAGGCTGAAAATGAATGAGTTGTTTCTGCAGTCTCATCTGGGACCCACTTATTATTCTTGTCCTGGCATTTATACCAAAATAATTTAGACCAGGTGCCTAGAATACCCTGAGTAAACTGGTGGCATTCTTACATGATGAAAATAAGAAATGTCTAAGCTGTCTACCCAGAATAGAGTATCTGTCATTTGGTAGATTTAAATGGACTGCCTCGACCCTCCAACTCCCCACAATGACATGGAGAGTTTTTATTATTTATGAAAGTTTAGACCTTAGGCTTATATCCAACTAACTTGTATAACTTAATAACATGTTTATATAAATCTCCGTTTGTCATGTGTTCCTGTATATCTGACTTCCTCCATGTTTGACTGATGAATTCCTGTAACTGACTCCTCTCTAGAATTGCTATCTTTGCTTGGAAGTCTCACCTTTCCTTTCCTATTCTGCTTTATTCTATCACATCTTTTTGAAGCAGTCAGAAGGTGATAGAGAAGAATGTTTAAAAAATACACAGGCAGCTGATAAACTAATTAAAAGAGCTACTGTACTCAATTCTGTGCTGGTACAGGAATCTTTATTTGAATAACACAAGAACGACCATTACACAGTACACAAAAAGATTATCCTAACAGGACATTGGCCAGAGAGACCACGGAGGCATTTATTTAAATTCTAAGCATATTTTATATTTATAAAGTTTCTGCAACAGACCACTTTTCTGGGTGATGTTTCTAGTCAAGGTAATTAACAGATCACCTTGGGTTGACTTTTGTGAGGGTAGCGATATGTGCAGCTTCTTTCTGGCTAATATCATAGAAGGTTGAGGACTCTTAAAACCAATATTGAGTCGATGACCTTTTCTTGACTCCAAAGATGTCTTATCTTTTCTCAGTCCAAGGAGCAGGACAAAGTTCCTACTACCCTGACTACTAATTAGCATTGAGCTATATTTAAATTTCATTACATCTCTTTAGAATAATACCATAAGGCAGCTTGGGGAAACAACTGAAACCATGAGTTTGTAAAGCTGTTCAAAATGGTAGAGAGCCAACAAGCCTCATAATCAGTTCCAGTGCAAATAAGTGTCTCCCTTAGTCTGAGCATTTAAATACGTGGTACACAATTGGTGTTAGTTAGGGGAGGCTTAAGAGTTGTGGACTTGCTGGGTGAAGTATGTTACTAGAGCTTTAAACTTTCAAAAAACTCAGGGGCTTTTGGAGTTTGCTCTCTCTGCTCCATATTTGTGGTTGGAGATGTGAGCTCTGGATAGATAGCCCCTGTCACCATCCATGTTTCTTGTCACTATAGCTCCCCATCATGAAGGTGATGGACCTTTGTTTCACTGGAACCATATACACAAATAAACTAAAAATAGAAAAATAACTAATGGAGATGGAAACTTCAGTTTCTAGCAAGTATTTATTTAAAATGTTAAGTTGTTAGGAATTGTTTCTAATGCTTTGTCTTATTTTGGCTCCTAAAAGTAGTGATTCCAGACCTGCCTGAGGGTTTCTGCCTCTGCACCCCCAGCTGGCTTCAATTGATAATAAAGAATTGTCATACAACCACTGGTTGGGTAGGGAGTCGGGGAGGGATATTTAGATATCAGGGACAAGGGGAGGGGGAGAAAGAGAAGGAGAGAGAGAGAGAGAGATAGAGACAGATCCAGAGACAGAGAGAGACACAGAGAAAGAGAGAAAGACAGACAGACAGAGACAAGAGAGTCAGAGAATGATGGAGAGAGATACAGAGGAGAAAGAGGAGAATCGCTGTGCCTTGTAGGTAGAAGGAAAAGATTTAAAAGCTACAGGGTGAAGCATCTTACAATGTAGGTAGAAAGTGAATGAGGCCCTACAGGGACTCAGGGGGGTGGCAGGCTCTGCAGAAGGCAAGAGGGCAGCAAAGATGAAAATATAAATTTACAAGATGTTAAGCCAAAAATACTGGAGGGAAGTGTGCTAGCCACAGGGAGATTTAGATATGCCTAACCATTGAACTAGTCAAGGCATACCAAAATTAGCTGTTGTATGTGTTGTGGTATGTGTATGTGTGTGTCTCTCTCTGTGTATGTGTTCCAGTGTGTGTGTGTGTGTTCATGTGTGTGTGCATGTGTTTTATTAATGAATAAAGAGAGAATCTTGTGTGGGTGCAAAATGTGCAATGGGGAACCAAAGCAATTTAACTAATTCACCACTACATTAAGTTTTGAAATTTCTTTGTTTCATGAGCTGTTATTTATGAAGAATACAAGTAGTCTAATATACTACAGGCCTGTCTAAATAGCTATGTGAACTAATTGACCTTGATAGGTTAAAAAATAAAGATAAATAAATTGGGTGGATATGGAATTTGGAATGATATTTAGAAGGATTGGGGAATTCTCAAATAATTAACAAAAATGCACTGTAACTTCTTTTAAAAATATATTTGCATTTAAAAATTTTTGATATTATAAGTACAACTTTTAATCCTTCTCTTTCCTTCCTCAAACTCTCCCATATACCCCTCTTTCCTATCTTTTAAATTCTTGCTGTCCTGTTAATTAATTGCTATTACTTGCAACATATGTATATGTGTACATAAATATGATATATATGTATGTAAACTTTCATCAACCAGTGTAGATCTGTGTAGGCAAGACCTGGATCTGAGCACTTATAATAATGAAGCAGACTTCAGTCTGATGGTAAACACAACATTTTTTTATTATTTTAAAATTTCAGTGTACTTTTAAATACTAATATAACAAAAGAAGGAATGGTTGAGTTAAGAAAAACATGGTAAAAAAAAACATGTAAATAAATGTTGTAAGCACATATTAAGTATTCACAGACCAGCCATTTACTAGAACTTTCTCAGAACAGAGCATTTGAAACATAATCGTCTGGCACATAATATAGATTATATTAGGGAAAGTACAAAAGGAAAACAGAAGGCTGTGTCCAGATTCAGGGCACACTGATCAGACTGGGTTCTCCAGCTGTGATCTGATATCAAACAGGAATAAACATGTCTCACAAATTGAATATAAATGATTTTCATAGGAGATACAAAAATGATGTCTAAGAACAATTCAGGGACTAGAATGCTCAGGAGATATAAAGGTCCTCTGCAGTTCCTCATGGGATTGCTCAACATGTGTCATTCTTTGACCATCTCCTGACATGTGTAAACATACAAATTTCTAAATGGAAAAAACATGTTCAGCCCATCTTCTGCTACTAGTATGAATGTTTTTAGGGAGGATCATTTGTTATTAACAAACCACTTAAGATTGAAACAATATGCTTAAGTATTGCAAGTCAGTAGGAATATTCAACTTTTCCAAATTATTCACTAATATCTCCCACAATTAAAGCACTACAAAAACCTCAAGACAGAAATATTATTAAATAAGTGTCGGAAAATCTATCAAATAAAACCATGAACTTCAAAGTATATACCTTAAAAGGTATGTTGGTCACAGTGTGTATTGTTCACAGTGGTATCATTCAGTAATTCTGAAGACAAATATAATCCTCCGAGGTTTTACTTAGTTTGCTGTTACCTGTCACACAGAGAATTCAGTATAAACAGCTGCACTTAAACAGTTTTGCACCGAGGATTTGATTATGAACTGTGAGAAGAGGCCCCCAGAGAATGTTCTAGCTCCTAAGAGCTAGAAGCCATGAGATAGTATAACCTCTGAAACCCCCAGAAAATATGTCTTTCTGATGGCTGCTGACAGGAGATCTGGATGGGAGCCACGTCAGACACTTCAGAGTTGAGCTAAGCCGAATGGTGGGGTCAAAGAAAGGTCAATCTTGACAAGGGCAGAGATGCCAACTCAGATGCCAACTCAGATGCCAAGCCACAGATCCACTCCAAATGGTGGATTCCATTTGCTCTTAATTATCAGCCTACCCAGGGGACTTGATTCATGTAAATAGTAATGCCAAACAAACTAAGCTCAAACAGGTGCAAAAGCTTGTTTTTACACTGGGTTAAAATTACCCTCACCAAAATATGGCTTGCAAGTATAGGTTAGTAGCATGTAGGTAGATTTTTTTTTTCTTATATGGGTGATAAGTTCTTATCAGAGATGTATCAGCAAAATTAGTTATTGTTATAAATGTAGTAAAGTATTTTTATTTCAAAAGCATTTTATTTCATGCATTTGCTGGGTCTAAAGTCATTTCAGTACTTGGCATTTTAGCACTCAATTGACAAAGTTTGACGTTTCTGTCCAAGCATTTTTGGTGGCTTTCTGCCATTTTGAACAGCTCCCTAGGGCCCCAGGTCCAGCTGTTTCACTAAACTGTATTGTGGATTTAATTCTGAAGGGGGATAATGAAATTCCAACATGGACCACTGTGTCTGTAAATCGACATTTTTGATTGAAGGAACCAGCTTTTTCCCCTGGGTAACAGGAAGGAGAAGTTAATATGCTAATTCAGCCCCTCTGCTCTTCCATTTTTTCCTGCACACTTGTCAATCTGAGAATCTGCTGCTGGAATGGACAGCCAGCTGTCTGAGGTGCAGACGCATAGCCACAGATTACCTATTCCCTTGGGTGTCTTTTTAGTCAGGATTTTAAATGCACAGCTTATCTCTCAGAAACTTGGTTCCCCTAGAGAAACTTTGAAAGATGCTTTGTTTTTGCCAAGAATTTCTTTTTGGATGCTGGCTTAATTAACAATAATCCAAAGAAAGAAAAATGAGCTCTTTATGCTCTCTGTAAGTGCTGATTTCCTCCCCTTATTTGTAGAGATTTTTTTTTTAATTGAAATTAGTTTCTCAGAAGCACCTCAAATTTCCATTAAGTATGAAAGGGAAAAATAATGTAGTATCTAGATGTTCTGAGGAGTGTTCCCCTTTCCTGCTTCTAGATTGTATTTAAGAAATTTTCGTAAATCACAAAAGTATCCAAAGATTGAAAGCAAACGGAGATTGAAAGAAAAATCGTGTTAGGTGTTCTTACAAGGAATAGAAAATTCATATATTCCAAATATTATTACCAGTGAATTGTATGAGAGACATTGTCATGAACAGAGTCAGCAAGGGTGTACTGTGACATATCCCTTAAAAAATTTTATCCACTGAGACGTCATGTATGAACAATAGCAACATTATTACCCATTAACATAGAATTAGTGCATGGTATAATTGCTGTTAAAACTAAATAAAGATAGGATATGATTTTACACAGAATCATTTGACCCAAAATGAGGAGGCTGTCATGGAGCAGGGGATAGAATATGAGTACATGTGAATATAAATATTTAATAGATATAAATATGAACAGAAAATGGAAGACACAAGGAAGCAGAAAGAAAAGTGGCACTCGGAGAACAATATTGTTCCCTGGAGGGACAAAAATTCTTGTTACTACCAAATGTAACACTTAAGGTAAAACATCTTATCAGATCATCATGACAAGGACATTTTGTGATAGTTCCTCTTTGTGACAGATACCATACTAAACAATGTGTAGGAGGGCGAGATCTGTTAATATATATAAATGCTTTGTTGGGAGAGATGCAGAGACAACAGCACCCACAACAATAACAAGTGACATATAAACAGGTAAACAAACAAAAGCTTCACACCCTCAGACCAGATATTATCGTATTGAAAGGTTCAATAAGGTCTCATCTGCAGCACATGCCCTGCCCAGACACTTGGAAATGGGCTTCTTTCTTCTTGTCTCAGTCTTTCACTGGGTTAATTTCCTCACCTTTACCCCACATTCTTTAATGTCACCTGTATAACAGTGGCTTCTCCAAACATATAGATGAGATCTGGTCCCTGTATCCATGCTGACATGTCATCTTGCATATTTTCTCTGTAGCAATTACACTGGATGTATTAGCTACCTCTGCAATTATTTCTTTAGCACTTGTCATCCATTAGTGTGTTGACAATCCATTGAAAGGAAGGTATCTGTCTCTCTGAAGAGGATCTTCAGCACTTGATAGGCATTCTCTGTAGAGTACAGTGTACATATATGTACGGTAGGGTAGAAGAGAACATGGGTAGGAGCCTATCAAAAAGCTTATTTTGAAAGAGCTAATGACTGAATTATAGGTAAGCAGTAGAAGAATGGGAAAGATGAAGGGGCTAACATCTGTATTTCTAGGTTGGTGATTAATATGCACTATGAATAAATAATAAGGTAAAGTTTTCTCTTACATTTAAATACTCCTGGAATAAGTTTATTGGATAACAACTCACTAAAGTAACTTTTGTTTCCTTTGAAAAATGTGATAGTATTCCAGACTCATTTGTTTGTTATAAAACCATTTAAAATGGATTATTTCTGTAAAGTTTTAACATGTGGTTTTTAGCCACAGATGTTTGCTTTTGATTCAGGAGATTATATACATCCTTGTGTTGATATTTATGACATTCATACAATATCAAAACTGGACTTTAAAAAATCATACAGCAGTGTGTGTGAGAGAGAGAGGGAAAAAGAGAGAGGGGAAGAGAGGGAGAGAAGAGGAGAGGGAGAGGGGGAGAGGGAGAGGGAAAGGGAGAGACAGACAGAGAGAGAGAGAGAGAGAGAGAGAGAGAGAGAGAGAGAGAGAGAGAGAGAGAGAGAGAGAGATTTTCCAAATAATTGATATAAAGGCTAAAAAATTTAAGAACATCTTTATCTTTTCAGTCTATATATTTTAGTTTGCATATAGTTAAATGTGAAGTAAAAGTAATTAATTTCAAGTTTTATCTGAGTATATAAACAAACCTTCACAAGAGCCAATGGTGATTTCAGTAGTTACTTAATAAAGTAAACAGTCATGCAATTATCCCATCACTTATTCTGTTGATTTAAACTAAAAGTTCTGTCTGCTTCTTTCCAGTTTCACACAGAGAAAAGGAGAAAAGCAAAGAAAAAACAAAAGGAGAAAAGCCCGAGAAGAAAGGTATGCCAGTGTTCTTGGTGCCACTAACATTAAAGATTCTCCCCCTTTGGTGTTTCTCTTCATTACATTTAGGCTTTAAAAAATGTTGGCTTCTTCTAAAAGTTGCATTATGGTTATATTTATGAAAAAGAACCACAAAAGAGGAATCTCTAAACTAATGACAATAAAGTATGTTAGATTCTTGTCTCCATGCTACGTTTAAGAAATCTATCTGCCTTTCTTCTGATAGTTTTGAGCCTGCCTTAAAGAATATTACTTGAGAGAAAAAAAAACTTATGATTTTTTATATATGAGGCCATCTTCCTCATTTTAAATAAACTGTCTATTGTATTATCTCATTTATTTGATATTGTTTATTTATTGAGAAAGAATGGGTAAGACACCTTCACTGTTTAAATCATGAGCTGTGAAAACCTCCCTACTCTACTCTAACCTGGTATTCCCTGTTCTGTCTCATGCCACATGCTTGTGTGAGGCTTTGTGAAGCTCTCTAGAGCTTTTCTAACAATATGTACACACTTGATATTTATATAATGGATGTATGACACAAATTAAGACAGCTAAAGGTATACACACACATATATATCTTTCCCATCATATTTCTAATTTATATTGTTGTTTCCCCCCTTTTTCTCAAGACCTAGCATGTTGTATATTCTAACTTTTATTATAAATTGAAACTACATCCTAGAGAACGTTCCATACCTGTTTTTACAAAGTTTTATAGTATTTGAGAGAGGAAGAGATCTTATATCTTGTGCTTTGGCTTATTGTCATTAGTAGAATTTACCTTAATGTGATTTTAGTGTTGTAGATTTCTTTCTGTGAGACAGTTCATATATCTTGCCCATTTATTATCCTGTATGTGTGTGTCTGTGTCTGTGTGTGTGTGTGTGTGTATGTGAGAGAGAGGAGAGAGAGAGAGAGAGAGAGAGAGAGAGAGAGAGAGAGAGAGAGAGAGAGAGAGAGAGAGAGAGAGAGAGAGCACATGACATACTGTGGTATTTTTACATCAGGAACTTCATTAGAATATTTATTAGAAATTAAGTTTATCAGTGCTGCAGAGATGGCCCAGTGGTTAAGAGCACTGACTGCTCTTACAGAGGCCCTGAGTTCAACTCCCAGCAATCTTATGATCGCTCACAACCATCTGTTATGGGATCTGATGCCCTCTTCTGGTCTGTCCAAAGGTAGTGACTGTGTACTCATTTAAATAAATAAATACATGTGTGGTTTGATGTTTTGCTGCTGTTTGAATCACATTTGCATCCTCAATATCATAGGTGACTGACTTTTCTGGTTTATGGAACACATCAGCTTTGATAGAATCTGTAGAATGAATGTGGCATTTATGAAGCAGAGCAGTAGAAATGTGTTTCAGTGGGACTTATTATGTATTCATACATGAATATTAGAATTGAACAGTGCACTTTTATTAATATTTACCTAGTGGTAATTTCCTGACTTTTGATTCTCTTATCTTCTTTGTCTCAGGTGTATTTGTGCATTTCTCATATGTTCGTGAGATAGCAAATTATAAACACAAAATTCTATATCCTGACAAAATCAAATCATTTTTTGGTTTTTATTAAGTTTCAAGCTTCAATACTACTAAATGGTTTATAATAATTAAACGCTTGCTCTTAAATTATCCATAAAGAGAATTTACTCAAAGTAAAAATCATAGATAGAATGCTTTCTATGTCTTTCTCTGTTTACATATGCCAATTAAAGACGTTTATGTTTTAATATTTATTATTGAAAGGTTGGCACCTTCCATAAAGGAACTGTTTATTTGAAATACAGGAATATGTTCTACATGCTATTGGTCTTCTCGGGTTATCTTAACTTTAACACTGAGAACTAACATTTTTTTTTTTTTACTATTTACAGGAAAAATACATGTTAAATAAATTAATGTTGATTCATTACATTGTTAAATTGGGAAGATATTTCTCAGGTGTCATGCTAAATTAAATTTTTATCCTTTTAATAATCATTTCCTTCTGAGTACTGAAGTTCAAACCATTCACAATTATACCTGACTATTAATTAAATTGTAATTAATTAATTATTTAGTTAATTAATTAGATTGTCAAGACAGGGATTCTCTGTACTACATGCTGTCCTGAAAGTAGCTCTAAAGGCCAAGCTAGCCTGGAACTCACAGAGGTTCACCTGGCTCTGCATCTCAAGTGCAAAGGTTACAGGTGTGTGCAGTCACTACCTGGCTACTTTCTTATTGTAGTGTCAAAGGTTATGTTGGTTTCTATAGACTATTGCCTATTGATTACAATACTCCTAATATGGATCCAATAGCATCGTGAATCCCCAGTTACTCTAGAGAACTGTAATCGGAAGGAAATGGGATTTACAGTCTATGAAAGTTATGTGTAATTTGTACTTTTCTAATGTTACTTTTCTGTTTAAGCAACTCACAAGGAGAAACTTGAGAAAAAAGAACGAACAGAGACAAAGGTGATGGCAAAAGGTAACCTTTCTCTTTCTCATCTTCGGGTTTCACTTTTGATGATGGTGAGAGTGTACATTTGGGGAGAAATCTGAAGTTTTGTAATAATTTTCTATTTCACTTAAATACAATGATTTAAAAATAGGCACCCAAAAGACTAATAAAACCAAAATATAATTTGAAAAATATCAAAACATAAGAGGAAGATAAAGTGTCCTCACATACGAGTGGTAGAATTTTGGTCTGTCTGGCCTGTATCTGAGCGTCTCATCTTCTTGCCATTGGGAGAGGTAGGCAAGTTTGATCAAACAGCAGAAAGATGACTCTGATGTAACTGTCTACATCCAATAACAGTTCCAAAGTATTTAAAGAGTAGACATTTCGCAGGGAGAAGCAAGTTTTGAAGTGTGTCTTCTCATCCTCCTTGGCTACCATGAAAATTACCAGGGCTGCAGGAGAAGCATGAGAAAAAAAAAAACAAAACAAAAAAAAAGAAGCAAATCCTGATTTATGTTGAATAAATGTGGAAGCTAGTTTTTCTAAGAAAATCTACCACTAAAGGGCACTGTGGATTGATGACTTTATTTTGGTCTTGTGAACCCTGTGAGGAAATAAGAATTTGTACACAGAAAGCATACTTATACTTCAAATCCATGAAATCATTACTTCCTTAGTTTGAAAGGTTAATTGACCTATATATTTTTTTACCCTAAGGTTATCTACTACATGTTTTAAAATACACATTTTTAACTCATAATACAATCCTATCTCTTCAATGCAAGTGTTTTCCCTTTAGGTTAAAATATAAGTTTGGTGTGAATATAAGATCAATATAAAAGTTATACTGGAACAATCTTATTCCCATAACATTAAAGAACTACCTATTTGTGGGAAAGAATGCTTCATTATCAAATAAATATTTATATTATATAAAGGTATAACTGAATTTTACATAGCTTTTTAAAGGAAAACCTTGTGATAACTGTTCTTCTAGCAATAAAAAGTAGGTCCCACATTTATCACTCATACAAGCTCATGTCAAAATACTTATCTTTTTATGTCTATGCTGAGATAGTTTTCAAGTCCTTATGCTTTCGTGACAAGCAATTTACTGAGTAAACTATCTCCCCATCCCCTCAAATTCGTAAAATTATGTTAAGATGCATTCATTAAGTAAAAATTTGAAAGTACAACAAAGACCAAATACAAAGTATCATCTTTGTAAGATTAGAAGCAGGTATGTTGGTTCATGTTGGTAGAGTAATAAATTATCTCAGCTACTTAGAATAGTACCCACTCACTGTCTTGCACTATGCAGAGTCTAAGTTCAGTTCCTCTAGTTGATTGGAGCTCTCTTTAGCCCCCTGCTGTTTGCCACAAATTCCCACTGGCAAGATAACTGACTTCCCTAGGCCTAGCAACAGAAAAAATCAGGATGCAAATTGTTATATTGTGAAATTGTAAAACATGACTACTATGAAATGTTAATCCAATTACTTTTGCTCTAATCTGTTGGTTAGCATATTATAAGACTAGTCAACATTCACTAGAGAAGGTGGAAGCTGTTGGAAGTCATCTTAAGTCTGCACACTACCAGTGCATTTTATTTATATATGTTAATATTGACAGGTATATGTAAATTAATTTTATACCTTTTACACCTATATAATATTCTCTTATGTGTTTCATTTACTCTCTGTGTATAGGTTGTATTAAGAATGGCAAATTTATACATGTTCTTTATATGATATGTGGTTTCTAGAGAAATAAAGTTAAAAAGGCACAAACTAATCAGGTGTCATTTGAGTTAGAAATTAAATTGTAACTAGTAAAATTTTAATACATACTATCAAACCTTTAAATAATCAAGTACTGACAAAAATTTATTCATATACTTTTATGCAAAAATGCTTAAAATCTGTAAATTTATCTTTTTTTTTAAATAAAGTTGTTCAATTAAAAAAAAATTAAAGGGAATCCCTTTAGAACTCTGTGATCATCCTTGAAGCTAATGATGCTTGCTTGCACTTTCAGATGACACCTTGTGTTTCTGTTGTGTTTAGAAATGCAGTATGGTCATATTTAGTAATTCCCAGACCATCCTGGAAATTTTTTTGAAAGAAACACGCAAATTCATTGTCATCCTGTGCCTGGTGCTTATATTAGAATCTTTACATATGGTGCCTATTTTTTATAGTTCACTGAAGTGACAGAGAGAAAAGAAGAGAAAATTGGATGAGAAGTCAAGAGGTGTGAACCCAAGTTCTGCCTGGTTTTCCCACCACCCTGCTGTTTTCTAGTCAAAGACAAATACTTCTTTTAAGAAGTTGATAGTTGAAGAGGGAAGTCTTCATTTTCATACAAAAAAAGCTATTGTCATGCTTCTGTTGATTGTGTGGTCCAGTTATATAATTCAATGGTACTAGAATAGATCAGATTTTCACTATTCTTTAATTATATAGCAACAATTATGCAAAGAGCAATCCATGAAAAGTTTTACTATGATTATGTTGGATAAGTTAGATACCATAATGTCCACCCTGTGAAATCTCATTACAATTTGTATTTGAGGCATGCTGTTGTAGTAAACATTATTTGGGGGTATCTATTCCACCTTAGATTATTTAGTTCACAAATAAAAGACACAGTAGTTTTATATTTATAATAAGCTTTAAAGCACTATATCATCCCTGTTTTCTATTTTGTCTACTTTCCTGTTAATAATCCTGAGATATCATTTGCCATGCTCTGCCTGAGCCGCTCCCATTCCAGCTGGGTGACCCTCATGCTCTACCTACACCACAGTGCCTTCTTCCTTGTTTCTCTCTCCTCTCTTGCCTCTAAGATTTCTGAGCCTGGCGATGGAAGCCCTGCCCACCTCTCTTCTGTCCAGCGCCAGGCTGTAGGCATCTTTATTCAACCACAACAACAACAGTAAAAATAGAAACCCAAATCAGTCTCTTCACCTGCAAATTAAGAAAGAGATTCACCTTGCCGGTGCCTCATATACCAAACACTACATATTTATAAATTTATTATTCCCTAGTAATTGTCAACAGTATTTACAAAAAAATGTCTATTTTCAGTTGATTGTCTTATTTGTCGTTTAAAATGGTCCTTGAAGAATAATGAGAGTTGAAGATTTATGTGAGTAAAGAAAAATAACTGTCTTAACTTCTTGTAGAGGACAAGAAAGTTAAGACAAAGGAAAAGACTGAAGAAAAGGCTAAGAAGGAAGTTAAACTTGGGAAACAGGAGAAAGCAAAACCAACAGCTGCAAAAGCTAAAGAACCTCTGAAAACACCACCAAAAGCCAGAGAGAAGGACGACAAAGAGACACCAACTGTACCCAAGCATGAGCAGAAAGGTAAACTTTTGGAGGAGGAGGCAGCAGCAGGCGATAAGAGAATATTGGGCAAGAAGCAGATGCTGTAAAGTTAAACTCCGAAAAAGACTAAAATTAATCCTCTGGGTAAAAAAAGCAATCCAAGCCAATACGCCTGAAAGGAAGCACAGCCATTGGGTATTAACGTAATAATAAATATGATGTGTTCAAATATCTAGATGCATTTGTCAAGTTTTTAAAAAAAAGTTTTGAGTGACCTCCTGGAGTTATGTAAAGTTGGGGCTGCTTTCATGCTGGAACATTGAGGATTTGGCAGAACAATTAAACAACTGTATGGGTTTGACTCTGGGAAAGGCAGTTTTAAAAACTGACAGTAGCAGCATCTCTCAAGGGGTTGCTCCAGGAGTCAAAGCACAAACCATACAAGAACAAAGTATAGATAAAAAGCCCACTTTCTCGAGAGTGCTGCAGTGATGCCATTCAGAATATGCACATTAAACTATCACTTCATTTCATTGTTGTAGGAAGTCTGTTAGAGATAAGTTAAGTGTTGGGTGCTTTTCTAGTCTTCTTACATATTTTTAAACTTTAGTAATGCACATAAACTTTAATTTATGTAACAAAAAGCATGTGTATAGAACATATTTCAGGAAACAAGAAAAAAAAGAGTGGTCTTATTTCTTTTCCTCTTTAGTAGTTCATAAACTTTATGTAAGTTTCATTCATTTCAACCTAACTTTACAGGTATTCTTCCAGAATAAAAACTTTGGAAATTTGAATGCATTGTTTTCAAGATGATTATAGGATCTTGAAAATTGAAAATGTAAATTGTTGTCCTTTAAAATAATATCATACATCAATGTGTGTGCTATAAAAAGATAGAATGATGAGAAATACTTTAAATGTGTGTTTCACTATGATAAAAATCAGGAAAATTAATTCCTTGGTTCACTATATGGACAGTTGGATTCCAAAATACTGTGAAATTCAGATCACCCTTTAAGAAAGAAAATTGTAACATGAAACTAATAAAAACATATCAAGTATACTTAATCTATAATTTTTATAATATAAAGTGTCAGAATACTTGGCAAGTAACTAGGCACATGACTACCATTTGAGATGTTTAGTGCCTTCCAAGGTTTGGGAACCATGTGTCACTGATAAAATGGTCACTTTAAAACACTTTCAAAGAGTGTTTATTTTCCAGGTCACAAGTATTATATTTTGTCATATCACTAATGAAGTCTATAAAAGATAAAAATGTATGCCAATTCCACTTCTGGTTTACTATTTTCATTGTTATATGAAAAGTCAGCTAATCATTATAAGGAACAAAGTATCAAAAGAATTCTAACATCTAAGGAAACACATAGGCTACAGTATAGTACCTACTGAGTACTGTTACCAACACAAAATTGTACAATTTGGTCGATAATAAAAATTGAACCTGTAATGGCTGGTCAAAGACAATAATAATTTGTTTCCTTTTTCTCTTTTCTCGTTTTCCTTATTTCTTTTCCTCTTTCTTTCTTTTTTTTTTAACTAAGCAAATATTTAGGATCATTTGTTGTGCAAAACCACTGGTCACATGATCATGATAATTTAAACACAATATAGTATTTTCAGTTTTTTAAAATAAATTTGATTTTTAAATTTCTAAATTGAGAATACAATAGAAGTGAGTTACCTTTTCCTGGGTGAAGTAAGGTTTATTTGCTAAGTTGAAGTCTGCTGAATAAGAATGGATACACATAAACATATATATACATAAATATATATATATGTAAATTTTATGTTCAAATTACATCTGTGTGCCTGTGTGTGAATTTGAGCAGAATATTTTAGGTGCTCTAAAGATGAGAAAAGAGATGAGGAGAGGACATCAGAGTCACAGGAGCTGGTTCTGAAAGTTGAATTTGGCTCTTCTTGAAAAGCAGCAAACACTTAATAATTCGGTGGTCTCTCAAGCCTCTCTTACAGAAAGTTTTTAAGAATATCACTTTAATCACCAAGTACACTTAGGTTTTGTTTCTGGTGACAGTCTTATCTGGGACAGACGTTTGTTAGTAAAATTTCCTTATAAAGTTGTCAATAAACACCTCATTGTTTATTTACATTTGCACATATAAAATGTATATGTAGTTAAAGCAATAAAAAAGTCATACTTCCTTATCACACAATCTGCTTTTTATAGACCATTTCAAATCCACTCAAGGTAAGGTAGCAAAGCTGACATGGTAGGACATTTCTCCCTGGTTTCTGTGAGGAAGTAAATCTCTCATGGCTGTGATAGGCACTTGGCTCAGTCTTTTGTTAGTTTCATCATTTTAACAATGACTCAAGTATTGGTGCAGTCCTCAAAGCATACCTAAGAGAATCTGCAACACAGCAACAGACCACACATAGCCTAGCTTCATTAGAGATTATTTCTTAAAGTCATTTCTATTGGTATTCTGCCTATTTTTCCTTGGCTGACAGGCCACTGGGACCACCAGCTGAGGAGATGCATCAGTACTCCCTGAGAAGCCAACAGACAAGAATGGACAGCATAAGTTAATTCTAGCAGAATGTTTTGTTTCCATTTTTTTTTTCATACTGGCAACGAAATAGGGAATTGCCAAATAGAAGTTACTCTCCTAGAACTACCATGGCAGGATAGAGGCATAATTCAGATTTTCTTTAAGGGTAGCATCCTGCTGGATTAAGTTGGATTTAGAGAACTGTTTCCATAAATTGAGTGTTCTCAAATTCAGAAGACTTGACTATAGTCTGTTCTCAGATAAGTAAACCCCAATGTGAACCTTATAGCCTTACTAAAATTTTCACAGATTGTTAAGGTTATCACTGCGGACAGGTGGAATCCAGCACTATAGGAAAACATTACAAAAAAATATATATTATTCTTAAGTTCCCCATTGTATATTGAAGTTGTTAGAATGCAAAGCCACACATATTATACATATAGCAGATACTTTAAAAAATGTATTCACATAGGTAATGTTCAAAACAAATACAAAAAGAAAACAAGAACAAAAAAAATTGAATCCACAAAAAATATTTCACTTAATATTAAAAGCTTATTGGACCATTCATACATTAATTAAATGAATTTTTTTTTTTTGGAAACAGATACCATGGGCATAATAAATAGGAGCACTTGGTGTTAGGGTAAAAAGTTTCACTGTGTTTTAAAGGATTAATGGTGAAATCCTCAGGGCATCTTTGTTAGCTCAGAGAACCAATCAGCATGACTGGAATGTAGGCAGGAAGCAACTCCCATTTCAGACCTGGGGCTAGAAACCAATATTTCATCTGTGTTTGGAGGTATACAAATCTTTTCTATCATAAGTAATCTCTTTCTTATAAACCTAGGACAGATGTGACAAATAAAAATAGAAGAAAAAAAAGCTATTCTGGGAGTTTAATACACAAGTAGTGACTTCTGTGAGACAAGAAAAACTGTGGGATCTTGAGAGTGATTCTCTGTGGTATTTCTACTGTCTAGGTGTCTTGATCAATTGCATTTTCTATGCTAGTTAAGGAATAAAACTTTAAGAAAAATCCAGAATGCAAGGCAGGTGTATGTGGGGGGGGGGGTATTTTAAAATGAATAATCAGGTGATGTTTTTGTTTAAGGTGAGAAGGAAGCACCTTGCAGAGTACTCTCAGAGAGAGGGAACTCTGGACACTTAAGGCTCATCTCTCCTGTAGAGCCGAGAGTTTTTAAGAGTCGCTGAATGGTTTTCATCCCCTAATTTAGGACTGCTCAGTTTGAAAAGATAGGCTCATAAACTTTTGTGCAAAGCGTCCTCAGGCTGTGAACTTGTAACACTGCTCCACCAGCAGGGAGCCCTACTGGAGGGAGAAAAAGGATGTCGAGACAATTTTGAACTGTGTGGAGGAAGCCATCTTGCTGACTTGAGGTTCCTGTCCCTGGCCCTCAGACTGTGGCATATCTAACTCCTAGCCCTCAGTCTAACTGTACCATGTGGGGGATTGGGAAAAAAAAAAAAAACTCATAGTGTCAATACATCCATGGTCTTAAACTTTGTGAGGAATAGATTTACATGCATTCTGGCATAGCTCCTATCCTTTTGAGAAACATCTCCAAGCCATAAAAAGGAGTAAACATATGTTAAATGAGGTCCAAAACAGGGAGAAAGATGGGCATATCATATCACTCCAAATCCATATTGTCCGTTTAAAGAAAAAGGAATCTTAGCTTTGCTTTATAGCAATATCTCCTGTATAGGAAGAAGAAAACAGCACCTATTTTAACATTACTTTTATCTAACACCACAGAAGTCCCATAGCTTGGGATGAGGCAGAAAACTTCCTTGGAAGGATTTCAACAACAAACAAGTAGATTTGTGGGATGGTCTGAAAATGGTCACCTCATTTCAGCAACCAAAATACATATCAACTTTAGAAATATCAGTATGCTTAATCTTTACACACCAAGAAAACTTTGACTAATACCAGGTTACATCTTGTTTTACATGAACTTTTTGCTCATTGTAACTAGTAAGATCTTAATGCACACTATCAAACCTTTAAAAAAACCAAGTACTGACAAAAATGTATTTGTATACTTTTCTGCAAAAATGCTTAAAATCTGTACATTTATCTTTGTTTTTTAAAATAAAGTCATTCAATTAAAAAAAAAGAAACATCAGTTTTGATTCACCATTATTTAGGTATTAATGATAATGATTCTTTTTTTAGATTTGTTACAGTAAATACATTTACTCTTTTAAAGATGAAAAAAACCCAGCAGAGCTTCATAAATAAATATTCTTATGTATTTATTCCTATAAAATAAGTATAGTTCTTTTCTGTTTGATAAAAAATAATTTTTAACTATTAAAAATGTGTATACCATATAAATGCAATAAACTTTTCTGGTGCTAAAACTTCATATGCATTTGGTGAGTTAATAAAATGCCTAATAAAAAGGTTTTAAAATGTAAATCAATAAATACAAAATCATAGCAATGTAAGTTTTAAAGATGTTGTGATAAAGTTTATGCAATCTTTTATAGTGGATATTAGAGTTAGATTGGCCATGGGAGAATTCAAAGTTTGCAATAATATATATTTCCATGGGTTGTATGTAATTAAGAAGTGAAAAAAAAAAAAAAAAAAAAAAACAGCTCCAGAAATAATTTAGACTGTGCTTGCCTCAAACATCTGGTTACTTTGTTGGTTTATTTTTATAGACTACAGACTAGACTAGAGCACAAAATGATCACATAATTAGTCAGTTAGTTAGCTTATTATTTTTAATCATTTGATGCTGTTGAGAAATCTCCAGCTCACGTTTCTGATAAGGAGAATTTCCATGAACAGAACCCTAACAGGTTACAATGTGCTTGCCCACTGTGTTTTATTTATCAATGGTCTCTCTTGGATAGTCAGCAGAGATCCTGGGTTCGTCGGCTGGTAACATTCCTAGTTGGAGAAAGTTTTCTTTTGTGTACCTCACGTTTCCTTCTCAAACATTTCACAAGGACATATAAGAACAATTGTTTTAAAGCAAGAGAAGGATTTTGAATTATCAAATATTTCCGACCCTAATATAACCATGAATAAGTCTGTTTCCATATTTTATAGTTTTGTAGGTAATGAGTGGGTCATTCTACATGTTATGTAGTTTCCTTCATATGCTCATAAAATCACAATTTATTTCTTCACAGAGATAAGTAGTGGACAGAAATAGATGTGTGACTTTTTGTTTGTTCTGTCACATTGTGTCTTCATGTAGAATAGGCAGATAATAATGACACACATTCATTGCTTCTTCTTTTTCTCTATTCTGTCAGATCAGTATGAGTTCTGTCGATATATGATTGACATGTTTGTCCATGGGGATTTAAAACCAGGTATTCCAAACAATTCTTATTTTTGTCTGTCTTAATAGCCTTTGTTTCTAAGACTGTCAGCTTTATCTGTACTATATTTTCATTTAAAAGCTTGCATAATGCATGTGCAGACCTAGAATAAAGACAATAAAATACAGAAATAATAATTGGTGCTGTGCCTTTTAACTTTACCTGTGTTCGCTGCATGGTCTGTTGCAAATAAAGTCAGGTGAAAGTTCAAAGATGCTAATATCTTCATGCATTAAAACTCTAATATCTTTGATTGAAGCAATGAGTCACTTGATTTGATTCCTGGTAAATTTAGAAGAAAAGACTTACAGTAATTGAAAATATTCTTTTTTATGATTGTGGTTAAAATTTGCAATAAAATCCACCATTTCTCAAATACTGAGTCTTATCTTTCTAAAACAGTTAGATTTTCTTACTTATGGTCTTTTGTAATTCCAGAAAAACAGTGATGGAGTTAGTTAACTTTGGTTCATATCTCTGCAATGAAGAAAAGCTTTTAATAACCCCAATACACCTCTATTCTTTTATATCTTTAATTTTTCTATGAAGTATGCTAAAGATAGCTTAATTAAGATGATAATTCTTTGCACTATGCTGCATAAAATATTTAAAAATCTAGTGGACTAAATACTCTGAATGGAAGCTGATTGTTAAAAAACCAACTATACATTGTTTCTTTAGCTGTTCTGTGGAAGTTTTTCTAAAATGCTACTTGTGCATACATTGAAAATCAAGCATGTCATACCTGAAGCAAGTGTGTAATCATCTAGTTCTTATATTTTTACAACCTTATTAGAATCTTATTACTTTAGAACACTGTCAATCCCAGTAACTGCTTTTTTAAAAATTACTTTGGACTTCTTTCTCACCTTGTTTTCTTTTTCTCTCCACAACCCTTTCTGTTTTCTTTCTTTCCTTTTTCTCCTCCTTGTCATCTTCCTCTTCTGCCTCCTACACCACCTCCTTCTCCTTTTCCTTGTTTTTCTCCCCTTCTACCACCACCTTCTACTTCTATTCTTTCTCCTTAGCCTCTTCTTTTTCCTTCTCTTTTCTTTCTCCATGTTTATGACTTAAAGACTGTGATAAAGAAAAATGATCTTTGAAATTATAATACCTCATTGATGAAGCTGATCTCTGTCAACATGTGTATGTAATCTCCTAAAATATTTGGTAGAAACATGGCGGAGAGTGGTGTGATCACAAATGAAAAAAGAATTTTGAAGAAAAATTTGTAAGTCATTTCTAGCACGTGAGTTTGAACCAGTTACTGAACACCTGATCTTCAATATTCTTGCATTTAAAATAAACTCACATCATCTGCAAAGCATCCAGTGGATACACAGGACAATGTTATGCTACCTCAATATTTTTAAATTATTTTATTACAACCTTTGCAGAAGTACATTACAGAGAGTGACTATCTCAAGTACTTATGTGCATATACAGTAAATACAACTTTCCAGAAATACCTGTTGCTTCCTTTTTTCAGCTATGGTAATTGGAGAGAGTCTTATTCTACTTAGATACCAGGATTTAATCTTGTTATGCATGACTCGGGACTCTGAGGAAGGAAGATGGAGAGTTCCTCACTGGCCTAAACTTCAGGGAAGATACTGTTAAGCAAACAAGAATAAATGAAAATACAAAGAAAAAAATCCATCATTTATATATGTTTTGATTATATAGGATCAACTGTGCTTAGGATGAGCTGACTCTTTGATGTCCATGGATTGATAAATGACTAATATATTCTGTTTTCTTGTTTCTCATTAGCTTCTGATTTTTATTATTTGATAAAAGTGTTCTTTTGCTACTTCATCTATTAGTATTATCTGCTAATAGATGACAGAGTGCTCTCTAAGAGAATCACATAATATGATAAAGTCAGCCAGGCATTGCCAAATGCAGTAGGCTTGCTAACATTTTAGCCATCAAAATACAAATCAACTCTTTATGAGCTCTGGCTATAGATGAGGTTAGAAAGATGAATAAAAGCATCTGTAAGAGAGTTTGGTAATGGATACCCAGGAAGGGTTCTCTATAATGAGCATGTAATGATACTCCAAAAAACCATAGACTCAAGTCCACAGTAGTGTATATTACTCTAACTCTAAAAAACTGTCTCTGAAAAGTCTAGAGTAAATCTCTAAGTTCTATAAATTATTTATTCTGATTTACTTCACCTCTATTCATTTATTGTTTTGGAGCCAAAATGTGAAACAGTATTTTAGGTTATATTTCTTGTCCAGACACTAACATAGAAGAAGAATAAAAGTAAAAATTTGCAAATTAATTGTTTTTTTTTCCTAAGTGACACAGAGGAGGGCTGCACTTTCCTGACTTTGTGAATGGGGTAGTCTACAAAGGGGACTGATTAAACACAAAAACAAAATACAGTAAGCAGTTTATTTTCATTTATAGAAAAGGGATGAAAAATGACTTAACTGAGCACATGGATTTAGAAAGAAGACCAGTGATAAAGATACTTACCCTGGTTGACAATTAGAAAATTAGATGATTCCTGTCAGGCTTATTGATCAATATGTATCTAGTATGTATAGGATATACCTGCTTCTATCTGCTTCCATTTAGGATCAATGCTATGCCTATTATTATTAAGCTGGTATTGACCAGTAATTATTGGTAATGAGTTTTTAAAAACTATCACTTGGTCTTTTTTTTTTAGAATTCATTAACCTCCTATAGATTTTTTCTCACACTCTTAAAAATTTTGCTATTTTGTCTCAGCAAAAAAATACTTTTTTTGTATTTTTTAAAAGTTAAAACTGGAATTTTATCATGATAACTGAATACAAATTCAAAGTGAAGACAATGATAACACTGACTTCAGTTACAGAGATCGAAGAAAAAGACAGTATCAGTTTTTTATATGTAATTGCCATTCCCTATACTGATTCACTTTAAGAATTTGAGTGATACAAAGGAAATCCTATATAAATATAGAAAGACAATAATTTACTTTCTGTTAATTTAAGAAATGCTGTGAACACTGAAGATAGTCTTTTGGGAAAATGTAAACTATTATATTATCTAGCCTTAGCGATTCAACAACCATAAAACTGCTTAATTTTGTAGGTTAACAGTGTTTCAGGATACTTTTTTCAGTTGTTTGATATAGAGAGAGACAGACATAGACAGAAAGACAGACACAGAGAGGGACACAGAAACAGAGTGAGACAGAGACAAGCAGAGACAAGGAGAGATGGGAGAAAGATTATATATATATATATATATATATATATATATATATATATATATATATATATATATATATATATATATATATATATATAGAGAGAGAGAGAGAGAGAGAGAGAGAGAGAAAGAAAGAAAGTGAGCATGGGCTGGTTTGTGCTACAAGTCTTAATATTGATGATCCATTTTCTTTTTTTTTTTTTTGAACAACTTTATTTTAAAAAACAAAGATAAATGAACAACTTTTAAGCATTTTTGCATAAAAGTATATGAATACATTTTGTCAGTGCTTGGAATTATTTTTTTCCAAAGGTTTGATAGTATGCATTAAGGTCTTACTAATTACAATGAGGAAAAAGTACATGTAAAACAGGATGTAAACCAGAATTATTCAAAGTTTTCTTTGTGTGTAAGAATTGAGCATAATGTTTTTTTTTCCTTGAACTTCACACAGTCTGTAGTTGTTTCTGGGTTATTCAGAGCTTTCTGGGGTTAGTATCCCATTATCAGTGACTGCATATTATGTCTATTCTTTTGTGACTGGGTTACCTCACTCAGGATGATATTTTCTAGATGCAGCCATTTTCTTAAGAATTTGGTTAAGTCATTGTTTCTGATAGATGAGTAGTACCCATTGTGTAAATGTACCACAATTTTTGTATCCATTCATCTACTGAAGGACATTTGGGTTCTTTCCAGCTTCTGGCTATTATAAATAGAACTGCTATGAACATTGTGGTGCATGTATCTTTGTCGTATATTGGAGTGTCTCTGGGGTATATGCCTAGAAGTGGAATAGCTGGATCTTCAGGTAGTACTATGTCCAATTTTCTGAGGAATCGCCAGACTGATTTTCAGAGTGGTTGTATCAGTTTACAATCCCACCAACAGTGGAGAAGTGTTCCTCTTTCTCCACAACCTCGCCGGGTTCTGCTGTCATATGAGTTTTGGATCTTAGCAATCTGACTGGTGTGAGGTGGAATCTCAGGGTTGTTTTGATTTGCATTTCCCAGATGGCTAAGGATGTTGAGAACTTCCTTGGATGTTTCTCTGCCATTCGATATTCCTTGGTTGAGAACTTTTTGTTTAGCTCTGTACCCCATTTTTTAAATAGGGTTGTTTGATTCTCTGGTGTCTAGCTTTTTAAGTTCTTTGTATACCTTGGATATTAGGCCTCTATCAGATGTGGGGTTGGTAAAGATCTTTTATCACTCTGTTGGCTGCCATTTTGTTTTCTTGACAGTGTCCTGAGCCTTACAGAAACTTTGCAATCTCATTAAGTCCCATTTGTCAATCTTAGACCTTAAAGCTCAATCCATTGGTGTTTTGTTCAGGAAATTTTCTCCTGTGCCTATGTGTTCTAAGGTTTTCCCTACTTTCTCATCTAATAGTTTCAGTGTATCTGGTTTAATGTGGAGATCTTTGATCCACTTACACTTGAGCTTTTTACAAGGAGATAAGAAAGGCTCTATTTTCATTCTTCTGCATGCTGAGTGCCAGTTGGACCAACACCATTTGTTGAATAGGCTGTCCTTTTTCCATTGGATGTTTACAGCTCCTTTGTCAAAAATCAGGTGACCATATATGTGAGGGCTCATTTCTGGATCTTCTATTCTATTTCAATGATTCACATGCCTATTTCTGTACCAATACTATGCAGTTTTTAGCACAATTGCCGAGAAATAGAAGCAGTCATCAAAAGCCTCCCAACCAAAAAAAGCCCAGGTCCAGATGGTTTCAGTGCAGAATTTTGATCCATTTTCATGTAGTGTGAAATGATTCATTTTTTTCTGTTTTATGAGACATCTACCAAAAGAAGTCAGTCCAGACATTATTTCCAATTCTGAGATTTAATTTGTTTTGTATTGTTGCTTATTTTGGTATATTTAAAAATCATTTGTATGTGTGATCAAAGAGCCTCAGAAATCAATTTAATACCCTCATTTTACTATGATCATTTGCCTAGATTTTAATTGATTTTTAATTTATTTTTAGTAAAAATAAAGTTATTTTCACACAATATATTTTGATCATTCTTTTTCTTTCCTCATCTCCTCCAATATTCTTCCTACTCTTCCAATATTTTCATTTATCTCTTCTTTAATAAATCATATAAGCACAAAGAAGACAAAAATACAAAGAAACTAAGCAGAACAAGAAATATGCACAGAAACACATATATGCACATATACAAACATACATGCAAATTAGTATAAACTCACTTATATACAAACACAAACATTCATGCACATACTAACATGCACAAACCCATATACTTATATACAAAACAAAATCACACATACATGTACAAACATAAAACAAATAATATAAGACAAAATTCTCAAATAATATACCTACAAGTTTTTTTTCCCCATCTATTTCTGGATAAGGTTCCTTCTCTTTAAGTGTGTGTGGTTTGTATATCTATAAAGTCTCTCTTCAAGAAAAACTATTTTTCCTTTACCAGTAGTTGTTAATTAAAAATAACTTCTTGATTGGGGATGGAAACTTTTCTCCAAGCCTTCTCTCAGTACTTAGATTCTGCCTGGTCCACATTCATACAAACAGCATGCATGGTTCTACAGTATCTACAAGTTTATCCTGCTGTATCTAGAAGACATTAGGATTTTATTTTGGTACAATCCATCTTTACTATCTCTTTGCCTCCTCATGTGTATGGTTCTCTGAGCTCTGAGGGGAATTGTAGATCTGGAGACCCCTTGGACATCAGAAGTGGAGATTCAGAGTATGGAGTTTGCCCAGCTGGTTTTCTGACTTGCTTTGGGGATGAATCTTAAAAACGATTTTGAACTTTGGACTTTTCACATTGTTGATACTGCTGTACACTATGGGAACTTTGCAAGTTGGACAAAATCTTATTTATTATGTTATGGCTAGGCATGACAACCATAGACTTGTGTACTTGAACAGGCCAATGGGGATAAGGCAGTGGAATATGGTGGACTGCAAATGTTTGGCACAGGAATTGGCACAATTAGGACTTGTGGACTTGTTGGCATAGGTGTTGCCTTGTTGAGGAAAGTGTATCACTGTGCACATAAGCCCTAAGACATTAGTTCTAGCTGCCTGGGGTCTGCATTATGCAGAATGACTTTTCTTGACAGTTATCTAATAATTCAGGATTTTAAAAACAGCTATTTAGTATGTTTCATTTTCCCTGATAAAGCATCCTTTTGTATATGCCCAGATGTAGCATAGGTGAATATTTAGGTAGTTCTCTTCTCAGCTTTCCGAGAAACAGCCACATCACTTTTCATCATGGCTGTACAATTTACCCTCCCACCAACAACCCATCTGTGTTTCTCTTAACCTACATCTTTATCACTATGAACAGTCAAGTGCTTTATTGGTCTTGATTATTCAGAGGGCTGAAAGATGAAATAAAAAATAAGTTTTGATTTTCATTTTCCTGAAGACTAAGAATGTTAACCATTCTTCTGTTTCATAAGCATTTCATATTTTATCATTTGTGAGGTCCCTGTATAATTTTCTGCTCTATTTTTTATTTATTTTTTAACATATTTTAAATGTTATCCCCTTTCCCAGTTTCCCCTCTGGTATCGCCCTATCCCATCCTCCCTCCCCCTGCCTCTATGGGAGTGTTCCCCCACCCACCTACTCCTTGCCATCTCCCTGCCATGTCATTCCCTACACTGGGATATTGAGCCTTCACAGAGCCAAGGACCTCTCCTCTTGTTGATGCCTGATAAAGCCATCCTCTGTTACACATATTGCTAGAAGCATGGGTCCCTCCATGTGTACTCTTTGGTTGGTGGATTAGTCTCTGGGAACTCTGGGGGAGGGTCTGATTGGTTGATATTATTTTTCTTCCTGTGGAGTTGCAAACCCCTTCAGCTCCTTCAGTTCTATCTCTAACTCCTCCATGGGAAACCCCATTCTCAGTCTAATGGTTGGCTGTGAGCATCCACCTCTGTATTTGTCAGGCTCTGGCAGAGGCTCTCAGGACACAGCTATATTAGGCTCCTGTCAGCATGTACTTCTCGGCATCCAAAATAGGGTCTGGATTTGGTGGCTGTGTATGAGATGGATTCCACAGTGGAGCAGTCTCTGGATTACCATTGCTTCCATCTCTGCCTCAAACTTTGTATTTCCTTCTGTGAATATGTTTGTTCTCCCTTCAAACAAGGACGGAAACATCTAAGCTTTAGACTTCCAACTTCTTGTGCTTTATGTGGATGGTATCTTGGGTAATCGAAGCTTTTGGGCTAATAGCCACGTACCAGTGAGTGTACATGTGTTCTTTTGTGATTGGGTTACCGCATGGGATGTTCTCTAGTTCTATCCATTTGCTTAATAATTTAATAAAACCATTGTTTTTAAATAGCTTAATAGAACACCATTGTGAAAATCTATCACACTTTATGTATCTATTCCTCTTATGAAGGACATGTGGGTTCTTTCCAACTTCTGGCTATTACAAACAAAGTTTCTATGAACATAGTGGAGCATGTGTCTTTGTTATATGTTGGAGCATCTTTTAGTTATATGCCCAGTAGTGGTGTAGCTGGGTTGGGGCCTCAAGTAGTACTATTTGCCATTTTCTGAGGAACCACCAGACTGATTTCCAGAGTGGTTGTACCACCTTTCAATCCCACCAACAATGGAGGAGTGTAACTCTTTCCCCACATCCTCTCCAGCATTTGCTGTGGCCTTAGTTTTTTATCTTAGCCATTCTGACTAGTGTGAGGTGCAATCTCAGGATTGTTTTGATTTGCATTTCCCTAATTACTAAGGGTGTTGAACATCTCTTTAGATGCTTTCCAGCCATTCAACATTTTTCAGTTAAGATTTCTTTATCTAGGTCTGTCCCTGATGTGTCTGCTCAGGGCTCAGGTTCAGACTGGAAGGGATCCGTGCCGCTGGTTGAGCAGGGGTTCCTCTGTCCCTAGATACCAGGGGACCCAGTTATTCTGGGTATTGTGAGAGATCTTGTGTCCTCTTCATCTGTGATCCTGTGATCCTGGGTGTGTTAGAGCATCTGGGTGGTGGACTTTCTCTGGGTGTTGTAGCATTGGGTGTGATACTAGCACCCAAGGTCTGCTCAGGGCTCAAATTCAGACCAGAAGGGCCCTCTGAACTATTTTTAAATTGAGTTATTTTTTTGTTTACATTTTTTCTATCTTTCAATTAAAAAAAAAGATTGTTACATATTTTAGATATTAGTTCTCTGTCATATGTGGAATTGGTAAAGTTCTTTCCCCATTCTGTAGCCTGTCAATTTACTTGAATGTTTTTTCCATACAGAGGCCCCATTTATTACTCCTTGATCTTTATGCCTGTCCTGTTTACATTCTGTTTAAAAAGTCTTCTCTTGTGCTAATGATTCAAAACTATTGCTCAATTTCCTTTCATTCAGAATCAGGGTAGCTTACTTTATATTAAGTTCCTTGATTCATCTGAGGGTTTATGCAGGGTAAAAAATACAGATTGGTTTGCATTCTTCTGCATTCAGCCACCCAGTTTGACTAGCACTGTTTCTTGAACATATTATCTTTATTTAGGTGTGCATTTCAAGCTCCATTATCAAAATCAAGTGTCTATGGGAGTGTGGATTTTTGTCTCGGTCCTCAAGTTGTTTCATTAATCAATGTGTCTGTTTATGACAATCCATGATGTTTTTATTATTATATAGCTTTGTAATACAATTTGACACTTGGGAGACTGGCAGAGTTCTCATTGAAGTCTTGACTATCAGAAAAGGACCTAATAGCAGTCCCACTATAAAGGAGCTTAGTAATCACTGATATAATTTTCAGAGTTCTTATAAGATCATCATTAAGACTTAAGAAGTCATCTATTTTTCTATATAGCATCACTACAAGAGAGTACATCTTCGTAGATCTACATAGATCTGCTTCAAAGGGATGGGCTGTTAAGAATTGATTGTTATATGTGTTTAATAATAGCAGGAAAATCTTAATAATAACAGGAATTTTTCCTAAAATGAATTCTCCCATGGCCTTGTCCAATAAGAACAAATCTGTTGCAGATTATGTAATAATTTAAAGCAGGCCATCTCAGGAAGATCACCAGCTAGTTATTAGCTTGTCCCATCATGGCTCCTGACACTATATAACTGTTTTACTTGCTTGGACAGAATTAGTCCAATATAATTTACATTATTTCAGTGTATTATGAAATACGTTTCCATGATTCCTTTCCCAGTCTCTTTGTCATTTGCAAATAAAAGGGTTACTGATTATTGTTCTTTAGTTTTGTGTCCCACAACTTTGCAGAAAGTGCTTAGCAACTGTAAGGTTTCTGTGCAGAGCTTTTAGAGCCCGTTATGTTTACAATCATATCATTTGCAGATAAAGACACCTTGAATTATTCAATTTCTAATTGTAACTTTTTGGTCTCTTCAGTTATCTTATTTCTCTAGCTAAGGTTTTCTGTAGAATATTGATAAGTTATGGAGAGAGTAGAGGACCATGTCTTGTTCATGATTGGGTTTTCTTCTGTTTAGGTTGATGTTGGCTGTGGGCTTTCTATAAACCTTTTCTGTGTTGTTTATTTCTTGTATTCCCACTCTCTCCAGGATTTTGATCAGGAAAAGTTGCTGGAGTCTTTTCAAAAGCATTTTCTCCATCTAATGAGGTGATTATGTACATTTTCTATTTCAATTTTCATATGTGATGAGTTATATTAGTGATTTGAGCCATCACCAAATCTCTGGGACATACCCATTTTTAATAAGTGGATAATCATTCTTCCTTTCTTCTCTTTTAATTTGTTATTTTATTGATTTATGTTTCAAATGTTATCCCAATTCCCAGGTTTCCCTCTGCAACCTCCCATCCTATGCCTCTCTCCCTACTTCCATGAGGGTTCACCCCCACCCAGTGACCCACTCCAGGCTTACCACCCTATAATTCCCATACAGTGGAGCATCAAACCTACACATTGTCACAAATCAGGCTCTGGAAGAGCCTCTCAGGTGATAGCATTCCAGGCTCTTGTCAGAAAGTGTTTCTTGGCATCAGCACTAGTGGCTGAGTTTGCTGTCTGTAGCTGGGGTAGATTCTTGGGTGGAGCATTCTGTGGATGGCCTTTCCTTCAGTCTCTGTTTCAGTCTTTGTCCTTGCATATCTTTTAGACAGGGGCAATTTTGGGTTAAAATTTTGGACATGGGTGGGTAGCAGTGTTCTTCAATTGATTTTTGAGTATTTTCACTGAGTATATTTGCATTGGTATTCATAAGGGAAATTGGTCTGAAGTTCTTTTTTTCTGTAGGGTCTTTGTGTAATTTAGGTATAAGCATAATTTTGGTTTCAAAGAACAAATTGGGTAGTGTTCCTTTTGTTTCTATTTTGTAGAATGGTTTGAAGAGGATTGGTATTTCTTCTTCTTTGAGTTCTTATATAATTCTTCACTAAATCCATCTGGTCCTGGGCTTTTTTGGTTGAGAGACTTTTAATGACTGCCTATATTAGTTTAGATGGTTGATCTGATCCTGATTTAACTTAGAACCTGTCTAGAATATTGTCCATTTTCACCCAGATTTTTCAGTTTTTTGAGCCTAGGCTTTTGTAGTAGGATCCGATGACTTTTTTGAATTTCCTCAATTTCTGCTGTTATGTCTTCCTTTTTATGTCTGATTTTGTTAATTTGGATATTGTCCCTGTACCAATGTTTAGACTTGCTAAGCGTTTATCAACCTTATTGATTTTTTTCAAAGAACCAGCTCTTGGTTGTGTTGATTCTTTGTATAGTTGTTTTTTGTTTCTACTTGGTTGATTCCTACTCCGAGTTGATTATTTCCAGCCACCTACTCCTCCTGTGTACATTTGCTTCTTTTTGTTCTAGAGCTTTCAGACATGCTGTCAAGCTGCTTGGGTATACTCTCTTCTGTTTCTTTCTGGAGGCACTAAGAGCTATGAATTTTCCTCTTAGTACTGCTTTTATCATGTCCCATAAATTTTGGTATGTTGTGCCTTCATTTTCATTAAACTCTAAAATGTCTTTAATTTCCTTTTTTATTTTTTCCTCGGCCAACTTATCATTAAGTAGTGCACTGTTCATGTTCCATGTGTATGTAAGTTTTTTTTAATGTTTGTTGTTATTGAAGACCAGCCTCAGTCTCCTGTGATCTGATAGAATACATGGATTACTTCAGTCTTCTTGTATTTGCTGGGGCCTGTTTTATGATTGATTGTACTGTCATTTATGGAGAAGATATCATGAGGTGTTAAGACAAAAATATTTGTTTTGTTTTGATTTGGGATAAATTGTTCTATAGATATCTGTTAAATCCATTTGGTTCATAACTTCTGTTAGTATTACTGTATCCCTTTTTAGTTTCTATCTCCATGATCTGTTCATTGATGAGAGTGAAATGTTGAAGTCTTCCACTATTTTTGTGTGTGGTACAATGTGAGACTTTGAGCATCGGTAAAGTTTCTTTTATGAATGTGTGTTTTCTTGCACTTGGAGTATAGATGTTCAGAATTGAGAGTTCATCTTGGTAGATTTTTTTCTTTGGTGTGTATGTAGTGTTCTCCTTATCTTTTTTGATAACTTTTGGTTGATAGTCAATTTTATTCTACATTAGAATTGCTTCTCCAGTTTGTTTCTTGGAACATTTTGCTTGGAATACTTTTTTTTATAGCCTTTTACTCTGAGGTAGTGTCTATCTTTGTCACTGAGGTTCATTTGCTGTATGCAGCAAAATTCTGGATCCTTTTAAGTATCCAGTCTTTTAGTCTATGTCTTTTTATTGGATAATGGAGTCCATTCCTATTAAGAGACATCAAAAAAATTGGAATTGTTTTGTCATTTTATTTTTGTTGTTCGAAGGGAAATCTTGTTTTTCTCTGGCTTTTTTTTGGGGGGGTGGTTATTGAAAGAATTTGGTTCAGGAAGTGCACATTTTCCCAATGTAGGGGAATGCCAAGGCAATGAATGGGGTGGAGAGGGTGATTAGGAGCAATTGCACCTAATCACCTGTGAGGGGGAGAGGGGATGGGAGCAGGGTGAGGGAAGAGAATAACATTTCAAATGTAAAAACACACACTCACACACACACACTCTCTCTCTCTCATACACACACACACACACACACACACACACAAAGAAAGAAGACTGCTTTCTTGATTTTCTATGGTATAGTTTCCCTTCTTGTTTTAGAGTTTTCCTTTTATTATCCTTTGTAGGCCTGGATATGTGGGAAGATATTGTGTAAGTTTAGGTTTTTCAGAAAATATTTTGGTTTCTCTATCTATGTTAATTGATATTTTGCTGGATATAGTAGCCTAAGCTGTCATTTTTGTTCTCTTAGTGTCTGTATGTCATCTGTCCTTCTAGCTGTCATAGTCTCTGTTGAGAAGTTTGGTGTAATTCTCATAGGTCTGCCTTTATATGTTACTTAACCTTTCTCCCTTACTGCACTGAATATCCTCTTTTTGTTTTGTGCACTTGGTGTTTTGAGTATTATGTCACAGGAGGAATTTTGTTTCTGGTCCAATCTATTTGGAATCTTGTAGGCCCCTTTTATGCTTATGGGCATCCCTTTCTTTAGGATAGGGAAGTTTTCTCCTACAATTTTGTTGAAGATGTTTATAGGCCATTTAAGTTAGGGATCTTTAATCTCTTCTTTATCTATTATCCTCAGGTTTTTTCCTCTCATTATGTCTTAGGTTTTCTATGGTATCTTTTGCTGCTGAGATTCTGTCTTTCATCTCTTACATCCCACTGGTGATGATTGCATCTTTGACTCTTGATTTGTTTGTTTGGTTTTCTATCTCCAGGGTTGTCTCCCTTTGCAATATTCTTATCGATCCTATTTCTATTTTTATATCCTGCATTATTTTGTTCTAATCCTTCACCATTTTGGCTTTGTTTTCTTGTAATTCTGTAATGAATTTCTGTGTTTCCTCTTTAAGGGTATCTACTTGTTTACCTGTGTTCTCCTGTATTTCTTTAAGTGAATTATTTACGTGCTTCCTAAATTACTACAACATTATCACGGGATGTGGTTTTAAATACAAATCTTTCTTTTCGAATGTGTTGGGGTATCCAGGACTTTCTGTGGGAAAACTTGGCTTTGATGATGCCAAGTGCTTTGTTTTCTGCTGCTTGGGTTCTTGCTCTTGCTTCTTGCCATCTAGTTAAATCTGTTGTTATTTGTTCTTGCTGTCTCTGACTGAAGCTTGTCCCTCCTGTAGACAGACCTGTGATCCTATGATCTTAGGACTGAGAGCATGCACTGGCTGGTTGTGTATCAACTTGCCACAAGCTGGAGTTAATCAGAGAGAAAGGAGCCTCAGTTGGGGAAATGCCTCCATGAGATCCAGCTGTAAGGCATGTTTTCAACTAGTGATCAAGGGCCCAGCCCATTGTGGGTGGTGCCATCCCTGGGCTGGTAGACCTGGGTTCTATAAGAAAGCAGGCTGAGAAAGCCATGGGAAGCAAGCCTCCATGGCCTCTGCATCAGCTCCTGCTTTCTGACCTGCTTCTATTCCAGTTCTGAGTTCCTTTGGTGATGAACAGCGATATGGAAGTGTAAGCTGAATAAACCCTTTCCTCCCCAACTTGCTTCTTGGTCATGATGCTTGTGCAGGAATAGGAACCCTGACTAAGACAGAGCATATCTGATAGACTGTCTCTCTCCTAGTGGTGTCTATGTAAGGTGGGCTATGGAACAGCCTTAGCTCTGGATGCAGATGGAGAGTGGAAGGTCCATTATATATCTTATAGCTTTTTTCCATTATGTATTTGATATAATTAGAAAGCCTCAATTTTACCATTGCATAAGGATCATATATGTTTACTAAACACCTAAAGTGAATTCAATTTTCTCTGATTTGTAGGGCAAACTATATTATATAGAAAACAGCAGTAAACAAAATATTAATATATGGACATCTATCCCATGAAGCACAGAAAGGCTTTATGTAAAGTTTATTTCCAGTCATTATATATCCAGCAACACTTGGAAAAAAATTCAGATCCTATTACTATTAAAAGAGAAATAAAATGTAATCAATACTTACAGTTGTAGTTCATCTTATGCTTTATTAATATTATGTAATTGGCTTTATGAAAGATTATGATAATAGAATGCACTATGTAGGTTATACATATTTGGAATATGATTTCGTGAAAATATAAAATTATACTGCATTTATCAGTTAATGATTATGGCATTTACTTATATATATTTTTGGAAAATATAATAAAAGAATGTTTTTTACATATTGAATCAAATATCTAGTTAAATGGCCATTGTAGTAATACAATGGTTTTTCCTACCAGTTATCAAAAATATATTTTCATAAATTTATTTAAAAGTTATAATAGTTAAAAATTGTCTAAACTTATTTTTAGGAACATGTATACAATTGTTATCCAAGTAATGTCCATTAATGTCCAAGTAAGTATAAGCATTCTTTTTCCTCAAATAGTAATTATTTTTTGTGCTAAAGCATTTGAATTCTGCCAGACAGTGGTGGTGCATACCTTTCATCCCAGCAGTGGGTGGCAGAGGCATGCAGATCTCTGAGTTTGAAGGCAGCCTGGTCTCAAGGTCAAGTTCTAGGTCAGCCAAGAGTACATAGATAAATCCATCATAAGCAGACAAACAAACATCCTGTACAACATTGTTTCAGACATTCCCTCTCCTGTGTAACTATAACTCAGTGCATCAACTGATGAATTCATTGTAAAAAAAATAAGGTTATACACACAGTGAAATAGTAATAACTTTCACATGTATACAGTTTTTTAGGTTTCCAAAGAAAAGAGCATTTCCAATAAGGCTGCCATAAATAATGCCATATGAGACAGGTGAAATAACACATTCAAAGTCTAAAAAACTCAGAATGTTTAGAGATGTTGAGAGCTAAAAGTAAAAGCTTTCAGCTATTATCCTGGGTTTATTTCCTATAGTGTAGGTCACTAAATTACATTCTCATGTCTAGCATAATTATACTTGGGTTCCTTATTCATTTAACAGAACAAATCCTAAACCCTGATTATTTGGAATCTAGAACAAAAGGCTTTTTTATAATCAATCAATTAGTTGATTAATTAATTACTTTTATTTTTCAATATCTCCTGAATGCAGTTTCTCCACCTTCTACTTACTATTCCTAGTACTCCCCAGACTCCTCACCATTGGCCTCCCCACACTGCACTTTTGCAATCCTCAAAATCTACTACTCATGCTAAAAGCAACACTCTTCCCCGGAATATCCACTAAACATGACGTAACAAGATGTAATAAGGCTATAATAGAACCCTCATATCAAGGCTGATCAACCTAGTAGGAGGAAAATGTCAGAGAGACACATCCCACTTCCCAGTCTTAGGAGTTACACAAAAACACCACGCTACACAGCCATCACTCTATGCAGAAGACTTAGCACAGACACATGCAATCTCCATAATTATCGCTTCCCCGAATGAGCTGTACTTAGTTGATGATGTTTGTGGGCCTTGTTCTTCTGGTATCTGTGACCCCTCTAGCTCCTACAATTCTTATCCCCACCCCCTGCCCTTTCTAGGGCAAAGAAGAGGAGCCTGAAGGAGATCTCTAATTTGGGCTTACGTAGAAAACATAATCTACTAAAACCAACCAAAACAAAACAAAACAAAACCACAGAGACCTGAGATTCCTTAGCTAAAACACATGCTACAAAGTGAAGCACAGAAATATTTCAGAAGAGACTGATTTCTTTTCAACCCATGGACTCAGAAGGGCTAGAAAGAAGTTAGTAAAGCAATTGCTGTAAAAAGAATGAACTAGTGGTCAAGTATGCATGGGGCATGTGTCAAGAGTTCGATCTTTATATAGGCAAATTTTTCCTCTACATTGGTCCCTGTCCCTGGACCTCAAAGCCCTGGGTGACCAGTATGTGAAGGACAATTTAGAAGACATAAAACTGTTGATTATGGTGAGGTCCGGCATTTCTTGAAGGGATTGGAGACATAAGCAGCAGTGTTGTGGTAACATGCAAAGCACAGCAGACAGTGATCAACAGGAAAGGCATGTTTTTGCACCTCTTTCTGAGAAAAAGTTAATGATTTTCATGATGAGAAAATTGGACAGTTGCAAGAGCTGACACAAGAATCTACTAAAGCCAGTTGGCCTTACAGTATCAGTGAGTCTGCAAACCCACAATTGCGATACAGGTGTCTTAATAAAGTATTTAAAATTTATAATCTCTTACCTCATCCATAATTGACTCTCTAAAGATATATTACTTCAGCTTTAATGAAATGGTCTCTTATTTTTGGACAGTATGAATGATGCATGCATGAAGATCACAAATGTCACAATATGCCATCATTGCAATGACATTTAATTGCTTTGTGGAATGTAGTTTTATGGACTTTAACTTTTGGACTAAAGAAAGGTGCTCTTTAGCAATACATTTTGGAATTATGCTGAAAAACTGTTGTTTTATTAATCCTTTTATTTGTTTACATTTCAAATGTTATCCTCCATTCCAGTCTCCTCTCCAAGAATCGTCCAACCCATCCCCCACCCTTTGCCTCTAACAGGGTGTGCCACCCAACCTATACCTGGCTCACCTGTATAGCCTTCCTTTTCTTTGGGGTGTTGGACCTCCACAGGCCAAGCACCTCCTCTCCCACTAATGCCAGATGAAGCAGCCCTCTGCTACTAATGTAGCTGGAGCCATGGACCAGCCCATGGTGGGAGCTCTGAGGGGTCTGGTTAGTTGATACTGTTCTTCTTCCTTTGGGGTTGCCATCTCCTTCAGCTCTTTCAGCCCTTCCTCTCACTCTTCCATTAGATTCCTCGGGCTCAGTCCAAGGGTTGGCTGCACATATCTGTATCTATTTTAGTCAGGTGCTGGCAGAGCCTTCCAGAGTACAGCCATATCAGGCTCCTATCTGCAAGCACATGATTCTTTTTTAATATTAATTTGCTTTAAATTTTATTCCCATCAGGCATTAGCCTCCTGATTTGTCTCTAGATTGATCAGTTAAGTAAACATATCATAATAATGAAAGATGTGGAATTCCAATAAGTTTATTATTAGATATAATGTGATTCTGAAAGTCCCACAGTTTAACCTTTAATAGTCTACACCTGGATATAACTCAGAATTTCCTGTTTGAGACACAGTGAAAGTTTTAAGAAAAGCTTTAAGATTCAGTGGTTAATAATTTTACTCATTGTCTAAAGGTTGGGGAGATGAAAAATAGTATGTTGTCTCATGAATGGATCTATGGCTCAAACTACATATGTAGCAGAGGATGGCCTTTTCTGGCATCCATGAGATGGGAGGTCATTGGTTCTGTGGAGGCTGGATGCCCCAGCTTATGGGGATGGTAGAGAAGGAAGGCAGAAGTTGATGTATGGGTGAGCACCTTGTTAGAGTCAAAGAGGAGAGATGGGATGCGATGTCAGAGGAGAGCATGGGAAGGACAACATTTGAAATGTAACTAAATAAGATAAGCAATAAAAGATAAATTATCAAGATCTTAAAGACAAAAAAGAATGAACTGTTTAGGAGCAATATCCATGAATCTAGGAAGCAAGCCACTTGTTCTCTTAGTATCTTTTATCACCTATAAAATGGTATAACAATTCTTCGAGATGCAGCTCAGATCATGTGACTATAAAGCAAAACATATTTCCAGGGCCTTCAGATTTGTCTAGCCTACTCTACTTCTGCTTCTTTTGTATTTCTGATTTAATTATCCTTTTAATACTATTCCCCCATTATCAAGTTCTTTCTTTTTAAACTGCCTTTTGTAAACCTTTGAAAAAACATTTGCCTTCAATTCCTCCCTAGTGAGGAATGTGGTATGTTTTCTGAACTGAATCCCTAACTCATACTAGCTCAGTGATAACACATTTTATCCCAAAGCAGTTTCTCCATTCACCTGAAGAAATAATCTTGTTATTTGAAAATGTGACAGATCACTAAGCTCATAAATAGGCTTGTGTAAAGATTTCCTGAGGACTTATTTTTGGTTCCTCTAGAGACTGAATCTCAGCATCAACACAAAACTGGTGCAATGTATCCATCAGTAAACTGTGGGCAGCAGACAGAGGTAAATGAAAATGAAACAAAAGATGAACAATGGCTTAATTATGAGGTCATATAATCCATGGAGTCTCTGTACTAGTAAGAGAATGACTCTGTTTTGAATGAGATTGTCATATCTGGGACCACTGAAGATTTCAGTCACTATAAGTGGCTGGGCTATGCACAGGGAAATACACCACAGTCCTTTCGAGATAGTTCCATTGTACTGATGCTCCTGCCATAGTCCAGTTGATTGCAGTAAAAAATAAAAAGAGCTATCAACCAACCGTTCCAATCACTGACATTGTAGAGCCATATGGCATTTGCAGGGTCTTTTCATCTCAGTTAGCTGGACTCTCTAGCCCAGAGCTCTCAAAATTTCTCCATCCAAGTCACTTTTTACTCAATTTCCATTCTAGTCTGTCCCTGGTTTCTCTCTGGTCCCAGAAGCTGCCTTCCTATGACTCTGCTGCCTCCAGCAACAGCTTTCTTGGCTCTCTGCAGTCAGCTACTCTCTGGTCCCAGCAGTGGCTGCCCTGTGCCTCCCTGTAGCTCCCTGTAGACTACATTTACATTCCCAACAACCCAGTAAAATCAAGACTATAGAAGCTTGTAACCAATCAGTCAGATTTATATCAGTAAATTCTCACTCCATAAAATGTCCATACAATAAGTTCATATCCAATTGATATGATATAATCTGCCCACCTCAATAAGACAAATTTTCCTATAATAATTCATCCCTTATAACCTATTGATAGCTACCTTTGGCTATTTAAAGCCACCGGGAGATGGGTTATCTTCCTCCTCCTTCATTTTGGTTTCTATTCCTCTCTTTTCTCCTTCTTTCCAGAACTCTGTTCCACCTTATGTATTTACTACCCAATTACAGGCCTCACCTTATCTTGTGCCTGTTCTCATCTTAATATCAACCACAGCAGTCAGCTTTGTCAGGACTGGGGCAAAGAACAGATCAACTGAAACTTCTATTCTCTTAGTACTCTTCCCTGGTAACTTGGCAAGAAAATCTCCTCAAAGCTTTACCTCCTAGACACATAAAAGAGTCATCTGCTTCAATGTCTGTTTCTTCTTGCCTTAAGGGAACTATTCAATAGAATGTGCATACAGATAGACCACACACACACACATACACACACACACACACACACTCACTCACACACTCACACCCCCATATATATATATATATATATATATATATATATATATATATATATATATATATATGAATATATATTCAGATGTAGGCACAGATACAGATTTTCACCAGTTTTGCTAATATTCATGCCATACACAGGCTGCCAGAGAAAAATATAAGTATCAGGTACTCTCCTGGGCATGATTAGTGCATTTTCTAAAATGGTGTAAAAAGTAACAAAAAATGCAGAATAATTTGAATAACTGTGAGAAAAGAAAGGAAAATTAAGGCTTAATCAAATATCAAGCTAACAAGATGTTATTTCTTCCCATGACAAATAGCTTAATAGTTTCATCTCTCACCTAATATGCAATGGTGAGGACTAAGGAGACATTCTAGTCCTTTACACATTCCACCAATGCTATTTGATGTTCCTTTGATTGTCCTTAGTTACAATGGTTAAAGTAAGAGATTCCAGGGTTTTTTGTAGCCAGCCACTCAGATAGCTTCCACAGTTACTTCTTTCTCACCCTGACCAGACCTTCCCTTAAGTGTAGAAACAGTGACCAAGCTGCCTCAATAGCTCTTTCCAGAGTCTCTTGTTTGATAAACAAGTTTGGTAGCATTGTCTCCTTGCAGAATTTTTATTTTTCTAATATTTTGAACACTATACCAAGTTCTAATAGCAACAGTTATTGTTACTGGTGGTAGGGTGTTCAGTCAGCTGTTCTTTGTGTATGTCTATAATTTCTGCTTGATACTGTACATTTTACATTTCGTTTTCTGTACTGTTTTAAGGCAATGTCACGCTATTTCTCTGGCATTGGAATGATGAGTATTTTGAGGCAACAATTTTAATGTTCATCATAACATAACCCTATGAGCACTAGGGGGATAGATTCCAAACTGTTCTATCAGTGTCAAGGCAGAACTGAAGGCACAGTAGAAATTCTACATTCACGCACACCACATCACTGTAGTTGTTATTAATCATCGATGACAACAGCTCTGTATTTATCTTTATATATCTGATTTGTCCTGAATCTCAACAAGAAAAATATTGTGGAAAACTGTTATTTTTATGTTTTTTTTTTCTTTTTTGGTTCTTCAAGGCAGGTTTTTTTCTGTGTAGCCCAATAGGCTTGTAACTCACAACAGAGCCCAATTTTACCTCTAACTCGCAGCAATTCTCCTGTGTCAGCCTATCTAAGTATTGGTATTACTAATTTGTGCTGCTATTCTTAGTTTAAGAATGAATTTTTGAATTGATGATAGAAAGAATAAAACTTTAAAAGTGAATTAAGTAGCAAACAGTAAAATAAACCAGCCCTATGGGCAGGACATATGTGGCCATGCTTCCTTCTAAGTTAGAACATATTCTACTCCAACATCTATCTGCTTTTTGCCTTTGCACTGAGTTATTTACCCTTCGGAAATATTTAGCAATATATTTTACTCAGTAATTCTGTTTGGTAATTAATATGTTGTATGTAGGGATAAAATTTGCCACCAACATGTCCATTTTATCCTCATTTTCCAGTGTTTAGTTATTGAGTGTTTGTGTAGCACAGAAACTTGTGCTTTTTCTACAAACAGGCAGTGAGAATATACAGGGCAATAACACTAGATATCAACAGGTAACCTACTGAGAATATGTAAAGCCAGTTCTAAAATAGTGTGAAAAGTAACCAAAAATGCAGAGTAATTTGAATAATTGTGAATAACCAAAACATCCTGGAAAAATCAAACTAATGTCTTCATGTAATATATGGCAGTCACACAACCTAATCCTGTTCCTTGCACTATAATACATGAACCTGATAATATAAATCATGAATTTTCCAAAGGCACTATGATATTTCATGTTATTGTAAATTATGTATATTATTTCAAGTTATAAAATACTATCAATGATACTCAATTAAATCAGGAAGAAGGATTGACTAGATGCCACATATGCCATTGTTTTTAAAAGTAATTGTGAATATAACTGCAACTTAGAGCTCTTCGAATAACCAGTTAACTATTCACATAAAACCACTTTGTTCTTTATCTATGAAACATTTAAATTTCAGCTTTATGACAATTGTTGAACAGATATATGAGTGAAATATTTTTACTCATGTAACCTGTAAAAATAATTTTTTTTCTAATGAAATATTTTAAGTTTCTTTCTCTTCTTTATGGAAACTCGACAACTAGAAGATTCATTTTTAGGCAGGTTTTTTTTTTTAAGGTTGTAATTAAGTATTTGTGGGTACATATACATACACATATGTATATATGTAACAATAATATAGGAAAATAGGCTACTATTTTGAGGGGATATGAGAGAAACTGGGAGGTGTGGTAGGGAGGAAAAGGGAATGTGATACAGTTCTATTTTAATTAAAATATATTCTTTTTTTCTTGAACTTCACACAGTCTGTGAGTTGTTTCTGGGGTGTTCAGAGCATTCTAGGGTTAGTATCCCATTATCAGTGACTGCATATTATGTCTGTTCTTTTCTGACTGGGTTATCTCACTCAGGATGATATTCTCTAGATGCATCTATTTTCTTAAGAATTTTGTTAAGTCATTGTTCTGATAGCTGAGTAGTACTCCATTGTGTAAATGTACCACAATTTTTGTATCCATTCACCTACTGAAGGACATCTGGGTTCTTTCCAGCTCTGGCTATTATAAATAGAGCTGCAATGAACATTGCGGTGCATGTATCTTTGTTGTATGCTGGAGCGTCTCTGGGGTAAATGTCCAGAAGTGGAATAGCTGGGTCTTCAGGTAGTACTATGTCCATTTTTCTGAGGAACTGCCAGACTGATTTCCAGAGTGGTTGTATCAGTTTACAACCCCACCAACAGTGGAGAAGTGTTCCTCTTTCTCCACAACCTTGCCAGCATCTGCTGTCCTCTGAGTTTTGGATCTTGGCCAATCTGACTGGTGTGAGGTGAAATCTTAGGGTTATTTTGATTTGCATTTCCCTGATGGCTAAGGATGCTGAACACTTCTTTAGATGTTTTCAGCCATTTGATATTCCTTGATTGAGAACTTTTTGTTTAAGTCTGTACCCCATTTTTTTAATAGGGTTGTTTGAGTCTCTGGTGTCTAGCTTTTTGAGTTCTTTGTATACGTTTGATATTAGGCCTCTATCTGATGTGGGGTTGGTAAAGATCTTTTACTGCTCTGTTGGCTGCCATTTTGTTTTCTTGACAGTGTCTTTAGCCTTACAGAAACTTTGCAATCCCATCAAGTCCCATTGTCAATCTTTGACCTTAGAGCTCGAGCCATTGGTGTTCTGTTCAGGAAATTTTCTCCGGTGCCTATGTGTTCTAAGGTTTTCTCTACTTTGTTATCAATTGTTTCAGTGTACCTGGTTTAATGTGGAGATCTTTGATCCACTTACACTTGAGCTTTGTACAAGAAGATAAGAAAAGGTCTATTTTCATTCTTCTGCATGCTGTGTATTTAGGAAGGATTAATATATTTATTTATTCATTTATTTATTTTTACATTCCAACATTATAACTTTATTTCATTTATATATCTTCAGTATTATTTTTTTTTACTTTTTAACATTGGATATTTTATTTATTTACATATCAAATCTAAATAAATTTCAAATAATATCTTCCTTTCCTGTTTCCCATCCAGATAACCCCTATCTAATTTTCTTTTCCCTGTTTCTATGAGGGTGCTCCCCTATGCACATCCCTATTCCTGCCTACCTGCCTTGGCATTCCCCTACTCTGGGGTATCAAACCTTCACAGGACCAAATTTCCCTCCTTCCATTGATGCTCATCAAGTCCATCTTCTGCTATATATATATATACCATGTGTATTCTTTGGTTGGTGGTTTAGTCACTGGGAGCTCTGGGGATCTCTTTGGTTGATATTGTTTTTCTTATGGATTTCAAATCCTGTCAGCTACTTCTGTCCTTTCTTCAATTCCTCCTTTGGAGACCCTCTTCTCAGTCTATTGGTTGGCTGAGAGCATTCCCCTTTGTCAGACTGTGGCAGAGCCTCTCAAGAGATAGCTACATCAGGTTCCTGTCAGCAAGCACTTCTTGGAATTCTCAATAGTGTCTCTGTTTTGTGTCTGTATATGGGAGGTTGGGAAGTCTCTGCAAGGCCTTTCCTCTAGTCTCTCCTCAATACTTTGTCTCTGTATTTACTTTAGACAGGAGCAATTCTGGGTTGACAACTTGGAGATCAGTTGGGGGCCCCATCCTTTAAAACAATGACTTTTTGAAATTTTTAGGCAAATAAAGGGAACTAGAAAATATCATCCTGAATAAGGTAACCCAGTAACAAAAGAACACATTTGGTGTGCACTCACTTATAAGTGAATTAGCCCAAGAGCTTTGAATACCCGAGACATAATTGACAGATTATATGAAGCTCAGGAAGAAGAAAGACCAAAGTGTGGATGCTTTGGTCCTTCTTGGAAGGGCAAAAACAATAAGGGAGGTAGAGGGTGGGAGGGACTTGGGATGTAGAGAGGATGTGGGGACTGGGAAAAGGGGGTGGAGGTCAGGTAAAAGAGGAGATGGGGATGATATAGAGAGTGTGAGGAAATTAAACAGAGGTGTGTATCAATGGTCACAGTGAACTGGGGCCAGACACTAGCAAGTCCCAGATGCCAGGGAAGCAAAAGTTTCCCAGGACACAATGAGAATGTCATTAGTTGAAAATCCCCACAAAGCAGAGAGAGAGTTTGTAGAGACAATATCCAGAGGTTAGACAAGGCAGAAGATTCATCTTTTGTTGGCTCTTTAGGATTTTCTAGTTTCTCTATTTTGATTAGAAACTGAATAGTTTCACATGTGTCTGAGAAGAAATAGAGAAAAGAATCTTCCTACCTTAGGTAGAGACAAATATTGGGACAGGCAGATGCAGAAACCCTTCAGTTTACCTGGGCTGTGTCCTGTGTTAATTCTTTAGCAGGGTATGAAAAAGTGACAAAATGAATAATTTCTTTGTATAATACAGAAGCAGCCTTGTTTTTTGAAATGCTAAACTAGAAATTTCTGTTTGTTTAGGAGGATGGCTCAGTGGATGAAGTGTCTAAGGTCAGGATCTCTGATGATTAGAATGTACACAAAAGTGACATTTCTGTGATGGCTATCTGTAAACCTAGGCCTCAAAGTGAAGAGACAGGGACATTGTCCCAGAAGAAGCAGGTTAGCTTGGTTAACTTCCAGTGCATGAAGAGACCTTGTCTTAATAAAGTCAAAACCTTCCATGGAAGGCACCCAATCTCATTTTGGTCCTCTGTGGTTTTATATGCACAAACATAAATATACAAGCATGCAAAAACTTTTCGCACATTGTCATTGAGAATGAAAAACTAAAAACAACTATGAACTTTGCTGTGTGAGACAGAGCTCCATCTGAAGAAAAGGCCTTGTCGCTGCCCCTTTAATAACCGAGTCTCTTGAGCAATGATGGTGTAGAGAGGACTCTGGTGAGAATGGAACACATGCTGATGGCATGTCATGGGTCATTTCATTCAGTTCTCACAGAGCTCTGTACGCTGTCTTATGACTTGACCTCAGACAAGTGAGAACTGACCTGAGAAGGGAGCTGCAGAATGTCTTCACATGGCTGTGTGTTATCTCTCAAAGTCCAGCAGAATTGCAGGGCTATTTTGAAAAGAATGCCAACACCCCTCCCTTTTTTAACTCAGTTTGCTTAGTGATAAAATTCATAGCAAATATATAGCCTTTGTAGTAATGAAAATCGGATAGGGACTTTTAAATCTTACCAAGATAGTTGTTAAAGAAAGTATATAGTTTGCTGGTAACTTTCATTGCCCTCAGTTAATGTACTAAGGAAAGGTTTGTGGTACAAAATCTGCAAAGGAATAGAGCATAAGAGCACATGTAATATTATTTGCTGTTACGTTTTATGAATATCCAGTAAGGAAATGATGAGCTTAAACAGAGGATCATGTTGTATCATGGTTATGTTTCTAAACTTCATAATGCCATACTTTCAACATATTGTAATAAAAGATAACGTGGAGTAATTTTGTGGGTTATGGTGATTGTGGGTCTTGAATTTATTGATAATGAAAATAAGATATTATGGTAGTTTGAGAATTGACTTATTGATGAACTGTACTATCTGCTCTCTGTCAACCCAATGTGATAGGAAAGTGAAGAAATATCAATATTTTTTTATTTTGATAGCTTACAAGAAAATCAAACCTCTTACCTACTATGAAGTAAATTTGCTAGTCTACTTGTAAATCATTTATTAACAATGCATTTTCTAAACTAATGACTTTGCCTCTGGGAAATGTATATTCTCTTATTTCCTGGTCTCCACTTGCCTTCTTGTGATTAATAATTAAACAGGACTTGTATTCTGATTTTGAGTAAGTCATTAAATTATGTTGGATATCTGAAATGAAATACTGGATATAAAATATGAAATATTACATTAAAAGCTAGAACTGTAAACTTTCTGCTTGTGAAGTATGTTATATTTTGTACTATTCAATTAAATTTTTTGTTTCTTTTCAATTTACTTATTTATTTACATTCCAAATGTTGCTCCCCTTTCCTGGACCCCTCCAAGAATTCTTCAACCCACCTCCCTTCTTTGCTTCTGAAAAGGTGCTCCACACCCACCCATCCACTCCCACTTCACTCACCCTTTTGGCCTCACTCCCACTGAGGCCAGACAAGGAAGTCCTCTGTTACACGTGTAGCAGGAGCCACAGACCAGCCCCTGTATGCTCTTTGGTTGGTAGCTTAGTCTCTGGGAGTTCCCAGGGGTCCAGGGTAATTGATACTATTGTTCTTCCTGTGTGATTGAAATCCCCTTATCTCCTTCAGTCCTTCCCCTAACTCTTCTATGGTGGTCTGTGGCCTTAATCTAAGCTTTGGCTCTAAGTAGCTGCTGGTAGAGAATCTCAAATGACAGATGTGCCAGGTTCCTGTCTGCATACTTGTTTCTAGCCCTGTCTGGGTAGTCATTACAGGAGTTGTAGGACTGGTGACAGTCCTGACTTTGGATGCTCCATCATGGGATGAAATGTCCACACCTCTGAGCATTCATAGCATCCAGGTATGTGTGCACATTCTGTGTTGTTTTCAGAGAACACAGCTGGGTTTTAAATGATTGAGTTTCCCAGGCTTAGGCTGCTGAGGATCAGAGTTTTTATAGGTTGCCTGATGACATTTCTTTTTTTTTCTCATTTTTAATTAGATACTCTGTATTTACATTTCACATGTTAGTCCTTTCCCTCGCCTGGCTCCCACCCCTACGCCCCCTACATTTGCCTTCACAAAGGAGTACACCCTACTAATCACCCTCTCCACCTCATTGCATTGGCATTCCTCTATATTGGGAAAACATGCCTTGCCTGGACCAAAAGCTTTTTCTCAGATTGATGCCAGATATTGGTTATCTTCAGCTACATATGCAACTGGATCAATAGGTCTCTCAATGTGTGCTCAATGGTTGGTGCTTTTGTCCATGGGGGTTTTGAAGGGTTGGGTTGGTTCATCCCACGAGGTTGCAACCCCTTTCAGCTCCTTTAGTCTTTTCTTTAGCACCCTCATTGGGGCACCCGTGTTCTGTCTTATGGTTAGCTGTAGGTATGCTCAGCTGTATCTATATGACTATTACTGTCATCTCTATCTGGTTTCTGCCAGTAAGTACTTCTTGGCATCAGCAAATAATGCTTGGATTTGGTGGCTGCATATGTGGTGGATCCCCAAATGAGGTTGGTTCTGAGTGATCTTTTCTTCAATCCCTGTTCCTCTATTTGACCTTGCACTTCCTCCCATGAGTATTTTGTTCTCTCTTCTAAGAAGGACTGAGGCATCTCAATTTTGACATTCTTTTTTTTTTTTTTTTTTGAGCTTCATAATGTCTGTGAATTTTATCTTGGGTATTCAGAGCTTTCTGGGACTAGTATCTGCTTATCAGTGAGTACATACCATGTATGTTCTTTTGAGACTGGGTTACCTCACTCAGGATGATAGTCTCTAGTGTCATCTATTTGCCTAGAAATTTCATGAAGTCATTGTTTTAATAGCTGAGTAGTACTTCATTGTGTAAATGTACCACACTTTCTGTGTACATTTCTCTGTTGAAGGACATCTGGGTTCATTCCAGCTTCTGGTTATTGTAAATAAGGCTGCTAAAAACATAGTTTAGCATGTGTTTTTGTTATATGTTGGAGCATCTTTTGGGTATATGCTCAGGAGTAGAATAGCTGGGTTTTTCAGTAGTACTATGGCCAATTTTCTGAGGAACCGCTATACTGATTTCCAGAGTGGAAATTACCAGCTTACAACCCACCACCAGTGGAGGAGTATTTCTCTTTCTCCACACCCTTGCCAGCATCTCCTGTCATCTGAGTTTTTGATCTTAGCCATTCTAACTGGTGTGAGGTGTAATCTCAGGGTTGTTTTGATTTGCATTTCCCTGATGACTAGGGATGTTGAGCAGTTCTTTAGGTGTTTCTCAGCCATTTGATATTTCTCAGTTCAGAATTCTTTCTTTTGCTCTGCAGCCCATTTTAAAATAAGATTATTTAATTCTAGAGTCTAGCCCTCTGTCAGATTTAAGATTGGTAAAGTTCCTTTTTAAATCTGTTGGCTGCTGTTTTGTCTTCTTGACAGTGTCATTAGCCTTACAGAAGCTTTGCAATTTCAGGAAGTTCCATTTGTCAACTCTTGATCTTAGAGCATAAGCCATTGGTGTTCTGTTCAGGAATTTTTCCTCCATGTTCTAAGCTCTTCTCCACTTCCTCAATTAAATTATAATTTTAAATCATCTTATATTCAATTATTCATTGTAATAATTACTTGATTAATAAATAATATTATTGCAACCAGTTTATCTATATTAGTAATAATGATCAATAAACAAACTGAATAATATCTTAATAGCATTTCGTTAGTATGTTAGCCTTGTTGAGAAGAGTTATAACTCAGTACATAAATAAAATCTGAAATTTTAGCTCCAATTTATATTGTGTAGTTTTATTTGAAACCACATGTATTGATTTCAATGTAATTGTATTCTTCATTTACTTATAAACCTAATATATTAAATATTTTCCAAGCAAAACATTTTATCTTATAACCACCCCTGACATTTACTATCACAGAAAATGTGTACACCCAACTCAATGAAGTTTGATAGATATTTTTATACTTAAAATACCCCACAGTCTTAATTTGAGTTTATTATATTTTAATAATTATTCCAACATGTAGTCAAAATGTGTGATACTTGTATTTTAAGTCACCGTAATGTTAAATAGAGTAAAATGTCCATTAGTAACATTATCTTATTATAATATAGAATATTATATGTAAAATATTAAAGTGACATGACATAATGTATATAATAGATTTCTCCACCATAATTACACATAATTTGTCCTATAATACCAATCTTCCATCAATTGAAAAGTCTTATATAAATAGTGTATTTTAGACTTCTTTGAAGCATAGTTTTAATGGCTTTAAATACTTTATTCATTTTCTGTTCCTTCAGTTGTTTTTAAATAGTCTGACACAGGTGTAATATAAGTTTGTAGAAAAAAAATGTTGTTCCAGTTATGCCCATTTGGCTCATTGTTAGAAAAAAAAAATCACTTGAGATTTTCAAGTCCTCCAACTTCTTTGATATCATCAGTCAAACATAAGTCATCTTCATGCTCAGAACCATTCAGGTCACATATATGGAAGGGAACGTCTTTAGATTAAGGATAAAACAATTGTATATTCTTGCCAGTTAGGGTAAACCATTTGATATCTAGAATATATTATATTAAAATCTCATGTTACAAGTGAACTGTTTCATGAATACTTAAATTTTTAGCCTGAGCTTAGACATATTCATAACTAATAAACAAACAAATTAATGTTTTACTGAAATTATAGTTATTATAATCTAAAAAATTAGTAAGCTTCATCCAATAATGATTAAACAATTTAGATTTTCAAGTACTTGAAGTAGTTTTTTTTATGTTTATGTAAGTATTTCCCATTCTCCTAAGAACTGAGCACTAAGATTCAGTCTATACATATTAAAATGTTTTAAGTACAGCACGCTAACTCATTAATCTGCTCCTCCATTTAGCCATTCATTTCATTTTAATAAATATTTTCATTTAATTAATAGGCATTAGGATCAAAATAGGTATAGTCTGCCGTAGACTAAAAATAGTCTGGAAATGAGTAAATTCATTGATGCCCGGTGAATCATGGTATACAGCATATGTGATGTTAGGGGCTGCCAAGTACTACCATGAGTGTATTAATATGGAATCAAGTCAAAAATCTATAAACAGAACCAATCTTTGAATAATGACTGGAGTTATCTATGCAATAAGCAATCTCATCAATGAAAAATTGTAATTCTTCAGATGTGAAAAAAATCATTGAATGATTACAGAGTAAGTGGAGCATATGTGTTGTGCACTTATGAAAAAGTTGTTATTAAATGATTTTCAGCGTTTTTGTGTGTTATTAGCTTCCACTACATTACCCACAGTATATTTAACCTCCAGGGTTCGAATGATCCTCCCATTCTCAATGTAGCTAAGTTTAACTTATATAAGTGCACACCAGGACCTAGGTCTTGCCTTAAATTACTATCTTGAATCAAGAAATCACTCTAATTTGGCTCATTAATATCTTTGCTTGCTATCTACATTTATCATCTACGCTGAAAAAAAATTATAAATCCCATTTGCTTACTTAGTTGTATCTTCCCTTCTCCTCAGCAGATGAAAAACAAATTTGAGCTTCTGGCTTCCACATAAATATGCACACACATCTGCACATTCATATATACCTAGACACAATTTAAAGAAATAATGCTGAAAGTCTTGAGAATAATCCACCTGACACCTTCTTTCTGTGGAAGGAGTCAGGTCTTCTGGAGAGCAGTTGAAGAGGCAGCTGAACCTCTTCAGTGGTTTAATACAAGCCAGTGTCTAAAGCTAGCCCAAGGAAAACACCAAAACTCTTTAATATGTAACATAAACACTTATATTATTCAAGAATAATGAATCACATATGGCATTCACATAAATGTCATTTACTATGACTTTCTAAAGAAACAAAAAATAACATAAAGCAAGCAAACAAACAAAAACCCCTTTATTCTAAAATTGGGTTTGAACTCAATATGTGCCCCTGGTTTATGTAATTACACTTCCAGAGACCACTTTCTAACTCCCGTGAGATCTATGGAGTAGGGATCGCTAATTTCAAAGTATTCTTTACACACCTAGATTCTACAATTACTAATCTTTGTGTCTGTTTCTGTTACATCAGAACACCAGGGATTCTGACATTAACAAGGCATAAAATAGATGGAACAATAATAAAATCTGGACTCAATTTCATTTTTTTCATTAGTTAGATGTTCAATGGGAAGTTAATTCTAGTTCATATATTTGATATGAGAAAGAAAAACATTAATATTGCCTTTATCATTTTTAATCAAAAGAATGTATAAAATATGTATTTGGTTCCTAGTCCTTGCCTTCCATCAAAGTGAATATGCAAATATATAATAACACATGGATCTATTAGAGGAGACTTATCAGGAGTCAAAGAAACCATTCCAAAAGCATTATGGCTTTGGGGATGTTCTTCTATTTAAGAAGGTGAAGCTTTTTGGGTTTCACATACCTGAGAGTAGAACAAAGTAGCTAATTTAGAATCAGTACTCCATTTTCTCAAAAAAAAAAAAAAAACTTAAAGTGTGAAAACAAAAGCAACTTAAGAATGAAATAATTTCCAAGGTGTATCATTGGGACCCCAAAATATATATGTAGGTTGATTTTTACTGCACCTCTTTGCGTAGACACTGAAAAAGTGATATAGATGGCTAAACTATTAATAGAAATAAATAAATGGGAAAATGGAATATTTCTTTTTCCACTAGTGTCTCAATTTGTTCTATGGACAAACATAATAGTGAGTCATCCCTTTATGTTCCTTACTTACCTTCTGCAATTTTTTCTGTTACATCAGAACAACAGGGATTCTGAAATTAACAAGACATAAAATATATGGAACAATAATAAAATCAGGAACCAATTTCATTTTTACTCACCTACCATATTACATTTATTAAAAAACCCTTTTGGGTCTATTTGGAAACATACTACTTCTATTTGGAAACATACTTTTTGGAACTACCTACTTCTCTACAACTTGATTTCCTTTGGACATATACTCGAAATTATCAAACCCCCATTTTGAATACAATTCCCTGTAAGTATTACATGGTGACTTTTATATGAGGGTAGTTATTCACACTTTGTTTATCCCATTCCTTGTTGACTTATGGTTTGGGCACTTATTTGTAATTTGTCTATTGAATAAAGTGTTCTTTTGAGGTTGTTGTTTAACAGCATTACTAGCATCTCGGTTCTAGAAACTAGGGTATTTGTCTGTGTTGTTCAATACTATAGTTTTGTTTTGTGAAGTGATTTGTCAGTAATAGGCACTAAGTAAGTATTTATTGCATGAATGTGTGAACCTCCACAGTAGACAATCATCTTACCTCGTTCATTTGTGTCGTGCGTTTAACTTCCCAAGGCCTCTCTTTTTTTTTTTTCCAAAAAGAAATCCCTTACTTTCATTCATGCAGAATTGAATGATCTTTTCAAAGAAGCTTCCTAACATGTTAAACTGTAAAAGAACTTCCTATGATATTTAGGAAAAATAAAGTACCCAAAATGTCTTAAGACACTTTCTGTGGCTTGTCTAATCTGCACATAACCTCATACAAGTTAGCAGACACGTTTTGTGTTCACACCAGCTCTTGGATGTAACTTTGTCTCAACTATTCCCTCAGTCACTCTCAGCCTTGGAATTTTATGCTGATTGCCATGTATTAATGTGATCTGAAAGAGTCCTTTTGCTTGTTGATCTCAAGCCTTGCTCTACTACTGAAATAAGTTTCATGCTAATGAGGCTTGTTTGTATTAAGTGATTTTTATTGGTATTATGATCTTCATAAGAAGTTGCCAAAAGTGAACTTAATATAATATTCATAATATTTTAAATTCATTAATTTGCTTATCACCAAGTTAAGGAAAATTTTTTACTTAATTTGTAACTTCTGGAAGAAATTTCTGCCAAGAATTTCCAGGAATTTTATAAATTAATGAATTTTTGTCACCTATTTGGACTAGACCAGCATCACCATTCTGTGTTCAATCTTTGATTGTATCCATGCTTTGTAATATATATATATATATATGTGTGTGTGTGTGTGTGTGTGTGTGTGTGTGTGTGTGTGTGCGTGTGTGTGTGTGTGAGTGTGTGTGTGTGTGTGTGTATATGTATATATGTACATATATATATAGGCAAATCAGTGCAGACCCTATGTATGTTATGTGAAATGAACAGAAGAAAGGGCCCTATAAATGGATGGCTATGAATTCAAAACTGCTAAAATATAAACCTTGGATATAGTCAACAGATCATGTCCAAAACAAGTTATATGGCATACATCATAAGCTTTGAAACACATTTTAGTAAGAAGAACCTTTGTCACTGAATGAAGGTGTCGATTACTGCTTAAGACAACCCAAGACATCAGTGTTAATAAATCTGCAATTGTCTGATTATGATATAGTGCAAGGAAGAAATTCACAGTGAAAACACCCTTACTTTTTTTTGACATAGTATTTTTTTTCCGAATTGCCGATGAAATCTGTCTCTGTGTCTCTGTCTTTTGGGTGTATAGATTCCACATGTTTTAGCCTCTTTTTTATTCTTTCTCTTCCCTTTCTTTTTTCACTTTATTTTCTCCATTTCTCTCTTGTGTTCTTCCAAACCTCCAGTCTTCTTATGTGCTAGTATACAATTATGCTTTGTGGGCCAAGGTCTGACCCTGGGGTTGAAAGGTGGTAAAGCCAGACACAGTTGCCAATGCTTGCTGGGCAGTCATTTCCCTCCATAAGCAAGTGCTCTAAAAATCCATAGTAGAAGATTGAAACACTCAGTATGGAAAGTCAAGCTGACCCTATTAACATGTGGTATTACCATAATCATATGTCTTAGCTGAAAATATAAACCAGTATTCAATTAGTTGTTTTAATCTTAAATGTAGACTTCACAATGATTCTAATTAGCTTCAAAATACTTTATACAAATTTATAATATAATTTTATTTGTAAGTAAATGATTATTATTTTCTTTTGTATTTTTTATTTGTTTTTAGTTTTATATATATATATATATATATGCCTTCAGGGAGCATACAAATTGATTGGGGTGAAATTTTATCCTTTTGTTTTTAAAACATGTAAGTGAATTTTAACTCAGTGAGTAATGATCCTTGTAGGTTTTCCATCCAGAAACTGTGGTTTTCCATAGACTCTAGGACTGGAAGTTTTACCATGGTCATCTTATTTATGGACATCTAATTTAAAATTTAACACCTCAACTCAAACGCAGTGAAGGATTACAGCATAAAGTTTTTGCAAGACCTTAGAGGAAACCTTTTTTTTTAAACAACTTTATTTTACAAAACAAAGATAAATGTACAGATTTTAAACATTTTTTGCTTAAAATTATACATTTTTTTCAGTACTTTTTTTCAGATTTTAACATAATTTTTATATAAAACTATATGAATATATTTTTTAGTCAGTACTTGATTTTTTTCAAGGTTTGATCGTATGTCTTGAAAACTTAATAGTTACAATGAGCATAAAGTACATGTAAAACAAAGTGTAACATGGAAATAGTTAAAGTTTTCTTGTTTTGTAAATATTTTTTTGTTTTGTTTTGTTTTCTTTATTTCTTGGACTTCATACAGTCTGTTAGTTGTTTCTGGGGGAGTGCAAGCCTCTGGGGTTAGCATCCCACTATCAGTGACTGCATATTATGTCTGTTCTTTTGTGACTGGGTTATCTCACTCAGGATGATATTCTCTAGATGCAGCCATTTTCTTAAGAATTTGGTTAAGTCATTGTTTCTGGTGGCTGAGTAGTATTCCATTGTGTATATGTACCACAATTTTTGTATCCATTCGTCTTCTGAAGGACATCTGGGTTCCTTCCAGCTTCTGGCTATTATAAATAGAGCCGCTATGAACATTGTGGTGCATATATCTTTGTTGTGTATTAAAGTGTCTCTGGGGTATATGCCCAGAAGTGGAATAGCTTTTTTTAACCATTGGTATACTATGTGTGGAACTGGCTTCTGTTATCTAGAAATGGCTTTTAGCCAGGGACTAGCATTAACTATGAGGTTGACAGACTAAACTTTCGTGTAGTTCATTGTGTCTTCCTTCCTGCAATCTGAACTTAGCTCCTAATTTCCCAGTTCATTTGAGAACTTGAGTCATCCTAGTCTTCATTTAATAAAGAAATGCTAATTACTTAGATGACGAATATATGTAAACTATATCTAATAGACTCTGATTAATTCCAAAGCAAGAAATTTGACTTGCATGACGGAAAAACATATAAAACAACCAATTCTAAAATATTGGCATCTTATAAACAGGTCATTTAGGTCTTATGAAAATAAGCCAACTAAAATCAGGCAAGGTACAGAAATAAAACCAACTCAACATGTTTAGGATTTTTCAGACAAAAGCTTATAAAATGAAGTGCACTTTTAGAGTTACAATGTACCTTTCAAGAATCTAAATCTTTTCTTTAGAGAGTAGCAATTGTCAGCAACTCCAAAGGAATACATATCTAATAAGATTATAAGCCCTATCCTATAAATGAATTCTAGTATCTGTCTTGTTCAATTTTATCTTTTTTTTTTGTTTTCTTCCTTCAAAAGATAGCTTCAAATCCCCTTATGTAATTAGAAGAGATTTAAATTGTAAATACATTATTGGAGAAAGAAGTAATATTTTGAGAATCCTTTATGAATTAGGTGCTTCGCCATTTAATCCTCTTAACACCTTTAAAAACTATTCTCACTTATAATGCCCCAAACTAAGTATTGGCAAAGTTATGAGACATTTAACTTTGCTCTGCCTGTATGTGGTAGATCTCAACTCTCAAATTCATTCTAGAGGTTAGCATACTGTCTTTACACCAAACAACTTTCCTTTCATTTTAAAATTATATCATACATCTTATTTTCCAATATACTTAAATATTCATAACACCTAATATGTTCATGTATGTAAAAAAGGATATAGTTTCCATATAATTCTTTGACAGTATTTGACCATAAAGTTTTTCTATTTGTATTGAGCTTCTAATTTACAATTTTAGTATCACCTAGCTGATTACTTTTGGTTCATTATAACAAGTGTATCCTAGGTGAATAATTTCCCTAAGTGAGCAATCTATTCCTCTCTAGTGGAGGAAAGGAGCCATTGGCATTTCTTATTTTTCTTGTGTTCTTATTTCCTCATTGTACTGGCTGCATTGCAATAAAACAGCCATTTTATTATTTTGAATGAGTGTGTGTTTTTGCATTAATGTGTGCATGCACACTCACATGAAGACATGCTCATTCATTTGTGAGGGTGTGTGTACAGGCTACAGTGTGAGTTTGAAGGATAGGGGAAAACTCAAGAGTTTGTCCTTGCCTTGCATCTTGTCTGAGAACAGATCCCTTCATGGCTATGTTGGCCAGGCAAGGTGACCTGTGAACATAGAAAGATGCTGACTCTGTCCCATCTCCCTTGGACAGGTTACTGTGCTTTTAAAACTTCAATCCTTTAAAGCATTCAAATAGCTTTGTCAAGTTTCTCTCTAATATTCTAAAGTCTCTTAACTCTGGGCTCTCATAAGATAAATTAAAAGAAATACATATATAATTGTTACACACTTTTTTTTTATCCTGGGGGAGGAAGGACCAGTGCCAGATTCCAGGCAGCAGTTGCTATCAGACTAAAGCAAAACCAAAATTATAATTCAGGACTAGAGGATCAGAGGTGGCATCACACCCGATGGACTGAGCCCTCCAACATTATTAATCAAGAAAATGCCCTACAAACTTGTATACAGTAAGTCTGATAGGGACATTTTCTCAGTTGAGATCCCTCTTTTTCCCACTATCTCTAATATCAGTCAGAATAACAAAAAGAAATCTGGCCAGGACATCATCCCATTTAATCATAGCAATGCTGGCATCAAGAATCAATCATGTAGATTCTGGAAATCAAACTTTGGTATTTATGCTTATTCAAAAGTGTTTTTACTTTCTGAGCCTTCTTTTTAAACCCAGTCATCCATTTGGCAGAAAATACTAAAGTATTTATGGTTGTGAAGAATCTCTTATGAGTCACATTTATATATATACATACACACACATACAGGTGGGTAGGTATATAGAATGGATATATAGAGAGATCGATGATATAGATTTAAATATAGATTGAGATTGAGATAGAGATGGAGGTGATGTGTGTGTATGTGTGTGTGTGTGTGTGTGTGTGTGTGTGTGTGTGTGTGTGTGAATGGGGGGGGTGAGCTGAAAAAGGAGAGTAGATCTTTTCCAGTCTCTATCTCTAGAAAAAAAGAATTTTATGTTATTTATCAGCTTTTATTCCCATGAGAAAAAATGAAAATATGGTCTTATATTCTCTGGGTTTGTGATCTGTATAGCACTGGTCTGTGTTGCTTTTCTTGTACTTGGATATAATCATACGAAAGAATTAAGGTAACAGATAAAAATGGAGTAGTGAATGAAGGCTAGATTCCATATGATATGAGAATTTAGGCCTGAGATGTGGTAAGTACAAAACTCTGTTTCATTAGCTAAACCACACAGAACTAATTTTCAACATTTCTAAAAATGAACACCACCTAGTAAGCAGGCATGCCTATTAACATTTGACAATATCTAGTAGTCAGTGAGATTTTCAAAAGTATGCATGCCTCCGTCAATTCCTAGATCAAAATCACACAGCAAGAGCTTATGAGCTGGCAATTAATAATACAACTTCATGCAAGTAGTTCTTACAGCATCATGTGATAGTTAATATTTCCAATTCATGGCTTCAGTGGTAGTGGTTAGTAAGAAATCACGCAGGGTGGGAAATAACACGTAGACAATTATGGGCTTTTGTGGTTTCACTTGAAAATGAGCTCCATGACCTGAGAAAACCTTTCAAGTTTCTACGAAAGTGAATATATTTTAACTTTCGCTTTTTATTTACTTGCCTGCAGGTCATTTATTTGGGCAGAAGAAATGTACCTGTTCAATATTAAAGGCCTTTAACCTTCTTTTATTGTCCTACTATATAATGTGAGAGATTAAGTTCAATGCAAAGACTGATCATTTTCTGAAGATTAGAATTCCCCTAGGCTTCTATGATTTTAGTTTTCATAATTGAAGGCATGCATTGAAAATAAATTGCTTTATTTGATCACATTTAGATTTTCCATTAATGCAACCAAGCGGAGGTATCTGACGCTGTATATACATCTGTGAAAGATAATACGCCCAGAAAGAGCATGAACGATAGGAGAATCTGGGAGTGAATCACCGTAAGGATGTCACCTCAGAACAGCTTTCTCACTGCATAAGAATGTTAACTTAGAACTCAGAACTATGAATTATGCATGCAGGGTTTAGATCTAGCTATTTTAGTTATGGATGTAAAATGTATTAACATTTTTTTCATCTTCTGCTTTGCTCGCACAGGACAAAGCCCAGCTATGCCACCACCAACACTCACAGCTTCCAGACCTGCTCTGTCCACACCGACCCTGGAAGGCAAGTGTTAAGTTGTTGTAGATTTTAAAAATTCATCTAGAGGAACAAACAAAAAGATTAAAAATGTCTAGTACTTTTTTACATTATTGTGTTTATAAATTAAACTTTTGTTTTCTTGAAACTTCAATTGGAGTCTTTCTAGAGTATAAAGTTTTTTTTAAAATGTCATGTGGTTGAACTCCATCTTTTCGGAGGAAGACCAATGAACTGCTAAGAGACTAACATCAAAATTATCAAATGGGCAAAAATATCCCTTACCATTCTGCAGTTTTAACATCACTTTAAAAATGTGGCATTTAAAGATTCAGGTGACAGTATCTAAATCTGAACTCCATATGTTACAAACTGCCCAAACGTGGGAATTATCTGAATTGATTTTTCATGAGCTCTGCTTTCTAGATATTATTAAAATAGCATGGGCAAGCTACATGTGTCAAATGGATATTTAGTTTATAAACTAATCATGTTTAGTTTAAAAGTGTCATTGCAATCAGTAGTTACTACCAATAATAATTCTTCAAAATAAGACTTTTTTTTCACTTAAGAAAGTTGATTTGGCTACCGTATGAGATGGCAGGTCCGCAATATCTGAGAAGCCATGGAGGCAGATAGTCAGAGCTGAGAGATTCCATATTTTTTAAGTTATCTTTGAAGTTTTCTTTTACAATATAGTTGTTATCTTCCTTCTGGTCAACCCTCCAACAGTTCTTCATCTGATTGCTCCTTCTACATCTCCAAGAGGAATGTCCCCACCACACCATACCCCAACCTGTCAGGTCTTCTTACACCCTGAAGCTTCAAGTCTCTAGAGGGTTAGGTGCATCTTGTTTTACTGAGGCCATACTAGCCATTTCTATGCTGTATAGGTGTCTGGGGCCTCGAACCAATTGGTGTATGCTGTCAGATTGTGGGTCAGAGTATGAGAGATTCCATGGATTTGAGTTAGTTGAGATGGCTGGTCTTCCTCTGGGGTTTTCCTCCTCCACAAATTTTTCCAGCCATTCCCTAATTCAACCACATGACTCCCCAACTTCAGTGCATTTGTTGGGGTAAGTATCTGCATCTGTCTCAGCCAGATGTTTGTTGGGCCTCTGAGAGGGCAGTTATACTAGCCTCCTGTCTGTAAGCACACCACAGCATCAGTAATACTGTCAGGTCTTGGAGTTTCCCCTTGAGAAGGATTCCAAGTTGGGCTGGTCACCTTTCTCTCAGTGTCTTCTCCATTTTTGTCCCTGTAGTTCTTTTAGACAGGAAAAAATCTGGGTCAAAGTTTTTGATGTGGGATGGAAATCCCATTCCTCCATTTGATGCCCAGTATTTCTACTGAAGGTGAACTCTACAAGCTTCCTCTCCCCACTGTTGGGCATTTCATCTAAGGTCCCTCTCTTTGAGTCCTGAGAGTATACACTTAGGAGAAGGATGGCACAGACTGTCCTAGAAGAGCAAGTGAAGATCCTCAGGGCAATCTTCACATAGTAATTTTGAGCTAAAGATTCGCCATGCTCGAAAATGGTACATAGATGGTGAAGGACAGAAAAGTAGAGATAGAAATAGCTGTATACTCAAAGCTTCAAAGTCAAAGATTTAAGAAAGAAAAGTACAGCCTGCACAGAGCTGAGAAGGTCAGATTGGAGAGTAGGAAGACAGGAAAGAATACAGGTTTTGAACCAATTAATACAAAGGCATTTAAAGTGTAAATTGCCCAGAATTTTCTAGAATTGACTTTTATTGCAATGTTTTAATACTATTATTATCATTGGTAAGATAGAGTAAAATTTTAGCAATTAAGAAGGGAAAATGCCTACTATTTCTATTACTATAGGTTTTGTCTGTTGAGATTCATTAGCACTTTGCAGTCAAATCTGGCTCCAAACTTGTACTTAACCTCCCTTCCTCACATCTGGGGTTATAGGTATGAAATTAAGTGAGTTACCTGAAATCCTTGGCAAATTATCTTACTAAGTGTGAGTAAAATATAATTTATTGCAGACAGATTGATTTTAATTGTCTGAACAAATACCAAATAATTCAAGCTAAACATCCATCTCTCTTACTAGAGTGCCAGAAAAATGATGATAGAAAATCAGGGTCACATGCTCCTTATGAAGTACAGTGGTCTGTTAAATAAATAAATATTTTGGTTTGGTTATCTGAACAATGTATTATGTAAATATTTTGATTTGGTTATCTAAACAAAATGGATAAATTGTAAGATTCAATTTTTAAATAAAATCCTAAAGCAAACTATAAGTCACCAATACATTGATCACAAACTAGAAAACACAAAATGGTTTTCTTTAATTTTTACAATCCACAGCTTAGTGAAAAATTGAAGAGTGTCTTGCTCAGATTCCTGGGATATCCCTAAGTGTTTTGAGAATGCTACAAACCTAAAGGGTTAGAACTCTCATTTTCTACACTCCTCGGTCCACATATATCTTTTATTTACTATTTTTCAGTGTGAATATTCTGTCTGGAGTAAATATGGTGGTATGTACTACCATTTCTTAACTCGTTCATTAGTTAACTTGCCTCCAGACATTGCTTCTTCATGAGTGAAAATGTGTAAAGATTCCACATGGATATAGAAGAACGACATTCTAAATTGTTTTCTGATATGAAGGAATAGTCTTCCCAAGGCACAGAAGAATGGGTAACATAAACAGTAGAAACTTATTTTATAATAGTGGAGGTTGGAATTCTAAGATTAGGATAGCAACCCAGACAATTTCAGAGGAAAACAGATTTCAAACAGCTTTCTCACTGCTATGTCCCCAATATAGAGAAGAGACAAGCTTGAATATTCTCTTATAGTTGTGGCAGACATATGAATTGTGTGTCTTTGAACTGATATAGTTGCAATCACCTTCCCAAAAGTTTTTATCCTTTAAAATATTAAGATCTGGTAATTTAGTATGAAAACATGACATGCATGATGACATATTCACTCTGTAACTCTGTGTAAACTTACTGCTAAATAAAAACAACTTGATTGTCTACCTCATGCAGCTAGAGTTGCTTAAATGGTTGAGTAGATAATTGTTTTGCCTTTTTATTTATAGCACATATATTCTTGGAAACAACATGAATTCTGTGCTTTTATCATTTATCTGTACATGATTTTAATTGCTGTAATTGAAAAGTTTATATTAAAGTTAAATGACAGCCAAATTTTGAATAGTCTTGACTATCAGATTTAATCTTTTAATAAAATGAAAACAAAGAACCAATCTGAAGAACAAATCTTTTAAAACTCAGAAATGCATTCTCCCTCCCCTTCATCTCCTAAAAAAAGGAAAAGAAAAGTAAAATGTATATTCTTTTTTCACATGTGAACTTTGGTAGTTCAAGAGACTTGGGATAATTTACATAAACTGCCAAGTGACCATCTTCATGCCCAATGTTAACAGGAAAAGACACAGCTTAAAAATCTTAGGGTCATTTTAAATATCAATGGATTCTAAAGAGTTGGAAACATGTCAGATGACTTAAATTTTCTAACTGACCTCACTCTTATGCTGAGATTATGAATATTGTTGGCTTCAATTAAACTCCTGGATGAAGTTGATAGAATGAAAAGAAGCAAATCCCATGCCTTTTGCTCTGTCACATGAAAAATGTGGTGTCATAAAAAAATGGGATCTTGAATTTATATTGTCATAATTAAAGAATGATTAATTTCACAATTCAACCGAAGGTTTAATCTTGTTTAAGTGAACAAATTAATGGTGTTTCAAGATTGTGGACCTTTTTGGCAAACAGGAACTGTTGTGTGCAGAGATCTCGGTCCTCTCACAGAGCCTTTTAACACTGAGCAACTCCCAGGAGGCACACAATATCCAGCTAGGCTAAGATTAGTTGTTTTTCTAGGCTTTTCCAATGTGCTGCTAATGACTTCATTGATTAGGAACTAGGACATATTTAGTATTTATTGATCAGGCTGTTTTCATTGAAGCTAATTAGGCCAGTCCTGGTCTGAAACTTTCTGAAAAAACAACTTCCAAGGAAATCGCTTTATGTGGAAAAGAATAACAAGCTTACAGTGCTCAAGTATACAGTTTGCTTTGTAGAATGTGGGTCAATGGCTGAAGTGTAAACTTGTTACAGTTTTAGCCTTTTGAAAGTAGTGCTATAGAAAGACTAGATTATGACACTGGCTCAATGAACCAACTTAGAACGTTATATCAACGAAACCTAAAAGCTTGCCAACCTTGTGGATAGAACTACACATCTGTAAAGCTCTTTTAAATAACACATCTTTGTGCTTTCAAAGCACTTGACAATGTGTTTCTTGTAGCAGGTGCTTGCTGTCCCGCGAGTTATTGTACTTCAAGTCTTAGGACCCTACTTTAGTGTCTTGAAGTTGTATAGCAACTTTCTTGGATTACATTATTCTCTATGGTTTGTGCTTTATATCACATACTAGTGCTTTCCTTAAAAAAAAAAAAAAAAAAAAAAAAAAACTTTTGACTCTTTGAATGCAAAAGGAACTAGTTGTACATTAAATTATATGATTTCTTTGATCCTTTAAAATGCATTAGTCTTGAAAATATTTGCTACAGTAGCTTTAAAAAGAACTTACCGACTAATTAATTAAATCATTTTGTAGCTGTTGTAATATTATATTTAATTATTGACATTGATTAACTAGAACTAATTTAAAAAATGGATCTAAAATATGATACTTATTTTTATAATCTTTTAAATAAATTTACTGTTGTTCTCACAGGAGTAGAGAAGGCTAGAGATCCAAAGGATCTCCGTAGTTATTCACAAAATATATAAGGTAATCAAGTAAAACTCACTTCCTCACTCAAAATAAATTTTATAATATTGTATCCCAGACGGTGTTACATCTTAGCTCAAGAAACTTCTTACTCTTAAATGTTGGTGGGCATTCCCATTAACCTCTTCTTGTAGAAAAACTCTTTTTCTGGAAAGTTCAGCCTTTCTCTATTGTAAGAGGTTCCCTAATAATTAATCAAGGTAACTTAAGGCAAAGTGATTGAAAAACTATTTCCTAAATCTTTACAGATGCAAAATTACAAGATATCTTCTAAATATTTTTTATTAAATTACATTGAGTTTTTTTTTTGTTTAACTCAACAGAGATCTATAAAACATCTAGTTTTTTTTAAAATTATTGATCACTAAAGAATGGAAAGACACCTGTACACAAATAATGGGCCCTTAGTGCAACTATCAGGGCATCTATAGTGTGGGATAAGTATTGAAGAGGAAGTTAGATTGTACTTGCTTTACTTTTATGTATCTCATTAAAAGCATACAGTTTGATAGTAGCTACTCCAAGAATGATAAATATCAAACATTTACATTGTGTCTTAATATTCCATTGGCATTGATTTTAATATTATCATGGTAAAAATTATTATCACCTCTGCAACTTGTATGTAGGCCAGAAAATAATAGAGAGAAGAAGAATATTACACAACACTCTCTCAGTTCTGGTGTTCATCACTTCCAATATCTTGACAGAGCAATTAATATGCTATGACTTTCATATCTTCACTTACAAACTGTGGAAGCTGAAATTAAGTGGTTATTGGAGTCTATTTTGTCATTTCTACCCACCTCCATTTCTTTTTTTTTTTTTTTTGTTTGTTTCTTTGTTAAATTTGAGGCTAATAGATCAGTAATAAGCTGTCTTAATGACATATTGAAATGTACATGGCTTTGCCTTGAGATAATTGTCCCTGTAAAGATAAAAATACATCTATGTAGTCTATAGATATGTTAATTTTGTCAAACACCTATGAAGTGTTGCATATGAAATACTAAAGTGTGTTGTATAGATAAATCGCATAGGCTGCATTTGTTGCAAGAAGGTGGGCTATTAACGTGACACGCTATTGGATGATTTATAATATATTAGAAAAAATTAAGAAGTAGATTTATACAAATACACAGGGAAAGAATGCATCATTTAATATGATTTTACCACAGGATGCACTGGAATACAATATTCTACAGGCAGGAGCTACTAATGTTTTATTTACAATTCTATTAAACCAAAGAACTTGATCAACTCAGCTGTTCTATGTGATATACCCTAAGATATAGAAGCCATAAAGTAGCAAAACAGAAATTTCATCTCTGATTTATCCTACTAATCCTAAGATACAATAGGTTTTATTTCAAATTTAGAGTAATAGTCTTTTCTTTGTACTCTGATGGCCTAAATTTGGTGTCTCCTGGTAATGGTTTTGAAAGAAACTGGTAATGAGTTATACATAATAATAAAATGCATATACCAAATTAATTTATAATTTACTTAATTTAGAAACATACCTAAGTCAAACTAAGCATACTGAAAGCATTGCACTATGAGGGTGCAATTGGGAGAACAATTCATTTGCTAGCACAGTTGAAACTTACCATTAGTTTCTATCATTATCATTATTATGATTTTACATATAGAAGTTAATTAATATTATGTAATTATTATTAGTCATTTATTTTATGATAACTATATTAATTTATATAAAAACAACAAACAAATTTGCATTTATAACATTCATGCAATATGAAACTCTAAATTATATTAGTTCAGGATGAAGTCATATTTTTAATATACTTTGTCCAAAAACTAATGTTTTATATATCTTCCTTTCCTAAGCTTTTAAAATCAGTTGTAAAGAATAGAATCATTCAGTTCTCATGTTGAATCATTGGTATTGAGGAGTTAGAAGATAAGACATATTTAGGAAACTACTGTTCCAGGGAAAATTTATGCCTGTATTCTTAAGGGTTACAATTATAGTCAAAACAACTCCAAGAACTGAATATAATATAACAATTTTACAGATATCAGAGAAATCAAGAAAATTGCCTACAGTTGCACAGATATGAAAATTGGTATAATCATATTTTGAGGCCAGGTGTCTGTTAACAAGGCACAGTGCTTTTCTCATTCTCTGAATGGCAATTAAGTGATAGGGTTCTATATAATTCCTAAGGCTCTTATCTGACATGGATAAATGAATGACATTAGGAATAAGAACAGGTTTTGAGGGGTAGTAAGTTCAATTTTTTATCTTGCTGGGTACATCATGGTGCTTAGGTCATTTAATATGAATTTGCATGCCTAAGAAATGAAATATTTATGAATGTCTGAGCAGGTTGTAGTGGGATACTCCAGTTATTGCTCAAACTGGAAACTCTAGGCCAAACTGAACCTTTACCCTGGAGAAGCAGTGGAATGAAATTTTTACAGTACCATTGCAAATGATGAATGTAATACTATCAGTAAACAAGAGAACAAGCAAAGGAACAGGTGCCCAGCTATTTCTCTCTCTCTTTTATGTGGACTCTTTCTGTCTCTCTTTCTATGGGTGTGCCTCTCTGTCCCTCTCTGCTTTTGTTTCTCTTTCTTTATTTAATTTTTCGAGACAAGATCTGTATACATCACCTACTCTATTTGGTTGAGACAAGTTCTCTTTACATCACTCTGGTTGTCCTGCAACTCACTATGTAAACCAGCCTGGCCTACACTCATAGATATCCTCCTACCTCTATCTCCAGAGAGCTGTTATTAAAGATGCACAACACTAGCCCTTTCTAGGATTGTTTGATATATTGGCAAGAGTCCTGAATTACCTGTTTCCAGAGGATTTAGTCATTGGTTTTCATCACTGTGGAATCTGTATCTGGAGAGTGCATGAAGTATTTCCTATATGTTGGGCAGGAAGTTACCCTGGGTTTACACAAGTAAACATCTCTATTGGAAAATGCTGTATTAGAAGTGTGTAGAAAGAGAAATGATACAGAGAGTGTAGTTAACTCAGCACATCTCTTGGAAGAATGCTACTGCAGAATTGGAAGATCTATGTTATGACAAAATACTTTTGGAGAACACATAGTATTGCTGTTCATTCAGCTTCACAGACCCATTGTATTAAAAAAAATAAAAGATGTTCATCTATTATTCCAGATATTCTCAATCCAGACAAGAATGTTTTTCAAATAACATTTGTCAATCACGCATGGAACAAATTATCTCCAAAACAATCATATAAAATTTAATTGCATATGTACCTACAACGTGGGTCAATCACTGGTAGTATAAGTCATATGAGTAAACAGAGTGCACCCTAGGAAAGAAACATGAAGCAAAGGATTAATTTCATCCAGATTCTACAGAGAAGCAGAACCAAGAATCCCACTGGAAATATATATATTTATTTATATTTTTATATATAAATATATATATATATTTAGCACTAAAGCTAACACCTGTTTGTCTATCTATATGTCTGTCTGTCTATCTACCAATGATCTATCACTAACCTATTTATGTATTTATCACTGATTGATTTCAAAGCATTATTTCTTGGTATCGTGAGTGCATACAAGCATTTGTAAGCAGATTAGGTTTACAGGGAAACTGGGTGTTAAAGCACTGAATCTACAGGACAGTGGCAATCAAATTCCTACTTCAAGAGACTTTAGAAGTTTTTTTATGATGTTCAATCAACAGGCAGAGAATCATTGCATCCACATCATGAAGATGAATCGCTTTGCCCCATTTAGTAATTCAAAATTACCACCATAGAAATCAATAGATTGGTTCTTAGCTTTGCTAAGACAATGCATCAGATTAACTATTTTGAGCATCATCAGAAGGCAGAAATCTGAGGAAAGCTATGGATGGTACCAAGAAAGACATTTGCCTAATACACGCATAGCCTTGGGTGAAAATCCAACATTATAATCCTAAGTGAAACAAAGATAGAGAGAAAGAAAGGGTAAAGTAAGATATGCAGAAAAAGTTAAGGATAAAATAATGTAAAAGAAGAAAAGTTACAGCAGCTACAAGTACCTAAGAGATAAATAGAACAAAGACAAAATGGGATGTTAATAGGAAATTATCTAACCTACACTTGACTGCAAAGTTTGCCTCTCCCACGTATACTTGAGGGCACACTTGAGAATGAACTGAAGAACCAAATTTAAAACTGGTTTGATGTATTAATTTCTCAGTGACTGCCATGGACAGTGATAATTTTAAAGTAAATTATACTGAAGGCCTGTTCCATCATTACATTTTTATAGTGTATTGCACCTTTGTCTCACCTTTTCAGTATGAATCAAAATGTGCGATACTAAGTACTGTCAAATGAAAATGAGTCTTATCGTCTAACACATAAGCCTTCCAATATTGCAGAGCTGATCATTTTACATTTTGCCATGATTTTACATTTACACAGAAATGTTATAGAGACTTCAGCAAACTTCTGATATTACTGGCATACAACCATTGTCTACTCTCTAAAACTAAGAAAACAATTCTGATACAACCTTATTAGATGAATTATGTATTCATTTGACTTTCATTTCAGTACTGAGAATGATGCCTACAATGGTAAAAGGGTAATGAACAGATTTTTCTTTCCCACTTTAAATTTCAAGCAGTAGTCTAGATTTTTCTAGCCAGTTCTGATTCCTTTGTTCTAAAATTATTCCTGATAAGCACATAAAAACTTAATACACATTTTAATAGGTAATACTGAACTCTCTGGGAAAAATACATATTTGAAGGACATAAAAGTAGACCAGAAGGGGAAAAACAAAAGATGGGAAGTACAGATAGGCTGAATAAACATTTATTGTTATTTTCATAAAAGAAGAATTTTATGAAAGAAGTAAGAAAGGAGTTGTATGCAATGGTTTAGAAAGGAAAAGCAAAGAACAACAACAAAGTACAACCAAATCAAACCAAATGGAACAACAAACCAACCAAACAAATGAAAAATCAAATGGAGTTACTTGCTTTCCACAACAAACTAAACAATCAACGAACATTTATATAGCTTGCAAGAGAGAAAAAGCACAACTTTATAAATGAACATGTAACAAGGGATTAATATTAATCATCTTAAACATTGTAGTAGCTAAAGAGAAATCCACCAAAATCCATGAGTAATAAACATTTCTCAAAGTAAGAAACACAAATGACAAACAAGTATATAATAAATACTGATCAATAAAAATCACCATGGACACTTAAATCAAAATCACAACTAGACATCTTCTTTGTCCTCTATCAGTGCTTTTATTTAAAATAAAAATGACAATAAGTGATAATGAGGCTTCAGGAAAGGAAACATTTGCCTATTGTTGGTGAAATTCATATTGATACAATGATTATAGAAAGTGTAAGGGTTTCTTCTAAGACCCCTTCTTCTATGATAAAACTAATATGGGAACCAATAATTATATATACATGAAATAAAACACACACACACAAATATCAATATCAAGAGGCTTATACACTTTCATGTTTATTTAATATTCACAATAATAAGATATAGAGTCAATCCAAGAAGTTGACAATCAAAGATATGTAGTCTATGGCCTGGTGTATTTAGCTTCTAGTTTGTTTTGATTACCAAGTGGTAGTGAAACCAAAGATGGAGGTATGTAGCATTAAGATCTCTTCTATCTCTTCTATTTAGGTTAGAATTAGTGTATACATACACATACACATACACATATATGCATGCAATGACAATTAAAGAAAGGCAAGGCCATAAATTTGAAGGAGAATGAGAAGCAATGTATAGGAGAGTTTGGAAGGACAGAAAAAAATTGCTATAATTAAGTTACAATCTTGAAAAACCCAAAAAGGCTATAATTGATATTTGAAATACCTCTTTTCACTGCTTTTTTTGTATGGTATTGAGTTATAGTATTCTTTTTCCTTCTGCAATTTGTGCTATAAAATGGCCAGAAAAGAAGTAAGCATAAGATGGTATGTTAGTCAGTTTTTCTCAAAATAACAAACTAGAATTCTTTAGAAGAGGATCCCTCTTTTTATTTTAAATAAAGTTGTAAGAAAAAAAGTAACCTACTATAAACAACAAACAAACAAACAAACAAAACAAAAAAAGAAAAAAATAAAAGAAGAGGAAACCTCAAGTCAGGGATTTCCTCCATGAGATTGGCCTACAGACATGCCTGTACAAAATGTCTTTGATTGATAATTTATGATTGCAGGCCCAGTCTGTGTGTAATACATGGAGCCCTGGGCCATATAGGAAAACAAGCAGACAAAGATGTAATGGATAGGCTAGTCAGCATTATTCTATGTTCTTGTCTTGAGGTGGAGAGGGTGATTGGGAGAGGGAGCAGCTTCATGGAAATAAGTTGGTGGGGGGGAGTTGAGTGGGGGGAAAGGGATAACATTTGAAATGTAAATACAGAAAATATCCAATAAAATTTAAAAAAATCCACTCTGACTTACATTAGAATGAACTGTGACCTGAAAGTCATAGAGAGAAATCTATTATGTTCTCCCTAAATAAATGTTGCTAAGTGTTTGATACTAGAAAACAAAAAAAAAAAAAAAAATAAAATAAAATAAAATAAAAGCAAAAAAGCATAGGACAGATCATTTTTATAGAAGAGTGAATATAATTTTCTAGCCATTTCTTCCTGTAGAATTCAAATTAGAATCTTTCAAGCTAACAAATTTTACTCATAAAACTTATAAGGAAAGAAAATATTCCTTTAACGTTCTTATTGGCATGCACAATAAAAAAATAAGGCATGTATTTGCTATTTGTATTAGTTTAATATAAATCCTTTTTCTTATTATGTAAGCTGGTGGTAAATGATTTTATTTTTCCTTGATTTCTAAGGTGAAAAGTCACCCTACCATTGAAATTATGTCTGTTCTGGGCAAATAGAATAAAGAATCTTGTAGCTATTTACACAGTGAAAAATACAGGACGTTTTAGCTAAATGGGATGTTTGACACTATTGGAATAAACATACATCCAGAGGGCAAAGTATAAATCTATAATCCTACTTAAGTATTCATTATAGGAGATTTTAAACTTTATGCAGCTCATAAATTAAAATGGAGTTGAACTTGACATAGTCAAAGCATTACAACATGAAAAAATGAGTTCTGAGAATAGGCTTTCAATTTCATTTTAAGAATTAATATCCATTACACATATTTTTTAAGTATGGAAAGGCTTCAATTAAAATACTAGTGTTATCAATAGTCACAAAGACTATAAAATATCTTGTGGTAACCCTAACTAAACAAGTGAAGGATCTGTATGACAAGAACTTCAAGACTCTGAAGAAGGAATTTGAAGAAGATCTCAGAAGGTGGAAAGATCTCCCATGCTCATGGACTGGCAAGATTAACATTGTAAAAATGGCCATTATGCCAAAATCGATCTACAGATGCAATTCAATCCCCATCAAAATTTCAACTGAATTCTTCAGAGTTGGAAAAAGTAATTTGCACATACATCTGGAATAACAAAAAAACAAGAGTAGTGAAATCTATTCTCAAGAATAAAATCACTTCTTGGGGAATCACCATCCCTGATCTCAAGCTATATTACAAAGCAATTGTGATAAAAACTGCATGGTATTGGTACAGAGATAGGCAGGTAGATCAATGGAACAGAATTGAGACCCAGAAATAAACCCACACACCTATGGTTATTTGATCTTTGACAAAGTGGCCAAAAACTTTCAATGGAAAAAGGACAGCCTCTTCAACAAATGTTGTTGGTACAACTGGCAGTCAGCATGTAGAAGAATGCAAATTGCTCCTTTCCTATCTTCTTGTACAAAGTTGAAGTCCAAGTGGATCAAAGACCTCCACATAAAACCAGGTATACTTAAAGTATCAAAATAAAAAGTGGGAAAGAGCTTAGAACACATAGGCACAGGGGAAAAATTTCTGAACAGAACACCAATGGCTTATGCTTTAAGATCAAGAGTGGGACCTCATGAAATGCAAAGCTTCTGTAAGGCAAAGGACACTGTTAAGAAGACAAGATGGAAGCCTACAGACTGCAAAAGGATCTTTACTAATTTTAAATCTAATAGAGGGCTAGTATCTGATATATGCAAAGAACTCAGAAGGCTAGACTATAGAAAATCAAATAATCCTATTAAGAAATGGGGTCTCCACATTAAACCAGATACACTGAAATTATTAGATGAGAAAGTAGGGAAAACATTAGAACACATAGGCACAGGAGAAAATTTCCTGAACAAAACACCAATGGCTCAAGTTCTAAGGTCAAAGATTAACAAATGGGACTTAATGAGATTGCAAAGTTTTTGTAAGACTAAGGACATCGTCAAGAAAACAAAATGGCAACCAACAGAATGGGAAAAGATCTTTACCAACACCACATCAGATAGAGTTCTAATATCCAAGGTATACAAGGAACTCAAAAAGCTAGACACCAGAGAATCAAATAACCCTACTAAAAAATGGGGTGCAGAGCTAAACAAAACGTTCTCAGTTGAGGAACACCGAATTGCCGAGAAACATCTGAGGAAGTGCTCGACATCTTTAGCCATCAGGGAAATGCAAATTAAAGCAACCCTGAGATTCCACCTCATACCAGTCAGATTGGCCAAGATCCAAAAATCAGATGACAGCAGATGCTGGCGAGGCTGTGGAGAAAGAGGAACACTTCTCCACTGTTGGTGTGGTTGCAAACTAATACAACCACTCTGGAAATCAGTCTGGCGATACCTCAGAAAATTGGACATAATACTACCTGAAGACCCAGCTATTCCACTTCTGGGCATATACCCCAGAGACACCTTAGTACACAACAAAGATATATGCACCACAATGTTCATAGCAGCTCTATTTATAATAGCCAGAAGCTGGAAAGAACCCAGATTTCCTTCAGAAGATGAATGGATACAAAAATTGTGGTACATTTACACAATGGAATACTACTCAGCCATCAGAAACAATGACTTAACCAAATTCTTAAGAAAATAGATGCATCTAGAGAATATCGTTCTGAGTGAGATAAACCCGTCACAAAAGAACAGACATAATATGCAGTCACTGATATTGGGATGCTAACCCCAGAGGCTTGCACTCCCTCAGAAACAACTCACAGACTGTATGAAGTCCAAGAAATAAAGAAAACAAATATATATATATATATATTCACAAAACAAGAAGACTTTGACTATTTCCATGTTGCGTTTTGTTTTGCATGTACTTTACGCTCATTGTAACTATTAGGTTTTCAATGCATACTGTCAAGCCCTTGAAAAAATCAAGTACTGACTAAAAAATATATTCACATAGTTTTATGTAAAAATTATTTTAATATCTGAAAAAACAGTACTGACAAAAATGTATAATTTCAAGCAAAAATGTTTAAAATCTGTACATTTATCTTTGTTTTGTAAAATAAAGTCATTTAAAAAATAAAAAAAAAAAGAAATGGGGTACAGAGATAAACAAAGAATTCTCAGCTGAGGAACATTGAATGGCTGAGAAGCACCTAAAGAAATGCTCAATATCCACAATCATTAGTTTAATGCAAATCAAAACAACCCTGAGATTCTACCTCATACCAATTAGATTGGCTAAGATCAAAAACTCAGGTGACAGCAGATGCTGGAGAGGATGTGGAGAAAGAAGAATACTCCTCCACTGTTGATGGGGTTGTAAGCTAGTACAACCACTCTGGAAATCATTCTTTCAGTTCCTCAAAAAATTGGGTGTAGTACTACCTGAAAACCCAGATACTCCTCTCCTGTAATATACCCAAAAGATGCTCAAACATATAACAAGCACACATGCTCCACCATGTTTATAGCAGCCTTATTTATAGTAGCTAGAAGCTCGAAAGAACCCAGAGGAATGGACATAGAAAGTGTGGTACATTTATACAGTGGAATTCTACTCAACTATTAGAAACAATGACTTCATCAAATTCGTAGGCAAATGGATGAAACTAGAGACTATCATCCTGAGTGAGGTAACCCAGTCACAAAAGAACACATATGGTATGCACTCACTGATAAGCGAATACTTTCCCTAGAAAGCTCTGAATACCCAATACCCAAGAAACAATTCACAGACAATCTGAAGCTCAAAACAATGGAAGGCCAAAATGGGGATGCCTCAGTCCTTCTTAGAAAAGAGACCAAACCTCTCATGGGAGGAAATGCAAGGTCAAATAGAGGAACAGGGATTGAAGAAAAGATCACTCAGAATTTCCCTCACCTGGGGATCCACCACATGTGTAGTCACCTAATCTTAGCACTACAGCTGATCCCAAAAAGTACTTACTGGCAGAAACCAGACCGAGATTCCCCCTCAGGGACTATGCTAGAGTCAAAAAATACAGCTGAGCATGTTTGCAGGTAACCATTGGTCTGATCCCAAGGATTCGAATGAGGTTGCTAAAGAAAGGACCTAAGGAGCTGAAAGGGGTTGCAACCTCATGGGAAGATAACAACATTATCAACCAACCAAACCCTCCAAAACTCCCATGGAGTAAAACACCAAACTTTGTGTGCACTTTGAGAGACCTATTGATCCAGTTGTGAATGTAGCTAAAGATAGCAGTGTCCGGCATCAATAGGAGAAGAGACTTTTGTTTCAGAGGGGGTGTGTTTTTCCAAAGTAGGGAAAAGCCAAGGCATTGGGGTGGAGTGGGGAATCAGAAGGAAGTGCACCTTTGTGAAGGCAAATGGAGGGCGAGGGAAGATGGGAGCAGGAGGGGTAAAGGGATAACTCCTCAAATGTAAATACAGAGTATGTAAAAAAAAAAAAAAAAAAGAAAAGAAAACTAGTGCTATAAATATGGCCAACCTACTGGTATTGTCTAATGTTATATCTTATTGGAAATAATGATTGAGTCTCTAATATGTTTAAGCAAATCAAATCAAAATTTCTCAGGGCTTTATTTATAAAACTGACAATATCTTTGAATGTTATTCTAATGTGAAATTTGACTCTTATAAACAATTCCTACCCTTAATATCAATACATTAGAAATAAGAAGGGAAAGTTCAAACCTTCAATGCATCTAGCTGTTCTTGAGATTTCAAATACAACGGACATTTACGGTCCACTTCAATTACAGGGAAATATAGAAGAACACAAAGAGAAGTGTAGAAAAAGGAATCTCATTTAGGTGACATGATAGAAAAAATAAAAAGCTGTCAGGAAACTATCCTGTGTTTATTTTTTCTTATTCCACAAAAGGAAAATAAAACCAGCATCAATGTTTACAACTCATCCTGTGGAAGTAATGATTCTGTATAAAACTGAAACCATTTAAAAAGAGCATCGCAGAATACCAGCATTAGGAAGCAAATAAAAAGAAGCTGACATACTTCATAGTGTTGCTTGATAAGATAAATGCATGTACACTTTCAGCTACTTGTCTTGGAACAAACCAAACGGAAATTTAATAGAGCATTTTCCTTCTGATATTCAAAACCCATAGTGGGAGAGCATAAAACTTAGGGGTCACTTTTCCTGCCCTCTGCCATGTTCTCTTTGTGACTCTGTCTACAAACAAACAAATGTGGCAACTCTCATTCTTGTAATTATAATACATCTAATATCATTTAAAAAGCTCTCTATAATTTTAATTTTAATCTATAATTTAAAAATGCTTAGGGAATATCTCTTTATTTTAAACATTAAGTTTAATTGATAAAGTCATTTTGTGAACTTAGCTGTGTGAAATTATTCTTCCCCTTGATTTCTTTTTGTATTAAAAATTCAGTTATAGAAAAGCAAAATTGTTATTATGTCAAAGAATTTTCATTGAGATAGAACAAAAATACCAGTTAGATAACGAAAAAAGTGTAAGATACCACTTTTTCTCAATCCTTTGCCTCAGCAAGTGTGCAAGGGCAGAGAAAAATTTTCACCTTCCATATTACAGGGCAGAAAAGGTAGTTGATGCTCAGCCTTATATTCATAGCTGTACTCTTTCATTTTCATGAATTTTAATACCATGAAACTTTTCTTGAGCCCATTTTTTATACCAGCTACAGATATACACATATTTACTTATCAATTAATTATATGTGAATGTATACAAAATCATGTACTTTTTTTCCCCCTTAGTGGAGCTTCATGTCATTTTGGGGTTATTTTGATTCTAACTAAAACTATAACATTTTTATTTCCCCTTAACTCTAAAACAGGTAATTCATTGAGATTTCTTTATTTCAATACTTTGGGGGCTCAAAAAAGAATTATATATCATGATACCATGAACAACATTAGATTGGAGCTGCTACTCCCCAGTGTTCTTTGGGGCATGTACTCCATGAGAATTAGAGTTCCCTACTTGTAGCTTGAACAGACAATACATTACAGCACAGCTCCACTCTGCAGAAGTGTGAACTGTAAGGCTTGGCATGTGCAGGCCATGGCAAGGCTTCACATAGAACCTAGGCTCAGGCTAAGGTTTTCCTTTTGAAACGCCTGGTCTTCTTTACTCAGCCTTCCTGAGTTGAGCCTCCGACCTTTTCTCCCAAAGACCTTAATGTCACGGTGAATGTTCTCGGCTCAATTTGAAACTCACATCAGGAGTCAAAGCTTTCAAAATTAGCACAAGGCTAAATAAATCTTTGTTGATTTCAGTGACGAAAATTGCATAGCTAAAAGTTTCTGAATAGTCAGTGGAAACTGTTAAGGAATTACAGTTTGGTAGTTATTCATTAATAGGTATTAATGAGATCTGCTTTCCCTGCAGAATTCAGCCACCACTAAAGAAAATTGCAGGCAAAGAAAGTGGATTAGGGTTCTAAAAGGCTGGTCTAGTTATGGCAGATAGTTCAAAAGAGGCCCTTAGTTGAAAGGTCCTTGCTGTCATAGTAACAATTACATTGCAAAGTAATGGCTCTCACTGAGTTTCCTTGCATAATGTTTTCTTCATGGAAGGAAGCCCCAGACAAAATTCAGAGAAAAATTTATTGACAAACAACAACACAACATATTTACTGATGTTTTTTTCCCTCATTGTTTCTTATCATCTCATCACTAAACCCAGTGGAGCATGTGACATTGCAAAATGTCCCCCATGTCATCACACAGCCGCATGGAACTTACCTGCTTAAATACACCTTAGTAGTCTCCCATGTTACTGTGAAAAGAAAACTTCTCAGACTAAGCCACACTATTTCCCAAGGCATGCCACATTAGAGCCCTTCCCCTGAGTCCTGCACTCTCCCTGTGTTCATCATTCTTTATGATTTCTACATATATCTAGCAAGTTCCTGTTTCAGAGTCTTGACAGGCAGATTTCTTTTTGTAAAGGCTGCCAAAACAGTCCCAGTTTTTAAAAATAGGTTTCTTAATATTACCCATTAAGAATGACTTACTTATGCCTTACCTTAATAAAGATGAAATAATACCATCTTCCACCTTCTGATCCCCTAATCTGCTAAAACAAGGGTCATGCCCCAGTTCCACTGTCAAATGATGCACCTTGGAAGAGGTAACTGCAGTTGAAGAACTGTCTAGTGAAATGTCTCTAGGTATGTCTGTGAGACATTTCTTTTATTTCCTTTTCTTCTCTTTTCTTTTCATTACTGACAGATATAAAAGAACCCAACACAATGTGGGTGGTATAATCCCTAAGCCTGTGGGCATGGGTTTTGAAAAATTAATATAAGGTGAACATGAACTTGGATGCAAGCTAGGAAGTTTACCAGTGGTTCATACTTACGTTTCTGCCTTATATTCTCTCAATGCTGTGTTATAATTTGCAAGATAAATAAACCCTGTCCTCTCCCAGGTTGTTTTATATTTGGTTTTATCATATCAATACCCAAGCAAACTAGAACACTATGTCTTTTATTATTTTTAATCTGTTTCACCATCTAACATTATATACATGTACATCTTAGGCACATAAAATCAGTCTTTCTCTTGCTTTAAACCTTTATGAAATATAGACAGTATATAATGGCTACTTACACCTCTGGCAATTTTTGAAGTAATCTCTTCCCAATAAAATTGGTTAATATGTGAAAGATCATGTGACCTTCATTTGAGGTAAGGAATGAAGTAATGGAACCTTTAAATGCATTCCAGTCATTTCCCTAAAATGTATGGTTGAAGATGGAAGGGCATCATTTCCTCAGCAAGTTGTATAAGACAATGACCAATGTTAACCTTTTTTCATTGTTATCTACACAGTATGGGATAAAAAAGTATCAGAGTCCTTGTTCTGAATGCTGTTCTTGACCTTTTCTGGTTTGCAATGTTGGACATCTGTTTTGACATGTTAAACTTCATTTCATATATCTATAAATGGTAGCTAATAAACCATAACCAAGCCACATCCAGAATTTTCTTCTTCATTGTAAAACAACTGTGCTGTAAACAGATCTGCCTCTACATATGTAATTTTTTTCTTGAGGTTTTTGAAGAAAAACTATTCTAGACACACATTCCTTACATGCAAAGAGATAAATAATTAACACTTATAAAAATCAGTAGAACTCACACCTAGAAAAATACTAAAGATGATACATACTCACATTTTTTTTATTATTTGCCAAATGTAGTAAATGCTGGTCATTATTTTCATTGTACTTTTAATAACTACTTTGTTCCAGACACTTTAATTTAATTATCTCTATATTTCACAGAATAAAAAGAAGCAAAAAAAAATTGGTGTGGCTTGTCAGTGACCTAATTTAGTATTTCAAAGCAGGTGTACAACATTGTCCAATTAGAAATGATCAGAAACAAAATTCATACCAAGGACGCCAATGCATTGTTTCTTATCCCACACTGTAGATAACAATAGGAAGGTGTAATTGTGCTCATACAATTGGCCTCATCTCCTTTTATGCTATTTTCCAAGGTCATGCCATGAGATGGGTTGCAGGCCAATTCCTGCCACTCCAAAGAAACAAGGTGTCAGTGAAGTGGAATGCTGGAATGTGGTATCATGGAACAAGTGGGACCTGATTTGACTGGCAACAAAAATACACCGACCTGGCCCTGTAGGAATGAAAAGAAATCCCCTCCCATGTGAAGTTTGTATAAGCTCCACACTGGGAAGACTTGGAGAAGAACAACAAACCATAGAGCACAATTGAAATTATTTGTTTCTTAGTTTTGCTGGAAACCAGAGATTTTGAAGGCCTTACAACTACATACAATTAACTGTTGTGTGCTTTGTGATTTTGAGAAGCCTTAAAGATATTTAACAGGAAGAGAAAAGTCCATTGATAGGGCTGAGGAAGTAAAAAGGAAGTCATCCTATTTGTCTTTCATCTGATATTATTCTGTGCAGAGGCTAATAACATTTTACTTGCCTTATAGCTTCAAGTCTTAGCAAGGATTCCTTCATGAATGACATCATTTTCAATGACCTTGGCCAGATAGAGCCCCAATTTCCAGGCATGAGAATTTTGTCAGAGAGAGACAATATGTAGATAAGTCCAGCTCCCACAGGTTTAATAGCTAACTGTTTGGAAACCAATATCATTAAAGGCTCTAACCCTTCCCCAAGTGTTGCAAACAAAACAGCATGCACATTAGAAGAGAAGGTCTAAGTGAATGCACAGAGAAGGGAATTGTTGCACAGTAAGGGAGAAGGTTTCCAAACAGGGAGAGTCTTCATAAAAGAAACATGGGTTATTTGTATGCCCGAATAAGACATAATTAAATTTCTATGTATTTATAAATGAATAATTTAATTTTATTGCTACTGATCACCTACATAACACAGACAACAGTGCTTGAAAAATGCAAAAATGTTCAGAGGCTGATATTTTAAACGAAATTCTCCATGAATACAGTAAGTTCCACAATGACAGCTTGAAGTACTAATTCATAAAAAAACATTATTAAAGTACATTATTTATACCTACTTTTTGTGGACTTCTGCTCTTATTCCTGACTCTTACTGTGCTTAGCTATAATCGCATGCGGAGTGTATAATGGAAACATTAATTCAACCTGAACTTAGGCAAGAACACTGTATTACCATAATAAAACCCCAGCTATATTAACCCAAAGCATAGGAGTCATTGCACAGGAACATTCTCTTTTAAAAACTTGAAAAGGCAGACTTACTCCTTCACAGCCTCAAGTATCTATTTTAACTGTGAAGTTCAATGTACAAATGGCTAATTGCCACAGACTTTCTGATGAAATATTTATTCCTCTGCAGTAGGAAACTTAGATTCAGATACTGACTTGTAATTATATGGCAACTGTGGCATTATTAGTACGGTCTTAGAAATATTTTCAAGTACTCATATGTAATTGGGCTCTTTTCTGGTTCGTGATATCAGATGATGGTTAGCAAAAGCCTTTTCAATTTCCAGGCATTTCTATTTATTTAGAAAGATGGAAAAATCTCCTGTTACATACAATTTCTCCAAGAAAAGAAACTGAATGTATTAATATTCTAAAATATCTTTATTCAATTTTTAAAATATAGTTTGCTTAGGCCTAAACCTTGTAGAAAAACAAAGTTAATTTTACTAGTCTTATCTCTCCCTCTGAAATGATAAAAATTTACCTTCTGGACTTTCTCCTTCAGACTGAGCAAGCTGCTGTAGTAATCTGTAGAAACATTTAGACAAAGTGAGAACATGTCTTCTTACAGTGCTAGGTTATCTCAGGAAGTAGTAGAAAGAAGCCCTTAATAAATTTATGCTTCTATCAAAAGAAGAAAGTGTTAGCTTTGATCTTCTAGGGAAAAAAGTTCTATACCTAAGGGAATGAATTAATTTCTGTATTTAATTAGATGCAGTTCTTAGGAGACAACTTAAGCATCCACCAATTTTACATTGGATATTCTCAGCATGGTAAAAATCTCACAATAGTTCTGAGAAATGAAAAACAGAGAGAACACCAGTCCCTGAATATGACAAATGACAAAGAGAAAGGTATTTCAAATGTAGAATAAATAATTATATGACCTGAAGATAAAGACAGTTTCTAACAATAAAAATTCATATTACTTAATTCAAGCCAAGAATGACAGACAATTTTATCTTAGCTATTAAATATATGCACTAGTTGTAGTTTGAAATGACTGGACTTACCAGAAAGTTTCCCATTGGGTCCAAGCTTTTAGATAAGCAGTACTTGACCATTTCTCTTGGCCCCAGTCACACCAAGGCATGCTTAGATATCTGAAAGAGTAATTCTTCAGAAAACTTCATGGAACCACACAGGATTGTGCGTAGCATTCAGACATACTACAACCTGGGCATACCCGAGAACTCTACTTCAGAAGATTGCTCAGAAATGGTAGTGAAGGTAACATCCCTGACACACTGCCACATGAATGTCACCAGCTCCAAATATCTGTTGACAGGAGCCAGAGTTGAAAAGGAAAAAAAAATTGACTCAAAATAGAATGGTCTAACACAGTGGTTCTCAACCTTGCTAATGCTGTGACCTTTTAAGGCAGTTGCTCATGTTGTGGTGACCCCCAACCACAAAATTATGTTTGTTATTACTTCATAACTGTATTTACTTCTATTAAGAATTATAATGTAAATATCTACATTTTCTGATGGTCTTAGGTGTCCCCTATGAAAGGGTCATTCTGTACTCCAAAGGGTTACAACCTAGGCTGACAAGTGCTGGTCTAACACATTTTTTAAATAAAATAATTATATAAAGTAGACAACTTTGTCTGCTTTTAATATTGTTTGCATGAAATTTACCCAGAGGTGAGCAACACACTGTGCAAAGTGACGGATGGTCCTGTCCATCTCTGAGCGGGTTACTGTTATTTTTAAACTGGGGAAAAGGTGGTATCAGCTGGAGGTGCTGCAGGAACCACAAAGTGCTGGGGGATGGAACAAGCACAGCTCTAATCCTTCCTGTCAACTGGATTCATCTTTCATGCCTTTCCTTAATGGGGACACTTGTAATTTCTTCTCCAGAAAAAGAAAAAGAAGAAGAGAAGAAGAAATTGGAGAAGAAAGTTACTTCTGATACGAAAAAGAAAGGCAAGTATTAGAAAACTTATCAAACAGTGTTAATTGATAGTGTTGCTGGCAAAGCTACTGTTGTCGACAAAGAGAGTCACTTGTTTGATTGCCACTGTTCGTGAAAACACTCAGGATTTTTAAAGGTTCCAAACCTGATTTGAAGGAAACATGCAAAGCCCTTTATTTCCATATTCTTTTAAAAATAGAATTTCTCTGTTTAGCTCTGGCTGATCATGAATCTCATTCCTCAGAGACCTGAAATTTCAAGGCTATGCCACATTATCTTGCATCTTGACATCTGTTAAGATACAACTGTCATATTCTTCTGCATTTTGCAGTATACATATATACATGTACATAAATACATCCATACTACTTACAGAGAAAGAGAAAATGAGAGTGGAGAGTAGGTGTGTGATGTGTAGGTGTACATGTGAATAATGAAGATTACTATTGTTTTATTATATTTTAGAAGATTATTATTATCTTAGTTTATTCAATTTTATTAGCAGTAACTATCAAGACATCAAATTAATTTATACTGTGACAAGAATACATGAAATAGTTTCTAGGACATGCTTATTCTTATTTTTCTCTTGACACTTGTTTGTTTATAATATCTGATATTACCAAGCAGCTTTCAGAAATTTCAAAATTCTAAATATACATCTATGACCCAAACCCCAGTAAACACTCAATCTATTTCTTTTGACATATTTTAGTGACCATTCAGTAATTGTACAGCAATTAATGTAGCATTTAATATCGCTACATTTGTTAAACATTTGTTTTATTTTCATATGAAATCTTTTATAGATAAACAGGACTCCTGCGCTATGAGTTTGTCTGGAAGGTTCTAGTAGGTGCACTTATACAGGATTTTGTCTTGAACTTACAGTTTTCTTGGCAAAGTAAACTCCTCACTATAATAGCAGTCATCTGTTCTCTGAAATGTATAGGAATTAATTAGTTAGAGGCTGATAGCATTCTTATTTTCCTCTGCAGAAAAAGGAGAAGCCAAAAGGAAAACTGAGAAAGAAGCTGCAGTTGATGGGAAAGGCAAAGGTATTGTTCTTTGCATTGCTTCCCCGTCGCCCTCTATGATTTAGATCGAGAATAATATTGATGAATCAACATGCAGCTGGAGTATCGGTACTTACATCTATCCACATGTAGCCTACCAAAACAAAAGTGAGGTAGAAAGTGAAGTTACACAGATGACATTATTTACCCAGTGCTGAGCAAGAGGCTGTGCAAAGGGTCTGGTAGCACTGTCGACCTTTAAGGGGGGCTACAATATGTGAGAATTTCTAGCCTTGCTGAAAAGGGAAGCACTTTTGTGGGTAAGAGCTGCAATGGAGGGCTAGCATCCATGCATGTTACATGTTTCTTACATGCTCATGAGAATAAACAGCTGGCAAGGTGAAGTAAGATGCCAAAGAGGGAGATGTGGGCACTTACTTACTTTTCTACTTATATTTCAAACGGATCACTCCTATGGCATTAAAAGGAGGATAGTCCTGAGTATGTAAACATAAAAGTGGACTTTACAAAGATTTCTACACAAAGGGGACAGATAAATAATTTATAATACCCAACTGTGTGAAGGAAAAGTGTAAGATAAATGAAAAAAAAAAGCAGCTAAGGTCAGCAGGGTCTATCTCAAGCCATTCAAGTTGCTCACGATTTTGGCAAAGATAAAGAAGTCACTGGATCTACCTGAGGAAAAGTTTATCACTGTGCAGAGTACGCAGCATAGGGAAAGAGGGATGGGGGAAAGAGAGCGAAAAAGACAGACACACACACACACACACACAGGCAGTATTCATTAAGAAACTGATTAATCTCTTGCTTGCTTGGTGTCTGGGACCCTCCAGCGGCTCCCCCAGTTCCTTATCCCCCACTGCTACATATTTGTATTCGATTTCCTGACCTATCTCACATTCACCTTCTAGTACCTGATCCTGCTTCCAAGTTTTGCCTGCAACTCCTCTCTCCATCTCTGCTCTCTACCTTCCTCCACCTCCCATGATCATCCCGTTCCCCCATCTGTGTAGGACTGAAATATCCACACCCTGATCTTTTTTTCTCTTAAGATCCATATAATATGTGGGTTGTACTGTGGGCATTGTGAGCTTTTGGGCTAGTATCCACTTATCAGTGAGTACATACCATGTGTGTTCTTTTGTGTCTGAGTTACCTCACCGATAATGATATTTCTAGTTCCACCCATTTGCCTGTAAATTTCATGAAAACATTAATTTCAGTAGCTGAGTAGTACTCATTGTGTAAATGAACCACATTTTCTGTATCCCATTTTCTTTTGAGGGACATCTGGGTTGTTTTCAGCTTCTGGCTATTATAAATAAGGCTGCTGTGAAGATAGTGGAACATGTGTCCTTGGTAGATGTTGGAGCATCTTTTGGGTATATGCCCAGTAGTGGTATAGCTGGTTTCTGAGGTAGAACTATTTCAAATTTTCTCAGAATCTCACAGATTGATTTCTAAAGTGGTGTTACCAGCTTGCAGTCCTGCCAGCAATGGAGGAGTGTTCGTCTTTCTCCACATCCTCACCAGCATCTGATGTCACCTGCATTTTTGATCGTAGGCATTACAATTGGAATGAGGTGGAATCTCAGCGTCATTTTGATATGCAATTCCATGATGATTAAGGATGTTGAATACTTCTTTAAGTCCTTCTTAGTCATTTGAGATTTCTCAGTTGAGAATTTTCTGTTTATCTCAGTACCCCATTTTTAATAGGGTTATTTGATTCTATGGAGTCTAACATCTTGAGTCTTTTTTGTATATTTTGGATATTAACTCTCTATTGGACTGCCTTAGTTAGGGTTTTATTCCTGTGAACAGACACCATGACCAAGGCAAGTCTTGTAAGCACAACATTTAATTGCTGCTAGCTTAAAGCTTCAGAGGTTCAGTCCATTATCCTCAAACATGTCAGCCTCCAGGCAGGCATAGTATGGGAATAGCTGATACTTCTAGATCTTCATCCAAAGGAAACCAGGAACAGACTAAGCATCCTCAGATAGCTAGGAGGAGTGTCTCCAAGCCCATCCCCAGAGTGACACACTTCCTCCAACAAGGCCACACCTTCTAACAGCGTCAGTCCCTGGGCCAAGCATATGCAAACCATCACATGGACTTACGGGTGGTTAAGATCTTTTCTCAATTTGTGGGTTGCTATTTTGTCCTATTAACGGTGTCCTCTGCCTTATAGAAGCTTTTCAATTTTACGAGGTCCTATTTATTGCTTGTTGATCTTAGAGCATGAGCCGTTGGTGTTCTGTCCAGGAAATGTAAAGAACACATCCAGTGGATAGGCACAGCCTCTAGTCAAGGGATGGGGCCACCTACACATCTCAAAGTTTTCAACCCATAAATGTTCCTGCCTGAAGAAAAGACAGAGACAAAAATTGGAGTAGAGTCTGAAGGAAGGTCCATCAAGGGACAGCCACACCTAGGGATTCATCTTGTCTGCAGACACCAAACATAAATACTGTTGCTATTGCCAAAAGTTGTTTACTGATAGGAACCTCATGTGATGGTTCCCTGGTTCTGGTAGCACCTAAACAATGCAGATGTGGAGCCAACCATCAGACTGAGCTCAGGGACCCTGGTAGGGGAGCTGGTGAAAGGACTGGAGGAGAAAAGGGGAATTGGAACCTCATAGCAAGAACAATGTCAACTGGCTAGATCACCCAATGCTCTTAGGGACTAGACAGCCAACCAAGGAGTGTACAGGAAAGGACCCAGGGCTCCAGATACTTATGTAGCAGAGGATGGCCTTATCTGGCATCAAATGGGAGGGGAGGCTCTTGGTCCTGTGAAGCTTTGGTGCCCCAGGGTAAGGGGATGCTGGAGCAATGGGGAAGCACCTTCATAGAGGCAAAAGAGAGGGGGGAGACGGGGAATGTTGTGTAGATGTTTGTGGAGGGTTAACCAGAAAGGGCGTTACCATTGGAGATATAAAGTGATGAAATGTTTAATAAAAAAATAAATTGAGAATTCAACAGTTGCCCAGCTTCAATTTTTGTATTTATTTTGATCTTATGGAATACATACATAAGCACTGGCTTCTATTGCATATAAAACATCAATATACATGGAAAGCTGCCACCTCAATTATTACAGTTCACGGATAAATACTTTCATCCCAAATATTTCTTCTGCTCATGTCAGCGATGGTTGAAATTCTGCTTAGAGCTACTCTATTCTGTTGAGTTATGTAGGAATTGTGCTTCATAAAGTGCAAACATTCCAGGACATGCTTTTGCAATGGGATAAAAACGAAATTCTGCTCAACCCTTAATAGTGTACGATAATGAGATATTCAGATCCTCCTGTGATAACAGTGAATTGCAAGCAGCTCTCTGAAAGTTTGCACAGTAGTTATGTTTGAGTGGGGAGGCAGTCAAAGGAAGCTCCAAGGTGGGATATAGGCAGGGGAGGGCAGGCTGGACAGGAAGGAAGTAGTAAAGTACTTCTAGTCTCAGGGAGACATAGAAGTAATAGCTTATGTGGATGGAGTCTAAAGGAAGACCATAGTATGACAAACATAAGTAAGGAGTACTTGAATGGAAAATAGCAATGATGGCATTTCTCCTACTGGACTTTAAATAGGTGTAGTATATCACACCCTGGGTTGCATAGGGCTTACAAATCAAACAAAAGAGATGGCAGAGGTTCGGTGAAATATTAGACAAAACTCCAAGGTGCAGGTTCTGGTGAATGAGTGAGTGTGTATGTGTGTGCGTGTGCATGTGTTTGTGTGTGTGTGCTTCTGTCTGTCTGTATTCTGGTTTTCTGTATATATCTGTCAGTCTCCATCTGTTTCTGTCTCTGTCACTGTCTCCGACTCTGTCTCTCAGTCTGTAAGTCTCTATCTCTTTGTTTCTATTTCTCTCTGTCTCTGTCTCTGTCTGTCTCTCTGTCTCTGTCTCTGTCTCTGTCTCTGTCTCTCTCTCTCTCTCTCTCTCTCTCCCCCCGTGTGTGTGTGTGTGTGTGTGTGTGTGTGTGTGTGTGTGTGCATGTGTGTGTTATTGCTTCTCTCTGTGTGTCTTTGTTTAGTTTAATTAAACTTTGGGGCTGAAAGCTGAAATGCATGTATATACAATGAGTCATGGGAACATCTTAAACTCCATGCTGTGAAGATCTATGATGCTAGTGAAGTTGTTTATTACTGAGAGCAACTGTCTGTGGCAGTTTCTCTTCCTGCAAGTTGAGGACCACTGATGCACAAACCAAGCTAAACCACCTCTTTGCACATATAAGCCTATTCCTACGGGATTGTAAAACACATTTGCACTTTTGAAACATTTTTTCTGATGGACGCTTTTATTTATTTTGTTAAATAAGGTATCATTGAGTCACATAAATTAATCTAACTTTGATGGAAATGTGTATTTTTTGATATTGTATTGAAAAGTCCTTAACACTCAAATATTCAATTTTTATGGTCTATATATGTGGTGTGTGTGTGTCTGTGTGTGTACAGAGAGAAAGAATTTGGTGATTTTCTAAATGAATATTTATTTTTATAATTTAATTATGTAATATTAATTAATAGATAATATATATAATTATATAATCTTGAAACATTGCATTTTCGGCTTCTTAGCTAATGAAAAAGTGACGTGTAAGTGGAACTGTTAAGTAGCTGGCACTCTTGGCTTTTCTTCCTGCTGTGATGAACATCTGACATAATGAAGGGGGAGGTTTTATTTTACCTTATATCTTCAGAGGTTTCAATACTTTGTGGAGCTAGGCCACATTAGAACTGTTCAACTTGCTAAAACCAGGAATCACTGAGATAAGATGAATGTGGCAGCTAGACTTCTTCTTTTATTCTATCCACTGTCTGCCTGTGGGATAGTGTGGCCCTTATTCATGGCATTTTTTCTTTCTTAGTTAATTCTTTCTAAAATACTATGACAGAAACACTGAGATACTTATTAATCTCTCAGGTGCTTCTCAGACTAATTAAAATGAAAATCCACCTTAATAATTCCAAGTACATATGTCATTTATTTCTAAAGTAGTAAAGGAAATAAAACAATGAATATAAAAATTGTAGCTATAAAACATAGTGAGTTAAAAAGATAGCCTTAGACACCTACTGCATATATGATTATTATATTTTACTGAATATAAATTCATTAAATTAATTTTCACATGTCTCAAAGATTATATAATTTATAGTATATATTATATAATTTAATATATAACTTTAATAATTTATTCATACTGCACTTTATCACTCTTATTAAAATAACACAAGGCCTAAATTCTTCGTACTTTACTAGTATTATATGTTGGCAGAAAACGCAAGCAATGTCTCATATGATACCATATTCTCAGCTTAACAATCAGTATTAGTTGAGGTTAGTATTTGAAAATCAGTTAACTATGGTACATACTTTACATTACACGTTGAAAAATATCCCTCCAAGTTGTATATAATAAAACAAATCAAGATGCATTTCAATGGTTATAAGATATATTCCTATTTAACTAAATACTATGAAAACCACAGTGAAACACAATATAAGAAAAAATTCTAACCAACACAAAAAAAAGAAGCCTACTCAAGCCCTTGTCCTGAGCTTTGGGTGGGTGTTATTATTCATGTACACCACTCGGCATGGCCAAACAAAAGATATTCCACAATATCTGTGGGAATATCTCTGCTACACAGGGCTGTCTGGATGATATGAAGATTTTAAGTTGAGAAGTTGTTACTGTGTCATGAAACAACAGACCAAGAAACAACTTCAATCAGAACAATGTTCTTTGAACTACTACTGCCCAGGCTAGAGAAAGTAAGAAAGACAGATATGTATTGATGATTGACAGATCTTTGCTGAGCCATTCATCTCTTTTGTGGGTCTGCTTCTGAGGACTAGTTTCATGTATCTGGTTAGTGGGATACAGTAAATCTCTATTATTAAGTATAGCTGCAAATGAGCTTCCAATTTGCCTTTGAAATTCCATTTCCCCCATATGTTAGAAAAGTAGAATGCAAGCAAAAGAGTGGCCAAGGAATCCATAGCAATGGCACATTCAAGAATGACTGAGGAGATTAAAATTCAGGTAGAGTCAAGGACAATTCTAGTTTCTAGCCAAGAACAAGAATCTAAGTCCCTGCTGTGAGATGGTTTCTGAAGACCTGAATTGTAAATCTTCTGAAATCAACTACCTATTCATCTGTTCTCTTCCAAATTTTAACTGATAACTCAGTCCAAGAACATGATGAAATAAGGTAATTTAAATCCTCACAGGACAGATTTTGATGCTGCTTATGTTATTCTTTACTTAAACATTGTCTCATGAACTCAATAATGAATGTCACAGACAATGGGAAAATAGAGTGCATATTATTTCATGTGTATAGGTAGGTTCTTAAGAGGAAGGAAGTAGGCAGAATACCCATATAACAAGAGCAGATTCCAAGAAAATGAATTGTTGGGGTTGGTAACTGGCTGAGTAGTTAAGAATACTTTTTCTTGTTGAAGATTAGAGTTCAGTTTATAGCACCTATATGGTGGCTCATGACTATCTATAACTCCAGCTCCATGGAACTTGACCCTGTTTTCTTTTTTTTTTTTTTTTTTTTGTTTCATGAAAATATGTAGTAAGCATGTAGTATACATACATACATACATGCAGGCAAAGCACTCATACGCATAAAATAAATGAATAGACCTCAAAATGTCTAGTGGTTAATAAGCCTTTTCTGGGTTGATATGTTGGCTGTGACTTGGACAGTGTGGTTGGCCTGCCCCTTAGACGTCTATGCACCTTCCCAATCAAAGTGCTGCACTGGAGTTTCATTCATATCTTTATGCATAGCTTCCAGGTAATTGTGCTTTTTGCTTTGTTAAAGAAGAAACTTACCAAGAAACCAGAAGCCTAATAATTCTGACATCTTACTAGTAAGGTCATTGCTAGAATAGAACCTTTGTCATTTGATCAAAGACTTGGATCAATGTCCTTGTCCCTAAACAACCCAACAAATTTCTATCTCCTGGTTTCATTATTCAGTCCACTTGTCTCTGGTGGGCTACTTTTGAGGTATTAAGTTATAAATGGTTTGAGATTAAATTTATTGACATTTCTTATGTCTGTAAGTCTATTAGTTATGGAAATAAGATTGATAAATAACTGATAGGCGTTAGTGGTATAAAACGATACATGATACATAATTTTTAATTATCTGACAGAAATTGAAATTGAAAACAAGAAACTCAAAGACCCTATTGATATTTTTTGAAGTAACCTATTATATAACAGCATAAATAAATCAATTCAGCCTTACACAACTGCTTGATTACAGAGATTATTAGCATGTCCAAGTGGGTGAGCAGAACTAGGATCCATCCCACTGGCCCTTATGCCTTGATAGGATGCATTGTTAAGTGGCACAAGTTTATTCGTTAAACTTAAAGTGAAGATGGTGGAGGAGCTGTGTTGGGGGTGATGGTCAAAAATAATTAAAATAGATGGGGTTGTTAGAGCAGGGTTCTCTAAGAGTGAATTGATTTTATATATTAGATTTATCTTATTTTATTATATTCATTTATTTTTATAGTTGTGAGGTTCAGACGCAGGGCCTTACACATGTATACATTTATGGTCAACCGTTAAACTATATTCTGAGAGACATTTATATTGGTATCGGATGTTTCAGAATTGATCAAGCATCAGTGATATGTGACTATGGCATTTGTGTATGATATGGTTTGTATGAACAGTCAAAATATTCAGATACGTACATGGATCTTTAAATTTTATTAAAAGTATAATGTAAGGTTCTGAATAATATTTTTCAATGTAGTAATCTTAATCAATTATACCAGATTATCCAGAATAATGATGTCAAAGAAAGGGATCTAGAATTAAGACCTAAATATTCCAGTCTTTTAATAAATACCAAAGAAAACTTCTAACATGATATTATAAAGCCTACATATATACATACATATATACACACACACACTCATTATACTAACACATATTCTAATAATAATCCACCTCACACCAGTCAGATTGGCCAAGATCCAAAACTCAGATGACAGCAGATGCTGGCGAGGTTGTGGAGAACGAGAAACACTTCTCCACTGTTGGTGTGGTTGTAAACTGATACAACCACTCTGGAAATCAGTCTTGCAATTCCTCAGAAAATTGGACATAGTACTACCTGAAGATCCAGCTATTCCACTTCTGGGCATATACACCAGAGACACTCCAATATACAACAAAGATACATGCACCACAATGTTCATAGCAGCTCTATTATTTATAATAGCCAGAAGCTGGAAAGAACCCATATGTCCTTCAGTAGATGAATGGATACAAAAATTGTGGTACATTTACACAATAGAGTACTACTCAGCTATCAGAAACAATGACTTAACCAAATTTTTAAGAAAATGGTTGCATCTAGAGGATATCATCCTGAGTGAGATAACCCAGTCACAAAAGAACAGACATAATATTCAGTCACTGATAGTGGGATGCTAACCCCAGAGACTCGGACTGCTCCAGAAACAACTCACAGACTGTATGAAGTTCAAGAAAAAAATAAAACAAAACAAAATAAAAAAACAAAAACAAAACAAAAAAAAAAAAAGACATTATGCTCAGTCCTTACACACCATGAAAACGTTGACTAATTCCGGGTTACATCTTGTTTTATATGTACTTTTTGCTCATTGTAACTAGTAAGACCTTAATGCAGAGTATCAAACCTTAAAAAAAAAAAGATAAAAAAGTATTCTTTAACTTATTCCATGTTCTCATTTGAATATTATGACAGTGCTATAAAGTAAGTATTATATATCCATTTTGTAAAGGGAAACCAATGGTGAAGAGTTAATTTACGTCAGATGGTCTTAAATAGGAACAAAGAAAGTAACAGGGAATAAGTAATACAAAAATTTATTTCTTTAATTAGCTATATCTTTAAAGTCCTTTTATTTTGATACAGAGGTCCCATGATATCAGAATAAAATTCATTGCCTTTTTGGGGTCCTGATTTTTGATATAGGTCCCCATTACATTAAGCTAATCACAGGATCATCCCTGCCTTCCCTCTTGTTTAAGTCTTTTTTGGAGGAGAAAAGAATAGATTTTTCAGAGAAGACACAGATTCAGACAAGTCCTTTTGGACTCCTTTCTACTCTGACCTTTGTAGTGAGGTGAATGGTCTTGATCATCTTACAGAATGAGTATATGAACTTTGTCATATATAGAGGCTGAAATCATGTCTGAGAGTCACTCCCTAAGGTAAAATAATGCAGTCAAAAGAAAATAGAGCAGTTTCTGAGCTAGAAAACTGATATAGAAACTCTCTTTAAGAAGTTATTTCTATATAAAGGGAATATGGGTGATTTGTTTTATTACATTAACTTACAGAAAAAATAGAAAGTTTCACTGTACCTGGTTTTATATGGAGGTATTTGATTCACTTGGCCTTGCACTTTGTACAAGAAGATAAGAATAGATCTCTGTAGAAGATTTGCATTTTTCTACATGCTGACTGCCAGTTGAACCAGCACCATTTGTTGAAAATACTGTCTTTTATTCATTTGATGCTTTTAGCTCCTTTTTAAAAGATCAAGTGACCATAGGTGTGTGGGTTCATTTCTGGGTCTTCAATTTTTTTCCATTGATCTACCTGTCTGTCTCTGTACCAATACAATGCAATTTTTATCACAATTGATCAGGTATTACAGTTTGAGTTCTGGGATGGTGATTCCTCCAGAACTTCTTTTATTGTTGAGAATAGTTTTTGCTATCCTGTTTTCTTTCTTTCTTTTTTTTTTGTTATTCCAAATAATTTTTCAAATTGCTCTTTCTAACTCTATAAAAATTGAGTTAGAATTTTGATGGAGATTGCATTGAATCTGCAGGTTGCTTTTGGCAAAAAGTCCATTTTTACTATATTAATTCTGTGAATCCATGAGCATAGGAGATCCTTCCATCTTCTGAGGTCCTTTAATTTCTTTTTTCATAGCCTTGAGGTTCTTTCATAGAGATCCTTCACTTGCTTGGTTAGACTTATGCTAAGGTGTTTTATATAATTTGTAACTATGGTGAAGAGTGTCATTTCTGTTATTTCTTTCTCAGCCATTTTATTCTTTGAGTAAAAAAAGGCTACAGATTTGTGTGAGTTGATTTTTATATCCAGCAACTTTGCTAAACTTGTTTATCAGGTATAGTAGTTCCTGATGGAACTTTTGGAATCACTTAAGTATACAATCATATCATCTGCAAAAAGTGATATTTTGATTTCTTCCTTTCCTACTTTGTATCATTTTAATGTTTTTTTTTTTTTTGTTGTTGTTGTTGTCTAATTGCTCTGGCCGGGGCTTCTAGTACTATACTGAATAATTAGGGGGAGAGTGGGTAACCTTGTCTAGTCCTTGATTTTAGTGGGATTGCTTCAAGTTTCTCAGCATTTAGTGTGATGTTGGCTACTGGTCTGCTGTATACTGCTTTTACTATGTTTAGGTATGGGCCTTTAATTCCTGATCTTTCCAAAATTTTATCATGAAGGGTTATGGAATTTTGTCAAATGCTTTCTCGGCATCTAATTAGGTCATGTTTCTTTTTTTTTTTCCCCCTTTGAGTTTGTTTATATAGTGGATTATGTTGATGGATTTTTGTATATTGAACCATATATGCATCCCTGGAATAAAGCCTACTTGATCATGTGGAATGATCATTTTGAGTGTTCTTAGATTTTATTTGCAATAATATTATTGAGTATTTTTGCATCAATGTTCATGAGGGAAATTTGCTGAAGTTCTCTTTCTTTGTAGGGTATTTGTGTGGTTTAGGAATGAGCATAATTGTGGCTTCGAAGAAGGAGTTGGGTAGTGTTCAGTATTAACACTTCATTAATACTTTACCTAAACCCTTTCAATTTCATCATTAAAATATGTGTTGTAACAGACATCTTTTTGTGGTTCATAAGAATCACCTCAGCTGGACACTATTTTTATTCCACTCTATAATCATGTCATACTTTAACAATATCCACTTCTTGAAATTCCAAAATGCAACAGAGCTTATTTCACTACTGCTTAGGCACTGGGGCTGAGAGACCCCGGACCCGACCTCCTTCTCCACCCCAACCTCAGCCCCCACCCCTGCCCCTAGCACTCCATTTTTATTCCTTCCTTTATAGAGACTTCCCATATCTCTCAAAATAAATTCTCTTCTACACTGATATAAAAGGCTATTTATTCATGAGCTGATGGGGCAGACAATTGCAGATTATAGCAAGACAGTCTTTATCCTACAGCAAGGCCATTAGTTGAGGTTCTAATCACACACTTGGCGTTTCTACTCATTTGACAAAATTGCTTCCATTTCTGACAGAATCTTCAATTTCAGCATTTAGATTTCACAGGCATGTGCAAGTTTTAATTTGTCATTTTAACTGAATTTTAGCCTCACTCAAATGTTATCAAAATGACAGATATAATCATCATGTGAAATCTTTTAACAAGTCATTTATAAGAAACCACAGAGAGAAAGATAATGTACAAGTTATTTTTTCTTGTTTTTATACTGGTTGTAAAAAACATAGTACATATGTAAAAAAGGAATTTGTTCAACTTTGCTCTACAGTGACTAATGGGAGGGTATGAGGGTATAGAAAACACCTTAAAAGAAGGGCACAATAATCAATGTGTAAAAGAAAGAAAAGCTGCTGAGAATCAGCTTTTCCATAATATGCATAAAGAGCCCATACTGTCTTTGAATCAAGATACTCAGAACACAGCAACATCAGCCATTAATAGCTGTTGCCAAATGAATAGCTAGTGACTAAAGCTAGAAGAATCCATTTGATGATGGGTAGTTGTCATGATTCCTCCTCAATGTTTCTGTCTTCTCATCCTGTAAATTTGATGAATGAATTTAGTCCCAATCTCTAGAGAGTTAAAACTAACACCATTGATTTACATACCCCTCTGCCTTCAGTTGTGGGAACATGACATTAGATGAACCAGAGTCTTGTCTGATGAGGTCTTTACAAACAATAAAGAGGATGGTAAAATAGGACATATATGAGTTGAAATGTGATATGTCACTTTCACATTCCTGTGATAGCCCACTTGAAAACAAGGCTGTTACATAGAAGAAGTAGGGGGAGTTCACATTCCTGTGATAGCCCACTGAAAAACAAGGCTGTTACACAGAACAATTAAGGGGAGAAAATAAAAATTTTAAAATAGTAGAAAGTTATTTCAAACCAACTAGGCTTCAGGGAAACATCATAACTTCTCAAATCATAATGCTACATTATCTAAATAATTCCTGTTTGCTTAATTTATTTTTAAATGTTTAAAATTTGAAATATCTAAAATGAGCATTCTTTAGCCAAGTAAATCTCCATCAAGGTACATATTATTATCATTATTATTAATAATAATATTACTAAAAGACATCAAGAATTAGTAAAGAAATCAAGGAAAACTACATCAAGGGTTTTGTATTTGAAAGCATTTGAGTATTTTAAACTTGGAGAGTTCCAAACCTATTTGCTCCCCAACTTGACAGAATAGATATTTATTAAGTAAGACATGAGAAAAAATGTATTTGACAACATTGCCAGAAAATATTAAGCTAATTTAGTTTTTTATAAATAAAAGTAGAAATAACTTCCATTTCTACCATTTTTAATTGGTTATTTTAGTTATTTTCATTTCCAGGTTACCCCTCCAGAAACCACCATCTCATCTTCCCTCTTCCTGCTTCTATGAGGTTGCTGCCTACCTACCCATCCACTCCTGCCTCCCTGCCCTGGAATCCCCTACACTGGGGCATTGAGCATTTAAAAGAACAAGGGTCTCTCCTCCCATTGATGCCACCCTTTGGTGCATAGACCACTGAAGCCATGGGTCCCCATATGTACTCTTTTGTTGGTATTTTAGTCCTTGGAGGCTCTGGGGGTTTGGTTGGTTGATATTGTTGTTCTATCTATGGGGTTGCAAATCTCTTCAGCTTCTTCAGTTCTTTCTCTGACTCCTCTATTGGGGACCTAGTGCTCATTTCAATGGTTGGCTGAAAGCCATTTTTAAATAAAGACAGAAACTTTAACCCCAAATGAAAAATGAATTTCTTTAAAGTTTACACTGGCTTTTCTGTTTTAGTTTTAATGTGAAAAGATGACATTTTATAGCCAGGATATAAATTTAACAACATTCTTACTTCTCCAAGCTATTAATATACACAGTGAGACAGCCCAAGACAAATTAGACATAACATCCCACACCTTCTGTTACATTTATTAGCTTTCGTAGTAATTACAGTTAGAAAGAGCCTACTCTCCCTTCATACTATATGGCAAACCATAATTTATTTCTGCTGCTACTGGACTCAAGTTTATCTGCTCACAGATGACAGGCCAATTAAACCTAGAGACAAGACTTTGAGGGAAGAAAAGCTACTTTATTTAGAAAGTTAGCTAATCAGAGAGATGAGGAAATACTTTCCATAGTTCCTTTAGAAGCAAGTTAATTTAGGGGCCTTTGGCATTAGCAGGAATGGTTATTAACAGTAGTGAAATTCTTTTCACTACAAGTAAATTTTCCAGGTTTGTGGCCAGATAATTCATGTATGTTCTTAATTTCATTATTATGAGATGTGTTGTAATAAGAAAATCAGGGATTATTTTCACTCACTAAACAGTTTACAAATATGGGCTTGCCGGCATGATACACTACTCACAGGCCAGAGAGAACAGTTCCCCAAAGAAAGACATAGGTAGGTGAGGTTTAGAATCCATCACACCATCTTCAGTGTCAGGTCCCACTTGCTTTCTTTTTCTTACTTCTGCTCTGAAACTGTTGAAAATATCTAATTTCTCTTTGTAATATTTTTAGGAAGTATAACATACTCTGGGTACAGAACACTGTACTTAGAATACTTATTGTGCCTTTACAGGACCAAGGAATTCTCCTCCCATTGATGGTTGGCAAGTTGAGCGATAACATTTGAAATGTACATAAATAAAATAGCCAATAAAAAAATCCTTTATGTGACAAACACCATAACCAAATGCAACTTGAAGAGGAAATGGCATTTTTAGTTTTATAAGATATAATCAATTGTAAAGATAAGCCAAGGCAGGGACCTGGAGCAGGAACTGAAGCAGAGATCATAGATGAATACTGTTTACTATCCTCTTCCCCATGGCCTGTTCAATCTGCTTTCTTAAAAAACTCAGGACCACCCATGGAATGAAGAAAGAGGTTCTGGACAGTGAGGGAGCATGGAATTCTAATGCTGATCCTGGTGAGAATATATGTCATCTATGGGATAAGAATGGGGGACACATCTAGGTAATTAGACTCCAGTTATAAGGCAGCTAGAAGCCTGTGAAATAAAGATAGAGTCATGTGACCATGTTGATGATCACAAACGTCTATTCTTTCAATTCTTATAAGAACAAGAGACCAAGAGAAATATTAGTAATTGTTATAAATGTTAAAGTATTAAAGTGTACTAACATTAACACTGGTGAGTGAGAGGGAAGACACATCCAACACATTACTTGGTAGGAAGGAACAGTTATGTAAAGCAGTAGAGATATTTTAAAGTATCTGACAACTAAAGCTTAGCAGAAGGGGAAGGATAATGTGTATTTTATTACATAAAAGATGTCAAAGAATTTTGAGGTCTTGCTGTTTCCTCACATTGAATTGGAAAGTTAGTATTAAAAAACAATAAAAATTCTAAATTATTTGTGGTTATAAAAAGAAATAAAACCAGAAGAATGGAAAAAATATATAGGAATATCAAAAGTTGATGCTGGTATCTTCTCATAATGTGTTTTCTTTTCCTAATACTTGCTGTTTATGCACATGTGTGCCTTTACTGGCCAGTTAATAGCAAACCGACACAGACTAGTCCTTTGGAAGACAGGCACCGAAATTCAGAAAATACCTTCACCAGACTGGCCTGTGAGCAAGCCTGTGATGCATGTTCTTGATTGATGGTTAGTGTGGGAGGACCCAGATTTTTGTGAAGGATGCTATTCCTCAGTTGGTGTTCCTGAGTCCTAGAAGAAAGATTGCTGAGCAAGCCATGGGTAGCAAATCAGTAAGCAGTGCTCATGTGCCTCAGTTTCTGTCTCCAGTTTCCTGCCCTGAGTTCCTTTATTGGCCTCCAGCAGTGATGGATTTGCAAGCAGGAAGGGAAGTAAATGGCTTTCTCCACAAGTTGCTTTTGGAAATTAATTTTTTTCCCAGCAATGGTAATGCTACTGAAGGCAGTGCCTTAGTGATTTTATGTGCGCTGCTTGTGTGCATGTGTTTCTATATCTCAGAGAAGGTCAGGTCTCCTGGAACTGGAGTTACAGGTGTTTCTGAGCAACCTGGTGAGGATAAATGCTGAAACCCAGTTCTCTTTCAAGGGTATCAAGTGATTTTAACAGCTGACCTATCTCTCCAGGCCTCATGATGTTTTTGTATAGATGTGGTTATAGGGACTAGAGACTTTATTCAGCTGAGGAGGTATAAGAATAAGAGTTCTATCTCAAGAACTTGCAGAGATTCATATGTGGTATGTCCTTATAACATCGGAACTAGCCAGTAACAGGACTCTGCGTCTTGCCTGCCTGACCTACTCAGAGATCACCTGTCTCCAAAGCACAGTGAATGCCTCCCGAGGAACAAGAGAGGTTCATCTATGGCCTTCACTTGAATATGTACATGCAGCTGCTTAAACATACAAGTCCATGCTGTTAACCCAGTATTAGAGGATCCTAAATAAGAGGAACTTTTCATCATTTAACAAAAAATACGACTGTTTTAAGTTTTAAAGGGATTTCTTTGTTAACTCCATTGTTTCTATATTTAAAAGGAAAAAGGAGGAGGGGAAGGGGGTATTCTGTTTGGTCCTACAATAAGTCTGCTATACTATAGTGTTTGGATAAAGTAGAGGCCAGATATGTTTGTTAAATAAACAAACGGTATATCTTCCATCACAGAAAATGATGTACCTTCAGTCTTAAGTTCTTTACAAAGGGTTTGCCCCCTGTCTGGGAAATTTCACATTCATTTTGTCTTTGTTCATTCATTTTTGCTCATTACAGTCCTGTTGAGAGGAGCTAAATATTGTATCCCTGTCTCCTCTGCTGCATTCTGAGGCTTAATTAGCTTTTCAAACACACTGCAGATAAAACCTATTAATCCTCTGACCTTCACTGAATTCAAAAGATTTTGTGTTAATTGTTTTGAGAGAATAATAGACAGTTAGGATGCTTTAAGAAGTCACTGCATCCCTCCCAGGAAAACAGCAGAAACAGGGAAAATGTTAGGAAAAATGCTTGCTTTTGAGCTCCCATCATATACCCTTATTCATTGTGGCAGAGTCACTTCTGAATTTTCATGGAGAGCATATTTTTTATAATTACAAAATCAGCTTTTAGAAATGAGTTCCATTCCAAAGTGGCCAAAAAAAAAAAAAAAAAAAAAAAAAAAAAAAAAAAAAAAAAAAAGGTCATTGAGGTAATTTTAATTTTGCTGACTAAATCCTAAGGTGGAAAAGAGATTGATATTTAGATAGCACCTATAATATTCTAAGCAATTTGCTTACATTATCATTTTAACATTTCACAATCCTTTTTTTTTTTAATGAGTTCTGACCATACCTGTCAACAATTGTTTCAGCCACTCAGGCACTGGAGAAAAAAGTGTCATCACTCACATTATGAGGAAGAACACACAACAAACCTCCTGGACCAGAACTCTGTGGTGACTTTAGTACCATGATATACTTACTGACCAGTGATGGTCAGTCCCTAGAAGGCTAGGCTACTATGACTCACTCCAGTGTTGAGAGGAAACTCACACGCTTGTACGAGAAGCTCTGATTAATCATCAGTCTCCCTCCTCTGCATCTTCAACAATGTCTAGAAGGAATGTTCCTAGTCCATGAAGGTTCCTGTGTAACTTATGCTGGTCTAGTGATTCAGGTGGACCAATTACTGGAATCTTTCTCCCTCTCGGAAGTTTGAATTTAGATTCTGTGCTGTCCCTGTACAGCAGTCAAGAAATAAGCAATGGTGAAGAACGGAGAGATTCAACTTATGCTCATTTTTGGGGATAAAAACTGGCCCTTAGCTGAGCTCTGGGGTACTGAAAAGACTTTAGGTTTAGATGAAGGAGGAATTAGGATAGGAATGAGGGAAGAAGTCTGCATGGGCACACAGTCAGGGAGCAGTCTCATTGATCACTGTCTCACAATGGATTTTGCAAGAGAGACTTAACAACTGACTCTCAGGGGATGAGTGTTTGCTCAAGATGGCAGTCTTAATGTCCTTAGTTAGGGTTTCTATTGCTGTGAACAGATACCATGACCATGGCAACTCTTAGATGGGAAAGCATTTAATTGGGGCTTGCTTACTGTTTAGAGGTTTAGTCCATTGTCATCGTGGTGGGAAACAATGTCATCTTGTAGATCAACATGGTGCCAGAGCTGAACGTTCTGTTTCAAGTTCAACAAGTAGCGGGAAGAGAAGTGAACCACTAGGCCTGGATTGATATTCAGGTTCTCGAAGCCCACTCCCCAGTAATCCACTTACTTCAACGTGGCCACACCTACTTTAAAAAGGCTGCAAGTCCAAATTTTGCCATTCCCTAAGGGACTACTGACCATTTTCACTCAAACCACTACATTTACCATCATGGGACATTGCCTTTATGTAAAAGTGGTTTGCCCAATTAGGTGCCATAGATCCTGAAATCTAGGGGAAATGCAGAATTAAAGGGGGGCAGGCATTGGAGCATTTCAAGGGTCTAGAACAGAATTATGCAGAAAAACACCAAAAACAAACAAATGAACAAAAACAACGCCTCCATTACTCTTTGTGTCTTCAACCTTGAAGGCTACTGAGATCTATTAAGAAATTTCAGGCTCTAAGCAGGCAGTCCTTAAGTGATTGTTGTAGCTACAGCAAAACTAAGTAGGTAACCCAAAGTTCAGGAAACAAATGCCAAGTGAAAGTAGAGAAGACCACCTTTCACCCTGCTTTTAGTTATCTTTCCAGCTCAAATCAGAAGAAAATATTTTCCACACAAACAATTTCAAAGACCCTGTTGTAATCTATAGGAAATGTCATTATCTTAAAGGCACCAGCAATGTTGACCAGAAATATGTCCTGTTATTACCTGGGTTAGAGTAGGAACAGAGTGGAAAGTTGGGCAGATTTTCTTTAATTTCTCTATAACTAAACATTCTTCAAGATACAGATTTAGCAACTTTGTGATTTAATAGCCTTCCTGTTCTTTTATCTACCTGCGCGCACACACCCAAACACACACACACACACACACACACACACACACACACACACACACACACACACTGCATCTGACAACAGCTACCTATCTGATGATCTAAACACAAGCACATTTGTTCAAACCTCCTTTCCCTCTAGTTGCTGGAGGACAGTAAGTGAGCATCCATCTACCCTTTCTTGCCAGCTGGCTTGCATGGAAACAAGAATGACAAGCTGTCTCTGGTGACAACTGTTACTCAGTGTCCTCATAGTTTCTGATTCTACTTCCATTTGTGCATCATACCTACCCAGCCCTTGATGAGTAATTCCATTTTGGAGAGCCAGATATGCAAAAGGTGCTTAGGGCAAACACACTCTCTGTTCTGGACATGATTTAAGGAACCAACTGTAATGGCTCAGGTCTTCATCCCTCTCCTGGTGTCTTTGCTTAACAAAAGTAGCTAGTGAGTGTTATTGGTCCCAGAGGTAGAGAACAGCTACTGGTCTGCTGGGAAAAGCTGTTTCATTGACTATTTCTTTGACTCTATCCATAGGGTGAATAAATACTGTGATATAAAATAGCAAGGAACAGAGGTTTGGCACTGGCATCTTGGCATTGAAGACAGTTGGATGATGTTTCCCTCTGGCTGCCCTTGCCAGCTGTCTTGTTTCATAGGTTGAATTCAAGGTCTTTGCCTTTGACATGTGCATTTAAATGCCAGCTTGTGCAATTTACAGTCCAAAAGGGCAAAGATGCATAGGGGAATAAGGGAAAATTTCTCGTTTTATTGGTTGACCTTTTGATTCTGTTTTATATAGACATGTAAAGAGCCTTATGACCATATTTTCATTCCTCAAAACAGTCACAAAAAAGTCCCACCATGCAATGTTGTTTATATCTACATATCCACGAAAAAACAGCATTTCTTTCTATAGAGCTGAACCTTAAACAACACTCTCAACCCAGAGCAAAGTTCAATCAAGTTGTCCTCCATGATTTTTATAACAGAGGCCAGAAAACTTAATATCTGAGAACATTCATAAAACAGAAATAATTTTATATAGGCGTTTAGATCAGCTGGACTTGAATCTGAAAGAAACATTTAACATGTTTGCCTGAGATTATTTTCAGTTACCTCTAAATTATAGACATCATAATTTAAGGATCTCAGGAAATAGATATTAAAATAACTGCAAACTTATGAATGCTAGTTGGTGGCATGAATATTTTTTTCTCCTGAGCTGATGATTTAAGCAAATTTAATTTTCTCTTTTCTAGACATTTGCTTATTCAGCAGTCATGTGTTCACCCAGATCCACGGTGACATGACAAAAGCCCTGGCCTTAGTTGTTTGGTTCGGGACAAAGACAGCAAACACATACTGTCTGACATTGATATGTATAATGCACAATTACCAGGGCGATGTGAGAGAGCGTCAGCAAAGGGCAGTCTTCTGCAGGCTCTAGGCTCTCCTTGGAAGTCTTCCTTGAGCAGATTTCAGAAAGCCAGTGTGAGCTATGCATAGACATGTGGGAATAGTTCAAACCAGATGACATGCTAGGGCCATCCCCTGTGAAATCCACGTCCTGCCATGTCTTACAGCAGGGGAATAGTGCAGGCTGAGCTAGAGAGTTCTGAGGAGAAACAGTGACTATGGAGTTCTGGATCCGCTTCAAGGGGCCTGGAACCAGACCTGTTTAAGCATTTCCACATATAAAGCAAAAAGGAACAGTAAAATATCTCCTGAGTGTTATGTTGCCAAGAGACATCATCTAGGAACAGTTCCCTTTAGCACTGTTGCTTTATTTCTAAAGACATTGTAATCACTGAAATTGTACATAATTTTTTTTTTTTTTTTTTTTTTTTTTTTTTTTTTTTGGAAAAATAAAAGGAGAGAGTAGTGCCATCTGGTGGCTATACCTGTGAACTTCCTCATTATGTACAAATTCCAGAGTCACTTAATGCCTGAAGTTTTTGGTAATGAACTTAGAAACTACACAAGAATGCCACATGATACTCTTCTGTGCTTTGCATAATCTTTTTGTTTAATCATCCAGTTAGTTTCTTTTTGTTTGTGCATACAATGCACTTGTAGCCAACAGGATACTTCATGTTCTACATACCATACAGCTTCCTTACATACTCAGTGAAAGGAAACCCTAAAGCCAGAGACAGTACAGGTGATATTAGACTAGAACACATAATGCATTTGTATAGTGTGGATTTAGCATGAATCTATTTACAGGCTCAGAATAATTTCATTTTAGTTTCACACACTTTAGATTAGGACCTGCGGATTTAGATTTCTTATCTTTGAGTCTTGCCTCAGTCTTCAAAAAGATGGGTGGCTCTGTTAACTGTAGAAATATTAACAATTATAACTTTATATGAGTGAAGTGAAGAATCAAAAAAATGAAAAAAGGCATAATATTAACATACAATAGAACTAATTAATACATAGTCAACAATAAATAATAAAACATGTCTTACAGAAAAACACAGATGCAATAAACTTAGCATTTAAAGATAGTTTATTTTGATTATTCAATAGAAATGTGACCATATTTTAGCAAGCAATATCTTACTATATTCAACAAATACATAGGAGGAACTGCAATCTACAAAAGAGGAAAGCCTCTATATGCTTAATAATTTTATTTCCAGGACCCACTGTGACATCTTGCCTAGATTAAATGCTGAATAAATGCCTATTGAGTGAGTGAATTAGAAAGGATTTATTTCTTTAAATAAAAACCTTATTTATTTTAACTTCTATTCAAGTAACTACTTCATAAGTCAAAATGATGTAGAGTTTTGTGTACTTATATGGTACTTGACTTGATAAAAAAAAGGTCATTTTTTTAGAACCTTTTGTTTTAATCTGAAGGAATTAAACAAGCAATAGTCTTCTAAGGCACTCATTGTCCATTCATCATTAGAAATGTCTTCCTTAGGTTATAAACTGGATCTAAACAGAGAATAATGTAAGCACAATTATTTGATGAATTACTATGTGAACGTGTATGTGTATGGGCATATGCATACGTTCATATTGGTTTTTCCCTTGTAGGTAGTATGAATTTTAAGTCTTAAAGTCTCAAAATTAACAACTATATATTTTAAGGAACTGTTTTTAGTAAGGTACATACACACACACACATATATATATACATGTGTATATGTGTATGTACGTATATGTATGTATATGTTTGTGTATGTGTAAATGTATGTGTGTGAGTTTCTATACTTCCTGTCCAGAACCCACACACTTACAGAATACAGGCCTGATTTCCCTGACATGAGAGAAACCTTTAAACTTATTTTGTATTAATGATGTGTCAGTGTTCTTCAGCATACTTAATCTTGGAGTTAAAAGCATTCCCATAACCTTAAAACCAGCCTTGGTATCTGTTTCTTTTCTGTTTCTTTTCTTTTCTTTTCTTTTCTTTTCTTTTTTTTTTTTTTACAATGACAAGACAGTACATGTAATACAGGGCACAACCCAGAATTTGTCAATGTGTTGTTGGTGGGTAAGGATTGAGCATGACTATTTTTGTTTTGTTTTGTTTTCTTTTCTTTTTTTTTTTTTGATATCTGTTTCATACGGAAATAAAAGAACTGTTTACAGGGATCAAGAAAAGGCACAGATCACAGGGACCTAAAATGATTCCTGAAAATCAAAGTCCAAGGTGATGTTAAACTTAACCCATGTCAGAAAGTGGAAGGGAGGATGATAGCAGCTGTGTGCCCTGTCTGAATATGTAACAAAGCCTATTAACATAAATTTAAAATGGAGAGTGAACTGAATCCAAGCGGTGATTATTAGCTTCTCAGGCGTCTACTAAGCAACATTTAAAAACTGACAGTACTTAACCTGGCTGAGATGAGTGTAGTGAGCTTCATCATCTCTGTAGAGTCTTTGGCTTTGGTCACTCTCTGAAAATGATTTACATCTGGCATTGTTAAATGAGCTCATTCAAGATCTGTCATTGTTTTTTTTTTTTTTTTTTTTTTTTTTTTTTTTTTTGACACATTCTCTACTATTATAAGTGAATTAATTTAGAAGTCAATAATTCTGTGGCTTTCCTTGGGGGGGGGGGAAACATTTGAGAATATTTGCTGGGAACTATACAGACCTGCAGCTAACTATATCAAATATCATTCTTCACATTGGTGTATGCTTTTCCATAGCCTTGGATCAGCCTGTAGATTCCAAGTCTGCTATGTTGTGAAGTCATCAATTCTGTCTCATCAGAGAGAGCATTTTCTTCCCAGTCCCTTAAGATGAGAAACATTTCTGAGAGTTTAACTATGTAGTCTCATAACCTAATACAAACTGGCTTTCACCCACAGCTATAAAATTTACCTCTTCCAGATGTCCTTTTCAATGTCACAAGAGATTATATATGCATACCGCCATCTTGGCTGTGAGCCCTACTCCTATGACCTTAGCTCTGTTTGAGATTGCTTTGTTAATCCTCTCAATACTGTTCTTTTATTTCTTGCACAAGCCTCTGTTTAATTTCCACAAAATGCTCTCACACAAATCATAAGCACAAAGGATAGATTTTTCTAAATAGAACTTTACAGCATGACAGACACCTACAGGTGAACCGACTGTATAATGATATAGGAGGACACAGATTAATTGATCAATGTCATATTATGTAGTGTCCCTTGACTGTCTTCTGCAGTTCCTCTCCTTGAACTTTCAGCTGTGTGCCCATCTCCAATATCATATTGCCTTTTTTTGTGGGCCACTTATCTATATCCCTCATTCTATAAGGGCCACAAAGCATTCCAAATCAGTGCTATGTCACCAAACTAATTTGTTTCTCAGCATTATGAAATACTAGCCTCACGTTTTCTTTCAATGTTGAAGTTATTAAGAAGGATACTTAAGGATACTTAAAAGGTAGTTGGCACTAAAGTCATCTTTGGATATTGATTATTAACTAGAACCAAGATGCTCTTTTTATAAACAATATTATTGAACTGCTAAAACATTAGTAGTCAGTGTAATTAATATCAAAATAGGGAGTTTGGTTGGGATGAGTATGTTGTATGGGATGAGATGAAGTATGTTAGAAGCAAAGGGGTGTCATTAAAATGCATGATTTTGAAGTACAATATAGAACTGTATTAACACATTAGGAGAAAGATATAGAAGTTACAAACTTTAGCAACATTAAACAGGCCATCTATCTAGTCTCAATTATAAATCTTGATTGACCCTTAAAAATTATGCCCTTTTAATGTTGAGTTTATCTCCTTTACATAAATGAAATCACCCTCTACAAATTTAGTAAAATTTTTCACTAATCAGTACACTTTCAATTAATGTAAGCACATCAGTTCATTGACCCTGTATTTCATTATGATGCTGGCATAAGTTCTCCAGTTGCATAGTGTAGTGCACAATAAATGTATATTTATAATTTCAATTCTAAAAATGAAAAGAAAATATAATAAAGTGCTATAAAGTTGGTTAATTGTACAATTTTACTCATTTTGTTGTTGGGGAGTAAAAGAATGAGGTGCATGCCTGTGTGTATATATATATACATGTTTCTTTGTTTATATGTGTATGAGTGTATGTGTGTGTATGAGACTATGTGTATGTATATATATATATTTAGGTATGTGTGTATGCCTGTATGCACATGTATGCTCATGCAGGTACAAAGATATTTGTATGTGTTCACATATGTATGCCAAAAGGTAAACTCAGATGCTGTGGAGTTTTTCATCAGGAAACACCTACCTTACTTTCTGAGATAGGGTCAAGTTTCTGAGTGATCTGGTAGGCTAGGATGCCTGGCCAGTCCCACATTGCTGGCCTCTGCTACCCTTGTTGTTTTATTATAAATCTGTGTCACTATGTTGAGAATTCATAGATAAGTTTCAGAAATCAAACTCAGCCCCACACACTTCAATTGCAAAGCACTTTTCTAGCTAAGCAATCTCGTCAGCCTCCCCATGTTGAGTTTTGTTTACCATCCCTTTAGAATTTGTTGTAGAATTATTTGGTAATTTTTGTGAGCTAAGTGAGAAATGTTTGGTGGCCATGGTGTGAGGTGCTGGCAGAAGAATAAGAACCACACTCTGTTACTTTATGCTCCTGAGAACAGCCACAGCCAAGACTTAATATACCATTCATAAGTGTTGAAAGGATCATAGTTCCAGCCTGTTCTAGTTCCCACTCTGGGCTACTACTCTATGCAGGAACACTGCTGTGTCTCTCTGACCCAGTGTTCCACATTCCATAACGGTTCCACAGAAAACATATATGTTTATGTTACTTTCCTCTTTAATTTGCTGAGTTTGAATCTTTACTTGAAATGAAGTTGAAATTAATAATTTCAGAGACTTTAAAATCTGCCTTGTGTTTAACATTTTAATAACCTCTTTATGCCTTTTCCTCTGCTCATACAAACCTTTTTAATTTTTTATTAGATATATTCTGTATTTACATTTCAAATGTTATCCCCTCCCCCTCCCCCTCTACTTGCAACCATGCAGGGGCTCCCTCTCCCAATCACCCCCTCCACCTCAGTGCCTCGGTATTCTCCTACATTGGGAAAATGTCCTTTATTGGACCAAAGGCCTCTTCTCTTATTAATGTCAGACAACATTATCCTCTTCTACATATGCAACTGGAACCATGGGTCTCTCTATTTGTGCACAGTGGTTGGTGTTTTAGTCCCTGGGAATTCCGGAGGTTGTTTGACTGACACTGTTGTTCTTCCCATGGGGTTGCATCCCCTTTCAGCACCTTCAATCCTTTTTCTAGCTCCTTAATTTGGGTCTCCATGTTCAGTCGAATGATTAGCTGCAAGCATCCTCAACTGTATCTGTATGACTCTGGCAGAGCCTCTGAGGAGACATCTAAATCTGGTTCCTGCCAGCCATCACTTATTGACATCAGCAATAGTGGTTTGGTGGCTTCATATAGGGTTGATCCCCAGGTGAGGCAGTCTCTGAATGATCTTCTTCAAGGCTGCTCCTCTATTTGACCTTGTATGTCCTCCCGTGAGTGTTTTGTTCTTCCTTCTAAGTAAGACTAAGGCATCCACATTCTGGCACTTCCTTCTTTTTGAGCTTCATAAGATCTGTGAATTGTTTCTTGAGTATTCATAGATTTGGGGGACTAGTATCCACTTATCAGTATGTACATACCATGTGTGTTTTTTATGGCTGGGTTACCTCATTCAGGATGATAGCTTCTAGTAACATCCATTTGCCTAGGAATTTCATAAGCCACTGTTTCTAATAGCTGAGTAGTAGTCCATTGTGTAAATGTACCAGAATTTCTGTATCTATTCCTCTGTTCAAGGACATCTGTGTTCTTTCCACCTTCTGGCTATTATAAATAAGGCTGCTATAAGCATGGTGGAACATGTGTCCTTGTTTTATGTTGGAGCGTCTTTTGGGTAAATGCCCAGGACTGAAATAGCTGGGCTTTATTCCCTAGTTTAGAGATGTTTTCTCTTCTATTCTGTTGATTCTTTACTAGTCATCTTTGTTCAAACTCCTGTCCTTATCCTTCCATGTTTTCCTATCTTTGCAAGACTGTTATCATAATAGAGTGTTCAGTGGTTGTATCTATAAACTTGTATCATTTAATGGCTAATCTGAATATTTATAGGTTCTGTCTGCTTTGTTATAATAAAGTTTCTGTTATTTGTAATAGGACACAGGACACAAGAGTAAAGATTTAATTGTCTCTTCCTATAGATTTTCTGTTAGTGCTGCATCATTAATATTTTTGTTAAATCATATCTGGTGTTTTACCTGACACACAGAGACATACTGCCCCTTTTAAAATCCAGGTGAGTTTATAAATGCTATATATGAATAGAAGAATTTGTATCTTTGTCAGCACTCACAGTGCCTTGGAGGCAAGCACATGTTTGTGAAGTACCAGTGATATGGTCTTATTCCCCGTGTTTTACATATGTCACCTCATTTGGTCCTCCCATTGATTTGGGACTTTAAACCCAAAGCACTATCAAGGATATGAAATAGTAAGTGGCCAAGCCCAGAATCAAAACTCAACCTTTGAATTCAATTATTTTGCTCTTTTTACAAGTCCATATTACTTCCTCGAAGAGGCTGTGAAACCCGAAATGTTGACTGTCATCTATCTTGTTGGCTAAATGAAAGAATATAAAAGCTGAGAAACTGAAAATATTCTCTAGTAGTGGTTGCCCAAACTGTGTATACATTTATTGACTAAAATCTTATAGAATTTATTGAAATAAAAATGTGTATGATACTCATAGTAAGTAGTGTTAGGTGACAGATGGGGAAAGATAGTCACTTTGCATTTTTCTCTTAATGGCTCTTCAAAATTCACTTTTTCTCTATTTTTTGTAAAGTAAGACTAAACAAATAAAATGTATTATCCACACTACTTTTGTCATTTTGAGAAAAGGGAGGACATAGAAAAATATATTATACACTAAAAAATTAATCTAAGAAAGACTATGGCTAGAATGCACTTTAGTAGCTTCACTCAAAATTGATGAGAAATTATTGCCAAATAAGAAACCCTTTTGTTATGAGGAATCACTTTTCAACAAAGGCTTTATGTAGGCTTAGATTTTTAAAGAAACCTATTTTTAATAAGAGTTCTCAAATGCTTTAACCCTCCACCTTTCTTCTAGCCCACCACCCAAAGGTAAACAGAAAAGATGGTAAATAGGACAAGATGATTAGTACTTCTTCAGGAGCAGTTCTTTGGAACGAAACAAATCTCCATTTGTCAGGACACCAGCAGTCTAGTTCAGGGATGTCAGGGTACCAAACATGAATAGGCAGTGATGGTACAATCCAGCAGAAACAGCCAGGCCTCTGCTGAATTGGCATATGTCAGCAGTAGCAACCAGAACTAGCCAGGACACTAGTAATTCACTGCCTCTCTCAACAATGTGAAAATCAGCAGACGCAAAATCGATGAAACACTGGAAGGCTACTTAGGCAAGCAGTCTATCACTGTCTGTTGAGTTTTATGTATACTGTCTCCAAACATCAGGAGTCCTCCCATGAGTCTTGTCTCAACAACACACCATGTGAATCTGTGTCAGCAAAATAACACTTGAGTTTGCTTCAGAAAGCTCCATTTTGACTTTACTATAAGAAATTACCTAAGAAGTGAAAATATTGTGTAATGACTACGAATTTAAATTATATAAATCATATAGCATTGGTTTAAAAGGCATCCAAATAAATAGATAGAAGATGTAAAACGTGCATTGGATAAATGGCCTTGGCATACATGGACAGTTAAACTCAACACTTATAAACCACACATACACATCTACACATACAAGGTAAAATAATAAAAACAAACCTTTTTAGTAATAAAATATGTAACAGACAAAAATAGGTAATGGTTGATTAAGGTTGAGAAAGTAACAGTGTTAAATGTGATAAGCTCTGTTGTTCTATGTCACAGGAGAAAGACTGTAGGAAACAACTACTGACTACCTGAAAATATCTAGAAGCATATTAAATGTGTTGACCATGAATAATCAATGAGGAGACACTGTTAACCTGATTTAATGATTTTACAGTATATACATGTATTGAAATTTCTCATGTACCTTGGTTATCAAAACAAGGCAAAAAATTGTTGATTGTGGAGAAAAAGATGAAAGAGTCAAAAGATAGGTTAAGGGCACAAAGAAGTGCCCAGGCCTGGCTTTCATATGTAAATCTTTTCGATACATGGCAATATTATATAAACTCAAGGTCATGGTGTTTTTGATGACCTGGGCAAATCTGTTTTCCAGACATGCTTCTCTCTACATATCTGATGAGCTCAGAAACAGGATATGGCAGTTTTCTGTGCTTGATCACCTGAGCTAACAAAGCAAACACCGAAGTCATCTAGTCACTGTTCTTGAACCACTAAATTTTTACCAAATTAGAATCCTCTCTCAACAAGAAATATTTCAGTTTTTAAACCTTGAAACCTACATTTGGCAAGTGTCATGAGCTTAATGCTTTCTTTATTTATATCTCCCTCTCTCTTCCTATCTTCCTTTTCTTCTCTCCCTATGTCTGGCTCTCTATTCTCCTCCCTCTAATTGACCATACTTCCCCACCTTTATCATTAGTGTGGAAGAAAGAGGGGTAAAAGATACAAGTAATCATTTATATTTGCTTAAAATTAGCATCAGTGATGCCATGCGTCTATATAATAGTTCCAAATGAATTCTTCCTCTTGTAAGCTGTATTTAGAAAAATGTAAAACTTCTCTGCTGGGAAAATATGGCTGTTATTTCTTTGTGGTGTCAAGACTTGGGTTATTCAGGAATCTTTCAGCTTCCTCAGACTGGACTGAATACTACCTATTTTACACACTTTGTGGTAATGAAACCTCTCACATTCAGTGTTCCAGGTGGGACATAGGACTGCTTTCTTCACCCTTACCCATTCCAGTTAAGGGGTTTGCTTACTGAGGTTTTCAGACTTACATCTGACTGAAGATAACACAGGTGCTCCATTTTCCTCTTTGTTTCCTGTCCCATCTCTGTTTCCAAAGTCTCTGACTAGAATGTGAAGTTAGTATCCCAGGAAAAATTTCAAATAGATGCCTCCATCGTTTCAATAGTCTTTCATGTTGCCATAGCAAAATACTACACATGATTCGAATTTATGAATGAGAGAAATACCTGTGGTTTTGGAGACTGAGAATTCCAAGGTTAAGGTCCTGACAGTTTGTTGCCTGGTGAAACATGCTTTTTATACTTCTATGGTAGAACATCTTAAAAAGTAATTGGTCTATACACTGTGAGTTTATGGTATCTATATTTTTTACCTTATAAATATGGGTCTTTAAAATATATATTTAATGTCTTATTTATTAATACTCATCTACTAATCCAAATGTATACTCTGATTCCTTTATATGTTGGTTTAGGACTTTACAGAAAGTCCCACAATTTTCTAAAATATGTAACTTCATAAGTTTATCAAGTAAAAATAGCAGTGACTCAAATATAAACTGACACCTTTTACTTGACAAATCTATGAACCACTATCTGTCTACAAGATTAAAATCACAAAATCATGAAAGACTATTAAACACAAATTTTATAATATATCTACTTCTATATCTTCTGCCTGTTTTATTTAATATTGAATGGAATTTTAATTAATTTGTTTATTATTAAAATTTACACGAAATATAAAATCACATCTCACTAAAACATTTCTTTTTTTAATGTTTCTTATTGAAAAGGTTTATTTTTAAAAACAAAGATAAATGTACATTTTTTCATAGAAGTATATGAATACATTTTTTAAGCTTGTAATTAAGTATTTGTGGGTACATATACATACACATATGTATATATGTAACAATAATATAGGAAAAGAGGGTGTTAGTTTGAAGGGATGGGAGAGAAACTGGGAGGGGTTGTAGAAAGGAAAGGTGGATGTGATACAGTTCTATTTTAATTAAAATATATTCTTATTTTTTCTTGAACTTGACACAGTCTGTGAGTTGTTTCTGGGGTGTTCAGAGCTTTCTGGGGTTAGTATCCCATTGTCAGTGTCTGCATATTATATCTGTTCTTTTGTGACTGGGTTATCTCACTCAGGATGATATTCTCTAGATACAAATGCTTTCCTAAGCCTGACATATTGTGACTATGTGAAACTACAATTCTAATAAGAAACTGGTTGGGAGAGTGAATGATTATCTCTCCATTAATAACTGCCTTCTGGGAGAATAAAGTTGAAATATCACATTGTTTTAAATCACTATGAATGTTACATTAGTCAGCATGAAATTCCATGTGTCTATTTGAAAAACAAGAAAAGCTTTTTTTCCACCACGAAAAAAGAACTAAAAATGAAAATAAAACTGTTATTACTTTTGACTTCATAACTCAAGATGTCAATAAACACTTAATATAGACCACCTGGCCTTAAACTTATAAAAATCCTCCTGACTTTGCATCTTAAATACTGCAGTTATCAGTATGTTCTACCATACCAAACTAAAGTGATAAATTATCATCTTACGTATGTATATTTGTGTGTCTTAAATAAGTAAACAAGATTTTATACATTATTTCCAGAGATATTAAAAATCTTCCCCTAAATTTAATAATGGCACCCTGTCATGCAGTTTTGGTGCACATTGATATTAAAAAGTTGAAGAAACAAATGAATTTCAAATCAACTCAAATCCAATCAAACCAAACATAATAGGATCAAAAAGTATAAGTCTAAAATGTATTAATTTCAATTGGGTGATAATCATCACTCCACTAGTAATGTTTACAGTCTTAGATTTTCATTGAGTTATTGTTTATTAGATATAAAATTAAGACATATTCATATTTCAATCTTTGATAGAGCCTGTATAAATTATTATTAATCATCTCAAGACACTATCAATGTGTTAGGTATTTTGTGTTGAATTGTAAATATTACAGAATTGGCAAATATTAAAAATAGAATATATGAAGTTAAATAATTTCTATTATAATATTTTTAGATAATTGAACAAATTCATTTCATTTTAAATGTCTTTTTCAATTTTATATGTATATAGTTTCCTTGTATGTAAACTTTTTTATACTTAATCCCATTTAATTTTAGGAATAATCACACTTGAGGCTGATTAATCTTCTTAGTCACTTTATAATCTACTATTGAGAAAGGAGTGTCGATACATGATAAAATGAAAGTGGACACACAACTCAAATTCTTTGTAAATCAGTTACATGTCACTAAGCTCAGGCATATTTAGAATCAGGAAATAGGTGTTCTTACTCTCTGGTTCCCTAGGTAATGATTTTCCTGAAATTTGCAATAGCCATAAGATGAAAGGAACCTCTCCTTGAAGGTGAAAGACAACAGACTAAAGACCACTGCAGGCTGAGGAACAGCTTTCACCCCTGTGGGAAAAAGTCTTGGAAAACATTTGCATTTGACTTCTATCTTGACACTTCAGCATTGATACTTTGATCTTGTTATGTGGAATAATCTTTCTCCTTGAGTCATGAAAACCATAAATAGTGTTATATAAGTATCTTTGTTACATTTTTATTGCCATGATAAGACACCATGACTAAGGAAAGTTATGGAAGAAAGGGTTTATTAAAGGTTTATAAATGCTGAAGGATTATACATGGTTATCATGGCAGAAAGCATGGAAGCATGGCACCAAAGACGTAGCATATATATCCATAAATGTGTGTTGAAGAGACGTGCATTTGAAGTGTAGTGTACTAGAGATCAAAACACTTGCCATTATCAGCAAGTCTGAAGCGGCTAAGATACAGTTCAAGTTAAAATATGCAGCAAAAGACTTTCAGAGTGCCACACATCTAAGGTGAAAATTTTATATAAAGGTAGAATAGTTAATTTTTTTTTTTAAAAATTAGTATATTAAGATTGTTTTCCAGAATTTAATTTAATATAATCTTTATGCTTATGAAATCTACTCTAATATGAGATTCATATTATATTTTATTCTTCTTCATTGGTTATAGTTTAAACTATTTTGTCTTTTACATGATCATAAAGTTTTTGGTTAAAGTTTAATGCTGTACATTAGTATTTCTCTGGTTTTGTAGAGAAGTTGATAATGGAAGGGTTGGTAATTTAGGGCAGTTTCATAAAGTTTTCTTAGAAATACATTCAATGATTCAAGAGTTCAGATCACATTTGATATAAATACCAGTTGGAGAGAGTAACCATAAAGCATCTTTAAAGGAAGGAACAACAGCAAGTGTTCATTTTTTAAGATCTCAGACACCATCTTGTTACAACTGCAAGGTATTTTCTAGCTCCAAATCTGGAAGTGTTGAGTTAGAGTCTAATCATCATGTGTATTTCTACTATGTCAGTGGTTCTCAACCAGTGGGTCGTGACCTTTTTGTTGGTTGGCATAACCCTTTCCAAGGATCACCTAAGACCATCAGAAAACACAGATTTTGATCATGAACACACATTATGATTCATAACTGTTGGGATTCTTTAAATCCCACCTGTCAGTTACCTAGCAACAGCCAGGTATACCCCACCCCTCAATTACCCAGCAGTAGCCAGGTATGCTCTGCCCCAGTGACCTGACACTATAAAAGGAACTGCTTGACCCCTCCTTTCTCTTGCTCTTGCAGCCTTGCTCTCCCACCCCTTCCCCTCCTCTTCCCTTCCCTTCCCTCCTCTCCCGCCACATACTCATGACTGGCCTCTACTCCTCTCTCTCTCTCTCTCTCTCTCTCTCTCTCTCTCTCTCTCTCTCTCTCTCTCTCTCTCTCTGCCACTACCACTCTCTTAATGCTCCCATGACCTGAATAAACCCTATCCTCTACTATACCGTTGTGTGGCTGGTCCCTCAGGGGGAAGAGATTCTCAACATGGGCCCCCCAGGGGCATCTCTCTTGCCCCCAGGCAGCACCTCCATGGGCCATATGCCCCTCACTCTCTTCATCCTTCCCCTAACATTAATGTGGAAACCCAGGACATCATCTTTTCACAATATTGGTGCCCCGTGACTTTTCCTTTCAGTGACTTTTCCTTTCACTGGTGTCAGATGGTGCAGCAGCAGCAGCGGTCAGCAGAACAAGAGGAGGTTCGGGAACGTGAGGCAATGGCCTGGGTTAAGAGGAGCAGGCAACCACAGCACCAGCTATGCAGCCTCCACTATGCCGAGCCAGATGGGGTGGGCTGGGGTGGGTTGAAATGGCTGGCCAGGACTGGTCGCAAGAAAATATAGGGTCCCCGTGCAGGTCACCAATGCTGTTAATTAGAATTCTCGGCCCATACCTGGACAGACCACACTAAGTAAACACAGTTCCACGTAGAGAGGTTTAATAGAATGGTATGGGGCAGGGGTTGAGATCAAGAGAAGAGAAGAGGAAAAAAGAGAGAGAGAGAGGAGGAGGGGTTTCGGTCTTTTGTACAGGCAGTGACCTCACTTGGTCCCAGGTAGCGATGGGCTTCTGAACTGATGTCTTCTGGGAATGCTTTGTCTGTTTCCATGGCAATTGATGTGCTAGGTTCTTGCCACCTGTGGGTGGAGCCATTTCTGGGTGAAGGGGCTATCCTTATGCCAATAATAATAGTAAAAGAATTATAGTTATGAGGTAGGAACAAAATTAATTTTATGGTAGGGAGTCACTCTAACATCAAGAACTATATTAATGAGTCACAGCATTAGCTAGGTTGAGAACCACTGAGCTAAATAACAATTCACAAGCTACATCAGTGTTTTTTTTTTTTTTTTTTTTTTTTTTTTTTTTTTTTTTTGGCTGTGGTATGCCAAGTAACTTACATTTTTTTTTTTTTTTGATACTTGTTTAAATCATAGGCTCTTTTGCTCCAAGCTTGATTCCAAAGATTAAGCCTTAAATCACACATCACCCTTCCACACAATAATACATGTGCTTGCATTCAGGTTACAGGATGACTCAGAAAAGTTTGAGTAGACTTAGCAGTTCCTGGTACTTTCAGAAATCAGAGGAATGGAGGGTACAGACTAAAGAATCTACAGAGGACTGGAACGGCTTCCTCAAAAATCCCAGGCTCAGAACCATTGGACTTAGAGAAGTAAAATTTAGGCCTGAGTAGGAATAAAAAAGTCAGATATAGGTCTTGGTTGCAGCTTGACTTGATGGTTAGTTTGGAGTGGGCTGGATGCCAGGGGCCAGTGAAACTGTCCAGATGAAACACAGAAACACAGCTAAAACATAGAAACATAAAAACATTGAAAAGTACTTGTTCACTGTAGGAAGGTTCCTGGAAAAGGCTAATGGCTGACTACTGGGGGTCTAGTCAACATTTCTTTCACATTTAAATTGGGGTTTTTCTTTTAGAGTATCCAGGTAAGATGAATATACCTCATGAAATTCATTATCTTCTGCATCTGGTGCATTAAATATAATTTAATATATGTCAGGTGTCATTATCTGTTCACAAAACATCAGCTGATGGATGTAGGTGTGCAGTTAGATGGGAATTGTATATGTATACAAGGATGTGAAGCCTTTTTTTCTGGGAACTTGTATTTAGTATGGAGTCACTTAGAGTTGAATAATTCCAAGCTATAGATATGCTGAAAGCTGCTATCACACAAGAGTAGGATAATCCAGGGCAGCTGGAACTGTTCTCACTAGCAAAGTAAATTTATTTTTGTTTCTGTTTTTCTCTGTTCATTTCCTTTATTATCAAAACTTCCTTCCTCTGATCCTGTTAAAAGTGGTGCTTGGATTGTTCTTATACACTATTAGCTAATATATTTCTTGATGACTTGGCAATTGGAGACCAGTTATTTGTTCCTTTAAAAAAAATCAGTTTCAGAATTTCAATTCACACTTCTGTGTGGGTGACTTTAGACTCTCCTTATTCCCACAGAGATCAGTTTGTTTCCTGAAATATTTGCTCAGTATTTCACTGGAGAGACTATAATTGTTCAAAGCTAATATGAATTAGAAACTTTAATAACATTGTGTTGAAACCGTTTTAATTTATCATGTTTACTACCAGTCTTATGCAAAGAAACAAATCTCAAAAGTTTGATAGTTTATTTTTCTAAATAATTTATATTGTTTTCTTGAACATTTGTCTTTTCTAAGGCCTTATCACTTTACAGATACGGAATTCCTGTGACTTTTATGGGCTTCTGTGCTAATAAGAAAACTTTTTACACTTAAAGACATGATCATGGACATTTTTTATTTCTTCAAAACATAGGTTTAAAATGTAAAAATTCCAAGTGTCATAAGAAAAATGGTTAACATGGTAGACATTTTGACCCACATCTATTTCCAATATTCTGGAACAGAGGCATAGTAACTCTACAATGTTAAATACAGCTATGTTAGCAAAACCCAATGTCAAATAAATAAACCCAAACACAAACATACCACATTTTCTCAGATTGCATGGACACTTCTCTAGAATACTTTAAGTTAAATTTAATTGTTCAAGCAAAAACTAGTACATAAATTCGGTGCCACTCAGAAGTGGACTTCAGAGAATTCCATTCAAATGTGCAGTCAGCAGGCAGATGTAGACATCCCACGCAGAATCTGATTGGCTATGCTTTAACACTTGTTTTGCTTGGACATGGTTTGATTAGTTATGTACTAGTGATTGGCTAAAGAACAGTTTTTACAACTGTCAACACCCAAGACGTCTCTGTTCCTAAATTTCATTTGAATTCTTCACATAGAAAATAAAAGTTGTATCTCATTACACAGGAATGGGAAGACCTAGGATTTGAAGGCAGTCACAGTTCAATATTCTCCTGTTTATTAAATCCAACAATTTGACCTTCCTTACCAAGACTCTTCTGTCTGAGCTAGCTGTTCCAGAATGGAGAGAATGCATCATTGGAGAGAATGCATCATCATAAAGTCAGATAACAGTTTTGTCCCCTTGTACTTTTGTGAAGAGTTACCTTGTCTCTACATCAAATCTATTGCCTAGCTTCTTTCTTTCAAATAGCAACTCATAAAGTCATCTTTCATGAGATACTCCCAATGAAGCAATAGACAGGATTAACTCATTTAAGTAAGATAATGCAATGAGTTTTGATGCAGTAAATACTGAGAAATATACCATAGACCATAGTAGGCACTTCTCAGGCCATGTACCATTGTGGGCTGTTCATTCCCTTTACCTTTTGCTCCTTCCTCCTGAGGACTAAGTATTTCATGAAGGGCTTGCCATCTCTGAATTCTTCTTCAGAACCTTGACTTACTCTGTTCCTTTTTGTTGGGACTGATTTAACTTTGCATAGCAGTATACTCACATTTTATGAAGATTTGTTTTTACAGGGAGTTCAGATTCTCTTTGAATCTGATTATCTGTTTTTTTTAATTTTTACTTTTTGGCATCTTCAGAACTGTAAAGTGAAAAAAAGGAGAGGTTACTCCCAGTCTGAAGTAGTTTGGGAGGATATTTGCTTCTCATATAAGATGTCAGCCATCTACCCCTGATCTTTGCAGCACTTTGCCTTTTTATCAGCTTCTATTAGCTCATGAAAGACTGTTTACCAGAGGCTTGCTCAGTGCCATGAACTGTGCTAGGGACTTCAAGATATAGGTAACAACAATTCATGTTTCCCGTGGATTTCTTTTAACTACCTCCCACTACTTGTTAGTTTCATGAAGATTAAAGCAAACTGCAATTTTTATTGGTTCAGAATGTTTCTAAATGGAGAATGTGGAAAGGATACTGCTCTCTATTTTCTGTAAAAAAAAAAAAAAAAAAGAGCAGAACCCGAAATATTTGAATGTACATTAAACAAAATGAGTAGACCTTAAGACATATATAATTCAGTGATAATCATTTTATGTTCTTAGACTTCAATAGCAACTGAAAGAACTTTCCCAATATAAACCTTTGAAAATATATTTAGGCACATCTGCAAAGATTTATTCATGAAGTAAAAAAAAGCATTTAATGTAATGATGAATTAATTATGGTTCACAATTATTTCTCTTTCCCATACTTAAAAATGAAATGAGAAATTAAAAAATTTCTCATTTCCACCGAGAAATTATAAATTCCCGAGATGTAAACTTCAGCTAAGTTATAAAATGTCATAGAATGCTTCATGAATTTTTCTGATTTAATTTTACTATTAATTTGGATGTGTGTGAGTATGTGTGGGTGTGTGCATACCATGGTGCACCTGGTGAGTTCAGAGCACAACTTTTGGGAGTTGGGTCTCTCCTTCCATCCTGTGGATTCTGGGAATTACACTCAGGATTGATAACAAGCACCTTCATCTGCTAAGCCAAATTGCTATAAATAATATTAATAGCAATAATAATAGTGATGATAATATAATTATTACTGAGAGACAGATCTTTTTGGTTCAGACTCCATCTTCGAGATCCTGATCTAAGTTTTCACTCAAGTTCATCAAATGGCCGGTATCTAGCACCATAAGAATGTGTATTTATTTCTCGGTCTTCAATTCTATTTTACTGATTTACCTGCCTTTCTGTACCAATGCTATGTTTTTTTTTTCACAATTGCTCAGTAATACAGCTTGAAATCAGAAATGGTGATTTCCCCCAGAAGTTCTTTTATTGTTGAGCACAGTGTTTGGTATCCTGTTTTTTTTTTTTTTTTTCTTTCTTTTTTCTTTTTGTTATTCCAGCTGAATTTGCAAATTGGTCTTTCCAATTCTATGAAGAATTGAGTTGGAATTTTGGGACTGCATTGAATTGCAGATTCCTTTTGGCGAAATGACCATTTTTATTATATTAATCCTGTCAATGGATGAGCATAGGAGATCTTTCCATCCTCTAAGATCTCATTCAATTGCCTTCTTCAGAGACTTGAAGTTTTCATCATACAGATCTTTCACTTGCTTAGAGTCACACCAAGATATTTTCTATTATTTGTGACTATTGTGAAGGGAACCATTTCCCTAATTTCTTTCTTGGCCTGTTTATACTTTGAGTAGAAGAAGTATACTGATTTGTTTGAGTTAATTTTATATCCAGCCACTTTGCAGAAGTTGCTTATCATCTGTAGGAGTTCTTTGGTGCATTTGTTGTGGTCTTATTGTTATATATATATATATATATATATATATATATATATATATATATATATGTATGTATGACATGATTATGATTATATATATTCATCCTGTGATATTTTTGTGGTTCTATGGATATATATATATATATATATATATATATATATATATATATATAATCATATCTACAAATAGTGATATCTTGAATTTCCACTTTTCAGTTTGTATCCCTTTGATCTCCTTTTGTTGTCTAATTGCTTTGGCTTGAACTTTGAGTACTATATTGAATGAATAAATGCAGAGTGGGCAGCCTTTTCTTTTCCTTGATTTTACTGGGATTGCTTCAAGTTTCTTTTCATTTAGTTTAATGTTGTCTATTAGTTTGCTGTATATGGCTTTTATTATGTTTAGATATGGGCCTTAAATTCCTGATCTATTCAAGATTTTCAACATGAAGGGATGGTGTATATATTTTTAATTGGATATTTTCAATTTTATACCCTTTCCTGGTTTCCCCCATCCCATCCTCTCTCCCTCAACTTCTATGCGAAGTCTCCCCGTCCTACCCACACATTCCCACCTCACTATCTTGGCATTCCTTTATACTGGGGAACTGGACATTCACAGGACCAAAGGCTTCTCCTCCTAATGATGCTACACAATGCTATTCTCTGCCACATTTGCAGTGGGAGTCATGGGCTCCTCGATGTGTACTCTTTGTTTGGTGGTTTAGTCCCTGGGAGCGCTGGGCAGTCCTGTTGGTTGATATTGTTGTTCTTCCCATGGAATGGCAAACCCCATCAGCTCCTTCAGTCCTTTTTCTAATTCATCCATTTGAGCCAAAGGCTTTTTAGGGACCTGATGAGATGATCCTGTGTGCTTTTATTCCTTTGAGTTTGTATATATTGTGGATTACATTGGTGGATTTCCATATATTAAACCATCTGCACATCTGATATGAATCCTACTTGATCATGTGGAGTGATTATTTTGATGTGTTTCTGCATTAAATTTGCAAGAAATGTATTGAGATTTTTACATTAATATTTATAAGGAAAATTGGATTGAAGTTCTCTATTATGGTTGGGTGTTAGTGTGGTTTAGGAATCAGTATAAGTGTGGCTTAATAGATCATATTGTTTAATTTTCCTTTTGTTTCCATTTTGTCAAATAATTTAAGAAATATTGGTATTATATCTTCTTTGAAGGTCTGATTTTTCTCTACACTAAGACCATCTGGTCCTTGGATTTTATTTCATTTTTACTTATTTATTTATTTTTGGCTGGTAGACTTTAATGACTGGTTCTATTTCTTTATGGGTAACGGGATGATTTGAAGGTTTATCTGATCCTGATTCAACTTTAGTACCTGGGATATGTCTAGAAATTCATCCAGATTTTTCGGTTTTGTTAGGTATAGGCTTTTCTAGTTAGATCTGATATATATATAATTTCTTCAGATTCTGTTGGCATGTCTCATTTTTCTTCTCTGATTTTGTTAATTTGGATACTGTCTCTGGGCCTCTGGTTAGTTTAGCTAAGGGCTTATCTATTTTGATGGTTTTCTCAAAGAACCAACTGCTGGTTTTGCTCATTCTTTTCTATATAGTGCTATTTATTCTTTTTTTAAGTCTAGATTTTATTCTCCTTCCAGTCTATCCTCTGACTGTTCCACATTCCATATCTCCTCTCCACTTCCCCTGTCTCAATGAGGATGTCTCCATCACACCCAGCCACCAGACTTCTAATCTCCTTGGGGCTTCTAGGCTCTTGAAGATTAGATGCATCTTCCCTGGCTGAATCCAGATCCAGCAGTCTTCTGCTGTATATGTGTTGAGAGCATCGTATCAGCTGGTTTATGCTGCCTGATTGGTTTTCCAGTATCTGAGAGATCTCTGGGGTCCATGTTAATTGAAAATGTTGGTCCACTTAAAGGATTGACTTTTTCCTCAGCGTCTTCCAACTTTTCCCTAATTCAACCACAGGGCGCAGTAGCTTCTGTTCATTGGTTAGTACTCTTTGTTTGTACTTGGTTGGTTTCAGCCCTGAGTATGATTATTTTCTGCTGTCTACTCCTCTTGTTTGTAATTTTTTCTTTTTGATAGAGATTTCAGATGGGAATGTAATACTTCTTTTACTTTATTTCTATTGGAAATCTGAGGACAATTTCAATTTTTAGTAAAACACTATGCTAAAAACATGCATTATGTAAGAAAGTTAGTATAGCTTGAAAGATTAAGATACTTATTGTTAAAATATTGTAAAGAAAAAATGATATAATTACTAAAGTCATTGTCAATGGTAAAAATGATTTGCTATCAAAGCAATATGTGTACATATCCTTTACATACATTTATTTATGTAGAAAGTGGTTTTATGAAGTTGATAAAGAGGACAGAAAGGTCCTCCATGATTAGCAGGTACTGTCTTTGCTTTATACAATATTTCTGTATCAAAAGACCCATAAGACAAATAAATATGCCTCTATCTGGAACCCACAAGAGAAGTGTTGTATGTATATCCTATGTTATGCTGTCTTTTTACCTTCATGCTGTCAGATTTTCCTGGCATCAGTGATTTTCATCTTCCCCTTAGATATGTGAATTGGTTTAACGATTAGAAAACTGAATGACACCAATGGCTCATTGCTAACTTCCTATTTAATTGAAAAACTTTCTTTATTTGAACCTTTAAATATAGTAAATTTAAAATTGTAATGGTTAAGAATGCACAACCCCCCACTTATACAATTCAGACAACTAGGTGATACACTCATTTACAGGGTTCTGACTGAGGCTCTCCAATCATCTGCCTTCCTATACTTAGTTGCCTCCAGTACTGCTGGGAAGTGATAATGTTTTCTCTTCAATTGATGGGTAGATATTTTTAACTTAGTGTTTAATTGAAACATCAAGCTCTTTTTCTTCCCCTCCAGTCAAGAAATATTTAGGATGGTTTCAGTGAGAAGAAAATCTTTCTGGCTTCTTAAAGTTACATAAAATAAACAAAAGAAATTGTTTTAACAGACACCAAACATATTTATTTATTTTTTCCTCACCTGTTCACTGTTAACCCATTTAGAGCTATTTAGATTAGAAGACATACAATCTTGAGTTCAAGAGTCTCTGGGGGGAGACAAAAGAGTTCTGGCTCAACTGCATTACATTTTGTAAATGGTGCTGCCAGGTAATTTAGATTCTTGTAACCTTTAACAATAACAGATTGTTGTGACTATTCCTTGTTTTATGTGCTTACAAATTCGTAGGCTAAGCATCTTATGGCTCCAGGAAAGCCTATTTCTGGGATAATATTCCATTTTAGTATCCTAATCATCCTACTGAGAGAAAATTAACAATAAAGCAGCCTTTCACCACTCTGTCTGACCAAGGGTGCTGAGGTCTGAGAGGATGGCTCATGAGCTATCAGATATGCAAATTGTAAAACCTATAGAAATATGGATAACTTACCAATAGAAATGCACTTTAATACAAGAACAGCATTGACAATAAACCAGGCTGCATTAAGAAGGTAATGTCATTTTCTGGTGAAAAAACGCATGCAGGCAAGTCTCAGAGAGGGACCTAGGACAGAGCAGAAGAAGAGGCTATAGCTAATGAGTCACCCTTTTCCATTCTTGTGTCACAGTCCTTACAGTAATACAGGTCCTTTAAATGAGTCCTGATCAATCAGAAGCCAGACCTTGAATCAATAGCTATAATCATGTTTATGATGATGATGGATAAAACAATACTCTTCATATATTAAAATTGAGGAATTAGCGTATTTGTAATGATTGATCTGATATAAGTGAAAACTTATCTCTGAAACAAAAGACAAAGCAATTTCATTTATCCCAGAATATGAAATCTTTTTTTTAATCATCACCACCACCACCAGCACCTATCATCATCATTTTGATGTTGGGGTATATTTATGAGAGAGAGGAAGGAATTAAAGAAGGAGATACTTAGTATATGTAGGTGTGTACATGGGTGTTCCCAGGTAAATTTATATTTGTGTGTACATGTGTGATACAGTACAATTTCAGGTATCCTTTTATAGCAACACAGCTGACCTACATTCAAGACAAGTGCTCTCATTGGCTCGAACCTTGCTAAGTAGGCTAGACTTGTTGAATAGGAAGAAGCCCTAGGGATCTTTGTCCCCTCAATGCTATAGTTAAAAGTGATTGCCACCATGCTCAGCTATTGCCTGTGACTCTAGCTTATTACTCTATACACTGTACTTTGTTTATATTTCACTCTTCAACTTAATTCCAGTTTCACTAGGGTCCTCCAAGACAACACATCTCCTTCCCAATTGTTTTATTGGATGTATGTACATTTCAGATGTTATCCCCTTTCCACCAATCCCATCCCTTCTCCCCCTCCCATTGCCTATCCCAACCTTCCTCTCCCACCTCAGTGCCTTGGCATTCCTCTACACTGGGAATAAGAGCCTTCACTGGACCAAAGCCCTCTCCTCTCATTGATGCCAGAAAATGGTATTCTCTGCTGCATATGCACCTGGAGCCATGAGTCTCTCCATGAGAACCAATTTGTTGGTGTTTTAGTCCCTAGGTGCTGTGGTGGGTTTGGTTAGTGGGAAGAACAAAATTATTAACCCTCTCCCTATTTTATGTTCCAATTGTTTATTTTTGAAGATTTGTTTTTATTATTTTTAAGAGAGAGAGAGAGAGAGAGAGAGAGAGAGAGAGAGAGAGAGAGAGAGAGAGAGAGCAATTACCCTCAGAGCCCAGAGTCAATCAATTACTGAGGATCTACAGGAATCTGTGATCTTCTTGTTTTAGGTGCAAGGAACAAAACACAAGTTTCCTGAGAAGGCAGTACATGATCTCAAAATCTGAACCATCATTTGAGCCCTTATTGGTTTGGTATTAAATTAGTACTGAGTCCATTTAGGGATGCCCATTTGTGCATGTGAGCAGGGCCATGCATTGGGTAGCTTACAAGAAGCCACATCCACAGAGAAAAAAATATTCTTCCTTTTCCAGAATCTATAAACTGCTAATAGCTTCTCAGCAAATCAAGCTTCAAGGTCCCAACCTATTCATGCTTCAACTGCCTTGATCATGTGCAAATTATGTTCAGGCAACTACAGCTATTCATGAGTCTGCTGGACCTAACAGATAGAGAACTCAGCATTTCCAAATTTCCTCTCCATCAACAGGCTCTTTTAATCTTTTGCTCTCTCTGATCCTTGGGTGAGGAAGAGGTTAAGACAGATGGCCACATAAGGCTGAGCACTGGGACTCACTGTCTGTGCTTTGACCAGTCAGTCACATATTCCAATGATGCTCTTATACTTCTAACCAGAATGACTTAAAATATGTTGATATAAAATGAAAGACTAAAAACATGTGTCTTCTACATGATACTCACGTATAGCCTAAAATACACACACTATTAAATGATGGAGATAGTTGAGAAAAAGGGACAATATTTCTCTGCATATTGTTGAATGATTTTATGAAAAATGTTAATAAAGGTAATCATCTAACATGCTAAGTGAAATGAACTTTCTGATATCTCAATTTTATTATTTATACTAAAATTGATATTTACATGTCTGTCATATAAGTTGGGTCTTGTATGATGTTTGTTTATAAAATGCTGAATAAGGAATGAAGAAAAGCAATGACAACAAAATTCTCTAATATAACAGGGAATAAAGACTCAAGTAACTCTTCTCTTTCATAACATATATTTTTGCCCAAAGCCATGCTAAATGTAATGGGCAGGACAGGAACTTGAGTAATGGCTTCTTAGTCATACAAGCAGGCTCCAGATTCAAAATGATTACCCTGAAAATTATTCTCATATTATCTTAAGTGACATTCCATGGACCAATTTTTATGTAAATGTAATGGTCTGGCCATAGAGAAATAATTCATAAAAAAGTCTGAGAGTCTCTGATTCTTGGTGCTAAGCAGAAAACAACGAGGTTGAGCAATTTTTAGAATCTCTTGTGCTTTATTTCATGAATTTTTGCTCTCATATGCCTCTTTGTTTGAAATTCCATTAATGACTAAATTTATTAAGAAAAAATTCTGAGTATCAAAATCAAAGCTTCTATGTATGGTTGTAGAGGTCACAGACTCTAGAGGAGAATCTACTAGTATCATTTCCCTAAAGCAAAATCATTTCCACATGTATTCTTAATAGTTACCCTAATATCCACAGATAAGAATAGTTCTCTTGCCTATCAAAGAAGCTTCATTTTGAAGCACATATTACAGGAACACACAATAGGCCAAAAACTCATAGAATAAGTCATGCTGGGATACCTTGCCCCATTTGATATGTCAATAATGTAGCCTTGTACTAAAGGACCATTGAAGAAAAGGGGAAAGGAAAGAATGTAAGAGCCAGAAGAAAAGATGCCAACTGAAAATTAGTGTCATGTAGAGATGACAGAAAAGCTACCCTCATAAAATCTCAACAATGTGGTTCCCTAAAAACACCTAAACAAAGAAACCACTGGGAATGGCAGTATAAGATTCTCCAGTTCCAATGGTCATCTGTAAATCTGTGAACATGATAACAGTACTAAATTTAGTCAATAGGGGTGCGTGCATGCTTGTGGGCGTGCGTGTGTAAGAATAGCAATTAAATATGAAGATGCAATGAATTTTGAGAGGTATTGGTGCAGGATGGGTTGGTGAAGGGAGGGAGAGGGAAGAGTAAGAAGGATGTAATACAATACTCTAATACTCATGTATGAAATTGCCCGGGGGGAGAGAAAAAAAATTAAACTTAACAATCATTGTGTAATGTTTTGTCTTTTTATAAAAAAATATGTTCTAACTGCTTCTGAATGGTAACTTGTTCATCTTTTTTTTTTTTTTTTTTTTTTTTCCCCAAAGAGCCAGGCAAATCTCCTGAAACCAAACAAACCACCACCAAACTCACAACACAAGGTAAGCAAACAACTCTTCAAGCATACTACTGCCTTTTTCTTTCATATCTTTATAGCATTTTATTGACAAAGCGAAAGCTGTTTATTGCAGAAGGGCACCATCTGCTGGCTGCTCTTCTTCAATAAACAAATGTGCAAGTATTAATTTTTATTGACAATAGAACTTGTCATACATTACATTCTGATTATTCTTACTACTTTTTTCCACTTTTAAAGATCCTGCCCACATCCACATCTACCTAAATCCACACTCTTTTTTCAGCAGGCATCCAAAAATAGTAGTAAAATAAAATAAAATAATAACGAATGTATCAGAATGGGACAAAACAAACAGAAAAACAAAGAGCTAAATAAAAACTAAAGAAAACACATACAGACACAGACATGCAAACTTAGGCACACAATAGAAATTACCCCCAAACACAAAAGCAGAAACTTTGACATATAAGTAAAAGAACTGTCATAAAAAGAAAGAAATAAACTACCCAAAGCACTGTAATATAAAAGTACCCTCAGAGATGCCACTAAGGTTTTTGATTGTTTGTTTGTTTGTTTGTTCTGGCCATGTATGGCTAGGGATGTGGTCAGGTCTTAAGTGTAGTGTATATACTCAGTGAGACTTTGTAAGAGAAAGAAAGTAATCTCTTTATTTGCATATAGTAACCAATTCGAGAAAGCTTGTCGGCTAAGGATGTTGGTTTATGTTCAGTTCCACTCAGCACTGAGACCCCACAAGCAACAGGCCTGGGTAGACTCTGTGCACACTGTCACAGTCTCTGTGACTGCATCTGTTCACAGCTTCCCTGTGATTTTTCACTGTTGGCTTTCATTCCTGGTGCCCTCTATCACCTCTTGCTCTTACAAGCTTCTTCCTCCTACCCTACAGGCTTCCCTATGATGTAAGGGGGTTGGGGTTTATCAGAAGCATCACATTTAGGGCAGTGCTTCAAAGTCTCTCAAATTCAAAGTCCAGCTGTGTGTCTCTGTATTTATTCTCATCTACTGTAGAAGGAAAGTTCTCTGCTGATGGCTGAACAATTTACAGATTAGTATAGCAGACTGTTGTTTTTGTTGGTATATTACTTTAGTAAAGCAGTATTATTTGGCTTATCTTATTCTTGGCTACCCAAGCAGGTTTCATCTCATGGGTTGGTTTTAATTCCAGTCAAACACTTGTTGGTTTCTTTAACAAGTTCCGTGCCACCATTGCACTACAGAATCTTGTAGGAAGATAATTTTAGACTGAAGGGTTAGGGGCTGGGTTGATGCTTATTTTCTACTCTGTTGTCTTGTAGAGTACCTTCCAGTACCAGGAACACAAATCTTAAGAGCAAGATTTTCTTTATCCATTTGGAGTTTTATTAATAATTTTGCTAAATTTACATGCCAGAAGAAATGTAAAAATTAGTGCATGGCCTCCAAGTTTTATTCATGATGCTTAATACCGATTTTAACTGTACACCTCAGATAAGTGTGTAAAAATACACAGACTAACTCTTACCACAAATATTTCTAATAATTTGGCTAAATTTGTTATGTCTTATGATTTGTTTCATATTAGAAGAGACACTTGGAATGTTATAAAATCAATATTGATTTCAAAATATTCTCATTCCAAAAGGTGGTGTTTGGAAATATTACAAAAATAATTACCTTAACTTTATGAACCATGAAAGATAATCAGTTCTATCACTCAAGGTCATTCTTAGGATTTAAGAAGCAGAAGTAGTATATTCTCAGATGTGGAGAAGTAATTTTTCAAAATCTAAAATAGGGTCACAAGTATTCTGCCATTGCTACCTATGAAAAGTTTAGAGAACACTTCTAGAAAACAATGGGGGATATATTCATTGAACAAATTTTCCGTTTTCTCTTCTACACTGTATTATTCAGTATTACAGTGCTTAGAAATAAAAGAGATATATTTAAACAGTGATGTGATTGTTTTTGGGTAGAGGAACCTTGCAGCAAACCCATTAGCACACAGTGCTAAATGTGTTGCATCTGACCAAAATCTCATTTAATAAGCAATTTATGCTAGCATAGTTAAGGATTATGGAACCAGTTTTAAATTTTCTTGCTGATTACAAATCCAATAAAATTGTTTCTTCTTTAAGAAAGTTTGAAAGTGGAATGCAATAAATATTATTTGAGATAGAAAAACAGAGTCTACATAAAGATGTTTATCAGGGTAAATTCCACAGGCAAATAACTTTTTGTAAAAAGTGTTATTATGGTGTTCATAATGCATGTATAAATACATGTCAAAGTGTGCTACTTTTCTTATAAAATTGTAAGGACTTATGTCCTCCTATTCTGTCTAGAAGTTCTGGTGACCATAAAATAGTTGAAGTGAAATTTAAATTATGAATCAAACTTGAGCCTGTTATTAATGAAGTTGAAAGAGAAGTGTTGAAAAGATATGGAGAGATTCATTTATAATACCAACCCAAGCCTATGGGCTCAGTGCTTTTATACTAAACTATATTAAGTGAGGTGTCTTAGTCAGGGTTTATATTACTACACAAAACATATCCAAGAAGTAAGTTGGAGAGGAAAGATTTTATTCAGCTTACACTTCCACATTGCTGTTCATCAGCAAAGGAATTCAGGACAGGAAATCACACAGAGCAGAAACCAGGAGCTGATGCAGAAGCCCTCCATGAATGCTGCTTACTGGCTTGCTCACCTTGCTTTCTTATAGAACACAAGACTACCAGCCAGGGATAGCACCCAGCAGAGTGGGCCTTCCACCCTTGATCACTAATTGAGAAAATGCTTTACACATGGATCTCATAGAGGAATTTTTTCAAGTGAGGCTCCTTTTTCTGTGATAACCCCAGCTTGTATAGAGTTGCCATACAAAACCAACTAGTATAATTGACCCTTTCACAACTTGACACATAAATACTTCACTATTATGCCGTAACCCTTACTTTCTTACTTATCCCCAAGAGTTAATAAATTTAAAAGTCCCACAGTCTTTAAAAATTTTTACAGGTTAAATTTTCAATCCTTTAAAATATGCAATCTCTTAAAAATCAGAGTATTTTTTACAATTCAAAGTTTCTGCTGTGAGTTCTACTAAAATACATTCTTACTTCAAGAGCGAAAAATATCAAGACGCCATAACAATCAAAAGGAAAATCAAACTCAATGTCTAGAATTTATTCTTCTGGGTTCCCACAAAGGGCTGCTGTCACTGCTCCAGTTCTGCTCTCTATAGCACACACCTTGTTGTCTAGGCTCCATCTGCCTGTCTTCCACTGCTGCTGCCATTCTTAGTAGCCATTTCAAGATTCTGCTGTCTCTGAAACACTGCTGAAACTAGGCTGAATTTTCAAAAATTTCACATTACCACCTGGATGATTTATATATTATCAACTATGGCTGCCAACATGTGGTACAAACGTGGCTTTCTTTGGGACAGTTTCTATGTGCTCTCAGGAAACAATTTCCAGATGATTTCACATTAGTGATACTGATCTCCTCTGGGTTGTTTTATTTTGTTTGTTTGTTTATTTGGTTAGTTGTTGGATATTTGATTTATTTAATTGCAAATTTTATCCACTTCCCTTGTTTCTCCTCTGGAAACCTCCTATTTCATCCTCCCTCCCCCTGCTTCTATGGGGGTGCTCCCATACCAGCCCATTCATACCTGCCTCCCTACCCTGGCATTTTCCCACATAGGGGTATCAAGCCTTCCCAGGACCAAGGGCCTCTCCTCCCAAGAATATTCCATTAGGCCATCCTCTGCTACATATGGAGCTGAAGCAATTGGTCCCTCCATGTGTACTCTTTGATTGATGGTTTAGTGCCTGAGAACTCCAGGGTGTCTGGTTGGTTGATATTGTTGTTCTTCTTATGGGTTTTGGACCCCTTCAGCTACTTCAGTCCTTTCTCTGATTCTTCCTTTGGGGACCCTGTTCTCAGTCCAATGGTTGGCTGTGAGCATCTGCCTTTGTAATTATCAGACTCTGGCAAAGCCTCTTAGGAGACAGCTATATTAGGCTTTCTGTCAGCAGCACTTCTTGGCATCATCAATAGTGTCTGGGTTTGATGTCTGTATATGGGATGGATCCCCAGGTGGGGCAATCTCTGAATAGCTTTCCCAGGCTTTGCTCCACACCTTGTCTCTATATATCGTTCCTTGATTATTTTTGTTCCCACTTATAGGAAGGAATGAAGCATTCACACTTTGGCTTTCATTCTTCTTGTGCCTTATGTGGTCTGTCAATTTCATCTTGGGTGTTCTGAGCTTTTGGCTAATATCCAATTTTAAGATAGTGCATACCATGTGTGTTCTTTTATGACTTTTATGACTCAGGAAGATATTTTCTAATTCTATTCATTTGAGTAAGGATTTCATGAAGTTTTTATTTTTAATAGCAGAGTAGAACTACATTGTGTAAGTGTACAATAATTTCTGTATCCAATCTTCTGTTGAAGGACATCTGGGTTCTTTTATTTTAAATTTTCTGGGTATTATAAATAAGACTGCTATGAACATAGTGGAGCATGGGATGTTATTATATGTTCAAGCATCTTTAGGGTATATGTCCAGGAGTGGTATACCTGGATCATCAGGTAGTACTATGTCCAATTTTCAGAGGAACCACTAGAAACTGTTTCTTTGGGAAAATCAACAAGATTGATAAAACCTTAGCCAGCCTAATCAGAGGGCTAAGACAGTATCCAAATAAACAAAATCAGAAATAAAAAGGGAGACATAACAACAGAAACTGAAAAATTCAAGAAATTATCATATGCTTCTAGAAAAACTTATACCCAACAAAACTGGAAAATCTGGATGAAATATTTAATTTTCTAGCCAGATACCAAGTACCAAGGTTAAATCAGAATCAGATAAACGAGTAAAACAGTCCAATAACCTGTAATAAAATAGAAACAGTCATTAAAATATTCCAACCAAAAAAAAAATCCAGGACCAGATGGGTTTAGTACATAATTCTATGAGACCTTCAAAGAAGACCTAATCCCAATATTCTTCATCATATTTCACAAAATAGAAATAGAAGGAACACAACCAATTTGTTCTATGAAGCCACAATTATACTCATACTTAAACCACACAAAGATTCAACAAGGAAAGAAAACTTCAAACAAATTTTACTTATGAATATTGATGCAAAAATACTCAATAAAATTCTCACAAACAAAATCCAAGAACACATCAAAATTATCACCCATCAGGATGAAGTAGGCTTCATCCCAGGGATGCAGGGATGGTTCAATATTTGGGAATTTATCGAGGTAATCCACTATGTAAACAAATTCAAAGGAAAAAACATAATCATCTCATGAGATGGTGATAAATCATTTGAAAAAATTCAACACCCCTTTATGATAAAAGTCTTTGAAAGATCAGTAATTCAAGACCTATACCTATACATAGTAAAAGCAATTTATAGTAAACCAGTAACCATCATAAAAGTAAATGGTGAAAAATTTAAAGCAATCCACCAAAGTGAGGGAGTAGACAAAGATGTCCACTCACTCCACAGCTATTAAATATTTTTTCTCCCCCTACCTATTCAAGTACTGGAAGTCCTGGCCAGAGCAATTAGACAACAAAAGGATTTCAAAAGGATACAAGTCTGAAAGAAATAAAAATATCACTATTTGCAGATGGTATGATAATATATTTAAGTGACCCCCAAAATCCCACCAGAAAACTCCTACAGCTGATAACATCAGCAATGTACCTGGATATATAATTAACTAAAACAAATATTATACTGCAAATGAAAAATAACACCAAAATCCAAATCATGAGTGCAGATATTTTGTAGAGAATAATTTTATTTTTGATAGATACAGACATGGATTGTGTTTCACAACCTTGTAAGAGTATTTGTAGTTTTTCTAATATAACAATGTGTGAAGCTTACATGGAAAATTAATTACACTAAACATAAGTGTGCATTCGTGTCTATGTGACTCAACATATGTATTGCTTGCTCTATTTCTACTTCTATGTTTAAGAAGTCTTTATGCACAGCATTATATATAGTTACAACCTTTTATAGTTTTCAATGAGTTAAGTATATCCTTGGTGGTCAATGAACATTCCTAGTATGATTCACCATATTATGGGGTGTATCCTAAAGAATGTTCATTTAATGTTTTAACACTTTTTGCTTTTCATTATTTCAGCTGCACCTAGAAAGGATGAGAAGAAAGAAGGTATGTTTTAATATTTTATGCAAACTATCACTGTTCGTTTTGCTAAAACAATTTACCAATATGCAGAACTAAGTTTGACTGTTCTCGTATCCACATTCCCATTCGATTACTGGGTCTGTTATGTGCAGGCATTTTGACTGAATGTGCCTTTTCTATTTTACCTCACCAAAAGGGATAATTACTCTTAATTGTTTTTAGTATATTGGTTCTCAAGCAAAAGAATGAAATAGAGTCTGCTTAAATCTTAGTCCTCCTACTCAGTTAGAAATTGATAAAGTTTTATTATTAAATGCAGAACTCATTTTTCTGTATTAAGTCCTTTCATATTTTGCATTAAGTACCCTGATTTTATTTTCTTCTACTAAAATGCAAATAATAATCAATTCCTTGAATATCACTACCATTTCTGTTTTACATAGTCACAATATAGAGTAAAAAATATTTTGTCAAAAAAGTTACACTGAAGAAACTATTTTTCTTATTTGATATTATTTAGTTACATTTCAAATGTTATCCCCTTTCCTTAGTTCTCCTATCCCTCCCTCCACTGCTTCTATGAAGATGCTACCACACCAACCCACCAAAGCCCATTTCAGTGCACTGGAATTACCTGACACTGGGGAAACACAACTTCACATGACCAAGGGCTTTTCTGCCTAAAATGGCCAGGCAGTGCCATCCTCTAATTTTTGTGTTCTTTGAATATATTGAATATTAGCCTACTATTGGATGTAAATTGACAAAGATCTTTTCCCAATGGGTTGGTTGCCCATTTTTCCTATTGACAGTCTTACAAAAGTTTGCAATTTTATGAGGTGTCATTTGATGACTCTTGGATTAGGTATAAGCATAATTGTAGCTTCATAGAAGGAATTGGGCAGTGTTCCTTCTGTTTCTATTTTGTGGAATAGTTTGAATAACATTGGTACTCTGTCTTCTTCAAAGATCTGATAGAATTCTGCATTCAATTCATCTCATCCTGAGATTTTTTTGGTTGGGAGACTTTTGATGACTGCTTCTATTTCTTTAGGAGTTTGGGGACTGTTTAGATTATGGATCTGATTCTGATATAACTTTGGCACATGGTATCTGTCTAGAAAAAAATTCCATTTCATCCAAATTTTTCTGTTTGGTTGAATATGGGCTTTCATGGTAGGATCTGATGATTTAATGAATTTTTTTCAGGTTCTGTTGCTATATCTCCCTTTTCATTTCTGATTTTGTTAATTTGGATACTCTCTCTGAGCCCTTGGGTGAGTCTGGCTAAGGATTTATCTATCTTGTTGATTTTCTCAAAAACCAGCTCCAGGTTTTGTTGATTCTTGGTATACTTTTTGTTTCTATTTGGTTGATTTTAGCTCTGAGTTTTATTATTTTCTGCCATCTACTCCTTTTGGGAGTATCTGACTTTTTTTTGGTTCTAGATTTTTCAGATGAGCTGTCAAGCTGTTGGTGTACGCTTTCCCCAGTTTCTTTTTGGAGGCACTCATAGCAATGAGTTTTTAGCTCTGCTTTCATTGTATCACATAAGTTTGGGTATGTTATGCCTTCATTTTTATTAAATTCTAAAAGTCTTTGATTCCCTTATTTCTTCCTTTACCAAGCAATCATTGAGTAGAACATCGTTCAGCCTCCATATATATATGGGATTTTTGGTTATTTTTTTTGTTATTATTGAAGACAAGCCTTAGTCCATGATGATCTGATAAAATGCATGAGATGATTTCAATATTCTTGTATCTGTTGAGGCCTTTTTGTGCCAGACTATATAGTCAATTTTGGAGAAGGTCAGTGAGGTGCTGAGAATGAAATGTTTTAGGATAAAATATCCTATAGATGTCTGTTAAATTCATTTGGTTCATAATTTCTCTTAGCTTCACTGTGTCTCTGTTCAGTTTCTGCTTTCATGATTTGTCCATTGATGAGACTGGGCTGCTAACGTCTCCCACTATTATTAATGTGTGGTGCAATATATACTTAGAGCTTTAATAGAGTTTTTATTATGAATGTGTGTTTCCTTGTATTTGGAGCATAAATGTTCAGGTTTGAGAGTTCATCTTGATATATTTTTCCTTTTATGAGTGAAAAGTGTCCTTCTTCATTTTTGATAATGACTTTTGGTTGAAAATCTATTTGTTTCTTGGGATCAGTAGCCTGGAAAGCCTTTCCCCAAACTTTTACTCTGAGGTAGTTCCTGTCTTTGATGCTGAGGTGAGTTTTCTGTATGTAGCACAATGCTCAGTCCTATTTACATATCCAGTCTGATTGTCTATGTCTTTTTATTGGGGAAAAGAGTCCATTGATGTTAAGAGACAATAAGGAATAATGATTGTTGTTTCCTGTTATTTTTGTTGTTAGAGGTAGAATTATATTTGTGTGCTTTTCTTTTATTGATTTTGTTGCAAGATGATTTTCTTGCTTTTCCTAGGGTGTAGTTTCTCTCCTTGTGTTAGAAATTTTCATTTGTAGGGCTGGATTTATGGACAAATATTGTATAAGTTTGGTCTTGTCCTGGAAGATTTTGGCTTTTCCATCTATAGTAACAGAGTTTTGCTGGGTATAGTAACCTGGGCTGATATTTGTGTTCTCTCAGGGTCTGTGTGATGTCTGTCCAGGATGTTCTAGCTTTCATGGTTTCTGTTGAGTAGTCTGGTGTAACTCTGATTGGTCTGCCTTTATATGTTACTTGTACTTTCTTTCTTACTGCTTTTAGTATATGTCTTTTTTTTTTTTTTTAAACATTTGGTGTTTTGACATTTATATGTTGGGAGAAATGTCTATATGGTTCAATCTATTTGGAGTTTTGTAGGCTTTTTGTATGTTCACGGTTTTCTCTTTCTTTAGGTTAGGGAAGTTTTCTTCTATATTCTGTTGAATATATTTACTTGTCTTTCAGTTGAGAATATTCACTCTTTTCTATACCCATTATCTTTAGGTTTGGTGTCCTCATTGAGTCCTGGATTTCCTGGATGCCTTGGGTTAGGAGCTTTTTAATTTTTACCTTCTTTCTGACTGTTCCATCAAAGCTTCCTATTATCTTATGCCCCTGAGATTCTCTCTTCCATCTCTTATATTCTATTTGTGATGTTTGTGTCTAGGTTTCCTGACCTCTTTCCTTTGTTTTCTGTCTCCAACTTTGTCTCTCTTTGTGTTTTTTTCATTGTTTTTATTTTTGTTTTAGCCTCTGAATGGTTTTGTTCAGTTCATTCATCTGTTTGCTTGTGTTGTTGTGTGTTTCTCTAAGGGCTTGTACTTGTTTTTCTTTGTTATTCTGTATTTCTTTAAGAAAGTTATGCATGTGCTTCTCAAGGCCCTCTATCATCAGCATGAGGCACAATTTTAAGTCCAAATCTCATGTTTCTGCTCTAGTTACTATCATCCTATTCTAAGAAATGTTTCTAATGAATTCTCCCACAACATTTGCAAAAGCCTGCACTGATGATAGTTAATCTAAGATTATTTCATGGCAGTGGATACAAGAAAACACCATACAGTTAGGAATAATGCCTCTAATGTAATTAATCTTCCTCTGATCAGAGAATGATAAGACAGCGGGGGTTATATTTTATGATTTATTTCCTTAATCACAATATATTCAAGTCTGCATTTTGCTTCCTTTAAACAGAAAACTAAGAGTTATTACATATGTAAAAGGAAGCAAACAAACAAATGAAAAAATATCAAACAAATCTTGTTTACCATTTTAGAGAATATAGAGCCACAACATCACGATGAAGACCACCAGGACACATTGAGGACATTTTTTCTTTTACAATATTTCAATCAGTATTAATTGTCCTTATACATTTGGTAAATCTTCTCACACTCTTCTGGGACATGATGCCATCATGCTCATTCATGTTCTAAACACGTTACAGTCAGAAATATCATGGTAAATAACTGCTCTTTGGAGGTATTCATAAAATTAGCTGTGTGGTGTTTCTGAGAGTTCATTATGACAAAATAATTTTTACTTTTAGAAGTTACTTTAATTAAGTAACACGAAAACAAAAATATTGAGAAAATTTGGTATATGAAGCAATAGTCACATTATAATTCCATCTATTTAAGCCAAGTAATTACACTCCATCAATGGTTATGCCTCCAGGATTATTTTTTAGTTTTGATTGTGCCTTGATAGAATATCTCAAAACAATATTCTTGAGAATTTTTCCAAATATTGTGTATAATACTTAGAATAGCTTTAAAATAACTTCTGGAAATAGAAAATTCTGCTTATGGACTCTAAAACTCTGCTAACCTATGTTATAATTTTCCATTAGACCCTGACATTTAGTCTTTTATGCATTTTAGTTTTAGTGAGCCCTTCTTGATTTCTTTCCTTCTAAAGAAGTTAAAACAATAGTCAAGTAAAGTCTCCAGAAATGGAGTTGGTGCTTATATGGCATTCTGTGATCTCATGTATTTCTAACTAATTTCTCAACTCAACAAGCGTGATGACCTCTAAAACTTAGACACTTTACTAAAGAATGTAGTACAATGATTTCAGAGAATTCCTGAGACCTTTTCTATAATATCCCTGTGCCAAAAAGTCTGTCTGTGTGTCTATGTATATATGAATGTATACATACATGCATGTATAAACACACACATACCATGTCTGCATTTTTGTCTTTTTCTTTCTCCCTCTTATGTGATTTTTTACTGAAAATTTTCAGTAGCTGAAAGATTCCTGACATTGCAACAGAATAAATGGTTATCCAAATGTATAAATCCAGCTGTCTTATAATTAGGCTAGACATTAGCAAGATTTCCAGAAACTTAAAATCTTTCATCTCACTATTTTAGTCAAAAGAATTAAATATATTATAAAGTATGATATTAATATTCATTGTCATCCATTTATTACTCCCAATAAATCATAAGTATTTTTGATATTTTCTCAGATTTATTTTTTAAGGTTACAAACATCAATTACAACATAAATAAAAGTTGTTTGTGGTCCTTGATGGTTGTTAGGATCATTAAGAGTTCTGAAATGGAAGTGTTTGAACATATACATATGAGTTATGTAAGTGTGAGTTAAACCTGTGTTCATAGGGTCATGGCTAGGTGACTCAAGTGGAGGTGATAAAGAGAGATAAAATATAGTTTGGGACAATTGTCTCAAACTAGTTCCCCACAAACTTTTCCAGATGCTGTGTTTTAGGGGTAATACTAGATATCCTGCTAAGGTTCAAGTCAACAAAGTAGGCACATTGGCTTTCCATAATTAGTGTCTACACACAAAGTTACTTGGGGACCATGGTGAGGGTGTCACTGTACGTTCTCACTCCTGCTCTTCACTCATGTACTTATTGAAAACTACTATGATTATTATGAATAAAACAGTGTAATGTGTATGTAATTGTTATCTGAGCACATCTCTCCATTTCTTCTTCTTCCTGTGAATATGCAAGCAACTGTTCTAAGTCTCCAGATGATTTCTTCTTCTGTAGGAAGTTTAACTCTCTCACATGGGAATACTGAACTATAATTCACCACTGCAGTCTGCTGACATTCTTCTATTTTTATGTATTTCTTACCATTTTGTCCTCAATGTTATTTACATTCCTTTTTTTTTTTTGTTGTTGCATTAACTGATTGAGTCTTTTGACTAAAAGGGACATATCCAATTTAATTTAATGGATATACAGATTAATATCTTCATATTTTTGTTTCTCAGAGATGAGGACTAAACCAAGGGCCTTAGTCTTACTAGGTAAACACTCTACTATTTAGCTTAATTCCGAAAATAGTTAGCAATGCCATGTTGATACAATGCTCAACATACAAATACTCTATTAAAAGAATAAGTCATGTCTCTTTTCTTAAAGATAATAGCTACCAGAACAATGAATGTGTATCCATTTTTCCCACATTCTAGCCAAGTAATTGTAACAATAATGACTATTTGGGTTATTAGACATATTTATGAGTTTTTTTTTGCATGTGAGAAGTCATTACAAACTACTATATTGTCCGAAGTATATATGTAACCACTAGATGCTACACGTGCTTTCAGAGCAGATCAGGGTCAATATCTTCCATTTAAACTAGGCTTAAATTCATGCAGTTCTTGAGACCAGAGTATTAATAAATTGTTATATCTTTTGAAGTACAAAACTCAACTAGGGTCTAGCCAGATGAAATACAAAGCTTATCTGATTTCAAGTAGACTTGAATGCATAGGAGAATATCCTCCATTTCTGCCACTCAAGAACTGATATTTCAAGAGGAATCATTCTGAACACAGATGAAATGTCTTGTGCTATAATTGAAGATGTAAATTAGGCAAGAAGAGGAATAATCCATGACCAACCTCATTAAAGTAACACAGTTAATTTTCCTTTTTTAATATGAGGGTGTTTCATGTACTTCTGGCCTAAGAACAAATGTAATGCAGTATTCCAGATACATTCCTAAAGAACATGAGTAATGAAGCAAACTGTAAAAAAAAAAAAAAAAAAAAAAAAAAAAAAAAAAAAAAAATCACTGTAATCCCAGGGGCTAGAGCCTCGGTGTTTTTAAGAACATGGTCAACCATATAAAGAGAAGAGGTAGTTTTTAGTGATAAATGTTTGCCAAATAAACCTTGGCAGTATTTTAAAAGACAGTAGAAAAGTGATAGGAGGACATTAGGAAGTTTAATAGTATTAATATTAATAGCTAGCACTGACCACCACTTTTTGGGGTCAGTATATGGCCTTTCAATAAAAGGAACATACTTGTAGCTTCATAGATAGTTATCATACATAGGTATGTTCATTTGTAGGTCTTAACCAAATAACAGTTTTAAGTATATTTTGTCACACAAATTCATTCTATAAAGCAAATATACTTGGCAATTTTGATTAAGGTACATGTCATTTTCTACAATATATTCATGTAATACTTTCAACAGATTTCTACTTTATATTTAATCTGGCACCTTAATAACATTTATATTTAATACAACACATCATTGATACACAGAGTTGAGAAGGTAGATAAAAATAGCAATAATTCTATACTGTGTGATTTTACCTGCCTTGGAACAGCACTGAGTTGTCCAGACTTTCGCAACTTTTCTCTCATGAAAACTTAGCACAATATCTTTAACCACTTTATAGAAAAATCAAATATACTGAACACCTCCCTTATTTGTAAAATAATGTGGAATTATACAAGGTGATTGATTTGTTACAAAATTTAGCAAATCAATTTAAAAAAGAAAAGACAAAATTTTATTTATTTATTTCAATTTCAAGTACCACCTATACAATAAAACAATAGACCAACACCTTTCAGAGTATTTAATTAGTGATATAAAATTGCAACAGAGGCTTCTAAAATATTTCACTGGGACACCACACACAATGCTTACACACAAAAAAGCTGAAGACTATTTTATAAGGCAATGAATGTTGTTATCTTTCATATATAAACTTTGAAGTCATTTTATGTATTGCCATACTAATCATTAAATAAATCAAATACATATTTTTTATACCAAGTATTATTTCCATGGGTATCTATAAATTATAGCTCATCAAGTTCTACTGTCAATGTCTTATGAATTATGGGTCCAAAATAATTTTGAGATGTTTTATATCAATATTTTAAATTGCAATTATGAAATTAATATTTCTATGAATTTACATGATTTATGTATGACATGATGTCAGAAATTGTGAATGTGTGATTCTATAAAACAGTCCCATTTCAATATAGGTACTTTTGTTTGAGACAAAATAATGAAGCACAGACTTATATTTCAATCATAATTATCTCCAATAGAGACTTTTTAGGTTATATCAGATAGGAAGATATGTTTAAGTTCTTCACTTAAATGTGTTTCCTATTTATCATAATAATGGTGAATGAAAGTATAGGAAACACTTTATTTGTGGTAAAGAATATGTAGAAATGAGAAATGGTACCATTCATAAACCCTTCTTTCAGGTTCACTAGATAAATTTACTTACATATTCAAATAATATTTCAAACACATGAATCCTTAAAAGTTTAAAACATAGTTTGACTTTTAAAGTAGATCAGTATATCATCCATTCGTCATGATGAAACCCGCAAAGTCAAACCTTCCAACATGACAAAGGGATGTCTACTAAATTCTAATGCTCACTCTGCTAAGGAGATACAAGTCCACAAATAGGCTTCTCCTAGGCACTGAAGGGCTAGTGAAGTCTTTTTTTTTTTTTTTTTTTTTTAATAACACACATTACCACAGAAAGGTGATTTCATCACTCAATCACAGGTTAAATGGTACTGCAATGTCCTGTGCATTGAGAAAGATGTATAGATCACATGGAAGCGGTTGAGGGTACAACAATGACCAGACCCATTTGCAGAAGGGAAACAAGAGCCCCTACTTAAAGGGCAAGTCTAGGGCAGTGGTTCTCAGCCTTCCTTATGTTGCATCCCACCATTTAATACAGTTCCTTACATTGTGCTGACCCTCAACCATAAAACTATTTTCCCTGTTACTTTATAACTGTAATTTTGCTCCTGTTAGTAATAATAATGTAAATATTTATATCTGCAAAAAATATCTGTACTTTTAATGGTCTTAGAAGACCCTCAAAGAGGTTGATATCCACAGGTTAAGAAATAACTGCTCTGAGAGGTTTACTCAGCATCCTAGATGTCCCACTGTCATTGGCATAAAATAAAACAATTTGTAGTTCTTGCTCCAGATGTTGATGGAATAAAGAATCAGGAGAATCATGTACTTTGTGTTCTTATATTAGTCACGTAATTAAGTTACTTAAGATTTATCATCATTTGTTCAAAATGTATGTATATTTTAGCATTTTATATCTACTTCAGCTTCTCCCTTCCATCCTAAATTATAGATGAAAAGCAATGTTTTACAATTAAAACACCAATGTTGATGTGTTTTAAACCATCATCTAATGGATGGGAACTGATTTAACATCATGTCTGAAAAAGGCCTAAACACTTCCAATGCACAATAATAGTGATTGAGGGACTCACTAGACATTAGAGAATGAACGATGGAGGGTCCTGACCAATTGAAAGCAAACAAATCTGTATGACAAGAACTTCAAGTCTTTGTAGTAAGAAATTGAAAAAGACCTCAGAAGGTGGAAAGATCTTTCATGATCATGGATTGTCAAGATTAATATTAAAAAATGGCCGTCTTGCCGAAAGCAATCTACAGATTCAATACAGTTCTTGTGAAAATTCCAACTTAAATCTTCATAGAGCTGAAAAGAGCAATTTGCAAATTCATTTGGAATAACAAAAAAACCAATGAGAGCAAAAACTATTCTCAACAACAAAAGAAATTCTGGGGGTGTCACGATCCCTAATCTCAAACTGTACTATAGAGCAATCATGATTAAAACTGCATAGTGTTGGTACAGAGACAAGAAGGTAGATCAATACAATAGAACTGAAGACCAGAAATGTCTCACACACCCAAGATCACTTAATCTTTGACAAAGGAACTAAAACCATCCAGTGGAAAAAAGACTGCATTTGACACAAAGGGTATTGGTTCAACACAATGACTTCATGAAATTCTTAGTCAAATGTATGGCACAAGAAAATATCATCCTGAGTGAGGTTACCCGTTCACAAAAGAGCACATGGGTATGCATTCATTTATAAGTGGCTATTTGCCCCAAAACTTGGAATATCCAAGATACAATCCACAGACCACATGAAGCTCAAGAAGAACGAAGACCAACGTGCAGATGCTTCAGTCCTTCTTAGATGGGAAGAGAAAAAATACACATTGTTGGAAATATGAAGACAAAGTGTGGAGCAGAACCTGAAGGAAAGGCCATGCAGAGACTGCCCCACCTGGGTATCCATCCCATATACAGTCACCAAGCACAGAGACTATTGCAGATGCCAAAAAATGTATTCTGACAGGAGCCTAATATATGTTTTCTGAGAGGCTGACTCTGTCTGAGCTTGACAAATACAGAGGCAGATGTTGGACTGAAAACCGGTCCCCAGTGGAGGAAATGGAGAAAAGACTGAATGAGCTGAAGAGTTTGCAAATCCATAGGAAGCACAATATCAACCAAACAGACCCTTCTCCCAGAGCTCCAAGGGACTAAACTACCAACCAAACAGCACACATGGAGTAACTCATGGTTCCAGCAGCGTATGTAGCAGAGGACGGCCTCATCTGTCATCAGTGGGAGGAAAGGCCTTTAGTCCTGTAGAGGCTTGATGGTTCAGTTTGCCAGGGTGAGAAGGCAGGAGGGTGTGGGTGAGTAAGTGGGTGGGGGAGCACACTCAGAGAGGCAGGGGGAGGTGGAATTTTATAGGTGGATTATGGATAGGAGAACAGGAAAGGAGATAACATTTGATATGTAATTAATAAAAAATATCCAACATAAAGAGAAAAAAAGTATATTGTCATCCTTCAGTTATATCTATTCCCTTGTTTTTGCGATTGGAAAACAGTTATGATTGCATCGTAGAGCACAGAAACCCCTAAGATTATGAGAGTCTATTGTTCTAAGTTCTCATGCAGATAAGCATCAGAGAACAATGTAGACACCCTTTTTAAATAAAAATTATTTTTGCTTATTATTATGTTTCTACTTTCAATAAGAACAAATTTTAAAACTATAATTACAGCAATGAAAATAAGAAATAAATACTTTAAATAACAAAATTATTTAAGGTACAAAATTCTAAAATGGTTATGTTCAAATTCATATACATATATATATAATTTTTATATATTATCATGTGTATATTTAGTTTAATTATAAAAAGTTTATTTAAACATTTTTGAGGTTAAAAAGCTTATTAATTATTCAGTTGTTAATTTAATTATATTTACATTATCAATACTTTATCTTTGCATTTTCAGATTCCAAGAAAATGAAAAGTTCTCCAGAAGGTAAAGAAACACTTGAAATATTTACTTTCTGAGGGTCGGGGTGTCTAGTACTTGGCACTTAATGAGCCATTAAGTAGCATTTTCAACCATTAATGATTCACCTAGAAGAAAATTCTGAATATAGAACTGAAAAGAGGGAAGAGAGAAAGCAACAGGAAAGGAATGAGAAAAAAGAAAGAGAGGACAGACAGATAGAGGGAGAGGGGTTTCAGGAGTGCTTTTTAGTTCAGGGATAGCACTTTTGTCTATCATGAGTAATTTTCCATGCTCAAATTCTAGCAAACACAAACAATACCAACAATAATGATCACATAATCAAGTTATGGTTACTGCTATATTTATCATGAAACTTTCCATTTGTTTTTAAAAATATTATTTTAGCAGATACTGAACAATGTTACATATCAAACACATAAATTTGGTTACTTAGATTTATTTTCAATGTAGTAACTTCAGTTAGAACTTTAAGTATACCTTCTTTTTCTTGACTTCAATCATGGCCCATTTGGCGAGTTAGCCTCCGTCTTCTGAACTTATATATGCACAAGGTATTTATTAATGTGCAATAAGATTACCAGGTATAAATACTAAGATTATTGATCAGTATAACTCTAGAAGTTTTCATTGTTGAATGATGTTTCTGTCAATAAAGTTATACATCTACTTGGGATAATTAGTAATACCTCAAAGCAGGATTAACTGTGAAACTCAAAAGGGGAACTAATGAGGAAGTTGGTTGGGGGAGACTCTACAATCTATCTATCTATCTATCTATCTATCTATCTATCTATCTATCTATTTATATAGTATGCATATCAAAAACTTTTAAGAGTAATGGTCCCATGCTTCTATTTTTTTTTCAACAGAACAACCCAAGGGAAAAGGTAAGGAAATGCATGCAAAGTCTACTAGTGCAAACTTGCCTCTGCTATATAGAATTTGGTTGTTGGTGTAATTCTATTCAAATTTCAGTGTTTAATATATGTGAACTCTATTTTTCTTTTGCTTTGAATATTCTAGGGGTTTTATTTTAGTTTTTGATTTTTCTGCATACTTGAGAATGAATAAACTAGAGATCAGAGTAGCACAAAAAACATGCAAGCTTTCTCACACCCTGTCTGACTCATAGAAGTAGCTAATAAAACCTGATTTTTTTTTTACCATATCTGCATTTCATTGATGCCCATGATGTAATGCTTGTGTAAGTTTAGTGTTAACATCTAATTACTTCTCCATTCTTAGAAAACTCTAAGTTGTTTTCCAGACTTTTTCTCATTATTTAAGTGTTGTTGACGTCCAAGAATCACCTCACTGACAACACAATCACTGATCTCCATCAGTTCTGGATAGTTTATTGATCATACACCTCAGGACTGATTGATCAGGGCCACAGTTAGATTCAGGAACTGATCTGATCTGTGATAATGAGTTAATGTCCTACATGGTTTTAAAGCCTAAAATCCACAAATATCTGTGCCAAGTTATTCCACCAATCAAGACTCAGGGACCGGGAATTTCCTTAGAAACATGCCTTTGTTGGACACTTATTCTGTTCCCATCGGTTGGGATGTTCAACTGTAGCAGGGAACGTTCCTTATCTAATATTCTTGTCTTAGCTTGTCTACCAGTATGGGACTTGCCTAATATTCATGTAGTAACTTGCAAAACAGGATATAAGTTATCTACATACATGTCCCTTTCTGCAAAGTAGCATGTCAGATCCCAGGGAGATCTTGGGAGCTTAAACTTTACTTGACCACAACTCAAAATTGAAGTTTTATACTAAACATTTATTATGTTTATGCAGATATCTATTCTATGTTGGAGTCCATCTCTGGGGAAAATTGGGAAAGCAAATACAGGAAAAAGCTTATACACTGGTGCTGGGTATTGGGTTTGGATCCAAGCTTATTACTGCAAGGGCACATAACAGAATATGTCATCAATTTGGCCATGAGAAAGCTTTTTAGTAACAGCATATATAACATATAAAAATGTTTTCTTATAATGGTAGGCTATCCAGATAAAAGTTACCTAGGACTTAACATTCCCTCTAGGCCTTAATTTTTTAACCTAGGTCTTAAGACATGTAATCTACAAATATTTTCACATAATCATATTCAGTTTCCACAAAGTATTGTAAGCTCATTGCAATAAAATTGTTGGGCATCCATTTCTTAAGGATCATCTACAATTATACAATGCATTATTAAAATTGCTTCCCAGAGAGTGGAGTAATGCTATATGCCTCTAGGTCTGTGTTTCTGGAAAAATATAGATAGCACACTTAAGGGACAATTTAAGTGTCATTGAAATTAGCACACTTTTAGAAAGATAGATTAATGAGTCGATTGGCATTCAATAATTCTGCTTTAAAATGCATGTCAGCTTAAAATACATATATTTTGATTGTTAGGACATTGAAACATCCTATCATAAAACTGCTCTAAAATATCCAGTGGGGGAAAACATGAAATTATGCTAGAAACCAGAAATAGGGAACAATTTATCTATAAAGCAGTATCCATTCCTTCATGCCTGGATTGATGAGTGTATCCAGTTGGTGTGAGATCTGGCACATGGATATATAAACCACACCATAAACCATTTCAGTAGCATGAATGTAGAGGCAACTAGAAATTTGAGAAATGCTATTATTTCTATATTTAATTTCAGCATATTTACTGTTGTGCTCTAATCAGTGCTCAGTTTTAGAAAACACTCAATGGCTCTTGTGTTCTAGACTATTCCGTATTATTATTATTATAATCTACAAATGTTTTGATGTGCTCACATTTATTCTCCCTACAAGAATTACAAACTCATTGGAAAGCATTAAAAACTTCACAGTTTTTCAACACTCTACTTGGACTTTTAGGAATGTATTCAGTATGTTTAACTTTAGCTAAGCAACACACATTTTATTTTTGCCCTTTAACATTTCTTCAAACTATTTGTTCAATTATTTCACTTCTAGCAACTGTGTTAGAGGAGAATACATTGCCTAAAATACGTATGACAGTACAGGCTCAATAAACAAAGTTATTCAAGGAAAGTGTGACGCATTGTCCAGAGAAGGTTCTGTGATACTTGTTCACTCTAGAGTTTGTTATATGGAATTCTTTCAATGTATACATCTTCCTATTCTCTGATTGTATTCCCAACACAAAGTACTAAATATTTTGAAGGCTGGAGAGATAGATGGCTCAGTGGTTAAGAGCACTGACTGTTCTTCCAGAGGTCCAGAGTTCAAATCCCAGCAACATGGTGGCTTACAACCATCTGTAATGGAATCCAATGTCCTCTTCTGGTGTGTCTCAAGGCAGTTACCGTGTACTCATAAAAATATATTTAAATAAATAAATAAATAAATAAATAAATAAATAATATTAGATATTTTTCTTTCTTTTACTTCACTGTTTCTATTATCATTACTGCTCAAGGATATTCCTTTGACCAAATTGACAAGTTGTAAATTAACATAAGAATTAGAGCACAAAAAATAACATAAAAATATCAAATTATTGCCAACAACTCCTATAAAGATAGTACTTACTATTGTGTCAAATTATCTGGAGAACAGAATGATTCATTTTTCTCATACAATGTGGATAAGGGAGTTTCTGAAGGAACCACCACCTCAAGAGAATTTTAGTATAACATGTATCTTGCAATATTATTGCTTTCTTTGCCCTTACTTGCCCCCTTACTTTATCTTAGTCCTTAAGTATTTCCATCAAAGTCCTTATTGTCACTAAATAAATATCCAAGAAAAAAATAGAAGCGAATTTCATATAAAACACATGCACATTTAACTTTTTGTTACTTATTTAAACAATAGTAATTATAATTTGTGCTTATTTTTTATCGAAACTTTAACTTAAGTTATGATAAAAACGAAGTTAAAATTCCCCCCCTTAAGGAATCAATATTATCTTCCTTGTTTCTATTTCATTTTTTTCCTCAGTATTAGAATATTTTATATCCTATGATTTGAGAATACACTCATTGAACCATGGGGAGAAGGCTGTCCTGAGGATGAGATATTCATATTTGTGACACTCATGAGTTGCTGTGGTCTAGCATCCACAATGGATGTGTGTCTGCAATAAAAACAATTTATTCAAAAACATTACATTATATTAAAAATGAAAAGAAATGACTAGAAAAAGAAAAGCTCATAGACCAGCCAGGAATTTGAATGTTCTATTTTTTATTTTTATGTTGTTTAATTCATACCTGAATATTGTATTTTCATGGCTGTCACAGATTGTGGATTCACCCACTCCCCTCTTTCTTCTTATTTCATACAGCAAAAACATCGAAGAAGGAACATGCAGGTAAGTGAGACTGCTCTACCTCAATAGATTTTGCCAGGGAGCAAGCCTGAGATGAGTTTATAAAGGCAATGCCAGGGAAAGACAGAAAATCTCTTCATCTCACTCTCTGTGTTCTGACCTCTTGCCAGAATCAATATCAATACAGTTTGAGAGAAGGGAAAGCAAGTTCTCTTTGTCTCCTGGTTCCTAAACATGTCTACAAACTGGCAGGAACTGATCCTCTGAGACATTACCAGTATTTGTATCTGTTTCCACCCCAGAGCAACTAAATTAAAATCTACATCTTAGTAATATCATTGGGCATCTATTTATGCCGTGTCTGAGAAACACTGTTGATGGAAATACACCCAGACAAAAGCAACTTAGGAGAGGATGTTTATTTACCTCATGGTTCAAGGGTTCGTTCCTTGAAGGCAAAGGACCTTAAGCTAGTATGTTACATTATATCCACAGTGTGTCTTAAAAAGTGATGACTGCTATGTTTGCCTAGTTTCTCCTTTTCCTCAGTCCTGGACAACAGCCCAGTGGATTCCCACAGATAGTGTGTGTTTTCTCACTTCCAATCTTCTGACTGTGATCATGGCTCACAGATATGCACAGAGGTTTATGTCTACAGTGGTTCTAGAGTGAATGAAGCTGGTAACTAGGGACAACCATTAGAGCCACCGTTTTATAGATAGATACATTTATAACTAAAGCTAATGGGAGAAAGTAAAACGTTTTTTCTGTAAATGCACCTCACATTGTTTTTCTTTTGAAGTATAAAATATTCAGCTCCAAGAGATACTCTCCTCTATCCATAATGTTACTTAATAGCATTTTTCTATTGCTCTTTGGTGTTCTCTCAATATATCAATATCCAGAGACCAGAAAGCTGAAATTAGAACCAACATAAGAGACAAATAAAAAAAAAAACAGAAAATAGAATTACATTTTATATGGACCCAAAATTATTTTCATAAACTTTCTAAAATTTAACCAGATTAGGTAAGTTATTTTAAATGAAAACTTTTAAATACTGTTTAATTGGATCTTGCATTAAACACCACCTATATTTTTTTCCTGGTGAAAATTACTCAAATAATGTTCTTGGGGCTTTTGTTCATTCCTTCCTCCCCCCCTTCTCCCTCTCCCTCTCTCTCTCTCTCTCTCTCTCTCTCTCTCTCTCTCTCTCTCTCTCTCTCCCTCTCTCTCTCTCTCTTGTGTGTGTGTGTGAGTGTGTGTCTGTGTATGTGTTTGTTTGTGTATGTAGGATATGTACATGTGTTGGTGTGTGTAATTTATGTGACTGTACATGTTTGTGCAGCCTGTAAGCTGTGATCATTGGTTAGTATCTGTATTAAGACTTGTGTATACATATGATTGGTATGCATGTGTACAGGCAGATGGAGCCTCAATTATTGTCTGCCACCTGCTCCTATCACAATTGATTATACTTAAAATGGAACAACATTCTTTTGATATTATGTCTCTAGTCAAGTAAATATGCCTAAATTATATTCAATCTATAAGCTCTTGCTTGGTAACAGTTGATTAGTTGAAGAGAATATGAAATAGAATAATAATTGGCTACAAAGTTTAAAAACTGAGTAATTTTCAGATACACAGTTTTAGAGATGAAATAATAATGTTTTATTATTCCACATTCACAGTCAAGGTACTGCATCTCAGAAAAGGATATTTTGTCCACAATATAGAGTGGAGCTTATTTGTGTAGAAGTGCATTCCTAGAGTGAGTGAGACAACATGTACTCCTATTTATACTCATACGAGGAAAGCTAAAATAAATTGTAAATCATTGAAAACATGCAGAAGTATACACAAGTACTGATATAAGGAGTTTAAGTAACTTTTAGGCAGATCAGTATTACTGTCAGTGTACGTTCACCTCTAGGTGTGAATACAGTAGAGCAATTTACTGACACTTGGATATTTTCATTTTAATTTGCTTTGTGTTTAGACATATGTTGTTTCCATGTATCCCTGGATTCCCAGTAGCTCCATACTGCCCTCCAATTTACAGAACTGCTTCTACCTCTGCTTCCTGTGGCCTGGGATTAAAGGTGTACACAACCATGTCTGGCTACTTAGATATATATTTTAAATATGTTACTAAACATGGGAGCAATAAGGCCACTTCATAACTTCTAAAAGCCCTGTAAATGAACCATGAGCACTTGTTAAAAGAAGTTTGAACTCTCCTGACAAATCTGTGTGCAATGAAGTCCGTCTTAGAGCATAGCAAAGGACATTGCAAAGCTGCATTTTCTTCACAGATATAATTTTCTTCAGTTTCCAACATTATGCTTTTTATCTTTCTAACAACTAAGTCTTAAAGTTATTTTAAATGAAGGAAGACTACTAATTAATAAAGATCCGTTTCTCTCTTGTCATTGCAGCTCCGAGTGAAAAACACAGAAAAGCAAGTATGTTGAACAAAGCTTGAATAGCATGCTTTAGCTGACTACTTACACATTCATCTGTAGACCTTTTTAAAATTTGTTTGTTTGTTTGCTTCTTATTGGATATTCTCTGTATTTACATTTCAGGTGTTATCCCCTTTTCTCGAATCCCACCCCTGTCCTCTCCTCCATGAAGGTGCTCCCTTTTCAAACCACCCTCTCCCAGCTCAGAGCCTTGGCATTCTCCTGCACTGGGAAAAGGAGCTTTCTCTGGACCAAATACCTCCCCTCCCATTGATGCCAGACAATGCTGTCCTCTGCTGCATATGCAACTGGAGCCATGGGTCTCTCCATGCAAACTTATTGGTTGGTGTTTTAGTCCCTGGGAACTGTGGTGGGTTTGGTTAGGTGGTTTTTCTTCTTCCCATGAGGTTGCAAACCTTTTCACCTTCATCAGTTCTTTCTCTAGCTCCTTCATTGGGGACCCTGTGTTCAGTGTGATGGTTTGCTGCCAGCATCCTCCTCTGTATTGGTATGGCTCTGGCTTCTGAGCAGGCATCCATATCAGATTCCTGCCAGTAAGCATTACTTGGCATCAGCAACAGTGAGTAGGTTTAGTGGCTGCATATGGGATGGATCCCCAGGTGAGGCAGCCTCTGGATGATCTTTCTGAAAGCTTATTTTTGATTCCCACTTGTCCACATTTCTATATTATAAATTGTTATGGCGAAATAACATATGAAATAACTCATTTTTTCTTCTTTGTGTTTGTTTTTTTATAAAATTTTCTAGAGAGCTTAAATTTGTGAGCTTTGAGTTATCTGGATTGTAATTTCTGTCTTCCACTTTTTTTCTCAAACAGAATTAAATATAATTTTATTTTCTTATGTATTTTCTAATTAATTAAGGATCCCAATAATTATTATAGTAGCTTTGTCAACTATGAAAGTTTCATTTCTAATAAAATGTAGATATCCTGAAACCTTTTTGTAATTTTTGTATAATTCCAATTCTTCTTAAAGTTTATACTCTCAGATTAATTCTTTTTCTGATTACTGAGTGGTTATCATAATAGATATATCAATGACAGCTCTCATGCTTAGAGAGAAATGCTGATTTTTTTGCTTAATAATTTTGATTAGATAAGACAGTTATTTCAATACTATTATTAATAAATACCCTTATTAGTAAATATTGAGGTCAATAACAACCATTTCCTTGTAACTAATTTTCTTATGCTATATATATATATATATATATATATATATATATATATATATATATATATATATATAATTTAAGGTAGAATATAACCATTTATATTTTTGTTTTGCAATAAAGGTCTATGGATATCAATCTTAGTGCAGATATATAAAGGAGCCATATGATGAAACAGTATATTGTTGATGGATATATCACAGAATAATTGGAAAATATTAGTTAGCTTGATATCATTTAAAAATATAACGCTGCCATTGCAATTGTCACAAGCCCATTAAAAAACTACAGAATACTTCAAACGAGCAATTTATGTTAGGGCTAGAGTGATGATGCTTTAGGTAAGAACACTCGCTGCTCTCTGCTGTTCTTTCCCAAGGGTTGAGACTGAGTTCAGTTTCCAACACCCACAATGGCTTACAGTTGCATGTAACTCCAGTGCAAGGTATCCAGTGTCTTCCTTTGTCATCAATGCGTATGCAAACCATCAACACACACACACACACACACACATATATACACAGAGTCATATACACATATGCACATATACACACAAACAAACATGTAAAAAATCTTAATATTAAAACAGTAGTTACTCATGTCCTATAATTCTGTTTATATTTTCACACAAAGCTAGAGTTTAAAGTTGAATGTAAGGCTAACTGGAACTTTGTGCCACTGATTGTTTAGTATGCTGAGCCACAGAAATGCATAATCTAGAAGATGTACAAAATGAAACTGATAACTTTGCATCTGTCATAGAAAGCTTTAGATTGAAAATTACTCTGAAATTAAACATCCCTCATGAGGAAATATGACACAGATAAAAATATTCATCTACAAGAAAAAAGCCTGGAATTATGTCCATCTGTGAAACACTATCCAATCACATTTTGAAGAGATAAGCATATTTTGCAGTAAACTATTAAACTAGCTTGTCAAGTTATTTAAACTCAATTTAAAATTTAAAGAGGTAGTATTCAGCCCTTTATGATATTGAGAGCATTGACCTTGAACGTTATTCTTCACTACAAAATATATTTAAAATATTGCATAAGTAATCTAGTGTCATTATGGTTACATATTTATCTAGGAACTGGCCTTATAATACCAAAATCATAAAACATAAATATTTACACAGTTACTATAGACCATCACTACTCTGTGTTTTTTTATTACTCTAAATGAATTTAAAACTGCTCTCTCTAACTTTATGAAAAATGTAGTTAGAATTTTGATGGGGTTGTGTTGGTTCTATAGATAGCGTTAGGCAACTTGGCCATTTTTACTATATTAATCCTGCCAATCCGTGAGCATGAGAGATCGTTCTGTCTTCTGAGATCTTTGGTTTCTTTCTTCAGAAACTTGAATTCCTATTATACAGATCTTTCACTTGATTGGTTAGAGTCACACCCAGGTATTTTATATTATTTGTGACTATTGTGAAGGGTGTTGTTTCCCTAGTTCTTTCTCAGCCTGTTTATCTTTTGAGTAGAGGAAGACTTGTGATTTGTTTGAGTTAATTTTATATTCAGTCACTTTGATGAAGTTGGTAATCAGGTTTAGGAGTTCTCTGGTGGAAATTTGGGTTTACTTAATTGTACTGTCATAAAATCTGCAACTAGCAATATTTTGACTTTTTCTTTTTGAATTTGCATCTTTTTGACGTCTTTTTGTTTTCTGATTGCTCTGACTAGGACTTTGAGTAATATATAGAAAATGTACGTAGAGAGAGGGCATCCTTGCCTAGTCCCTGATTTTAGTGTGATTGCTTCACATTTCTTACCATTCAGTTTGATGTTGGTTACTGGTGTGTTGTAACAAACTGGGGAAAGATCTTTACCAATCCTGCATCTGACAGAGGGCTAATATCCATTATGTATAAAGAACTCAAAAAGGTAGACTGCAGAGAAACAAACAACCCTATTAAAATGGGATACAGAGCTAAACAAAGAATTCTCAACTGAGGAATATTGACTGGCTAAGAAGCATCTTAGTCATCAGGGATATGCAAAGCAAAACAACCCTGAGATTCCATCTCACACAAGTCAAAATGGCTAAGATAAAAACTCAGGTGACAACAGATGTTGGAGAGGATGTAGAGAGAGAGGAACACTCCTCCGTTGTTGGTGGGATTGGAAGTTGGTACAATAACTCTGAGATTCAGTCTGGTAGTTCCTCAGAAAATTGGACATAATAATACCTGATGTTCTAGCTGTAGCACTCTTGGGTATTTACCCAAAATATGCTCCAAAATACAAGGACACATTCTCCATTATGATCATAGCAGCCTTATTTATAATATCCAGAAGCTGGAAAGAAGCCAGATATCATTCAACAGAGGAATAGATCCATAAAATGTGGTACATTTAAACAATGTGGTACATTTACTCAGCTATTAAAAACAATGACTCATGAAATTCTTAGACAAATTTATGGAACTCAAAAATATTATCCTTCATGAGGATTATCAAATCACAAAAGAACACACATGTTATATACTCACTGATAAGTGGATATTAGTACAAAGTTTGAAATACCTAAGATACAATTCACAGACCACATGAAGCTCAATTAAACAAATTACCAAAATGTGGATGGTTCAGTCCTTTTTAGATGGTGGGACAAAATACTCACATGAGAAAATACAGAAACAAAATGTGGAGCAGAGACTGAAAAAATGGCATCCAGAAACTGCACCACCTAGGGATTCATCCCATATACAGACACCAAACCTAGACACTATTGTGTACACCTAGAAAATACATGCTGACAGAAGCCTGATATAGCTGTTTCCTGAGAGGCTGAATCTGCCAGAGCCTGACAAATACAGTATCAGATACTCACTGCCAAGCATTGGACTGAGCATGGAGTCCTCCAGTGGAGGAGTTAGAGAAAGGACTGAAGGAGCTGAATGGGTTTGCAACCCCAAACAACGGCAATATTAATGAGTCAAAGCTTCCATGGACTGAACCACTATCCAAAGAGTGCACATGGAGTGACCCATGGCTCCAGCCAAATATGTAGCAGAGGATGCCCTTGTCATGCATCAATGGAAGTAAAGGCCATTGGTCCTATTAAGGGTTGATGCCCTGGTATAAGGGAATACCAGGCTGGGGAGGCTGATAAATGGGAGTGGTTAGGTGGGTAGGAAGCACCCTCATAGAATCAAGGGGGAGGGTGGATAAAATAGGGGGTTTCTGGAGTAGAAACAGGACAAGGGGATGATGTTTGAAATGTAAATAAAAATATACAATAAAATAAAATAAAATGCCAAAAACATTTTTCACCCTCTGATTTTTATCCCTGCATGTATTTTCATATGTTTAGCCAACATTAGGTTCATAAATCTAACTTCAGTGTCTTGATATGTGAAATCTCCTCTTCTACTAAAATGTACCTCAGAAGTATTTGGGAGCAGCTCAGGTGAAAAGCCGAAGAGTAACGGAATTTTCAATTTAAGTGTTCATCATTGAAATGTTGGTAGCCATTTATACCAGGAGAATGGGATATTATTTTTAAACAATTGAAGTATTTTTGGGAGAACAAGGGATATAGTCTTATTCTGGTTTGTGAAACTAGTAGTTTTAGAGCTTCCTGCAGTAACCATGACTTCATAAGAAAAGTTAGCTAGGTTTCCAGCACTAGACTTGGTATACCTCTTGTTGAAAGGGTATTATGTTCCATCTGTACAGTCATCTGGCCATGATGACTATTATCGTGTTCATAGGTATCATCACTGGGTGGAACAGTTCATTGCTTCTCTTCTTTGGAAGCTTGCCCGGGGCCTTCTGGTAGTATGGAAATTAGAGAAGGGAAAGATCATTCAGGTAAATTCTAGCTTGGGGCCTTCTGGACCCTATTTCTAAAGTGCATAGCATCTTCAGAAGTGGTAACTTAGCTTCCACCTCTGGGCTGTAGCCAATGAGAAGAGCAATAGGTTGTATATTTACGGATTATCTTCTATAGCTCTGACCAACAACTCTAAAGAGGACTTCTTATGTCTGGTGTGTAGCTTTATGTTATGTGGTGTTTGTCTTTTAGAAGAAGTACCAGCACCACAGACTAGAAAAGTTCATTAAAATATGTACATAAAGAAGTATAAAGAAATTTTCTCAAAAGACATGGGGAGCTATAGTACGCCCTAGGAAAAATAATCCAAGCTATAAATTTAAAATTATCCTGTATTTTGTTATGCTAAAATTAAGGTCTTTGTGAATAGATACTATAACTAGTAGTAATATCGAACTGCTAATAAAATGAAAAGTATAAATGTATGATAATAAAATTGCCTCAAATTATGAGAGGTTTGAAAAATGAGAAGAGAAGCATTACAAAGATTCATCACCTCATCAAGCTTTCTCTTCCCCCTACAAACTGTAGAGAGTATTATTTTTGCTTCAAAATGAAAATGAAAAACGTTATTCTAGGCTCAGATTTCATATATTATCTCTAGTACAGCTTTCTTATTTTCATCATTAGATATTCAAATAAGCACCCCAATGACAATATTGTTTTCCTTCAAATATTTACTATTTCTTAAAGAAGCAATGGAGGTTTTAAAAAATAATATTGCTAATAATTAATACTGCTGAAACTCAGCTTGCTAAGCCAAATATTCTTGACCATCTACCTAATTAAAAACTGAAAAAAGATGTCGTTTATAAGATCCTCTCCAAAATTCACAAATATCTTACACTGTGACTATATAGTAATACTTTAACAACAATTTTTTTGGAACAAGACACTTTTAATCAGCACTATTTACATGAGAATACAATTTTGATATTATATAGTTATACCATGGAAGGGAGTTTACATAGAGGTCATTTATTAAATAGTTAAAAATGATGCAAGTGTTTTTTCTTTCCCTTTCTCCCTTCTTTCATTCTCACTCCCTCACACCACTCTGTGTGTGTGTGTGTTTGTGTCTCAGACACTATATGCATTTCATGTTCTTGTTAAATGTATTCTGTTCTGAATATAAATACTATGTTCTGAAAACTTTGATAGCCATTGCTTATTCTTTAAATAATTGAATTTGCAGAAGCTGAAGGAGCCAAAGAAGAGATTGCTGCTGCCTCAACAAAAATGGGTAAGCACAGCTGAAAAAAAAGCTGATCTGACTATAACTTAATCTTGAAGCTTTTAACTACTGTCTGTGTAGCTCAGTGGGAGAAGATTTGCTTGCTGATTTTGCTATTTTAGTGACACAAAAACAGACTTTGCACAATAACCATCACATCCACATTAACAACATTTTGTGGGCAGTTCTCTATGACAGGCAGTTTTTGCTCACTAGATCTATAAATTAATGTTTGTAACTATATCTAAATTGAAATACAGGTTTTTATAAGTTTTTATAAGTTTAATGTTAAAATTTTTATAAGTATACTGTTTAATGCAGTATGATTCCATTCATTCATAAGGCATTTGTATTCAACAAACAACTTTAAAACACTAAGTATTGAATAAATTAAAATTTAGCTAAGAAAACACCCATAGTGTGTTCATTTTATGTGAAAATATTATAGAACTAAAATATATATTCCATGAGGTGCTGACTTAAGGAAGTTGTGGTTCGGAAGCAAAATGGGAAGTTGCAAAAAAACAACAAAAACAAAAACAAAAAAACATAAAAAATAACCAGTAATTCTAACAATGTATTTAAAATTAACTCATAAGTATATTTAATAAATCTACCTTTTTTGTTGGAAGTAGATTTAGACTTTAAACCCTTTTTATTTAATTTTAATTATTTTATTGGATACTCTCTGTATTTATGCTTCAAATGTTATCCCCTTTTCCCTCATTCCCACCTCCCTACCTCTCTAATAGGTCTACTTTAATTATATTTTTGACACCAGAGAAATTTACACACACTTACACACTTACTACACTAAAAGCATATTACACATACTTATAAAAATTGCGATCTATATTTATAAAAACAAAAAATACATAAAATTTTAAAACTAATATGCATGGCATCAATTTACATGTTCCTTCTAACATTATATGTATAAGCACATGTACCACATTCATTAATGTACTCCATATATTACTATTGGTTTATATCTATAAATTGGTATGTATCCATATATATGGTTATATGATGTTATGTATGTACATCACATGTTTAATTGAAGTAATTTCACCATAGCTGATATAAATTATCCTAAATTAAAGTAGCTTTATGTGGCATCATATTCTTTTTTAAAAATATTTTATTTATTTACATTTAGAATGTTGTCTTCTTTCCCAGTTTTCGCTCTGTAACATCCACATCCCATCCCTTTTCCTCTGTGCCTCTATGAGGTCTCTCCTCCACCCATTATCTCACTCACTCTCCCTTCATCACTAATATCTATCTACCTTCACTGGGGCATCAAGCCTCCACAGGACCAAGGGCCTCTCTTCCCACTGATGTCTGACAAGGTCTTCCTCTGCTACATATGCTGCTGGAGCTATGGGTCTCTTCATGTGTACCGTTTGATTGGTGGTTTAGTCTCTGGGAGCTCTTGGGATTATGATTGGTTGATATTGTCATTCTTCATATGGGGTTACCATCCCCTTCAGCTCCTTCAGTCCTTCCCCTTGCTCTTTCTTCCATTAGGGTCCCCAGGCTTAGTCTGATGGTTGTCTGTGTCTGCATCTGTATTAGTCATGTGCTAACATTAATATTGTATTGATGTAAATAATATGAGATGTCATGATATTATGAAAAGGATAGAGGTATTAATAGACAATAAGACAAAGCTCTTAATCTGGACATTGGGCCTCATATGCTGTCAATGAGGCTAAGTTATTGATCAATTTAAAAGCAGGAAGGGAGATGAAGGCATGCTACATTTATATCTGAGCTAAAAATGACACCAACACTGTGTCCTGAAAATAGTAGATGTTTTCCTGTGTAATTTGATTACTGATGAGCTTTAGGTAATTAGTTATGTGGGAGAAGTTTGGAACAATGTCTACAGTGGAATAATTTCTACAGAAGCATTTTTAGATGACTGACACTGGATAGGTGCATGGATTAAGTCATTTTTTTTTCAAGAATTAATGTTTTAAAATTTATTTTACACCATGATCATAGTCCTCCTTCCTCTTCTCCTCCCAGTTTTACCTTTACAGATCCCTCTCCCCATGACCCACTCCCCTTCTCAGAGAAGGGGGAGTCCCCTTGGATACCTCCCTACCCAGAATATCTGTAATAGTAGGACTAAGTATATCTTCTCCCATTGGAACCCAACCAGGCAGTCCAGATAAGGGAAGTAGATCCAGTGGCATGGGACAGAGACCCAAACAGCCTCTGCTCCACTTCTTAGGGGACCCATATGAATAACAAGCTGCACATTAGTCACAAATGTATGAGTAGTCAATGTCCAGCTCCTGTATGATGCCTGGCTGGTGGCCCAGTCTCTGTGAGTCCCCATGGTCCCAGGTTATTTGCCTTTGTAGGCATTCTTGTAGTGTCCTTGACCTCTCTTGCTAGTTCAATTCTATTCCCCACTCTTCCACAAGACTTCCCAAGCCATGGTTCTCTGCATTTGGCCCCATCTGGGGCTGGATAAAGATAGCTATGTTATGTTCCTGTCTGTAAGCAAAGCAGAATATCTTAAATAGAGTCAGGGGTTGGCTCTCTCATATGAGATGTGTTTCAAGATGGGGCAGTCATTGGTTATCTATTCCCTCAAGTCTCTCCTCCATCTTTATTCTTGCACATCAAATTTTCCATTGAAGATTTTGTGGGACCTCCTCAGGAAGTCCTTCCTGGCTATAGAAAGTGCCGACTTAAGTCTCTGCTTCCCCCTCTAGTAGTTATCTCAGCTATGTTTATACCCATAGACTCTATATCATTGGCTCAGACCTCCACCTAGTCCTAGAGATGCCCTCAAATGATTTCCATTCTCCCTCTCTACCCTCTCTTGTCCCCCTTCTCCTCAAACATAATTGACACTCGATTTTGCTTCCTCAGTCCCTCTTCTACAGTTTCCCCTCTGTATCCACCTCCAATAACCATGAAGTTTCCCTTTCTGAGTGTGACTCACACCTCTTTCGTTTGGACATACTTTTTTCAAGTTCCTTCGGATCTGTGGATTGTAGCATAGTTATTCTGCAATTAATGATAATGTCAACCTATAAGCTAGTACATACCATAAATGTCTTCCTGGCTCTGTGTTACCTCATTCATGATGATATTCTCAAGATCCATCCATATAGCAATAAGAAAAATAAATTGAGGGTATACAAGTTTTAAAGAAAGAAGTAAAAATACTTCTATTCACAGATAATCTGATAATAAGGGTACCAAAAATTTTTATCAGAGAACTCCTACTGCTAATGAATACCTTCAAAAAAGTACCTGAATATAAAATTTACTAAAAAATATTAGTAGCTCTCCTTTATTTTTTTCATAGCAGCCTTATTTATTTGTTTATTTATGTATGTATTTATTTATTTTTAATTGAATAACTTTATTTTAAAAAACAAAGATAAATGCAAAGATTTTAAGCATTATTGTATAAAAGTATACAAATACATTTTTGTCAGTGCTTGTTTTTTTAAAAAACCAGGTTTGATAGTGTGCATTAAGATCTTACTAGTTACAATGAGCATAAAGTACATGTAAAACAGAATGTAACCTGGAAGTAGTCAAAGTTTTCTTGGTGTGTAAGGACTAAGCATAATTGTTTTTTCTTTCTTTTTTTTTTTTTCTTTTCTTGAACTTCATATAGTCTGTGAGTTGTTTCTGAGGTGTTCAGAGCTATCTGGCGTTATTATCCAATTATCAGTGACTTCATATTATGTCTGTTCTTTTGTGACTGGGTTATCTCACTCAAGATAATATTCTCTAGATGCATCCATTTTCTTAAGAAATTCATAAGGTCATTGTTTCTGATAGCTGAATAGTACTCCATTGTGTAAATGTACCACAATTTTTGTATCCATTCATCTACTGAAGGACATCTGGGTTCTTTCCAGCATCTGGCTATTATAAATAGGGCTGCTATGAACATTGTGGTGCATGTGTCTTTGTTGTATGTTGGAGTTTCTCTGTAGTATATACCCAGAAGTGGAATAACTGGGTAGTTATTCTTCAGGTAGTACTATGTCCAATTTTCTGAGGAACCGCCAGACTGATTTCCAGAGTGGTTGTATCAGTTTACAACCCCACCAACAGTGGAGAAGTGTTCCTCTTTCTCCACATCCTCGCCAGCATCTGCTGTCATCTGAATTTTTGATCGTGGCCAATCTGACTGGTGTGAGGTGGAATCTCAGGGTTGTTTTGATTTGCATTTCCCTGATGGCTAATGATGTCGGCAGCACACATACTAAAAAAAATGTAGCTCTCCTTTACACAAATAATAAATGAGCTAAGAAATTAGAGAAACAACATCCTCTGCAAATAGCCGTAAATAACATAAATACATTGGTGTAACTCTAATCAAGCAAGTGAAAGATCTGCATGAAGGAAAATCAAATAACTAGAAGAAATTAAGGAATATATCAGAAGATGAAAAGATTTCCCATGCTCATAGTTCAGAAAGATTAACATCGTAAAAATGGTCATCTTACCAAAAGCAATCTACAGATTCAGTGCAATCCACACCAAAATTCCAACTCAATTTTTAGAGACCTTAAAAGAGCAATTATCAGCTGCATATGAAAAACAAAAAAACTCAGGAGAGTTGAAACAATCCTGATTGATAAAAGAGCATTGGGAGGAATCAACATACTTGATTTCAGGCTGTATTACAAAGCAATAGTGATTAAAAACTATAAGGTATTGGTATAGAAACAGATAAATTTATCAATGGAATTGAATCAAAGACCCAAATATACCATGAACACTTGATTTTTGATAAAGAAGAGAAAATATTACAAATGAAAAAAAGAAAGCATTTTCCATAAATGGTCCTTGTCTACCATGATGTCTACCTGTATATGAATGCAAATAAATTCATATTTGTCACCTTGTAAAAGACTTGAGTCCAAGTGGATCACATACCTCACAATAAAATCAGATACTCTTAGCCTAAAGGAAGAGAAATGGAGAATTGATTTGAATGCATTGGTAGGGGAGACAGCTTCCTAAACATTCTCTCTCTCTCTCTCTCTCTCTCTCTCTCTCTCTCTCTCTCTCTCTCTCTCTCTCTCTCTCTCTCTCACACACACACACACACACACACACTCATACACACACACACATACACATACACACACACACAAACACACAAACATGCACAGATGCAGATGTGACCCTTTTATGTTTTCAAGGAAAAATAAATTATAAATTACCCCACAGGCAGTCAACTAACTTGTAGTCCTGGATACTTTGAGAGACTGAACCACCAGTCAAAAAACATAAGTGGGCTGGACATAGGTTCCCTAAACATATATAGTAGATATGCATCATGGTCTTCACATGGATCCCCCAACCACTGGAGCAGAGGCTCACTCTAACTCTGTGGCTTACTTATGGATCCTGCTCCCCTAATTAGGCTGCCTTGTCTAGTCTCAGGGAGTGAGAATCTGCCTGTCCTGCAAAATCTTAATGTGCCAAAATGGATCAGTATTGGGGGATGGGGGAACTACCTACCATTTTCCATAAGGAGAATGGGAAGTGGTAAAGGGAGGGTCTATGGGAAGGGGGACTGGGAGGATGGAGCAGGGTATGATTAAAATATAAAATGAATAAATAAATAATTTAATGGGTGAAGACTGAACTGCCAGCACGTGCTGTTGAGGATGTGGCAGGAGAGAACACTGCTCTATTGCTGGTAGAAATGCAAACTTGTACAACCTGTTTGGATATAGACTTGGTAGTTTTTCAGAAAACCAGAAAAAGTTCTACCTTAAGACACAGGTGTACCACTCCTAGGAATATATTCAAAAGTTGCCCCACTATACCACAGAAACAGTTTCTCTAGTATGTCAGAGCAGCTTTATTCATAATAGCCAGAAACTTGAAATCACTAAGATGTTGGTCAACTAAAGACTGAATAAAGAAAATGTAATACACCTACACACTGGAAGACAACTTAGATACTAAAAACAAAGACATGAACTTGACAGGATAGAGTCATTTTACCCCGAGTATTTAGGGCATAAATACAAACATTAATAGTTTGCAGATCAACCATGTCAAAGTAGATTAAAAAGTGATATAAAATCAAAATTGCACAGTCAAATATGAACCTCATGAAACTGCTCAACTAAGGATCTCATGACTTTATAACATAGGAAATATTGTTGTTGGAATGAGCCCACTTAGTAAATTTTTAGAGTAAAATAATGGAGAATCAATCTATTTACAAACCAGAATTATAACCAACTACTTTGGCCATTGATCTTTGTTATGGGTTAACGATGGTCCTACACATCGATTTGACAGATAATAAAAAGCATCAGCAGAGTAAAAATTGCTTCCAAAGCTCAGAAGCAAACTCAGGTAGGGATTCATGTAACAACATCAAGTCTGATTTTCTTTATCTGCACTAATGTACGCATTCCTGTCCTGTTGTGTGCACGTGCATAAGCGACCCACAACATTTGTCACCTTCTAGTCACCACAGCCAACAAAACCAAGAAATTGAGTAGTGGTTGTTTTTGTCTCGAAGTTGACTTTGAACAAGGGACTATACATGAAAGAGGGAGACTGTTGAGTTTGTGATTGTTGTAATCTTTTAAAAATTACAAATAATTCAATTACAATGTAGTAAATGAGGTATGATGCACTAATCTATATTTGTATAAATGATTTTCCCTTAGTATTTTACTTGAAGATGAGTAGTTTTAAATTCTCACTAGACATCATCTCTTTTGAATTTTAAAAATTTCTACTCATTTTTACTGCCACTCAACAAAAACTTATGGATGTATGCCATACTTTGTATAAAATAAAATATGGGAGATAATGATACTATTGAGTCTAAACTACTGAAAAAATATGTACTTTATCACTGAATGTTTCTGCATAGCTCTAGGTCATGGCTGAAGTCCAAATGGGAGATAAATTCAGATAAAGTGACAGGACAGTTTATAATTTATTTTCCTTGAAATTATCAAGAATGTTCTTCGCAGTGACTTCGCAAACAAGCCCGCAGTAGCAGATGTATTTATATTATGATCCTGATGAGAATAACATGTGAGAGCACCTTGGGTTTCATCATTAGAGCGAGGCAGTGGGGCTTTGCAGGATGTATATGAGGGGACCTAGGTCTCAAGATGAGGCATGCCACTGTTGCTGTGGTAAATGCTGATGCTATGTCTCTCTCTCTGAAGCAATTAAACCTGCTAGTTTATGAATGATTAAAGTCCTCAGCATGAAATTTTACTTTTTCAGTGCTCCTTGTTTGGTGAGAAGTTTCTAAGGCAAAATATTCTTTAATTTTCATCAGAGCCTGAACATTATTTATAAAATCTTTACACATTCTTACTGTATAGACTCATAACAGTTGGCAGCAGAGTTTCCATTATTACCTTAGGCTTCACATTCTATCTTTATTTGTGGTGTACATATGCCAAGATACCAAGTCTACCCTAAATTCTGTAGATCCAAATTGTGTCTTCATTTCTGATTTTATTATGTATTTCCAGTGTCTATTCTCAAATATTCAGTTAACAACTTAAGATTCATCCCTCCTCAACTTGAACTGGCTACTCTCTCCTCCCAATTTACTTTTTATTATCAACTCTTTACCCAATTAGAAAATAATTTTCAGTATTCTCTTTATTTCCACTACATGCTTATTCAAATAAACTTAATGTATTTTCATTTTTATGTCTTAAATATTTCCTCTGTGTGTGTGTGTGTGCGCGCGCGTTTGTATTCATGTCCCTAACTATCAGCATAATTCAAACCTTTATTGTCTTCTTCCTGAATTACTGTTCTGACCTGTGACTAGCCTCAGGTGTATCTATTTATATTAAAACTCAGCAAAGGCCATAGGAAATCATTAAAGCCACGACACCGAATATATCACATTATTTGAAATTTTTTCCTCCAGCTATCCATAAGGTCCAACCTCATTAAAATGGCTAATAGACTCCCCATGATCTGTCTTACATATACTTTTCTAAATTGACCTCACACAAAATACAGTTTTATATTTGCAATAACACTATATTGCACATAATTCTAAATATATCTGTGGAATTTATATTTAGATCTGGATGAAGAGGAATAGACTTACTACTAAATATTCTATGTAGATCTGAGAAGTGATGAGAAACACCAAGTTCCTTCCTTTTCACCATATACACATAAGGATCTGATCAAAACTACTTTCTGTTCTACAGATACTGATACACTCTGTTGTTTCAGTTTCTTTTCAAATAGTAACTTTAAAATACAAGAGACCTTGGACTGGTGACATTATATACATTAAAATAGTATTACATTATTCCAAGGTTAGGAGATTGCATTTTAAATAAGTCTGAAATCAATAAATTTCAAAATTATGTCCAACTTACCTTCTCAACAATATCCTAGCATCCTCCACATTTAGGTAATATACATTGCCTGAGATTTTGAAGACTTATATAAAATTATGAGGGTGATGGTGTAAGAAAGAAAGATAGAGAACATTTAATGTCTTAAGATATCTCTATGGGACAATGATAAAATCCAGTGAGTAATGAAAAGACAGCAAAGCATCTCTTCTTCCTAGTTCATGTCATGCCTAGCTAAATCCATTGTTAGAATGTAGGAGTAAAAATAGTTCTCCATGAGAATTTCACAGGGGCTACAGGTGACTGCTGCTAAGCCTTGAAACTGGAATTTGATCCCTGGAACTCTCATGGAAGAAGGAAGGAAACCACTCATGTAAAGCTGACTTCTACAAATAAATACTCATGGATGTGTGTATCCCCTGCCCCCATGTAATAAATAAAGAAACAAAAAGTCTGCTTTTTTAATTCTTTTACATCGATTGCATTTTCATAAGTTTTATGAATAAATAATTGCATTTCCTGAAGTTGTATCATACAAGTCTACTTCACCCCACCCTTACAATAAATATCTTCAAAGGTAGAGAAAAGAAAATGTATTCTTTCAAAACTGAAGAAAGTTTGCAAGCTTTTTGGAATGTATTGGACAGGATTTTTTTAGAAGATCAGAACCAGTAGAATGTGCATAATATAAAAGAGGATTCACTAGACTGGCAGCTAAAATTGGAGCTGTATAGTCCAATGATAGGCACCTATGTAGTGGCACCGAACCCCTTTGATGGTTAGTAATTTAAGCTTGTAGTACCAGCAGTCCCAACCTCCACCCAAAACTTGAAAGGCTTTCATATGGTACTAATATTTTTAGCTATGAATTCCAACTATTGTTCTCCTTTATAAGGGTGCTCCTTATCCACCCACCCACCCATTCCTACCTAATAGCCCTGACATTCCCTTACACTGGGGTATCGTGCCTTCACAGGACCAAGAGCCTTTCCTCCCGTTGATGCCCAACAAGGCCATCCCCTGCTACATGTGCAACTGGAGTCATGAGTCCTGCCATGCATATTCTTTGGTTGGTTGTTTAATCCCTGGGAGCTCTGGGAGTTCTGGCTGGTTAATATTATTGTTCTTCCTATCAGGATGCAAACCCATTCAGCTCCTTCAGTCCTTTCCTATTTCCTCCATTGAAACAATATCTATGAGGTGGCTTGGATATGCTACAGACCCTTCTATTTTTCTGGGCCTACAAGAGAAAATAGAAACTCCTATGGTCCCTGGAGTTTTTTCAAGAGAGTAGCACCCAAAATTTAGACATGTGCTGCCTTCAAAATTCAAATAAGCCTTTTAAATGCTGCAGTTCATTCTTGATGGTAGCTGGTCCCATATGCAACAATTTATCCTTCACCTTAAAAAGAACACTTCAATGCTGACCATCACTGGAACACCAGAAATCTTAGTAATGTAGATGACCCTGGAATTTTTTTTTTTTTTTTTTTTGGCTTTACTTTCTATCCTCTTGACACATGTAGGATTTAAACATGGGATCTAGACAGTAGCTGCTACCATTGTTTACTTGGTTGAATCAACATAATGTCATCAATATGATTGACCACTGTAATATCCTGTTGAATATATGAGGGATTAACATCCCTATAAAATAATTTGTGATATAGGACTAAAGAATTACTATATTCTTAAGGTTGTCTAGTCTTTCCAGCTGAAAACAAGTTGCTTATTTGCTTATGGACAGGTATGTTTAAAACAGTGCATTTGCAAGATTAGTAGATACATATGAGAGAGTAGGAGATGTGTTAATCTTCTTATGCAAAGGAACCACATGTAGTAAAAGAGATTCAACTACAGTCACTATTTGACTACGTTCAATATAATCATCTATCATTCTCCATCCATTTTATGTACAAAATAAATAGAAATAAATGGAAACATAGTGAAAAATATGATTCAGGTCCTTAATGATGATGCTAATTGATGTAAACTTTCTTGGGATGAGAAGCAATTTGTGGTTCACTATTTCATAGATTTTGTTTTAATGCCTTCTGCTTGGCTGTTCCAAAAATAGGTCATGGAACCAACATAATTATTTTAAATTCAAAGTCTATCTATACAAATTATGTATTCTATAACTGTAGAAATCACTACAAATGAGTTTGAAAACCCTGATGAACATACTATTAGTCAGATATGGGTAACTCAACTCTGATGTCCTTATGATTTTGCTTCAACTTGGGGATACAACGCAATGTACAGTCATTTGTAATTAATGTTGACTCATTGCCAGTCTACAGCAGGCTCCCAAAGGTCTATTTTATTTTACCTATGAAAAATTACAGCAGTAATAGGTCTATTTGAGGATAGATATTAATAGCACACCTTCAATATTATACAAAGTTACTTCCTTAATAGGACCTAGCATTAATATTTTATTAATTAATGATTAATAAAATTAATATTTAATTAACTTAATTAATTAATAATCTTTTACTTTTGAAAGATTATCTTGGGCCTATAAAGTGGCTCAAATTGTTGAAGAGTCATTATTTTCTCTATCTCTTACTCAAAGCAGCCTTTAATTAATTTGTCCTGAAAATTTTCTGCTTATCTAGATGGAACATATATTTACTAGCTTCTCTGGAATTTCTACTTCTAGAAATACCATGATTTCTACTATATTTCTACTTCTAGAAATACCATGAGCCAGTAGCCAGTGGTAAGGTGAGCCAGCCTAACTTGATGATTTCATTTCCTGTGTTTTCCTAATATGGTAACTATACTTACTTGGTTGCCTTTTCGAAGTTTAATGTGGTCACACACACACTACTAGTGTGAAATGCAATTAGATTAGTTATATTTTAATTACCTAGTTGAACATCTGTGGTTCCCACTATAAAATATAACATAAAAAGAGCAACAAAATATTATACTTAGAAAGTTGACCCAGTACTTTCTAAACAAGAATGAATTTCTGAGCTCTGATGACATCAACAGTGGAATGTCTAGATGTGCACTTGTCTGTATTTCAAATGCTAGAGAGACAGAAACAGGCAGATACTTGGTTTCTACTTCCCAGTCATGTTATCCCACCACTGAACTCCTGCACCAGTGAATGATCCTGCTTTAGAAACGAGCAGGAAACACTATAAGCATGTCTGTTAATGTCAAGGTGTTCATGGAATTGCCATATGCCCACCATTAACATCAACATACTTTTTAACCATTTATCCAAGGTTGAATCTATGTAAATATTTAATGATGTCTATTCAACTGACTTTTACATCTGCATTCTGTATTATTTCAGTATGTAATAAAGAGAGATTAGTTTTTTCTAGATAAGTTTAATAAATTGAAAGACATTTTTTTTTAAATGAGGTGGAGACCTTTGAAGTAAGGCAACTTATATTAGCATCTGGTCTCTGCATGCACAGCTTCATGCACATTTTAGACATCCATATATATATATATATATATATATATATCCACATGCATATATCATATAATTATAGAGGCACACACACTGGGAAATATATACTTATCTATATATACATACATGCATACACAAACACACATATCTACATATACCCACATATATTTAAAGAGGGAAACAGAGAAGGGGGAGGGAGAGGGAGAGGGGGATACTGAGAGAGAGATTTTTAAAAAAATGGGCGAAGACAGATTTCATCAACCATGCTGGTACTCCTTTCCCTAAAACCATTTCTTATAATATCCATTAAAGGAAAATCTTCCTGACCCTCCATTGTGGAGGTTACATTCTACATAGTAAATCCATTCTAACATCCTAATTTTCCTGAATGTTCAAATGTTTCTTCCTCTTTTGTAAGCTGTGGCATTGAACCTGGTGATCAGTACCAAAACCTCCACCCAATCTAGTTGTATGTTCTTTTTACCATCATCACCCACCCTTAAATTGCATTCCCCTACATAGTCTACAAACTTTTGTTTGTATGAATTAGAACATTCAAGAAATTCTTTAAGAGTTTAGTATGCTTCTTTGTGAGAATGATCCTGTGAACCTTCCCTCTTAGACATGTTAAGACATGAGTCTTTTTCAAAGATAGAAGCAAACAAGAGTGACAAAGATGGTTCTGGAGGCATCAGCATTGTTATGATGAGTTCTGAAGGCATCCCATTCAGAGAACCTCAGAGTTCAGTATCTTCAGTCTCAGCAGAGTATGCCCATAATGTCCAGCTCAAGTTACTGGATCCTACTGTTTTTCAATGTTTTTTGAGGCTGGACCTGTACTTGTGTTATGACTCAATCAATCATGTGAGAAATTGCTGTTTTTCTTTCAAGGGGATTTATCGTTAAGATTGTTTGAAATTTTTTAAAACTTCATCCTAATTAATATGTGATAGAGATGACTCTTTCTCAAGACACAGGCAAAAGTCTTTAGATTATTTAAATATATGTCGCGAGAAATTAACTTTTATCTCTGTTATGCTTATTGTCTTTATTATTTTATGTGTGCATGATTGGCAGAATTATGTTTCTTAGATTTCATGAAAGACTTAGAAGATGCTATTTGTGTGTGTGTGTATCAAAGTTGTTTGCTCAAAGGGGAGAAGAAAGTTATATATGGGAGAATTTGAGGGAAGAAAAAGAAAAGAAGTAATTTAATTATGTTGTACTCTTTTTATTTCTTTGTTTAAAGGCATTGCATTTTAGCATAACACTATATGAATATATTTTTGTCAGTATATAATTATTTTAGAGGTTTGATATCATGTATTCTACTAGTTACCATAACCATAAAGTAATGTAGGACAGAACTTAAAATGGAAACAGTCAGTTTTCTTGGTGAGAATAGATTAAGTATAATGGAGTACTACACATCTATTAGAAACAATGACTTTATGAAATTCCTAAGAAAATGGATGCATCTAGACATATCATCCTGAGTGATGTACTCTTAAAAATAAAATAATATCAACCAACCAAAACCCCAGAGCTCCCAGGAACTAAAAACACCAACCAATGAGCACACATGGAGAGACCCATTGCTCCAGCTGAATATGTGGCAGAGTATTGCATTGTCTGGAATCAATGGGAGGAGAAGCATTTGGTCCAGTGAAGTCTCATTTCCCCAGTGTAGGGGCATGCTAAGGGATGAGAATAGGAGCACCTGCACAGAAGCAAGGGGAGGAGGAGGAGAAATGGGAGAGGGGCATAAAGGGGGTAATAGCTGAAATGTAAGTACATAGAATATCCAATTAAAATGATAAAAAAGAAATGGGAACAAAGGGTTATGAAAAAATAAAAAATAAGATAAAATAATTATTAAGTAAGGAATAAAATCAGAATTATATTTTATTTCTAAAATGTATACATTAAAAACAAATCATCATTAGGTATTAAGAAAATTCCAATTAAGTCAACATTTTGATAATATGCCTGGGAAGATTTTAACTTTTCAAAGAGATAGTAGTAGGATGCATACCTTTATTTATTTATTTACTTATTTAATTTATTAGTAGGTTGGTCTCATAGGCTTTCACTATGCAGTCCAGGCTTTCTCTCAATCTCAATTCTCAAGCCTTAGCCTTCCAAATGCCAGTATAAAAGATGTACACAAAGAATCCGTGCTAAAAATGTTTTTAAGAAAGTATTCATTTGGGTTTCTAACTGAAGAAAAGCTGTAAATTTAAGGAGCTCTCCCCTTAGGAACTCTGTGCTTACTGGATAAGAACATCAGTGCCTGCAGTTCTCAGTCATTTCTCCTCCAAATATGTATGTTTCTACATCCTTGTTATTCTTTGATTTTGAAAATCTATTTTATTTAAATTAAAATGTATTCCATTATTCATGTTTGTTGAATTACTTTATATGTCTCCTCTTTTTGTCTCTTCTTGTGGATTTCTATCATATTTTTTTTTCAGTGTGGCTGAATAGAGTCCTATTTAGTTTTTAGCTTTGTTAGATTCATCTATTTCTCATTTTAATTAACTATGTGTTACATCTTTAAGAACCATTGGAAAAAATAATACTATAAATGTTCAGAGAAGAGATGACTGGGTTTAAAGTAGAGTGGATAAAAGAAACAATGAAGAGTTATGTCTACCTACTGGGCCTTGTTCTTGCAATAGTTGATCAAGTATTTCTTTATTTTTATTTATTTTTTAATAAACTAGAGAGATTATCACTTATATATTAAGGCTCAATATTAGATAATGTGCCATTGTTGCAACGGCATTTGTATAACAAAGTGAGGATGCATATTTTGAGAGCCTTAACCATTATCCTGAAATATATGACCACCTGGACAGTGTGTAACAAAAAATCTATACTATGCCTTTCATTTCTTAGAGCAATTCAGTTTGTAGAAATTGTCATTGTAGGAGTATGACAGCACTTCTTATCCTTTGTGGAAGCCACATCCTAATCCTCCTTGATTGGTCCTACCCTAACCCTAACTAAAATTTAACAGGAATAGAAAATAAGATCATAAACTCATGGAATCCACTGGAATTCCTGTAAGTTCAGAATCTTTCTGTACAAAGGGGACTTGTGAAACTCAGAAAAGCGAATTTGCTTTGAGCTAATTATTTTCCTCACTCAAGAATTCTGTTTGGAGGTTCCATTTGGAGGTTAGAGTACAATGATTCCTTAAAGTCTACCTGATTTTATTTCTAATTAATAGTAACAAATTCTAGGGTCTTATTGAAGCAGATGCATGCAATGATGAAATATAGCACATCTTCCTGTGGTTTTGTTTTGATTTGTTTTTCTTGTTTTCTTTCTTAAATCTTTATTTTCCCTTCCTTTCTTCCTCTCTATATTTATTATACTTCTTTTTACTTTTTCTACATCCTTTATTTTGAGGAAGTTACCAGTGTTGTTCTTATGTGCCTGATGTCTTCTTAATGTTGTTTTACATGCTCCCTATACCCTGCATTTGATTGAAATGGAAGCCAGACCTGTGTCTTAACATAATTTCCCTTAGTTGCTTGTCAGGAATATTGCAGAATATTCAATACATTACATGTTCTCTCAACAGGAAGCAGCATCTCTCTAGAGGTGCCAATGAATAAACACTTCTGTTTCCAAAATGAGTAAAGCCAGTGGGAGATGCATTTATTCATTTTAAAGTTGTGGTTTCCCCTTTACTATTCTCTGTAGAGCTGTGCACAATCATGTTATTCAATTCCACATCAGTTCTTCTTCTAACCGTTGCTCGAATTCTCTGAAGATTCTTAAATCAGTTATTTCAGCTGCAGGCATTGACTATATGAAAATTTCTGCTCATTTTATGTTTATCTGGGTAAACCTCAAATCTTCCACTGAGAGTGATAAATCTTAGATAAAACATGAATCTGGATGTAGTGCTTTCAAAGATCTCTTTTTGTCTACTTGTAATGTAGAATGGGTTTCTTTCATACTTAAATGCATCTCAAGTATGATGGCATGGTCTTTTCTGTTGATTAGGAGACACTAAGTCTTTTGGGTATATATGCCCAGGAGTGGTACAGCTGTCCATATATACAAAAGGTGTTCCAGCATATAGCAAGGACACATGCTCCACTATGTTCAAAGCAGCTTTATTTATAATACCCAGAACCTAGAAAGAACCCAGATATCCTTCAACACAGAAATGAATACAGAAAATGTGGTGCATTTACACGATGGTGTATTATTACTCAGCTACTAAAAACAATGACTTTGTGAATTCTTAGGCAAATGGAGGGAACTAGAAAATATCATCCTGTGTGAGGTAACCCAGTCACAAAATAACTCATAAGGTATGCACTCATTGGGAAGTGAATATTAACCTAAAAGCTCAGAACACCAAAGATACAATTCACAAACCACATGAAGCTCAAGCAGAAGAAAGACCAAAGCATGGATGCTTCAGTGCTTCTTAGAAGAGGGAACAAAATAGTGAAGGAAGGAAATACAAAGTGTGGAGCAGAGTCTGAAGCAAAGGCCTTCCAGAGATGGCCCCACCTGGGGATATACATTCTACCCACAGACACAAAACCAGACACTATTGCTGATGCCAAGAACTGCTTGCTGATAGGAGCCTGATATATCTGTCTCCTGAGAGGCTCTTTTAGAGCCTGACAAATACAGAGGCAGATGCTGGCAGACAGCCATTGGTCTGAGCACAGGGAACCCAATGGAGGAGATAGGGAAAGGACTGAAAGAGCTGAAGGGATTTGCAACCCTATAGGAAGAACAATATTTACCAACCAGATTTCCCAGAAATCCCTGGTACTAAACCACAAACCAAAAAGTACACCCATGACATCAAATCCATATGTAGCAGACGGTGGCCTTATGTTGCATCAATTGGGAAGAGAGGGTCTTGGTCCTGTGAAGGTTCAATGTCCCAATGTAGGAGAATGCCATGGTGATGAGGTGGGAATGGGTGGGTGGGTGGAGAGCACCCTCATAGAAGCACAAGAAGGGGATGGAATATGGGCTTTCTGGAGGGTAAACTAGGAAATGGGCTAACATTTGAAATGTAAATAAATAAAATATCCAATAATAAAAAAAACATGCTAAGTCGGTATTTTAAGGAGCATCTTACTGACATTTGTATGACACTAAATGACTACAGTCATTTACTGAATTCTAAACCAATTATTTATAGCCTGGTTAATTAAAATCTTTGTAGCTTGTTTAGCAAAGCACAGTATAAAGTAATAAAATGGAAAAGAGTGTGGAAGATTTCAACTGGAGACTGAAGGGATTCCTGGTTTTTGTTTCTGTTCTAATTCCTTAAGACTAGAATTAACCCAGTTTTTAAAACGTGTTATAGAGGGATCAAAAGCATTTTTCAAAGCATTAGAGAACAGCTTATTTAGAAGAAATATTTGCTATTGAATGTGTCCCCAAACCCTTTATGTGCAGAATAAACATTTCAGATTGGAACTTTTATTTAAACCTTATCTTTGCTTTGCAGCGCTGCATGGAAAGAAAGAAGAGAAAGCCAAGGCAGTGGAGCAAGGTAAAAAAACAAAGTGAAGCAGGTTGACATTATCTTCTTTAGAAAGAAAACTGCATGAGGAGGAAAACACTGGAATCAGACAGGCAGAAGACAAAACCTTTAAATCTCTTGCTCTGTAGGAATGTCCTAGCATTGTTTCCAGGACAGCAAGGATGTGGGATAACTATCTGGTCTTCTTTCTCTTTTGTGTATCAATTCTTTTTATTGAGTTTAAATTCAGAACAGGATGTCTGTACAAAGTGCGTCCATATATCAGCAGAGATGCTCACGAGTTATAATAAGATGAGCTAGATAACTGGTAGACATTTTTTTTTTCCTGTTTGGCCTTTTGTGTTCCATACCACCTCAGAGATGGTAGTCCGAAGAATAAACATGATTCAATCCTATTTACAAAAAAAAAAAAATAATTTCCATTGCTCTAAAAATGTTTCATTATATTAAGACTTTGGGGAAAATGATATAAAAGTTATTAGAGATGATATGGTGACTTTGGTGGTTGATTTACTCAAACGGTCTGACAATTTCTTCTATACATTGTAAAGTCATGAAATACATACATACATACATATATGCATGTGTGTATGTGTGTAGTTATACTACAATATCACTTTAGAATATGCTCTAAACATGTTCTTGACCACTGTCTTAAATCATTAAAAAGGATATTGTGCCTTTTCTTAAAAGTCAAATATGTGAAAAAATTAAGGATTTGGGATCTTTGAAAAATGAAAATAATGTGATAGTTATATGAGTACCACCCACAATTTTAAGTGTCAATGCAATGTTTCAAGAAGGTCAATCTGAGCAAAGGTGTTTTTGGAATACAAAGCACAAATGCAGGATTGTGTTTCGGCTTGCTCACTATAGCAGCTTTCAGAACTTAAATGTCTTAGGTCAAAATGAAGACAATCATTTCCAATGTGCTTTTCTGACTTAGATACCATGTAGCTCAGATAGGAAGTCATATTATAAAGGATATGACAAATTATAAATTTTCAAATTTTATATATTCTTATTTAGGTCTCTTTAACACGAAACAATTTCTATAAGTTTTCGAAGCACACTTTATCCACCGAGCTTCATGACTTTCTGTCTCCTCATCATAACAACTACTTATTGAAACTTAATTTTCTTTTTGTTTGCTGGTCTGTTTTATCACTCGGGATGTAAAGCATGCTGGGTAAAAACTGCACAATTAAGCAGCAACACCATCCTTGCAGGATGTTTTAAAATCAGCACGTTAAAAGTACACTGACTAATAATGGAGACAACGCAATAAGTACAGTGCTACCGAACACAATTGACAGGAACATGAATTTTTATCTCTGAAAGTTCCACATTCTTAACTCACTGATGTTTTCTTAAAAAGACAATGGCTTACTGGGATGTGAGCTTACTATTTCAGATGAATTTTACTTTAATTTTTCTAAACTTACATTTTATCTTACTCGGGTTTGTTAGCTTATATAAAACAAAAGACAATTATTGTTATACTTTTTGTAACAGATTTTGATTTTAATTGAGACAGTGCACTCTCATTTATTAAAATATAAATATAAATGAGAATTGGATATTAAAACACAATGCTTCTTTGTGGTAGTATTGCTAAGACAAATAGTTGATGAAGAAAATAAATATGTCAAGACATGAACAAAGCCAGGATTTTGCGTGTTAAAAAAAAAAAAGAAAAGAAAAAATAACTTTGCTTTATATGCTTCATGATAGAAATCTAATATTTATTTCTAAGAGGATGGTTTAAGACTCTGTTTTCTTTTATGCTTTGATGTAGGTTTAGTTAGCTTCAGAAATATTCATTATCCAAAATGAGTTAAAAATTTATTGAAGGACAATTAATTAAATCTCATCAAAGATTCCTTTTTCATTCATTTGTGCCAACCTGGGGAACTCTTTCTGGAATACACTATGATTGTTCTCATTCTTACCAGCTTTCAGTGTGCTGTGTGTTCTGAATCTAGTTTTGCATACTGAAGTTCTTGACTGAAATGCACCCCAGGCAATTCACGAATAAATCAACTTAGCATCACTTTACATTATAGGAAAAACATTGTTTGGAAAAGGTAGGATCAATTTCCCGTGAACCTTATTTAGAAAATGAACTCCCCTCCATGGAAGGCCTAATATCCAAAGAACTAAAATAAATGCTATTCTATTTTAATTTGTTTTTAATATGCATATTTTATATCAGATAGATGATAGATTTGAGAGTTAAGATTTTGTATATCCTTACATTTAAAAGCCATTTAATTAGGGAAACAGTAACAAGGTTATGAAATGGATGCCTCTTGAGGCAGGTTTTCTACACCTGATACGACTGAGCTAATGGGGAGAAGTGGCGTGCCCCAAGTAAATATGTCCCGCACGTGCTGCTTCACTGTAATTCACTTAGTGTGTTTGAAAGAGTGTAGTGTGGTTCATTGATGTAAAGCTCACTACTGACTACGAGTTTATTGATTTTTGATCCACCGAAATTATATTTTTTATATGTGCTTTTTTTCAAAATAGACCCACAGTATTAAATTCATTCTTTTTCAGAAGGAACAGACTGATGTGATTTTCTTAGTATTAGATAAGGAGGAAAAATACAGAAAGGTACAGAAAGAGACCAATTAACGCAATTCTTTTGGGTCTCGACAATAAACTTGAAGTAAGTTGTTCTGCAACAGGAAAAGGTAAAAACGTAGCTACAAATTAATCATTTGCAAGTCATTTTTTCATTCAGGGTAAATGACATTATTGATGTCTTCTCTAGAATTTGCTCTAAGCCTATCACTATGACCTATAAACGCCAAATGACCAATTTAAAAATGGTGAGTTAATTGCAAACACAGAGAAAATGTCAAGAAAGGAGTATCAGCTGTTGGAGAATTTAAAACCTTGTGCCTAACACACTGTGATGCTAAAGTAATATTGTAGAGGTCATACTTCTAATAGCAAAGGTAGGCAATCATTTCAGAAGCTAGATTAAGCCTTCCCTGTATAGTTCATAAGTAGGAATCATCAAGGAAAAGTGACTATTATTAACCAACTCTACCAGTTCCCATATATTTGTTTTGGTTCTTATTCTTAAGAAATCCTGTGTGGTGAATGGTATATAAAAATATGGAAATTCTTAAGTTTACTAAGTGTGCATGTGTTAAGGTGAACTTATTAACAATGCCAAATAATTATTTACTTAGGTAAAATGGTATGTCATATTCAGGAAAAGTATGCCTTATCCTTGCCTTTAAAACACATTTAAGGCGTTGAACTATACTAGGCTGATAGGTTTTTTTTTTTTTTTTTTTTTTTTTTGGTTTGTTTTGTTTGATTTTGTTTTGTATTTTTCCCAAACTAATTCTGACCAAAAGGTTGATAAATGTAGATTGTTTTACATTAGAATATTGTTATTTTTAGAAAGATTTGTCAAGAAACCTTTTCATTTTTTTAAAAATTATAACATTGGAAACTATACTTTATATGCTTTAATGCTTATGAAATGTTCAGTATCTCAAAGTTAGTTTAAAAGTGATTACAGGATTATTAAATATAGTGTTATATTCTCTTAGAAAATAAATATGACTTTACAACCCGATAAATCTGGAACATGATAATTAATTGGGTTTTAAAAACAACATTTGATAGCCAACTAGCTAAAAATATGAATTTGGACAATATTACTCATCTTATGAAAGGTAAAATTGGAGAGTATAGATAAAAACTGTATCAAAGTTAATTTCCTCCAAAAAGAAATTCATTTTTGCCATATATGTAGAAACATTTTGACCCTCATGAATAACCTAATCTCTAGTACCATAAGTATTGCTGTCTTACATTTGGATGTGATTTTGTAAATAGTGTTAACATATAATTGTAAAAGCTTTAAAATTTGTTGGGACAGGTGGAAAACAAGTTCATTAAATGTGAGACGTACTTTCCTCTATTGAAGTAGACAGATACTTTTAGTATCTGTGCACGTATATCATTTCTAATTCTGCCCTATGTAATTATTTTAGATTTATCCTGTAGTTTTAAGTGATTGTTAAAGATGTTCAAGACAGTGATTTCTGAAGCAATTCCTCTTAATTTAATAATTGTTTATATTTCCTGTTATGTCAGATTTAACATTGAAAATTTCAATGGAGTAAAACTAAAGGCCTACATGATCTGACTGTATTCAATAATTTGTGTGATGTGTCATTTCAAATAAGCAATTTTCACATGTTGATTAAGTGTTGTTGACCATCAATAAATTTTAAATGACAATAACAATATGATTGATTCCTGTGAATTTCACACCTCTGGAAACAGTTTGTACTACAATTGTTCAATATTTACTGAGTACCCACAGCAGGCCAGGTCCCTAGGAAGGGATGTGAGGGGCATTGGGTTGACTCCAAGAGAGATGTTAGTCTACAGACAACCTGGAAAAACACATTCAAATAAGCCCACCCTGCTTTTTAAAACATATTTTACATGTGTTGATAAAATACTTAACAGTTCATCACTTTCCCTGCTCATATAGACTTTTTACCTCTTCTTATCCTTATTTAATGCCTTTACAAATGACACGATCTGTACGAAGTTCCTGAGCAATTGTTGCTTTCTCACTTTTTTCTCCTTTCTACTTCATTACTTATTTCCAAAACAATCAGGTCTAAATTCCACATGTCACAGAATCATACATCACTCAAGGGCGTTTGTTTCTCACACAGTGCCACTATCTGTCACTCAGTATTTGAAGAATATGTGTGTGTTGATGGTAAGGTGATATATGATTGGACAGTTGGGAGGATAGGCGGTAAAAAGCTAGAACACCAGAAGAGGAGGAGAGGAGGAAGAGATTCAGGGAGGGACAGAGATGGAGGCCGATGTGCATGTTTCTCTCGGCGCATCTCTAGCTTGATGGGGTTATTATTATTATTTCTAAGGGCTTCTGTGGGTCTTTTCAAATCACATATAGAAGGGCAGTTTGTATCTTTGTCAATTGATTGTAAGCTTATTGTTTAGAGGGTTTGTGGATTGAGAATTTAAAATATGAACCCGATTGATTTACCGGGCTTTGGAGGCATGTTTATGCCGGGTGGTGGAGGAAAGCTAGCTGCCAAGGTGGTGATATTCTCCTGGGACGGAAGCAACAGGATGGAAGGGAACCACGTGGATAGGGCAGCTCGAGTACCATGTGAAGAGTCCGAGCGATCGGCTCTCCACTGGAGTCCGCAGGTGTAGTCTGCCCAGTGAGACCACGGGGGCCGGTTAAATGTTAAACCATCTTTTTAATATTTACCAAGCACATATGACTTTTTTATTGATATCATTGCCATTCAACATTAAAGACAATTTTCCCCAGCAAATTGTGCACCGGAGTCAATGATAATTAAGTTTAGAGATAATGATGATGATATACATCAATGCGATTCATTTTCTTAAAACATAAAGACATGTGTGTATATATCAGATTTTTTTCCAGGGCATGTACCTTGTCCTAACTATGTGAAGCACCATTATTTGCATCCAGGAACTTCAGTAACAAGAAAATGAGAGAAGCAGTTCAGGGCAGGAAACACAATTATGAACAAACATTGCCTCAATTCTGCATCCTCTGTGATTGACTAGTACAGTTTCTTGATTTTAAAAAATGTTAGTGTTTTGGTTCTAAAAGTAATAAACATTCTGTACTAATTCTGTGTCCCTATACCACTTATCAACCTTACACTTTGACCAAATGTGAAAACTAAAGACGACAAATATGAACCATTTCTTATCCTCCAGTCTAATCTAATTATAATTATGATGAGGAATTTTTTGTGACCTCCTTATTAAATGACAAAGTATTTACATTACCCGGGACATTAGATAATACAGTTTAATCAATGCACAAAGTTAAATGTTTTTTTTTTTTTTTTGGTCATTTTCTGTACCCTAACCGCAGGTGCATCAGGTGCAGGTTTCCCTCTTATTTTCACGACAAGAAAAGTTATCTCATGCATACTACTTCTTCTCAAATACAGTTTTGATAACCATCGGTAAGATTTGGCACATAGAATCAACATTAAGTATTTGACATAGATAACTATGGAAGAAAGGATTCAACCTTTCATATGCTTTGCCTCTCTATAGTGAGTGCTATAGAAGGCTGAAGAAGTGCACTGCACTTTGCTGCTCAGCACAGCAAATAAATGCTATGTTCTGGGCTCAGGAGCTGCATCCAACACTTCTTATGCTTTCTCTTATATTAAAATTTATTTCATCCATGCCCATAAAATGAACCCTTTCTTATGTTGGTTATATCCTTTCAACAGAAAACATGGCACAATGACTGCACTATAAACTTTATTGGTTAGAGAAAAGAAAAATCTTTGATTTTTTTAACATATTGCCTTAATTATTTTATTACATATTGGTTTGTTACTAAAGATATACTTACCATAACATGAAATAACTTTGCATTTACCATAGTTTGCATTTAGTATTATATAAAATACCTTTGTAGAAATTTGTGGATTGCTAGCGTGATCCTCTAGGATCAATGTGCAGAAGTCTGAAATCTTCAACTCTTCTACTTTATCACACTAAAGGAAATTACACATTTTAAGTTATGTCAAGAGCTAGTGTGAATTCTAACACCATCAAAAATAACTTGGATTTGGGTATTCTTGCCTTACTTTTGGAGAGACTGATAGTGTAAGCTTGTTAGAGAGTTCTTGAAATGTCAAGAATCAATTCATAGCTTTCTGTGGTAATTTGTATTGACAAAACATTACTCAAAGGAAAAATTTTCATCATTATAGTGTGAAATATTTGATGTTATTCATTTGAGTTTTCATTGAGATAAAGCATAGTTATATAATCTGCAACAATTTTATTTTCTCATCAAAATCCCTTAAAATAATATTTGTGATGAAAAAGTATTGAGTTAGAACTTTTGATTTATGGCTTCTAAGAAGAAAAGAATTACAGAATTTATTGATACTTGTGACATATTACTTCAATATAAAGCTATCTCAAAATGAAACTGAGATTAGCCTGTACTAATTAGTAACTTTTTGGGTGACATTGGCTATCTTTTCCTAGCTACTTTTATAGATAAATTATTTTATTATTTATCCCTTGAATGACCTTACAATTTATGAGAAAGCAGTGACATTATATAATTCTCATTTGAAAGACAAATATCTTATATCTAAACATTCACAGTTTCCATAAATGCTGAAGAATAGCCTGAATTATTGATCCAAGAACAGTCTATATGAAATATAAGCTTCATAGTCAGATTTGTTCAGGGGCTGCCTCACCTGGGGATCCACCCCATGTTCAACCACCGGGGCCAAGCACTATAGCTGATGCAGGGAGATGCTTGCTGGCAGGAACCAGATAGGGTGCCTCCTTAGAGGCTCTGCCATAGTCATGCCGCTGAGCATGCTTGCAGCTAAGCATCAGACTGAGGACAGGGACCCCAGTGAGGGTATGGTGAGGGATGAAAGAGCTGAAGGGGGTTGCATTCTCATGGGAAGAACAATATTGTCGACCAACCAAATCCTCCACAGCTCCCCCATGGACTACAACACCATTAAACACACATCGAGAGGCCCATGTTTCTAGTTGCATATTTAGTAGAGAGTAGCAGTGTCTGGCATCAATGTGAGAAGAGGCAGTTGGTCCAGTGAGGGCACATTTTCCCAATGTAGGGGAATGCCAAGGCAATGGGGTGAAGAGGATGATTATGATTGGGAGCTAGTGAACCTTCCTGAAGACAAGTAGATGGGGAGAAGGGATGGGAGCAGGGTGGGCAAAGGGGATAACATTTCAAATGTAAATACAGAGAGTATCTAATAAAAAATTAAAATAGTCAGATTCAGATTCCAAAATAAAAATAGTTTAAAAAGTTTTAAGGCCAGAAGGATACTTTCTTGCATAAAGGGGGTTGCTATGAAAGTTTGAAGGTCTGGATTTTACCCCTTAACCTATGGAAAGATGGAAAAAGACAATACACTTCCAAAAAAGAGTTTCTTGAGTAGACACAGAAACCATGGCACATGCACATGCACAGGCATGCACACACACATACACATACACACACACACACACACACACACACAAACACACACACACACACACACACACACACACACACACACACACACATACACACTCCTATTCCACCCCATGGAAATACAAACATACACACATACATACTAACAGAAAATACTTAAAATGATATTCAATGAATAAATTTCAGGAAATAATCTGAATTAAAAGCTAATATCTAAAAGATTTGGATATATTTTGGTTACAATCAATTTCAAAGGAGAGCAACAAAATATACTATTAAATTTTGAATAAATTAAAAAAAAATTCTGAAAACATGAGTTCAAGTATGACATTCAGTGGTAATGACATGTTATATTACAGATGTAATATCCATTAAATTAAAAATGAGGTATTTTTAAAATGCCAAAAATATTATCTCTGAAGAGAGAAGGCTGTAGGTTATGTAACTATGAGTAGGTGACTACATTTGCAAGAATGCAATAATGAATTTCTACCAGTTCTTCAGTTTGTACCACTTTCTACCATCTAAACTGTAGTGAACTAATATTATGAACAAAAGCAAGGTTGGAATATGATAGTATATGTATTCCAGAAAAGTTGAGAATCTGACCCAGAAAAGCTCCACCAGGACACTGCCACAGGTGATAAATCAATTCAGCAAGGTGCTAGATACAAAACCAACCAACAAGTATCAGCAGCCCTCCTATATACAAATGACAAACATTCTTTAGAGGAAATTAGAAAACGACACCTTTTATAATAGCTTTGAATTATATAAAATATCTTAAGGGTATCTCTAAACAAACAAGCAAAAAGAACTGTATGATTAAAAATTCAACTCTCTTAAGAAATAAAGACGATATCAGCAGATGGAAGAGTCCCTAGTGTTCATGCATCAGGAGGATCCGAACAGTACAAGTCATCACTCTATCACATGCAATCTGCAGTTTTATTAAAATTCTCATCAAAATACCAACAAAAATTTTCACAAATCATGAAAATTTTCAGCTATATATGAAAGCTCAAAACCTCATGTAGCTCAAACAATAATGAATAAAAAAAGAACCGTGGGAGGCATCAGCATATCCAAATTCTAGTGACATGGAAAAGCATGCTGGGAAAAGAAAAGCAGGAAAACAGGCACATTGGAACTGAATGGAAGACCCCAGACAGAAATCCACATCACAAAGGATACCTCAGTTTTTACATAGAGGCCATATACATTCTGGAAAAAAGAAATGTCTTCAGTGCTAAACGGTGGTCAACCTGGATCGTTGTATGTAGAAGAATCCAAAAATATCCATATGTATTATTCTGCAAACACACACACACACACACACACACACACACACAATAAACTCCAAATGGATAAAATATGTAAACCCAAATACAATGAAGCTGATATATGAGAAAATGGGAACTAGCTTGAACTCATTGGCACAACCGCCCCCCCCCTTTTTTTTGGCAGAATCAGGTGTGCACAAATACTAAGACCATCAACTGTTAAATAGACCTCTTGGAACTTAGACTACTCTGAATGGCAAAGGATGCATCAATTGGACAGAGATCAGTTTAGAAAATGAAAAACGTTTTTCATCAACTCCACATCTCATAAAGGGCTATTATCTAAAATACCTAAAGCATATAAAGAGTTACATTTAAAGAAAATAATCCAGATATAAAGTGAAATACAGGTCTAAACAAAATTTTCAATAGAGGAATCTTAATTATCTGAAAAACACTTTTAAAAATGTTCAACTTCTATAGCTTCAGGGAATTGCAAATCAAAAGTTCTTTGAGAATTTATCCTACACTAATAAGAATGGCTGAAATTAACAAAAAACAGTGAGACCTCATGTTGCATAGGATGTGGTGTAAGAGGAGTACTCATCCATTGCTCTGTGTAAACTGAAAGCAAGGACTCATTGTCCAAGATAATGTCCACACAATTTATTGAACATAAAGATGTTGAGCTGATGCCTGCATAGGTACCTAACTTTTATTTTCCAGTGTCTTTGGTACTGAAAGTACTCTACATGCTTTCAAACGAGAAGTATAAATACCTAGCCAACCAGAAATCCTTTATCTACAATTCTGCACAGTCTATAAGATATACTGGGGCAACAGAGGCACAAAATTTGAGAGAGTAACCAAGCAATAACTATTTTGACTTGAGGTGCACTCTAAGAGATGGAAACCATAGCTGGCACAGCTTAAGTCACCAAGAACCTGAGACTATATAGCCTAGGGTCATAGGGTAGAACCAAATAAGACTAGTCTTAAAAAATTGCAGTGGTAAAAATTACTCCTTATGTATTCACGTGGATTAGTTTCTTTTTCAGTCATCATGAAGGAAGCTTCCTTCTGCATCAGACAGTAACAAATACAGAGATCCAAAGACAGACATTAGGCAGAAAGTCAGAGACCTTGGAAGACTCACACCTAAATGGGATGACTTCATCAAATTTCTCCAGACAGAGCTCAAGGAAAGCTGCTGAAGATTTAAGAGCCAGGTGGAACAGAGGACACCAAGGAACCAAACAGCAAGATTCATGTGAACTCACAGTCTGAGCCAGCTTACACAAGGCCTAGAGAAAGGACTGAAACAGTCGAAAGGTTTGCAACCTCATGGGACAAACAACATCATTAACCAGCCAAGGCACTGAGGTAGAGAGGGTGATTGGGAGAGGGAGCACCTTCATGGATGCAAATTGAGGAGGAGTAGAGAGGAGAGAGGGGAGTAGGGGGGAGTATAACGTTTGAAATGTAAATACTGAGACTATCCAATAAAATTAAAAAATTTTTTCTCAGTCATTTGTATTTTTTCTTGTGCACCAACGTACAACTAACATCATGCTAAACAAAAAAAATCTCAATATATTTCTACTAAAATCAGTAACAGGATAAAACTTCATTTTCTCCATTTTTTTTTCTATTGAGGGCTGAAAGTCTAAAAAGATCAGATAGGCTTTATGCACTATATTTGTATCCCTTAGGAGTCAAATTTTATTGAAATGTGTATTGTAGGGATGCAAATACAAAATGAAAATGTAAAAACAAATATTTGTAAGTGATATGATTATATATGATCCAGACTGATGAAAGGCCCTAAAGACTGTACCAGAATACTGCTTCATTTGAAAAATGCCTTCAACAAAGTGTCAGGATACAATACTACTCTACAAATATTGTGAGGCTCAAATTAGACCTCTACAAGAACCTCCTGAAATTAGACTCACGCAGGTGATGATCAATGCAAAAGTAAGAGGGCTGAGGCTGTCCCACTTCAAGGAGAGACGACCCTGAGGAGATTCTAATAGGGGGTCATATACCTTGCAAACAATTGGTGCAGAATTTTTACAATGGTAACTAGGCAGGGTACTATGTGTATTTGGTAGAGTGAAACAACTTTCAAATAAACTCAACATACTAAGGGGGATCAGTTGCGAATCACAGGTAGCTTTGTGTGATAGTTTGGCTTGTAGCTGTTCAAGGAAATAAACTAGCTTTATTTTTTTTCTGGAAGGGGAGGGGTTCTTGTATTCAGAGATTTGTGGTGGATATTTTCAGATGGCTTTATATTGATCCCAACTATGGCTTTTTCTATGTCAGTACTTTTCTACATAACACATACATACTGGAAAAAAAAAAACAGGAATACAATCCAATTCACAAAAATCTCAAAGAAATACAAAACTTTTGAAATAAATGTAAGCAAAGATATGAAAGTCCTTTAACAGTTGAAACCTTACATGCACTAAAGAATAAGCTGAAGAAGAAACCAGATAAACAGAACTTCTATGACTCTGGTATCAGACAATTAAAATTGTGAAAATGGCCAACCTACTAAAAGCGATAAAGATTCAATTCAGTTCTTGTGAAAATTCCAGCTCTGTTTTTCAAAATAATTGAAAAGTCAATCTTAACGTTCATGAGGAAACACAAAAAGCTTCAGATAGAACAATCTTGAACTATAAAAACTCTGCTTGCAGTATCACTGGTCCTGATTTCAAGTCATACTCCAAATGATAAACAGGAATGTATTGGATAAAACATAGACACAGTGATCAATAAAGGAAAATTGAGGATTTAGATAGATGTTCAAATATCGAAAGCTATGGATTTCTGACAAAGAGGACAAAAATGCACATTAGGGGGAAGATGTTGTTGGAAAATTTAAATAGCAAAACTGAACAGTTAGTTATAAGTGGAAGATAAAACTAAATTCTTGTATCTCACTCTTCACAAAATACAAAAACAAATGCTTTAGAGAACTCAACATGAGGGGAGGAAGCCAGCAAGCAGCACTGTTCCATGGCTCCTCATCAGCTCCACCCTCCAGGATTCTGGCCTGCTGTGAGTTCCTGTCCTGGCTTCCTTCACTAATGAGCAGCAGTATGGAACAACCCACCCACTTCTCTCCTCAGCTTCTTGGTGTTGGGTCTACTTACTTGCTGATCCAACTAAATGCCAACTCTATTATTGGCAATGCCCCATCATCAAAGTAGAGTATCTAATGACATAAGGATCTGGAACAGAAACCCATACAGTCAATACACCAACATATAAGTTATGTCATTTAGATACAGATACAGAATATGAGCTATGTGTCCTGCTTACAAGACCTTGTGAAGACCTGGGAACCGGGCTCCCAGGATCATCACTGATCACTAAGCCAAAGTGTGCAGATTGTATGCAGATGCCAACAACTTTAAAGATTGCTGAATTCTAGGCAAGGCGCATCACAGTGGACTGGGAGTCCTTGGCCTACAACATCACTTGCTACCACACTTTCAATGTCACTATCTGCTACCATTACTTCTGCAGCCACAATGACAGCAGGGCAGACTGCTTGGACATGGACCCCAAAGTCCCCCTGCACATTGTGAACCATCTGCCACCTTACACAAATGTCAGCCTCAAGATGATCGTAACCAATCCAGAGAGAAGGAAGGAGAGCAAAGAGACAATCATCCAAACTGATGAAGATGTACCTGTGCCTGTGCCAATCAAATCCCTCCAAGGAACATCCTTTAAAAACATTATATCTCTGAATTGGAAAGAGCCATTTGAACCAAATGGAATTGTCGCTCTGTATGAGGTGAGCCATAGCGACATAAGATCATTTGACCCTGCTGTTGGAGTGGCTGGGTCCCCACAGACTGTATCAAATTTTTGGAATAGTACACACCATTTCTTTATGCATCTTCGCCCTGGAACCACCTACCATTTTTTCATAAGAGCCGATATTCTCAAAGTCTTTGGGCTCGCCACAGCCATCAATGTGACTCAGCTTCAAGCTTACCTGACTGTGAAGGAGTCGATGACACTCCGAATGAAACTGCCACCACCATCATGGTACTACTGAGACCAGCACAAGCCAAAGGTGTTCCTACTAGTGCTTATCAAATTTTTGTGGAACAGCTACACCTACATGGGACCAAGCATGAAGTGGGGGCCATGGAATGCTACCTCCTACCGGTTGCATACCAGAACGCCTTGAGCGGCAGCTCACCCTATTCCTTTGCTGCAGAATTTCACCTGGGAATTTTCCCAAGCATGCTCTCTTCACCATGAGTAACAACCAGACCTATAAAGGATTTTGGAACCCTCCCCTGGCTCCCCACAAAGGATAGATTTATTTCCAAGGGATGAACAGTTTGGAGAAGGAAATTAAAACGCAGTGTGTACAAATTGCTACAAATGCAACAGCCAGAAGAAGAAGCAGAAGTGATCCCATACCGACCAAGCAGACATACAGAGTGATGACAATTGTGGGCATCAGTGTCTGGCACCTTAGTGTTCATTCTTCTCCTGGATGTCATAGTAACTGTGAAACAGAACAAGCATGCTAAGATTCCTAAAGATACAAAGAGGAACACAAGTCAGGAAATGACCTGCATGGTGAAGGCTATGAGCCAGAGTTACGCTGACCAGAGATCCCTGTATGTAGAATATCCCCTTCCCCTTACCTTCATGGGCCAACATATGAGAATCACAGTGCCACAGAGAATCTAGTCGTCTCCGGGATGTTCCTCAACACCTCTCTGAAGGGACAGATTCCCCTTACCAGACAGGACAGCTGCACAAAGACATCAGAGTGGCTGACTTACTGCAGCACATCCACCTCAGGAAGACATCAGACAGCTATTGATTCAAAGAGAAATATGAGAGCTTTTTTGAAGACCAATCAGCCTCTTGTGATTTGGGTAAAAGGGATCAAAACAGAGCAACGAACTGATGCAGACATATTATCACATATGATCACTCTAAAGTCATCCTGCAACCCTGGGAGGATGATCCTTCTTCAGATTACATTAATGCTACTACATCACAACTCAAGCCCAGTTCATGAAACATGTGATATGAAAGAAATTTTATGACTAAATACATAACCATGGAAAGCATGATTTTTCTTTAGGATTCATGAACTGCTTAGACCATTTGTGGCTTAAATTGTTTGTCAACATGGGGATTTGATATTGGAGGTTGAGTATAATAAGAAAGAAAATTACACAAGTAACAATATTTTCCTGAAAATCACTATTTTGTAGTGCATTAGTTCTCTAAAGATTGAAGTAGGAGTTAAGATCACAATACTCTACACAATAGTCACAAATAATATAAAATACCTTGGTGTGACTCTAACCAAGCAAATAAAAGATCTGTATGACAAGAACTTTGAGTCTCTGAAGAAAGATATCGAAGAAAATCTCAGAAGATGGAAAGATCTCCCATGCTCATAGATTAATAAGATTAGTATAGTAAAAATGGACATCTTGCCAAAAGCAATCTACAGATTCAATGCAATCCCCATCAAAATTCTAACTCGGAAAAAGCCCAACCTCTGAACCGCCCCCAGGTTCACTTCAGCTCCACGCAGCCCATCATGCCTCCTCATCCTTCTCTTCCACCGCCAACACCGCAGCCGCCAAGGGAGTGGATGTGGAGATTATCTCTCCTGAAGATGGGGGCACCTTCCCAAAGTGAGTCCAGACCTGTGTGGTGCACTGCAAGGCGATGCTTGAAAATGGACAGAAATTTGACTTCTCTCAGGACAAAAACAAGTTTTTAAGTTTACACTATGCAAGCAGGCAGTGATCCATGACTGGGAAGAAGGGGTAGGCAGATGAGTGTGGGTCAGAGAGCTAAAAGGATAATCTCCCCAGACTATGCCTAGGGAGCCACCAGGCACCAAGGCATCATTGTGACACATACTACTCTTGTTTTTGATGTGGAGCTTCTAAAACTGGAATGACAGAAGTGTCCTCCTCCCTTACTTAGCTCTGCACATGGATCTGTTATGGAGGAATCTGGTACCATCAGATGGGTGCACCATGGGGACCTTTTCCTGATGTTCAGCGACTCTTTGTATAAACACCTACCCATCTGAATATGTTCTGTCATTCAGCTTTGCTTCGGATACCTCCTTGTCCTCTTCCCCGTTCTGTATGTGTTTTGTCCTAAACTATATTCCATAAACCTCAAGTTACTTTGGAGTAAAAACTCGGTATCTGTCTTTCAGATCTATGTTGTCAAGTGTTAACAGCACAAGCCATGGATTAACTTTAGAACAGGAATTGGTGTAGGCGATGAGATTTGCAAGCATTTTTATATTAATATTTGGATGAAACTTTTATCTATTGTATATTAAGACATTCTGCTGCTGTGCTGCAGAGCCATGGCAGATTTGAGCTGCTGTTGAAGGCTGGGCTTTTCTCCAGTGAGGGAGGTCCCATTTAAAGGGAAAGCCCTCTACAAAGTGGAAAGGGAGGGAGAGAACCTTTGCTCTGACAGTCCTTCCATCTTCTAAAATGACTGCTTTTTAAAGCAGCTCCCTTCACAGATGTGGGGACATTACATCTGTCCCTGGGGCAGCAGGGACCTCCTAAGCCTTCTTTGTGACCTGGCTTAATTTGTTTTTCATCCTATGGTTTTTCTAATGGATTTTCTGAACTTTTGTAATCTTGTGACTATCTAAGATCCACTTCCTAATTTTTCAAAACTTTGGTGGAAAGTTTAAATTGAAGGTGCTGTTTGTAGACTCACTAGCCAATGAATGCCCAACCACCATGACCAATCCTTGAGTGTTCTCTCAGAAAATGATGCCGGTCTTCACAGCTTCACAACCTCCTGGATTTTGATGCTTGGCTCTCTCTTCTGATGTCAGCTTCCTGGCTTTTCTTCCTTCAGGGTCCTCTCACCCTCTGCAGTCCTGTGTAGTTGAGTTGGAGAGAGGAAGCTTTTACTCTCTGCCCTCAGTACTACATATGCTGTTCAAGTGTTATTATTGCAATAAAAGTGCTTTATGCTGACTTTTCTAAAAAATAAAAAAATGTCACTAATTTTTTTTTAGTGCTGGAAAGAGCAACAAGCAAATTCATTTGGAATAACCAAACAATATGAATAGGGAAAAACATTCTCAACAATAAAAATACTTTTGGGGAATCATAATCCCCAACCTCAAGCTGTATCACAGAGCAGTAGTGACAAAACATATATGGCATTTGTACAGAGACAAGCAGGTAGATCAGTGAAATAGAACTTAAGACCCAGAAATGAACCCACACACCTATGCTCACTTGATCTTTGACAAAGGAGGTAAAATCATCCAGTGGAAAAAAGTCAGACTTTTCAATAAATGGTGGTCAATATGTAGATGAAGGAAAAAGGATCCACTGTTATCTCCTTGTACAAAGCTCAAGTCCAAGTGGATCAAGAACTTCCACATAAAACCTGATACACTCAAACTAATAGAAGAGAAAGTGGGGAAGAGCCTCGAACATATAGCAGGAATAAAATATCCTGAACAAAACACCAATGACTTATGCTCTAAGATCAAGAATCAATAAATGCGACCTCCTGAAATTGCAAAGCTTCTGTATGGCTAAGGACACCGTCAATAGGACAAAATGGCAACCAACAGATTGGGGAAAGATCTTTACTAATCCTACATCTGATAGAAGGTTAATATCAAATATATACAAAGAACTCAAGAAGTTAGAATTTAGAGAATCAAATAACCCTATTAAAAATAGGGTACAGAGCTAAACAAAGAATTATCAACAGAGGAATATCGAATGGCTGAGAGGCACCTAAAGAAATGTTCATCATCCTTAGTCAACAGGGAAATACAAATCAAGAGAATCCTGAGATTTCACCTCAAACCAGTCAGAATGGCTAAGAGCAAAAACTCGGGTGACAGCAAATGCTATGAAGGATGTGAACAAAGAGGAACATTCCTCCCTTTTTGGTGAGATTGTAAGCTTGAACAACCTTTCTGAAAATCAGTTTTCTAGTTTCTCAGAAAATTAACCATAACACTAACTGAAAACCCAGCTATACCACTCCTGAGCATATACCCAAAAGATGCTCTAAAACATAACAAGGACATGTGCTCCGCTATGTTTGTAGCAGCCTTATTTATAATAGCCAGAAGCTCAAAAGAACACAGATGTCAGTCAACAGATGAATGGATACAGAAAATGTGGTGCATTTACAAAATGTATTATTATTCAGCTATTAAAAACAAGAACTTCATGAAATTCTTGAGCAAATGGATGGAACAAAAAAAAATCATCAGTCTGAGTGAGGTAACCCAAACACAAAATAACACACATGGTATACACTCACTGATATAAGGATAATAGTCCCAAAAACTCAAAATGCCAAAGATGCAATCCACAGACCATATGATGTTCAAGAACTTGGAAGACCAAATAGTAGATGTTTCATTCCTTCCTAGAAGGGGGAACAAAAATATTCACAGGAGGAAATACAGAGACAAAGTGTAGAGCAGTGAGGGATGAAAAGGTCATTCAGAGACTGCTCCTCCCAGGGGTACATTCCTTATACAGTCACAAACCCAGACAATATTGTGGAGGTCAAGAAGTACATGCTGACAGGAGCCTGCTATAGCTCTCTTCTGTGATGATCTGTCAGGGCCTGAGAAAGACAAAGTCAGATGCTCTCAACCAACATTGGACATTACACAAGGTTTCCCAGTGGAGGAGTTAGAAAAAGGAATTTAGCAGCTGAATGGGTTTGCATCACCATAGAAAGAACAACAATATCAATCCACCCAGACTCTCCTGAGCTCTCAGAGACTAAACCAGCATCCAAATAGTACCATGGTTCCAGCCACATATGTAGCAGAGGAAAGATTTATTAGGCATCAAGGAGAAAAGAGGCCTTTGGCCCTGTGAAGGTTAAATGCCCCAGTGTAGGGAAATGCAAGCACGGCAAGGCGAGAGCAAGTGGGTGGGTATGGAAAAAGTCTCATGGAGGCAGGGGTTTGGGGGAAGGAATAGAAAAATTCCAGAGGGGAATTTGAAATTTATTAATGAAAATGTTCAATTAAAAACAACATTAAAAATGCAATTTGGAAAAAAGGACAGGCAGTCTAAAACCTTACAAAATAAAATGTTTGATTTTACTTGTATATAATTACATATTACTAAAATTTCTAGAAAAGCTCAACAGAGGAGAAGGAAAATACGGCCATAAGGATTTCTAGAATCCCAATAGTTATTCTGCTGATATCCAGCTTCAGTGTGAGGAGCATCTCAAGAAAGGGGAATTGGTGCTGATTCAATGACTCCAGTCAGTAGTAGATACAAGCTATTAGTGCAGGTGTTCTCTCTGTTCCCTGAAGAGTCTCAGTATTCTTTGTTCTTCAATTTCAGCAAAAATAATCACTGACAGCCTGAACCCAGACTTTTATTTATTAAAACTACCTCATCAATACTTTGATCTTGTTGATAATCATCAAAATTCTTAAATTTACATAAATTTCATGAGTCCTGGATCAGTAGTTCCAACCCAGGTTTCCTTAGTGTAGAAACTAAACTGAAAGCCAAAGTACATCCCTTATAGGTTTTCACAGTCTGTTTTTCATGGGTATCTGAAGTTTCCTGGTATAGCAGATATCAGTCTTTAGTAACTGTTTCCATGTAAGAATAGAAAAATGACAAACTACTAAAATAAAATGATCCCTTACAAAAAATTTAATTTATGCAGGTGAAGTGGTTAATTCTCTCTCATATCTTTCCAGGCTTTGCTATCTCCAATCCTTCAAGCAGCTAGAAAAACAGAGTAGCAAGGTTTATATTCTTGTACATCAACTTTTATTTCTCTAGTCCCCATTTCCTCAACCTAACAATTTCATAGCTTCATGTACTCTTATTCTAATAATATGTATTCCTAAATTGTATATACATTTTATATTTATGCTCTTCTTCCTGAGACAACTTTTTCTATTTTCAGTGTTTCCATGTTCACCCTGATTAATTAATGCAGCAGTTACGAAACCAAATTAAGGTCACGTTTGGCAATGGACTACTTTTAGACAGGACCATGTAGGCTTTTATGGACTCTGTGGTTCTGCTGCATAGATCCTTTCCTATTTTCCATGAAGGCCAAGCAAATAGCCTGTTCCTTATCAAACACATCCTCATGAACACCTCCATTCCTCATTACTGAAAAAACACATGTTTCGATTATTAGCATCATTAGCTTTGAGTAATGAGGGGAAGTAATCTACCCCCCAAAAAATATTTGGAGTAGTAAAGACAGTAGATCAACTTTGGGGCAACATCAATCACCAGCACATGTACGGGTAATGAGATCAATGGCCTTGTGATGCTCCAGGGTCAGGAACTGTGTCACACCTCCTGTTACACAGCCATGCCTGACCCAGCAGTATTCTGCTAAAGGTGACTGGGCCATCACAATAAGCATGTGCAAAGAAAGTTATAGTCTGTGGCGTAATGGTGGAGAAATTAGTCAAATAACATGGACCCCCAAATTACTTCAGGAAACATCTCTAGTCTCAGACAATTTGAAGAATTTTATCACATAAGGAAAAAAGAGCTAGTCAAATGAGCTACAATATCAAATAAACTGAGAAGAAACTTTTTCATCTGGGGTGGCAAAATACACCTTTGTGATGGCCCAGGCTTACCATCAATCCCTTTGAATTCTCAGACTATAGTATATGGTGGATTTCCAAAGTGCAAGTGCACCTCAGTATGGTGTCAGAAATTGAATTTATTTAACTAGAATTCCCAGAGCTGCTGTTACTAGATTTTCAAGAAGAAAATGTCATTGGTTCTATTGGTTACAAATAACTTACGCAGCCAGAAATGTAGCTGATGGATCTTTCAGCCTAGAATTCCCTGTTCATCTAAAATATCTTCATCTTTCCATCTTGTCTCCTTGCTGAAATCTCCCAAGTTATCTCTATTACTCTAGGACCTGTCATTCCCAAATCTGCCTCTGTACTATGTTCTTAAAGCCCTTAGTATTTTTGATGTTGATGTTAAGCCAGAGGAAGCTAATTTAAGTGGCAGGTGCCCTAAATCACAAGATTGGGGACTTTGTTTAAACTTTTCATGGGAGTAGCAGGGCTAACAAAACTTATGTGTCTTATAGGATTTCTGACAACACAGAACCTGGCATTATTTTACATATAGTTTACATATGATGTTAGTTTTTATATAATATCACCTATAGTATTCTTTAATTTTAAATTTAGTTATAGTTTAATTATATTATTTCCTTCCTTTTTCTCCTCAAAACTCCCATGTGTCCCTCCTCTCTCCTCTTCAAATATGTAGCCTCTTTTTCACAAATGATATTTCATGCATGTGTCTGCTTATACATACAAATGTATTCTTAAATACAAGAATACCTTGTTGGGTCCACATAATCTAATAGAGATCAAAGGACAGCTGGAGACTGAATATCAATGAAGAGGCCCTCCAGTTATTGAAGCTGTCATAAACAGAACATAGAAAAAATCTTATGATAAAAATATGTTGTTTTACCATTTTTTCCCATGATCTCTTCTAGAAATGAAAAAAGAAAAATCTGGGAAGAATTCTTCAGATTTGAAAGATAAAGGTAATAGAATGCATTTGATATAACAGCATAATTATAAGCTAGAGTATCTGAAAAAGTACCTTGTACATTTGGGGCATTATCTTCACCAATGTGCTAAGTAAAATTATGCAATCTGATTATAATATCATCTACTTAAAAATATTAGAAATTAGAAGGATGTGGGAGAGCAAGGAAAGCAATTATAAAGAATGAATTTTCTTAAAAAGTAATATTGATAAGAAAACAAAAGTATTAGTATTCTTATCTCTACAGCCTCTGACTCTCCCCCTTCTCTCTCTCTCCTTCCCTCTCTCCCTCCCACCCCACCTCCACCTCTTCTCTCCTTCCTTCCCTCCCTCCCTCCCTCCCTTTCTCCCTCCTGCTTCCTTCCCTCCTCATCTCCACCCCCTCTCTGCTTCCTTCCCTCTTCCCCTCCATCCCTCCCTGCTTCCCTCCCTCCCTCCCCCTTCCTCTTCCCCTCCCTCTCCCCCTCCCTCTCCCCCTCCTCTCTCTCTCTCTCTCTCTCTCTCTCTCTCTCTCTCTCAAATGGCACTATTTAAAACCTTAAGACTCTTTTGAAACAATAAGTATAAAGAACAGAGAGCATTATATAGTATATATAGAGAGCATTATATAGGGAGCTCTGAATCCTTTTACTTGTCAATACTCAGGCATATTCTATGTGTTTTAGCCTTGTCAGACTTTTATTAATTTGGCAAACATAAAATTCTTATTTATACATCATGATTTCCATTACATGTTAGATGGATTATTTTTCTGCACATCAAAATTCTAGTCTTATTTAAAAAATATTTTATCATAAGCATCCACCTCTTATATTGTAGCCTTCCCTTGATCACCAATCTTTGGAATTTATACAAAAATATTTTCATTTAATATGTATAAGGCATATGTTATCCTATGTAGGGATTTTGTTGCTGGGAAGAGACTGTGACTAAGATAACTCTTATATAAGAAAGTAGTTTATTGGGAACTTGGCTATAATTTCTAGAATTATTCTCTTATCATAATGGAAGAGTATCTGAGAGTTTTATACTTTCATCCCCAGGCAGCAGTCAGACAGGGAGAGGCAATGGGAATGCTTCTGTAACTTCCAAGTTTAACCCCAGTGATTCATCTACTTATGCAAGAACATACCTACTTCAACAAAGGCATACCTATGCCAAGAAGGCCATACTCCCTAATTCTTCCAAATGATTCATCAACAGAGAACTAAGCATGAAAATTTCAGAGCCTATTAAGGACATCCTTATTCAAACCACAATACTATACTCTCTCTACCCCATGGAGTTTAGCCATATCATAATGCAAATGCATTTGGTTTGACATCAAATGTTTTCAGGATTATCTGTAAAATAGGGATTCAGAATCGGATCATATACTTTCAGTATATACTGGTACAGCATATATGATATATATCCAAAATGTGAGAAAAGGGAACAGAATAAAATACCACAGCAACACTGTAAAGCCATGGGGAAAAACTGGACTCATATCTGATGTGAATTTTGTTTTCAAAACTTCAGCTCCTTCCTGCTTTCCTAAGTGGAATATACTTTGCTTTCTTGAGCTGGTTTCACACACAGCCTGCAGCTCATCATGGCACATATACCTTGACTCTGGCATCTCTAACATCTTGCAATCTCCAAAGCAATCTGCTCTTCATCTTCACAGCCTCATGAAGCACATAGCGTTTCCCAAACTACGTAGGAAAATCTACATTTTTCTTTTATCCTGAATACTATAGCACAAGTCATAGGAACAAAAGTTCTATTTGTTGGGAGTGGAACATGGGACCTTCATTTGCATAAGTTTCAAGTATCTTGGTTTCCTTCTCTGCTTAAGCTTTTGTTAAATCCCCTTTCACACATTGAAAGCTCAACTGGGTAAAGTCTTGGCTTGAGGTTACCACTCCCTTTATTCCATTTAGTGTTGAGTTTTCCTTTAAAGCTTTTATCCCCTCCTGCACAAAGCTTGGCTCCAACATTACATTTCCTCTTCTGGTTTTCTATCTTCAGACAGTAAAATTTGCATTTCTCTTTGTTATACTTACTCCTTTTTCTTATAGATCTGTGGAAGGGTGGCATTCACTACTAGGGTGCCTTGAAGTTTCCTCTGCCAATGCCATTAATGCAAAATTCTTCAATTTAGCCTCTGAAAGATTTTTTAGGGTAATGGCAAAAAATGATCTGTGTTCTTTGCCAAAACATCACATGGTGGTAAAGAGGAGAGTAAGAGTAATATTTTTACAGGTTCAGAATTCTCTTTGTCTGCTTCTCTGACTCTGTCTCTGTCTGTCTCTCTGTCTCTCTGTCTCTCTGTCTCTCTCTCTGTCTCTCTCTCTCTCTCTCTCTCTCTCTCTCTCTCTCTCTCTCTCTCTCTCTCTTTTTCCATTCTTTCCTCTTTCCCCATTTCTCTTTTCCCCTGCTTCTCCACTGCTATGTCTCTCTTCTATCTTTCTTTCTCAACTCACATTTGCATAGGCTTCTGTGGTTTAATGTACATCTTTTGCAATTCAGGTCTGATAAAGACTATTCTTTCCTTCTTGTACAGTTTGTGAAACTTTGATTTTACCTGGTATCCATGTCATGTGAATGTGTAGCTCATGCATTATTTTACTATTTAGGTGGCACAAAAAGATTAGGACTTACCTCTAACTCTTTATGTAATATACCTATGAAAATTTAAATTTTACTTAAAAACATCACCTGGGCCAAACTCCAAATTGAAAGGGAGGATGAGTAGGAATCATGGTGGCTCACAGAAGCTTAAGTCAAGATCACAAACCTCTATGAGTCTGAGGTAGGATCTCTACATACATGTAATGTTTGCATTGCATGTTGCTTTTCTTAGACTCCTAACAGTAAAGGTCTGTGTGTTTGCTGGGCTGAGGGGCTGGGGTGTGCCTCTGACTCTTTTGCTGCTCCTGAGACCTTTCTTCTCCTACTGGATTGCCTTGTCCATCCTTAATATGGGAGATTGTGACTAGCCTCTTTGTAATTTGTTGATATCAATGGGAGGCCTTTCCTTTTCTGAAAGAAAATAAAATGGAGGAGCAGTGGATCCGTACACTAGGGCAAGTGAAGAGAGACTGAATTGGAGGGAGGGAAAACTGCAATTGGGATGTAATGTGTAAGAGCACAACAAGAGCAACCATGTAACAGGAAACAAACAAAGCAAAACCCTCTCCTAGCAATGAACTATGATACACTTATGTCTATTTTGAACACTTCATCATGTTAACTACATAGATAATTTGTTACTTTAAAGTACAGTTACTAAAAATGATTACTGTACAGTTATGAAAATGTCTAATGAGACTGTTCCCTTAATTACAATTATCTGCTCTTTGCAAATATCTTCACACTGATTAGAAAAACCATATAGCTATATATGCATCTATAAACACTTAAATATATAATTTTGTTGCTGACGTTTGTTGATTTAAATTATGTAAAATACCTTTTTGTTTTTTATAAGTGAGAATAAAGGACCAACATGTCTTTTAAACATGTATTAGAGATTATTCAAGAGAAAAACATTTTCCTCTTTTAATATAACTTATCATTACTAAAAAAAAAAACTCAAAAATGTGATATCTCATATAAGATTTGGAACTTTGAATGTGTCTGTGGTGACTTTCTTTCTGGAGAATCACTTTGAAACCAGCAGTTGAGACCTATCTGAAGAAGATGAATGATCTCACTTGTTAAGGGTCTCTTACTTTCAATTAAGTGCATTTCAGAAGTTATCTCACTTACTAGAATTACATAGGCCCTCTGACTTGTATTGTCCAAGTGCATGTTGAATCACAGTAAAATTCTAAAAGCAGCATTACCACAGAAAAGTCATTTACAACCACATTTACAAAAAATAGCATAGCATGAATAAATTTAGGGAATAGTATCATTAGACTTGTGTCTTTATTTAAGGAAGAATAAAGAGCTATTGTCAAAAAAATTAAAATACATTGTTGCCTTTTGTTGCTGGCCTGGCTATTAGAATGATAAATACAAGTCATAAACTTTTCTCTAAACCTGAATAGACATGCAAGGGGCCTTGCTACATATAAACCAAACCAAAACAAACCAAACAACAAAACAAGCCCAATGCTGGTAATAGAGGTTATTTGACTTTTTTTTTTTTTTGTATTTCTTTCATACATTGTTTCTCTCTCCAGTAAAGATAGTCATCCTTCAAACATCTCTGTTATGTTGTAATAACTACTTTAATTTTATACAAACACATATACTCACCTCCTTCAAAGAAGACCATAAAACATGGAACTTGGAGACTTCACACCACCATAGTATTAATCTGACCACACCATCATTTTTCTACACACAACCTCCCCCCCCCAACACACATTCAATTTTATACACTGAAATGTAAATGAAAAGCTGACTCTGTTTTTAGCATTATAAATAACAGTATGAACACTGCCATCAATCAATTTTCAAACTTTTCATATATTTATAAGTCTAGATTATGCCCCAGGAAACTCTAGATTTGAAGGACATGATAATTTTCAAATTTTCTCTTAGTTGACAAAATTATATGCATTTTCATATATATTGAAATTTTTATATGTGCTTATCACTGGGAATATTAGATTAAAAAAATTGGTAGCAAACTTGTTGCTATGCATTTACTTTCACAGTAATATTAAGCACTCATTTTTTAAAATTTACAAGGTGTTTCTATATTTATTGTACTTTTTCACCCACACAATTGAAACTATCCATCTTTTATTAGCTGTCACTAACCACCCCCAAACACACATAACATTCACCTCTCCCATAGCATCAAAAGTCAAAAATAGATACTTGTTGACTTTGAGTATGTGTTTTGGTGAAGTGTGGTGCCTTTATTCTTGCGCCTAACTTATTTCACCCATTCTTGACATATTCTTAGCCAAACTTGAATCAGAATATTCTAAGCAATAGGTAACGTTCATTTCCAAAAACCAGGACTTTGAAACTCAGTCCCCAAACCCTGAGGTAGAAAGAATAAAGGGACAACCAAGGTAGGTCTCACACTTTCTCCATTTCTATTACATAAATGTTATTTCAATCTGCAAAGATTTTATTAAGCTTTAATGTTGCAGAAAAAGAAAAACCGAAAAAAGTTGATTTAACCTCTGTGGATGAATAGGTGGTTGGGGAGCAGTACTGTTGGGTATAGCATTTTCCACAGGCATGTCTTCAACTCATTTTATGAAAGTACAAGACTGAATTAAATTGAGTCAAGAAAAGCGCTAACTCACATTCTTACCTTTCTTCAACAATAGGCCGCCTTCAACAAAAGGCCTTTTTTGTTCTCTACATAACCACAGATTTTTAATTGAAGATTTATTTTGCTTCTAAGCAAAGCAGAAATAAATAAAACTCTAAAGAAATAATTTTTAGTGTTAATTAAATATTTTGGGGAGCTGTTCATTTATTGTAGCCCAGTGTTTTACAAAATCACAAGTTAATATATTCTTATCCTATAAAATACCTCTTTTTTAAATAAACAAATATAGATTGCATAACAATATGTTTACTGGAAGTAAAAATAACCAAGGTTTGTAAGGCTTTATTCCTGAAGGTAACCCTTACTAAGCTCATTGAACATGGAGAAGTTGAGCTGGTGCCTACATCAAACCTTACTTAACACCTCCTGTTTAGGGTCCATGATATGGAAAATTACTCTTTACACTACCAACCCAGCTATAAACATCCATCTACAATGGACTGACTGCCAGGTGCTCTAGTGCAATTGTGGCACAAAGCTGATAGTAGTAACCAACTATTACCTGATTATATTTAGTGTCTACTTCATGGAAACTATTCCCAACACTTCTTGAATAACCAAGAACCTGAGACTAAATAGGCCAGGTGCCTAGAGGAAATACAAATACCAAAGTTCTGCTAAAGGGATATAGAAATAAAATTTTTCTGTGAAGCCCTCATATTATCACAGATCAAATAGAACCATAAAATGCTATCACACGTAATAGGTTGAACAATAATAGTTGGTTACTACTTATAAATTTTAAAGTTAATTGTAAAATACATAAAATATATATATTATGTGTTTGTCATAGGGAATATTATATATCTATCTCTTTATATACATTATATATATATATATATATATATATATATATATATATATATATATATATATATATATAATATTACATTATATAAGAAAATTAACCAACTGGAGAAACTATGCCTAAATGAACTTCCACACAGTTAGATCAGCCATTCGACCAGAGGCTGTGAATTCAAATTGGATTTTAACTTTTCACCATTCAATATATTTTTATGTGCACATTCACCATCAAAATGAAAAATCCAAGGCAGTGTTCGAAGTAGAAAAGCAAAGAGTCATTACTCTCTTTAGAAAAGTATTCATTGTCTGCAAGTCTTAAGTATCCCTTAATATTTAGTCTTGCTTAGTTTGTTTTTTCTCTACATTTTATACTATACCTGCGTGATCAGTTGTTTACACAAATACATGTAGATTATGGACTACATTATACATATTAAAATAATATTCCTCCTTTTCATTTTGAGAGCAGCTGAACTTGCATGCTATTATTCATAGGAAGTCCGTCTATTTTCCTGAATATTTTATGATAACATTTTCTATAGAACTGAACAGTATTCCAATTTATATTTATGCCAAATTATTATAGTTCACTCACTTTTTTGCCTTAGCCAGCGTGCTGAATAAAAATACAACTATATTTGTGGTAGGTGGCAATGTTGATCCATGATACTGATGAACATCTGTCATTGGAAATATTCTTGAAGAATGAGTGAAATAGAATATCTTTGGCAAAACTGAACACAGAATAGAAAAGACATAGACAGATTAAGCGAGGAATTGAGGGAATAAATAGGGGCATTGCAGATGAGAGAAAAGAAAATCAGCAATGTTTTTCAAACTACACAGAAAGTTTTACATCATGGATGAAAAGATTACTGAAATTTATTTAAACACATTCAACATTTAGATAAAGACAGTAGTTTGGAAAATAAGTATAAATAACAAAAATTTATTTGAAAAGAGGATAAATTGAATGGAAAATAAATTATTCTCAAAGTGAATAACAGCGATTTACTAAAAACATAGACAATTTGAATAAATAAGGAATCATTATCCTCAACGTGACACTCAGAGTGAAACATGGATGTGCTGACAGCTTTCTCTCTGTGAAGAAAATTGCTTCGGGTGATAAAATTAGGTCGCAAAATGAAGTTGTTCTAGGATGAGACAATCCATGCAAATCTACACCAGTCTAACCTCCTGGCAGAAAGTCTTGAAACACGGTGATTATGAAATGCAAGAGAGACTAGTGCCTTAGAAAAGAGAAACTGTGTTCAAATTTGTTGACCCCAACGACTGTGCTGTGTGTAGTGTTATCTTCAGGGGCAGCATAGCTGTGATTAGCTTACAGTGTGCTTTCCCATATGCAGTTATCAGACTCCTACTTGAAGAGAAGTCCTACTTCTCTCTATATTTTTATAACAAAAAGAACACTTGGAGGTCCTGGAGAGACATCCCTGAGTTGCAAAGCTGGTACAAGGCCAGGAGATTTATCAACACTAAAGAAAGAAAGGGGAAGGTGACACTGTAATGCTCCTAAAGTACATTTATTTTCATAGACAAACAGAAGTCAGGGCCTTGTGAGGAAGAAACATTTCAAATGTTTGATCAAAAGGGACACTATGGTATTCCTCTTAGTCAATGACTTACAATGATATTTTCAAAAAATAAGATTCCACTTAACAATATAACACAAAAATTATGTAAATAAAAGAGCTAATCACAAAAGATTTTCATAAGAAAGAGGACTTGTTATCATAAAAAAATAAAGACATTAAATGTCCTAGTTATAGTCACCTGAGATAACATGTATATAGATATTTAAACTATTTCTATAAATTAAAAACCACAAAATTCCAGCTTTGCAACATTAGTAATGATTAGAAAGAAAGATGATAAAGATTAAAAACGAGTTCCATTATCATAAGCACATCCAGGACAATGAATTATACACTGTCACTTCAATTTGAACATTACATCACAAAAAGTGTCCATGGAACTAATGGATCATAACTGAAAATATAAAGATTGGGTAATTGCCTTTGCAGAGTTTATTGCTATCTCTCTGAAAAGGTCGTTCATAGCCATACAGATTTAGCTAGCTTATAAAACTCCTCGGTATAAAACCAAACTACTCCACAAGTTCAGCAATAGGTCATACAATATTAATTTTAAAAATTGATATTATTAGCAAGAGAGACACATGTCTATGCATAAATAAGTTTCACTATATATTTGTAATGTTTTTATGTTGAAATCATGAAACAAATATGAAAACGCCTATAGAAGAACCTGAATAAATAAAAAGTGTTGCATTTTCCTCTCTAGAACATATCATTTTCCTGGCCTGTGAGATGGCTCAGCATCGGAAAATCACTGCTGAGGAGCTTAAAAATTTGAGTTTGATCCCTAGGACTAAAATGGTAGAAGAGGAGGACAGACTACTCCAAGTTTTCCTTAGACCTTGACACGGGTACAAAAAAATAAATAAACAAAATATGACTAACATATTTTTAAAATAAGATACAGAGTGTATCATTTCCTTCTAAAGTAACATATATTGCAATAAATTAGTTTAAAATATAACATATTTTCTAAAATTTTCATTATAAGGGAAAACAGTAACAGTGGAGGAAAGGGTCTTGAAAATGAATAAAGATGGAACTTATCTATCCAGGTGTAGTTGTTTATTATAAAGTTATTTTAATTAAAATTTTGTACTTAGCATGATTCATGCTGACAATGAGAATATGTGTCATATGCAGCACTGTATATATATATATGTAAATATACATAGTTATAAGCATTTAAAATTTTAAAGCATAGTAATCCTTTGCACAAACGGGCACACACGGGCACACACACACACACACACACACACACACACACACACACACATTTTCTACTTAAATGCTCATTAAAATGGAGAGAGTAGACTGAGGAAACAAGCTATTTCTCACTTACTGAATATACTGTCCCCTTTACTCCTATATGGTCTTTTTTTTGATGTAATTTTTAAATGTCACATCAATCCAATTAGTTTGAGTAGTTATTTTAACTTTTCTGAATGAATCATTTTTCATATAGGATCATTTACTATGTTTACTAATATGAACCAGATATACGCTGATGTATGTCTACACCAGAAATATTTATTGGTAATTATTATTCCCACTTAAATTTGAAAGATTCATACCACTTTCCTGAGAAAGGAAGACAAGTTTACTTGGGGACTTTACTTTTTCATACCAAACAAACAAGCAAACAAACAAACAACCGGAACAAAAGGACTCACAGAGTATATTTGTTTGTCACCTTAGCAAGTAAGTGAAAAATTACTGAATTCTCTAAGTCCTAAAAGTTATTGGATCATTTGTTGCACTGCATCGAATTTATCATACCATCTTCAAAGAACACAATGCTAGCTCTTATTGAAGAACGTTTGTGTGATGTACATTTGGTGCAGTCAGCCCCAATTATATCTTACCTATTTAAATATACATACTTTATATTTTGGAAGCTTCAGGGAAAAAGAAGCAAGAAAAAAAAGAGAGATAAGGGCAGGCTGACACTATTAGGAATGTGGTACCTTATAAGCCCACAGAGAAGACAGTGAATTAAGTGTTGACAGAATGAGCCAAGAACAATGTGTGCAGGTCATCTGGGCTGAAAAGAGACAAAGCCATCTGGCTTATTATGTGCTTCAGTGTCTACTCAGCAAAGCCATCTGACCATCAGACAGTCTCCTTTGTGTGTCTTGGCCAATGAAAGACTACAAGATCTGATCGGGGTATCTGCATTAAATGTTATGCCCTTCAGTTACAGTCAAGTATTAGAATTTTTCCTATCTGGGTTTACGAAGAATAACTGTTTTTCCATGTTGACATAACAGCTTGAGAGTGATATTAGACCATTAGATAGGCAGGGAGAAACAGGGAAGATATATAAGTATGAGGTTGCATGTGTGTGTGAGAAAGAGAGAGACAGAGACAGAGAGAGACAGAGAGAGACAGAGACAGACAGAGACATAGACAGAAAGACAGAGACAGAGAGAGAGGCAGAGAGATGGAGAGACAGACAGAGAGACAGAGGAAAGAGAGCATACATATGAGCAGTAGTAGAAAGAGGGGCACAATTCAACTAAAATCTAAATGTTAACTCATGATATGAAAACCATGGGCTTACAGAATGTTCATAAATATAATTTAAACAAAAATGCCACCAATTTATCTTAAAATAAACTTAAATACTTACTACTTAACATTAATTTCTGAGTGCAGAAAACAGAGAAAGCAATAAAGTAGCAAAGGCACACCAACTGCCTAGTACACTGAATCTTTGAAAGGCTTCATTCGTATATTCAGTTGAATTTGAATAGAAGACTTGATTTTGGTTGTTGTTGTTTGGTTGGTTTGATTTCTTTTGTGTATGATGCTTTGTATTTAATACACTGGCATCAGCTTCTAAACCAGGAGCTACCCTACCCACACTGGTTTCCAGTGAGCATTAGTTATTTGAACTTTTTTGTTTAATTAAAAGGGAGCATGAGAGGATGTGTTTGAGCTTAGATCAAGCAGAGCATTTACCACAGGACCACAGGCAGGTCTACTTAGTAATCGCCACTGATAGGGTGCATACTTCTCATTCTGCATTTCATCATTGCATGTCTTGGATGTCCATGTATTTCTGTGGATAAACTCCCCTTCCTGTATCAATTGTATTGCCATAAACTTTTAGCTCTGGGCAATTTTGTCCATCATTTGTCTTACTTTAGAGCAAGAATATGTAAGGAAAGCAAATGAATCTCTTCAGTTTTCCATTTGAAGTGGACTGTAATTTCTTCTTCTCTTATTTTTTATATATGTTTTGTCTTTTGTTTGTAATAATTTTGTTTGATTTTTTCAAAGTTTTTCAAAATAAAAATATATATTATTTACATTTCAAATTTTATCCCCTTTCCCAGTTTTCCCTCCATAAGCCCTGTGTCCCATTCTCCCTCCCCATGCTTCTATGAGCATGCCCCAACCCCACTGCCTTCTGCCTTCCATCCCAGACATCATCCTGCACTAGTGCTTCAGGCATTGGCAGGACCAATGGCTTCTCCTTCCATTGATGTCCAACAAGAACATCCTCTGCTATATATGCAGCTGGAGCCATGGGTCCATCCATGTGTACTTTTTGGATAGTGGTTTAATACCTGGAAGCTCTGCTTGATTGCTATTATTGTGCTTTTGGGGTTGCAAATTCCTTCAATTTTTTCGGTCTTTTCTCTAACTCCTCCACTGAGAGGACCTCACTTTTAGTTCAATGATTAGCTGTGAGCATCTTCTTCTTTATTTCTCACCACACTCCCTTAAATACTCAGACAAATGTTCAATATGCATAGATAATATATTTCTTATATGTAAGTAGGTTCTTTAATTTGTTGTTTCAATAGAAAATTTTCCTAATGCATTATTAGCTCTGGAATATATTAGGTTGCTATCAAATTTCTACTAATATTTAGAATTATTCCTACAAACTCAATTTACCAAATTAATTATGACATATTGGGATATAATGGTTTGACTCAAAAGCATAGACACCTCAGTGACTGGACTCGAGCATGTGCCATCACCCTAAGTCTAAATATAATCTAAATAATGTAGTTTATCTATATAAATTTGGCTTTCTATATTGTTTTGTATGTGTCATGATTGAAAGCTTTTGATATAGAAATAACATTATAGAAGTAAGTTTTTATCCACCTTCCAAACAGTGGAATTAGAGAAAAAAATAATCTACCTCTGGATCTGATTTGTGCTGTTTATTCAGCAAAATGCATTTGGATCATTAAGCCTTGTATTGTCATTAGTAAAGTGGTCCAATATTTATTTAAATGAATTACATTTGAAGATTATATAACATGTTCATTTCATCAACAAAGAAAATAAAAAAGAATCTATAACAGCTAAGGTAGATAGTATTGATTGTAAAGTACTAATGATGATAATCCTGAATGAACATTATATAAATAAAATATATAATGCATTTAATATACTTACTTTGGAGGTAATACTATATGCCAAATGCAGAATATCACTGGCTACTGTGATATTGATTAGTATTTCACATGTAAGTCTTATTTGTCCTAATGTAGTTAATAGAAACTATTAGGTAACAACAAAATAATAGAAGTTATCAAATATATTCATGTTTTATTTTGCAAGTATTTAAATTGAAGTATTGTAAAATGAATATTCTCGAATTTATACACTGAATTGTTAAGTGGATGAAGCAGAAACTTCTAAACAAAAGTGTTCTTGTTTCTTCTTTTTCTGTCATGCATTTTAAAAGCCACAGACTGCCCAATCTACCTCAGAACACAGTGTTGATGACATTTAAAACTCATTAATGAAGCTCCATTCCCTAGGCCCAATAGCAATTTACATTTTATAAATGAAACCAACAACCTAGAAAAGTGGTTGCCTGGTACAAAAGGTCTGGTTCTCTGATGAGTGCCTCTGCTTGGGGATTACTTGGTTCTAAGTTTTTGAAATGCTCAAAATACAGGCCTCCAGTGTCAAATGTTTATTCCAATCAGATACTGTATTTATATGCATCACTAATCAGTTTGAGAGAAAACTAAACAGTAAAAAGGGTAAAAAAAAAATAAGGAAGCCCCTGCATCCTGGCATCAATGTTCTCATACTTTCTCAAACAATGCTTTCTTTTCTTTCCTGACACTTCAAAGTTTATCCTTTGATTACTTATTTTTAATGGGTATTTTGGGGATAGTTTAGTTTCAGTGTTCATACAAGTTCTATCTAGGAAATAGATTTTAATATAACTCAAAGCTTTTTTACTGATTAATAGACAAGTCATCTGTAAAATGAGCATTTATTCATTAGGCTCTAAAATCACAGAAAGTTTTAATAGCAGCTGCTCTCCTCAGCAAAATTCAACTTCACAAAAGAATATATTTTCTAATAGGAAGCTCATGGAACTTTCTCCAAATTTTACCTCATTATTCAGATACAGTGAAAGCTCCAATAGATATAAGAAAATTGAAATAACATTCTTGCCTCTGACATAGTTAAAAGCTGGACATGAGCAACATCACAAAGAAAAGAAAGTTTCTAAACTCATGACAACTGAACAGCTCATTACTCAATGAAAATGGGTCAAGGTGCAAATTAAGAAAGAATATAAACATGTTTTAGAATTGAATTAAAAAAGAAAACATGATGTACCCAGCCTTTGGGACACAATGAAGGAAGTCATAGCACTGTCTACAGAAATATAAAAGGTGAAATTTTATGCTAGTAATTTAATTGTACAACTCTAATACAATAACAATAAATAACACACATGAGGAAGAGATGACAAGAAATAATGTAAATCAACTTGAAAACAATAAAATACAAACAAACAATACAAAATGAAGTCAATAAAAGGAGAGACAGTTCTTTGAAAACTGCAGAGAAAATTATAGACACATTTCTCTTATGAATATAGATGTAAAAATGCTCAATAAGCTAGTTGCAAACCAAATATAAGGGTATGGAAAGAACATTACCCACAACAATCAAGTTGGCTTTATTCTAGAAATGCAAATATGTTTCATTATACATAAATCTATGGAGTACAGTCCACAACAAAAGAGGCTGAAAGTTGAAAACATACCTTCAGTCCATTAGATACAAATCCAACATCTCCTCATGGTAAAAGTCCAGAAGACAATGAGGCTATATGGGACACACACCTCAGCATAATACAGTGAATTCATACCAGACACATACACAACTGTAACCTAAACCTAATAAAACAAAACAAAAAATTCAATATAGTATGTGAAGTCTAGAGCAATAAGACAACCAAAAGAGATCAAAAGGATATAAATAGGAAAGAAAAAAAAACCAAAATATCTTTACTTGCAGGTAATATGACTTTATCCAAATCATCTTAAAATGCCACCAAGAAACTAATGCTCCTGAAAAATATCCAGCAAAGTTGCTAGTGGTGTAAAAAGCTGACACACAAACATAAGTAGCCTTTCTATACTCATGTGGCAAAAGAACTGCACAAAAAATCAGGGAAGCAACACCTTCACAATGGCTTTAAAACAACACAGCACAAAGACAAACTTTGGTAAAGTGACACATGCTTTATTTTAGCACTTGAGAAGTAGAAGCAAGCAGATCTGTGTGAGTATGGGGTAGCCTGCTCTGTGCACAGGGGTTACACATAGCCTGTGTTACATAGTGAGACCCTGTCTAAGACAAACAAACTTTACAACTAAGTAAGTAAGTAAGTAAGTAAGTAAGTAAGTAAGTAAGTAAGTAAGTAAGTAAGTAAGTAACAAAAATATTTTAGAGTAAGCAAGCAGTTGAAAGATTCATACAATGGCAAGGTTAAGATACTGAGAAAAAAGTAAAAGGCAATGGGGTGGAGACGGTGATAAGAGGGAGTGCGCCTTTCTGAAGGCAAATGGAGGAGAAGGGAAGATGGGATCAGGGTGGGGGAAAGGGACAACATCCCAAATGTAAATACAAGGTATCTAATAAAAATTGAGAAAAAGATAGATGCCATTCATTGATCATTTACTACTTAGTGTATACATCATCAAATTCTGCAACTTGGGAACCCTAGGTTAAGTTTTTACTGATGGCAAGTTATCTCAAAAGGGGTAATAAAATATTAATAGAACTATATAAAATGTACTTATATTTCCTTATATAAATATTAATATCTTGTTTGTTCTCTAGAATAATAGGAATGTGTGTAATGTCTATTGATGTTTTTCACCTTGACTATATCTAGAATGAAGTACAGTGTAGAATTGAAGAGCCTGCCTGTGCTCCAGATATTGAGGCTGGAAGACACAGTTTATAACCTGGCATGGAGATCTTGATGCATAGTTGTTGCAGTAAATATTTAAAAAGTGGCAACCTTTTACCCCAGGCTGGTGCTGGTTCCCATCCGGCACTTCAGAGATCTCTAATTTGGCTCTCCATGCTGCCTCTAAGAACTCAGGCATGGTTCAGTCCCTGCTGTTTCTATCCTGGGTGGATACGATTGCCCCAGTGTTCCTTCCCTCTGCCACCCAGTTCAAACACGACTCCACATCCATTAACTGATAAAAGGGTTTATATGCTACATGCTCATTTCACAAACCCTCTACACAGTAAGCTTACAACCAGTGGACAAAGATGTAAATTTACCATCAATATGAGATAAATTAGACCCATAGAAATAATCATGAAAACGTCATCAAGCTAGAGATATGCCGAGAGGAACGTACACATAGGCTTTCATCCTTTCCTCGGTGAATCACCCACTCCTCTCCCTCTCTTTCACTCCTCCAGCCACTTTCCCTGCCTACCTCTCCATTGTCCAGTCATATATGGACTTAACATCAACTCACACATAGTGGCTATGAAAAGCTCAGACCCAGGCTAGGTAGTACAGGCCTTTAATCTCAGGAGGTAAAGACAAGCAGATCTCAAGCAGAGTTCAGGGTTAGCCTGGGTCAGAACAAGTCGCAGATCCAGGCTTGGTGGTACACAGCTTTAATCTGGGCCTCATCTTCTGCTGGAGACCAACATTGGAAGAAAGAAGATTTGCTCTTTTTCACCTTCTTGCATTTACTTGCCGGCACATCTGTTGGAATCTACTTCTACAAAAGACCATCTGAAACAACCAGCCTTGTGGGACTGAGCAACTACTAGCATTTTGAACTCCCAATTCTCAGCTGACCAATGTTGGGAAGTTGGACTACAGACTTTAAGTTATCATAATAAATTCCCTCAATACAGAAAGGTATTTCATGTGTTCTGTGACTCCAGAAAACCATGACTAAAACAGTGTGTCAACTGAGGAAGAGTAATATGTGCCGGGTCTAAAATTCAGCAGTAGAATCAGTAACAGTTCTACCTGATTTACATTTGAGTACTTAACAAGGCAGCATGTAAATGGCTATGCAAGTGTTGTGTAATGAATGTCATTCTAATTGCTTGGGGGGGGTATTGTGATGCATAGAATTTGGGTTTGGGCAGATGCACATTTGAGTGATTAAGTTAATCTCTGTGTTAATTTTTATTTTTATGTTCTTCACAATGAAGTTCTTTTTTATTAAAAATGGAAATCCACTGTGAAAAACCTTGACTAGAAGTGACTAACGTGAACTTGACACATAATCTGTGCTTAATGAATAACACAATTATCAGGGTGGCTTTTATGCTCTTTGAAGGAAGACAAGTGTTATGTACTGAGAATTAGTCAGAAGCAGTTTCTGTTCCAAGAAGGAGAGCTATAAATCCCAGGAAAGCTCAGTTATATGGAGAATGAACCATAAAAATATTAAAGTAACCATTATTGTATTAATTAATCCTATAATTCTATAAATTTAATTCTATATATGTTAGTTACATGCATTTTAAAATATACACTAAATTAAATTATATTGCCAACTTTAAAGATGAAAACATTCATGAGAACAAAATAATAGGTAGTTAATCTCATACTTATAATTTTATAACCAATTTAAGGGAACTTAATTGATTTTCTAAAATTAGTAACAATGGAGATAATCACACTATTTTGAAATAATTAAGCTAACCACCAGGTGGCACTCCATGAATTGAGTCTGGTGGTTCATAGAAAATTAAATTTGTTGAATGAAGAAAAAAGTAATGATACTCTTTTTCTGAGCATTTTAACTAATTTCCTTATTTGTAATAAATAGTGAATTTTTAGAATAACAGAATACTGCCTGTTATTGAAGAAAATACAAATGTTTTGACTAGCATAAGATTGTTTTGTTTTGGGTTGTGTTCTTTTTTGTCCATTTTAGTTAGAATCACACTATGTAATCCTAGCTTGCCAGGATTGCATCATGTAGACCAACCTGGTTTCTAACTCAAATAAGTGTGTTTGCTGTCCCCTGCCTCTAGGTTCTTAAGAATCAAGATGTGTGCCACTTTGACCAGATTGAGTAGCATATGGTTTTCATAAGCTGAATTTGAAAAACAAGCTCCTTCATTTGTGTGTGTGTGTGTGTGTGTGTGTGTGTGTGTGTGTGTGTGTGTGTGTGTGTGTGTGTGTTATCTGTACCCTGAGCTACTAGCCGCTGGACCCTATATGCCGTTGGGGGTTGGAGGTGAGGTGGTCTCTCAACACAGACTCTGGGAGCAGGTGAGAAACTCCTCAGCAAGCTTCCTGAACACTGTTGCAAGCTCCTTCAATACCTTGCACCTGTGCCCCCATTGGTTCCAAGAAAGTATCTCTTCTAAACACCAGTTCCTGATTGGCTGGCCTTGTCTCCACACCTTTAATCATTGGTCTCTCAGTTAGTCTTCATTCAGGTCCTTCTGCAAGAGATGCTTTTGCAGCTGCACAGCCTCCAGTGTTCACAGAGAGGCTGCTCTGCTGTTCCTGGTACATATCTACCCTTTCATTTTTAGATTTTGACAGTCTAGTGAGAATAGAGTCCCATTGCCTCAATATTGTTGACCCTGCCTCAGAGGATTCCCAGTATATTAGACTGTGCTTGTCTTAGGTTGCCCTGTCTTTGAGTCTTGGGAAGACGGCACGAGAGAACCAAAAACGGCATGGACTATAGAGACAATTAGCTTTGAGGTCAATGGGAAAGTTTTCAATTTTAAATCGTGGAAACACAAGAGTGATCTGTTCCTCTCTCATGTTTATATCAAATGTTTTCACTAAACTTGAGATATAGTCGCAGAAAGAAAGAATTACATTTAGAGTGGGTTGTGTTGTCAGCACTCTTACTGGTTGGTCAATGAAGGGAAATATGTTATCACTGTAGGATGTATCCTCCTGTAGGATGATGCTGGTATCTACAACAAAAGGCCCACTAAATTTGTCACCTGTTTGTTATCATATCTTGTTAAATACTTACTTTACTATATGAGATATTTATTTCTAACATTTTACAGAAAGGTAACTTTTTACAAACTAAAAGAAATAATTTAATGTAACTTTATATACTTTAGATTATTTTAAACTTGCAATATGTGTAAATGGCAAAAGTAATTTTAAATGATATATATTTTTAAAATCTATATATCAAGAATTTTGGCTGCCATTCAACTGTGGTTAACTACTTTGTTTTTCTCTTCCCATATTTCATTGTAGTTTTTTCAAGACAATGATAGGAAGCAATATCAGTCTTCCTAGTTCTGTCTTGTATTATAGAGAATATCTTGAAAATTTAAAACTTTATTAATTATAAGTAAGAACATTTTAAATTAAATTTATGCACACAGTTTTTTATTGATAGTGTGCATCATTTTGATCTGAGCAACCATGGAGTATTTTACATTAAATAAAAATGTGTAGAATGAAAGAAGTAAAAATAAAAAAGAAACAATAAATAGGCATTTTAATAAAGCCAGTCAGCAAGTGATTGATAGCATATACTCCGGTAATGTCACTGTCATGTGTCTGCAATTGTGTTGATATAAAATTTACAAATATGTAACAAGATAATTATTTTCAAACAGAATAGAATGAGAGCTCGATTCATGAACGATTTTACACTGCTACGATATTAGTGAAGAGTGTTCAGGATGCTACGATGTGAAGGCATTTCTACAGTGTGTAACCATCATCAATATCTTCATGGTGATGATGTCTTTAAACTGTAGCCTTTGGAATGCATAAAGAGATAGTAAACTCAGTGCAATAATGGTGGAGTGAGTGCTGACTTTATGTTAGAAAGACATGGACTCTCTTTATCACTGGTTAAAGATGTGACTTAACAGACTTAATGCTTCTAAAGGGCCATGCCCCTATCTTCTGCGTGAAAGTCATGATACTCACCTGTCAAGGTTGTTATAGGTAACAAACATGTTGCTTTCCATATGAGTCAGCTCCAGTATGTGATAGCTGTGTTTAGAAGGGAGTCTAGAATCAAGGCTGAGTCACATATTAACCTGAAAGCTATAGGAGAGAGCCAAACAATTCCAAGAGACTTTAAGTAATTTCATGAGACAAGTGGAAGATGGAAAGAATGCAGCAATGGGATGAAGCCCATTGAAGAAAAGGAGTCCTTGAAACCCAGACTTTCGTGCCGAGGAGCAGAAATAAAACCAAGGATCTGAGTAAAGAAGGGAACTAATATTCATCCAAGAATATGTAGTAACATTATATATAAAGTACTTATAATTGAGGATTCAAACTCAAATCCCTTATAATTATCTGAGTATTAAAGATAAAAACAACAGTGTGGAGCTTAAACAGTCAAGAAACAATGATGTTAAGAGATTTATGATTAATTACTTATTTACTATCAAAATCAGTTACAACCATGATTCCTGTTTAGTAGGGATTCTTTAGCAATCACTCATCCCTGGAGCACATTGAAAATTTCTTATGTATGTTAACAACAAAGGATATGCAGAATGGGGATGAAATGTGAATGGGCCTGTAGAGAAGGCAACCTTGTGCTTCCTGAAGTGAGCTATATCTGCTTCTATCATTGTCAAAGTGTTTGCTGGTCAGAGAATAGGTACAGATGACTTGTATGTTTATAACTTTAGAATCTCAAGCATGAAATTCTTCCCTAGGTTCTACTTATACAAGTTACAAATATGCAGTGGATGGAGGTGGGGAACCCACAAAGAGGGAGGCTATAGACCTTGAAAGATGAGACATAATGGCTTTGGATCATCACATAGTAACCACAACTTAAAGTTCTTGGAACATTAGACAAGGGGAAATGAAAATGATATACAAGAACACCAAAAATAGAAAAGCTGGTGACATAGATGTACCCACTTCCAAGATAAGTGAAGAAACTAAACTGGATGTGAAACAGGAAGTACTTTACCAGTAACCAAACACTAAAAACTCTCAGGATATCTCCTCTGTGAGAAAGGTGAACAGGCAAGATGACAGAAAGGGTGTTGTTCCTGAGATTCCACCTCACACCAGTCAGATTGGCCAAGATCCAAAACTCAGATGACAGTAGATGCTGGCGAGGCTGCGGAGAAAGAGGAACACTTCTCCACTGTTGGTGGGGTTGCAAGCTAATACAACCACTCTGGAAATCAGTCTGGCGATACCTCAGAAAATTGGATATAGTACTACCTGAAGACCCAGCTATTCCACTTCTGGGCATATACCCCAGAGACACTTTAATATACAACAAAGATATATGCACCACAATGTTCATAGTGGCTCTATTCATAATAGCCAGAAACTGGAAGGAACCCAGATGTCCTTCAGAAGATGAATGGATACAAAAATTGTGGTACATATACACAATGGAATACTACTCAGCCACCAGAAACAATGACTTAACCAAATTCTTAAGAAAATGGCTGCATCTAGAGAATATCATCCTGAGTGAGATAACCCAGTCACAAAAGAACAGACATAATATGCAGTCACTGATAGTGGGATGCTAACCCCAGAGGCTTGCACTCCCCCAGAAACAACTCACAGACTGTATGAAGTCCAAGAAATAAAGAAAACAAAACAAAACAAAAAAATATTTAGAAAACAAGAAAACTTTAACTATTTCCATGTTACATTTTGTTTTACATGTACTTTACGCTCATTGTAACTATTAAGTTTTCAAGGCATACTATCAAACCTTTAAAAAATCAAGTACTGACTAAAAAATATATTCACATAGTTTTATGTAAAACTTGTGTTAAAATTTGAAAAAGTACTGACAAAAATATATAATTTTGAGCAAAAAATGTTTAAAATCTGTACATTTATCTTTGTTTTGTAAAATAAAGTTGTTTTTTTTAAAAAGAAAAGACCTTTTATAGAAAAAAAAGAAAGGGTGTTGTTATACTAGACAAATAAATAAAATTCTGTGAACTTTGAGAAGGTATTTTCAGAAGAGTAGTGAGAGCAGGAACTCGACTACAGGAGATAGCAGGGGAATTAATCCATTATAACTGAGCACAGAGATCTTTGTTTCTTAAGTATATACCAAGGGAAAATAATCAGATTCCACATAGAGAAACTTTGAAATTTTTTATATTAATATTTTTATGACTAGGGAAAATTCTAGGAAGAGGGGTAGAAATAAGTCTATAGGGAAAATATTAATTAGAGGAAGTGTCCCAGATTGAAGAACTACTGTAGACTACACTAGAAGTGAATGAAATTATTTTAATTAAGAGGAAGAAATAATCCCCTGAGCTAGAAGAGCATAATAAAAGAATAAATTAGTATAGAAGTATTTTGTGGGTGTGTGGGGGTATTCTTGGTTAAGTGTTCTTTTCTCCCATCATGTTATTGAAAGACTCTAAGACAGACATATAGAGGATAGTACCTATAAGAATTTCAGACAATGTTGATTAACTGTAATTAATCAAATCTGCTTTTTTTTTTTTTTCTTTTGGAAAACTAAGCTATTTATGTTAAAGTAATTGAAAATAAAGCAACTATACCAGACGACTAAATATCTAATGCTACTGGAATAGTAGATATTAATTCCTATAGTGTACTGATGGTGAAAGCAAGTAGGATATGTAGTTTACTAGGTAATTTAAATATAGTTAATCAATACATTCAGGAGACATCTACAGTAACTGGAAATAAATGATTAAAAAGACATTATATTGTGCATCTCTAAGGACACTGTCAAGAAAACAAAATGGCAGCCAACAGATTGGGAAAAGATCTTTACTAACCTCACATCTGATAGAGGTCTATTATCCAATGTATACAAAGAACTCAAGAAGTTAGAAACCAGAGATTCAAACAACCCTATTAAAAATGGGGTACAGAGCTAAACAAAAAGTTCTCAACCAAGGAATATCGAATGGATGAGAAGCATCTAAGGAAGTGCTCAACATCCCTAGTCATCAGGGAAATGCAAATAAAACAACCCTGAGATTCCACTTCACACCAGTCAGAATGGCTAAGATCAAAAGCTCAGATGCTGTCGAGGATGTGGAGAAAGAAGAACACTCCTCCACTCTTGGTGGGGTTTTAAACTGATACAACCACTCTGGAAATCAGTCTGGCGATTCCTCAGAAAATTGGACATAGTACTACCTGAAGATCCAGCTATTCCACTTCTGGGCATATACCCCAGAGACACTCCAATATACAACAAAGGCACATGTACCACAATGTTCATAGCAGCTCTATTTATAATAGCCAGAAGCTGGAAAGAACCCAGATATTCTTCAGTAGATGAATGAATACAAAAATTGTGTTATATTTACACAATGGAGTACAACTCAGCTATCAGAAACAATGACTTTATGAAATTCCTAAGAAAATGGCTGCATCTAGAGAATATCATCCTGAGTAAGATAACCCAATCACAAATTAACAGACATAATATGCAGTCACTGATAATAATGAGAAGAAGAAGGAGGAGGAGGAGGAGGAGGAAGAGGAAGAGGAAGAAGAGGAAGAAGAAGAAGAAATAATTTCATTTTACTTATTAAAGAACATTATTACCACATTGATTTCATGAGAAAAATATGTTAGTTTTCAAACAATTATTTTTCCATGAATTCCATCAATAATATATAATACTAGATCTCAAAAATTTTCTGCTAATTCTACAGAAATGTTCTGATTTTAAATTAATGATTATTTATTATTTCATGCCAGTAACATTTGGAATTCTCATAGATTTTAAAAACAAAGCCCCCAATGTGTGAAGGTACTCCCATAGGGAATGTAAAGCACAGGAGTTGCCCAAATTTACGTGTGAATCAGAAAATATGCTCTCTTTAAGGGCAACGAATATTGTATCATGCATTGCCATTCATAGCTTACATTTATATGTCCCCTATTGTGTTATTTAAAATATTGGGGAATATTAAAATGAAAATAAGTTAGTATACGTACTCTCTACCAGTTTGTAAGAAGATTCGAAATTGATTGAAGCATGGATTGCTCATTCAATATATATGGTGTGCAATTTAAGTATTAATCTTCGAGCCAATTTAAATGACAGCTTGCTTGTTAGACTGTCCTTTTCAGCCAAAATGAATATCCCAGCACAGTTAGCTTCTGCTGTATTTTTCAATGCTGTGGGAATAGATTTGAACAGAACCAGTCCTTTTCCATTTGAGGTGTGTTAATGTGACCTTACATTTAAAACAAGCTTCCACAGCAGAAAATCTATAAGGAGTAAACAGACTACCTAAACATCAATAAGCCCAGGCGGAATAAGTGTGGACCACTTCATGTTGGTTTTCATCTGACTGTCTCCCCCCTGTAGACAACATTCTGTTTATCTTCATATTAATTCACTTACAAAGTTTATGTATACTATCAATGTACCTTCCTTTCAGTTGTAAGTAGTTATTAATTCTTAACTGGTAAGAGTAATAAGTATGCTTATGTGGTTAATACAATCTTTGGGTGTTTTTGTAAAATAGCTGTAAATTAAATACTGCATTTAATTCTTTCACCTATGTAGTTCTTTTGTGTGGAATATGGCTTTTTGTGTGGAATATTGGTATTCCTGGGATGCGCTGTTTGCTGGGCACAATGTCTTTAGTCTTTATCTATATATTTAAAATTTTTTTTATTGGATAGTTTGTGTATTTACATTTCAAATGTTATTCCATCCCCCATCCCCCCTCAACCTGCTTCAATGACAATGATCCTCCACCTACCCACCCACTCCCAAATCCACACCCTGGCATTCCCCTAAACTGGGAAAACTAGCCTTCACAGGATCAAGGGCTTCTTTTCCTATTGATGCCAGCCAATGCCATCCTCTGCTACATATGTGGCTGTTCCCTAGAAGAATGCCTATTTTTATGTTGGTAGTTGAGTCGCTGGGAACTCTGAGGAGTCTGCTTGGTTGATATTGTTCTTCCTGTGAGGTTTTTAATTACTTCACCTCTATCACTCCTTTCTCTAACTCCCCCATTTGCTTCCCTTTGCTCAGTCTGAGGATTAGCTGCAGTCATCTTAGCTAATACATTAGCTGTATCATGCAAATATGGATTTCTCAGGAGTCATCCATATCTGCCTCCTGTCAGCAAGCACTTCTTAACATCAGCAATGATGACTGGGTTTGCTGACCATATCTGGAATGGATACCCAGGTAGGGCAGTCTCTGGATGGCTTATTGCTCAGGTCCATGCTTTGTGTTTATACTTCTCTGGTGGGTATCTTGTTCCACCTTCTGTGAATTATTGAAGCATGGACCGTTTGTTCTTTTTCTTCTTGAGTATCACGTGGTCTGTGAATAGTTTCTTGGGTGTTCCAAACTTTTGGGCAAATATACACTTACCAGTGAGTGCATACCATGTGAGTTCCTTTGTGACTGGGTTACCTCATTCAGGCTGATATTTTCTAGTTCCATTTCCCTAAAAAATTCATGAAGTCATTGTTAGTAATATCTAAGTATTACCTCATTTTATATCACATTTTTTGTATCCATTCCTCTGCTGCAGGAAATCTGGGTCCTTTCTAGCTTCTGGATATTATAAACAAGGCTGCTGTTAACATAATGGAAGCAAGTGTTCTTGATATATGTTGAAGCATCTTTGAAATATATGTTCAGGAGTGGTATATCTGTGTCCTTGGGTAGCAGTAGATACAATTTTCTTTTTGTTCTCATTTTTAATTAGATACTCTTCATTTACATTTGAGATGCTATTTAAATCTTCCTGTATCTGTTGAGAACTGTTTTGTGACCAACAATCTAGTCAATTTTGGTCCTGAGAATATGATATATTCTTTTGTTTTAGGATGAAATGCCCTGTAGATGTCTGTTAATTCCAAATGGTTCCTAACCTCTGCTAGTTTTGCTGTGTCTCTGTTCAGTTTCTGCTTCCACGATCTGTCCATTGATCAGAGTTAGTTGTTGAAGTCTCCCACTCTTATTTTGTGTGGTGCAATATATGCTTTGAACTTTAGTAGGATTTCTTTATGAATGTTGGTGTCCTTGTATTTGGAGCATTGATGCTCAAAAATTGAGAGTTCATCTTGATAGAATTCTCCTGTGACGAGTAAAAAGTGTTCTTCCTTATCTTTCTTGATAACTTTGGTTGAAAATCTGTTTTATTTGATATTAGAATAGCTACTCCAGCTTGCTTCTTGAGACCATTTGCTTGGAAGGATTTTTCCCCCTAGCCTTTTATTCTGAGGTAGTGTCTGTCTTTGTCTCTGAGATAAGTTTCCTGTGTGCAGCAAATACTGGATCCTGTTTATGTATCCAGTCTAATAGTCTATGTCTTTTTCTTTGGGGAATTGAGTCCATTGATGTTAAAAGATATTAAAGAATGGTGATAGTTGTTTCCTGTTATTTTTTTTTTTTTGTTAGAGGTAGACTTATGTTTGTATGCTTTTCTTCCTTTGATTTTCTTACATGATTAGTTTATTTTTTGCTTTTCCTTATATATAGATTCCTTCTTTGTGTTAGATTTTTCCATCTATTATCCTTTGTAAGGCTGGATTTGTGGACAAATATTGTGTAAATTTGCTTTTATCCTGGAATATCTTAGTTTCTCCATTTATGGTAATTGAGAGTTCGCTGGATATAGTAACCTGGGCTGGCATTTGTGTTATCTTAGGATATGTATGACATATGTCCAGGATCTTCTAGCTTTCATACTCTCTTTTGAGAAGTTGGTTGTAATTCTGATTGGACTGCCTTTATATGTTACTTGTCTTCTTTCCCCTTACAGCTTTTAGGACTCTTTCTTTGTTTTGATTGTTTTGTGTTTTGACTATTATGTGTCAGGAGGAGTTTCTTTTCTGGTCCAATTTATTTGGAGTTCTTTAAGCTTCTTGTATGTTCATGGTCATCTCATTCTCAAGAGTAGGGAAATTTTCTTCTATGATTCTGTTGAAGATAATTACTGTGCCTTTTATTTGAGAGTTTTTACCCTCTTTTATACCTATTATCCTTAGGTTTGGTCTTTGAGTTGTGTCCTAGTTTTCCTGGATGTTTTGGGGTTAGGTCCTTTTTAGTTTTTGCATTTTTCTCTTTTGTGTCAATATTTTCTATGTTGTCTTCTTCCCTTGAGATCTTCTTTTCCATCTCTTGTAGTCTGTTGGTGATGCTTGCATCTATGACTCCTGATTTCCTTCTTATGTTTTCTATCACTAGAGTTGTCTCTTTTTTGTGATTTCTTTTGTGTTTCTATTTCCATTTTCAATTCCTTCACCTGTTTGGTTGTGTTTTCCTGTTGTTCTTTGAGTGATTTTCTGTTTCCTCTTTGAGGGCTTCTATTTGTTTATATGTGTCCCCCTGTAATTGTTTAAGGGAGTTATCCATGTGCTTCTGGAAGATGTCCATCATCATCATGAAGTATAATTTTAAGTATAAGTTCTGTTTTTCTGGTGTGTTTGGCAATCCACTACTTGCTGTGGTAGTAGAGCTGGGTTCTGCTGTTGTCAGGTTGTCTTGGTTTTCATTGCTTAGGTTCTTTTGCTTTCCTCTTGCCATCTTGTTATCTGTGATTAAAGGGGATCTTGTTTCTGACTGGAGCCTGTCCTTCCTGTGGGTCTGAGGGCCTGTGGGCTCAGGAAGGAGATTGCTTCTGAGTGTTTAGCTCTTTGCAGAAAGGCAGTGAGTTCTAATGTCCGTGACTCTGTTCTGTCTCTGTGGGCTCAGTTGGGAGAGCTCTCATGAGCTGTTCTGGGAGCTCAGTCATCTGGAGGCAGGTCCTGAGTCTTAATGGTGGCCATCCGTTCATTTCCCTGGGCTGGAAAGGACAACGCAGAGTGCACAATGCTATTTAGATCCATTTTTTTAAAGAAAATGTCCAGAGTGGTTGTACCAGTTTAAAATCCCACCAACAATGGAGATGTCTTCCTTTCTCCACATCCTCAATAGCATCTGTTTTCACCTGAGTTTTTTATCTTAGCCAGTCTGGTGTGAAGTGGAATTCCAGGGTTGTTTTGATTTGCATTCCCCTGATGATTAAAGATGTTGAACATTCCATTTGGTGCTTCTCAGCCACTCGATATTCCTCCACTGAGACTTCTTATTTAGCTCTGTACCCCATTTTAATAGGGTCATTTGATTCTCTGGAGTCTATCTTCTTGATTTCTTTGTATATATTAGATATTAGTTCTGTATCGGGTGTAGGATTGGTAAAGATGTTTTTCCAATCTATTTGTTGCCATTTTGGCCTATTTACAACATCTCTCACCTTACAGAAGTTTTTCAATTTTATGAGGTACCATTTGTCGATTGTTGATCTTAGAACATAAGCTATTGGTGTTCTGTTCAGGAAATACTCCCCTGTACCTATGAGTTCAAGTCTCTTTTCTACTTTCTATTGTTTTAGTATCAGTGTATCTGTTTTTATGTGGAGTTTTTTGATCCACTTGAACTTGAGCTTTGTACAAGGAGATAAGAATGGGTCAATTTGTAATTTTTTTAAAATGCTGACTGCCAGTTGAACCAGCACCATTTGTTGAAAAATTTCCCCCCTTTTCACTGGATAATTTTAACCCCTTTGTCAAAGATCAAGTGACCATAGGTGTGTGAGTTCATTTCTGGGTCTTTAATTCTATTCCATTGATCTGCCTGCCTGTTTTTGTACCAATACAATGAACATTTGGAATCTTCTCCCTCTTTTATACTTATTATTTGTAGGTTTAGTCTTCTCATTGTATCTTGGATTATCTGGATGTTTGGGGTTAGGAGCTTTTTGCAGTTTGCATTTTCTTTTACTATTTTGCCATATTTTCTATGATATCTTCTGTCTGTGAGATTCTCTGTTCTCTTTTATTTGTTGGTGATCTTTGACTCCTAATAACTTTCCTGTGTTTTCTATCAGGTTTTGTGTCTGCTGACAGGATGGATACCCAGATAGGGCACATCCTTCATTCTCTGCTCCAATTTTTGTCTCTGCTCTTCTTTTAGAAAGGAACATTTCTGGGTTAAAAGCTTTGAGATGGATATGTGGCTCTATCTAAAACCAGGGGACATGCCTATCTACTGGAGGCAGTGTCTCCTATTCTCTGTTAAAATCATCCCCACAAGCTCCTGGGAGCCTCTTGTTTTCTGGCTTCTGGGACTCTCCAGTGGATATCCCCAGTTCCTTATCCTTTCTGCTACACATTTTATTCAATTTCTTGACCCTCAATTCCTCTCTCCTATTTCCTCCAGTACCTGATACTGCCACGTTGTTTTATGTCCTTCTTCTCGTCCTAAGCAATACAAAGAATCCACAATACAAAGAACTGGTTCTTGGCATTCTAATTTTTTTTAGCATTATTCATTTATACCCAATAAACTGCAAGCTTTTTCTCTGGCTCTTAATTAAGCTTTGTTTGATTACAATTACAGTTAAGAGACATAACTGTAAAAAGTAACTGTGGTTGTTTACGGAATTAATGCTATCAGCAGCTTCAGTCATGGTTTTTGAAGATTGTTTGTCAAACTTCAGTATTTATTGGATAAATTTGGAAGGAATTTGCTAACATTTATTTGCTTTTTTATGAATTTATAGAGTTATACATGAGTACTATATTTGTTATATTTCTATCTCAGGTACTCCTACCTCTAGCTTCCACTTCTACCCTGTCTATTCACTCTCATCTTAATGGCCTCTTCTCATATTATATATATATATATATATATATATATATATATATATATATATATATATAGAGAGAGAGAGAGAGAGAGAGAGAGAGATTCTATATGTATGTATAAATTCATCTCACTGAGTTCATACAGTGTTGCTTACATGTATATGTGTTTAGAGATGATAGTTTTGGTAACATATCAGGGAGCTCATTCATGGAAAAGAATGATTATACCCCTCTCAGCAGTCATGGATTTCCTCTAGCTCTTCTTTTAGGGAAGTGGCCTTGTGAGATTTCATATATTTATACTGGAGATTAACTTGTGTCAATTAGCAGGTCATTATGCAGGTCTTCTGTAGTGACTTTATTGTTAAATTATATGAGTGTAACTCCTTGTCATACATAGAAGAAAATATCTCATGGGTTATGCTGAAGCCCTGGTCTTCTGGCACTATAACCTAGAAGTCACTATTTTATTCTACTTCCTTGTCCCATGGATCATTCTGTTGCTCAAAGAAAAAATGTTATGAGACAGAGATGGACATTTAGAAAGGAGCTGGAAATTATACTGGTGAAAGAATGTGGTTATTGTTGATTTTTTTCTAGGGTTCATTACTTCATCAGCCATGCATAGCTCGCTAGGTTTACAGTGCCAGGAATGACTTCATTCATATTGAATAGGTCTTAAGTGGTATCAATTAATTTATTATTATTATTATTATTATTATTATTATTATTATTATTAGTAGTAGTAGTAGTAGTAGTAGTAGTAGTAGTATTATATCTGTTTTTTACAGTGCAGTCATTATTCCACTCCTGGTTTTCCCTCTTACTGTTCCTCATCCCATTCCTCCTTCCCCATTTCCAAGGAGATTCACCCCCATACTCACACTAACAGACCTTCCCACTCCCTGGGACTTGAAGTCTCTTGAGGATTAAGTGCATTTTTTGTCCCTGAGGCCTGAGCAGGCAGTTCTCTGCTTCATATGTTTCAGGAACCTCATACCAGGTAGTGTATACTTCTTGGTTGGTGGCTCAGTGTCTGAGAGATCTTGGAGCTGCAAGTCTCCAAAAGACTTCTGCTCTTCCTATGGGGTCACTCTCCTGCTCAGCTTCTTCCTGCTTTTCCTTAATTCAACCACAGGGGTCCTGGCTTCTGTCCAGTGGTTGAGTGTAAGTATCTTCATCTGATTCTTTCACCTGCTTGTTGGGCCTCTCAGAAGACAGCCATGATGTCTGCAAGTATACCAAAGCATCAGTAATAATGGTAGACCTTGGAGCCTCTCTTGAAATGGATGGCAATTTTGGCAGCTCATGTGACTTCCTTTGCCTCAGTTTCTTCTCCCTTTTATCCCCTCAAGTTCATTTAGACAGGAACAATTATGGGTCAGAATTTTTGATTGTGGGATGGCAACCATATCCATCCTCTTGATCTCTTTCTACTGGAGGTAGACTCTAGAGGTTCCCTCTCCCCACTGTTGGGCATTTTATGTAGGGCCCCTCCCTTTGAGTGCTGACCTCTCACCTCCCTGGTCTCTGGTTCATTCAATAGTGTGCCCCTACCTCCTACCTCCCAAGCTTGCCTGTTTACCTTCTTTCTGCTGACCTCAGAACTCCTGACCCCCAAATACCTAGTCATGGTCCTCTTTTCCTCTCCTCCTCTTTGCTCCCCAATAATTGCTTTCTTCTTTTTCCCAAGTGAAATTAAATCAACCTCTCTTGGGCCCTTCTGTTTCTTAACCTTTTGAGTTTCATGGATTGTATCCTGGGTATTCTGTACTTTGCTGGATTGTATGCACTTACTAGTGAGTATATACCATGCATTTTGGGAGGGGGGTCCTAGTTACCTCACTCAGGATGATACTTTCTAGTTTCATTCATTTGCCTGCAATATTCATGATTTCCTTGGTCTTAATATTTGAGTAGTGTTCCATTGTGTAAATAAACTACATTTTCTGTATCCATTCTTACATTCTGGGACATCTCTGTTATTTCCAGCTTCTGGTTATCACAAATAAGATTGCTTTGAACATAGTGGTACACATGTCCTTGTAGCATGGTAGGGCATCTTTTTGGTATATGCCCAAGAGTGACAGAACTGGGTCTTTTAATTACTTGATGATTAACCTTGATATGTAACTGCTACTACTGCTCCTTGTTACTAACAGAAAAATCATCATTATGTTAGCTGTTCAATGTGGATTCTAGCTTCAAATCTATTTATGGAAATAGAATCTGCAGTAACTACAAATACCAAGAGGGTAAAAAGTAGAACAGGTAGGACTTAAAGGAGCTGTAGCAAGGAGTGGTATTTACATGCAAGTGCTGGGAAGGCTGAAATGAGAAATTCTGGAGGGTAATTTATCTATTTATTAGTGTTAGTGGGAAACTGAAAGAGAAAATGCCAAGAAATAAAAACAAACAAAAACAGCAGGGATTATTGGAAAAAGACATAGCAGAGTATATTTTATGTTGACTTTGAAATACACATTCTGTATATATGCATGTATATATATATATATATATGTATATATATATATATATATGAATAAATGGATTTATGCCTATCTATTACAGATGATTCCTAAAAAAAATCTTACTTTATGCTGTTAAATTTCTGAGATTCTACTTCTCTTATATTGAACTATTCTCTAATTTAACTTTAATTCACATATTTAATGATATTTTCTGTAAGATTCCTTAACCAGTTCTTCCAGAGAAAATTTCTACAAATTTTACATGCATAAAATGATACTACATTCTTGAATTTGATAAGTCTTTAATTGTGTTCCAATTGCCTAAATTGTTTTAAAAGTTAATGTTATAAACCCAATTTTTGGATTTTTCTTTCTTTTCTTTAAAGCAAGTAAAAACAGTACTACTTGTAGTATGTGTATGTGGTAAATTCTTAAACATTTCATTTCCTATTTCTACATAGAACTTTACCTTTTTACTTTAAAATTCAAATTGAAACAATTCAATGAAAGGTAACCTTGGGGACTGTAGAATGGATTCTGTATTTATATTATGTAAGCCAATAAGATAGTATGATTCAATATAGAACATGAAATTGCTTCATTGACAATTTAACATATTTCTTTAAAATATTTTTAATACCTTTAAAAGATATGTAGGAGATAATGATGCAAAAGCTGACTATGCAGACTGTCCAACCGTCTACAGAAATCTACTAATCCTTGTCCTAGGTGCTCAGCCTTAATAAATGCACCTATCTGTACACAGAGTTTCCATGTCAGGAGAAATCATTGAAGTCAGACAACATGTTAATAAATCTAACAAAATTATAAAATCTTTAAATACTTTTTCTAACACCATGAGGAGTTAAAAATTAAATAAATTAATGGGTGTCAAAATTAAATTGGGTGTGCATTTCTCCTTATCTTTATATAGAAAGTTAACACTTGCAAAAGAGTTAGTGAGCATCTTATTGTGATTAATGAATGAGATTACTCTGAGAGTTTAATTTTAATGAATAATCAAATAGTATCTTTATTATAAGCAATGAATAAAAATGATATAGAAGCTCAGTTAAGGATACAAAAATTGTGGTATATTTACACAATGGAGTACTACTCAGCTATCAGAAACAATGACTTTATGAAATTCTTCAGAAAATGGATGCATCTAGGGAATATCATCCTGAGTGAGATAACCCAGTCACAAAAGAACAGATATAATATGCAGTCACTGATAATTGGATACTAACCCCAGAAAGCTCTGAACACACCAGAAACAACTCACAGACTATAGGAAGTTCAAGAATAAACAAAGGCCAAAAAAAAAAAAAGAAAAAAGAAAATGAAAAACCATTATGCTTAATCTTTACACAGCAAGAAAACTTTGACTGTTTCCAGGTTACAGCCTGTTTTACATGTACTTTATGCTCATTGTAACTAGTAAAATTTTAATGCTACTCTCAAACCTTTAAAAAAAATCAAGTACTGACAAAAATGTATTTATATACTTTTATGCAAAATTGCTTAAAATCTGTATATTTATCTTTTTTTAAAAAAATAAAGTTGTTCAATTTAAAAAAAAAGAAGCTCAGTTAAGAAGGATAGCTGGTCGATAATGTTTTGCTTTTATTTTTGATATATCTGGAAATATAAGATACTGAATAATAATTTAGTGAGCTTTACAAAATTAAAATATTTATTTTTTTTAAATTCTTCACAGGCAGAGATATAAAGCCTAAACCAACACGTATGTTATGAGCATGTCCAATTAGTGAACAAATAAATTAGTAGAAAAAATATTAAATGCATGGTTTTCACATAATTCTCTGAGCCCATTTTTAATATTTTACTGAAAGCTAGCTGCTTGCTTTCCTAATATGTATATTATTGAACCATATCTCTGATACTATGCTATGCTGAAGTTTTCCTTTGTTCTTTTATTCAGTGCAAACACAGATTTTGTAAGACTGTCTCTAAAAGTTCTTGCTATTTTTCCATGTTTGATCAACGTATTTCATATTTTGATTGAGAAAAAATGGCTTTTTCTCTATATCTTTTACATAACCACAAAGAAAATATAATTGATTAAAATATGACATTAAGATATAATTTATGTTACATAAAAGTGATTGATAACATTGTGTCACTATTATTACATTTTTTAGAGCCACGACATAAAAAAGAAGAGAAGTCAGGTATGTATTTTAATGCATAAGCTTATGCATGCATTCTGTATTTAATAATGAATAATAGCACATTTCTTTGAAATGTTATGGCAAATATTATCCAAAACATTAAAAAACAACAATCTTTTATAGAAAATATTGTTATGCTGCTGTTTTTTTTTAAAGAAAACCTGTATTTTTGACATTTTTATAGTCCTAGGGTATCCATTTATATATAAAAAATGTACTTGGCTTGTTACAAAGATATATTTCTTATTTTTTTAGGGAATATATAAAACAATACTATGAATTCAAATTTTAATTTTTTTTTGGTAAAACACACTAGTATATATTGAAAACTCTGATAAGTTTCTATAGTTAAAACAATCTGTTCTCTGAACTTTGGAGGCACAGACTTCCTAGTAGATAAATATCTTCTCTTCCAGCCTTCTGAGCTAGAAGAAAACTTACATATCTGGGAGGATACAGCAGAATTTTTTTTTTCATAAGAACACACAGCTTCTGATTATGAAACAATTAAAATATTAACTTGTTCTTGTCAGATACATTCATGATGTAGAATTGTTGTCAATGAAATATCACAGACTGGATGAATTTTCTTAATGTATGTTTACTTCTTTATTTACTGAAGTCTTAAGATAAAATCAGTGGGCTGCGTCATCCATGTTTGCCTGAAACCCACAGAGAATAATTGATCCTTGCCATTTTGGACTGTTAATGTTTACCAGCATTCTTGCTGTGCTCCTCCCACCCCACAGAATATCTTCTGTCTCCATGGGTTACATGTCCATCTTTTCCATGAGCATCTTTGTTGCTTTCATGTTAAGAATACCAATTACAGTTAATGATGGACCTACCTACACTCCCATTGTTTTTATATCCTAACTAATCACATCTGTCAAAAGCATATTTCAAGATAGGATAACATTTTCATTCTTTAGAGATTAAGACTTCAAGATAATTATCTTTTTGGAGTACACACCTGATTATATTAAAGCCTGTTGAGTAGCCAGAAAATATTTATGGCTTTCCTACCAGCAAATATATTGATACCATACCTACAATGTCAAATCTTGCTTACCATAACATCTCCTATACTTCTACCTGTTAATTTTAGTTACACTTAATTTCACTTAATTACGATTCCAGATGGCAATGTCATTGTTTAGGTGATCTACATCAGCACTGGGGAAAAATGATATTAATACCTGTGTACATCTGAGTTCATAATGATCTGTTTCCAACTATAATAAAAGAGCCCTTCTCATTTCAAGTGGCACCCTTTTTAGTCATCTCTACATTTTATCTTGTCTCTGTTCCATAATGTTGTTACATTTTCTTGGGTTTTTTTTTTTTTTTGAGTCAAATTTTTATGTATTCATTTCTTGAATTCTAAGTATTTCTTGATGACATCATTGGCCTGAGATTCTTTAGCAAGTCCTTAGCCATTACACAACTGCAGCCAATAACTTTCTGTAGCTTCTCCTCTCGTTAGATTTTACAAAAGCCTGCCCATTCCCCTTGTTTCTTGCCATCACCTTAAACAGGTTGATTTGGTGCTTGTCACACAGTGCATCTACCAGATTGACATATATATGGCCCCATCATAATTGGATGCAAGCATACAGAGGTGAGCTTGGTGCTTGTATGGCCCATGCTAGGCCATCATGGATGAAGTCAGTCTTCAGTACCTCTCTGGCCCTGTCCAATACTCTTTTTCCAAGCTTAGCAGAAATATCTTCCTTGCCTCTCATTTAAGTGGTTACCAAAGTTTATGAATTCCTTGGGGTTTAAGCTCATGATGTCAATCTCTACCACCATTGTCACATATCCACTTTCTCCCTATCTATCTCTTAAGAGGACTAACCCTATCCTAGCAGGTTTGCATCTCATACTAATTAATTATATCTGCATTAACCCAATTTTCTAATAATGTCACTTCACTAGTATTGATGCTAAAGTCTCAACCTGTCTGTAGGGATAAATATAAGCCTTAATATTCCCAAATTTCTAAACTTCCCAAATATCTGTTATATTTGAAATAATTTCTTCCAATTTTGTTGTTGAAATGTTTTGCCTACTGCTATTTAGGAACTATTTCTTATAGGTAGCTTGAAACTAAGGAGACAATTTAGGTTTAAATCAACACCTAAGTATCTGTTCACCTGAGGAACATTTTTAAAACTACAGCTTAATGACAGACAAGTGTATAGCAAGTTTTTAATGACTACGCTTAGTCTTAATATTTCTTTAACAAAGCACCATAAAATGAATTCTTAGGAAAATTCTTCATTTTTTATGGAGAAAAATGAATAGAAATTATTGGAAATGATAACTTTTTGCTTTTTTCTGTTTTTTTCTTTCTTTCTCTTTTCAGAGCCACAAGTTAAAAAGGAGCCAAAACTAGGTGACACTATTTTATTTTCTTCCATTTATTTATTTATTCATTCATTCATTTTACATCCAGATCACTGCCCCTCTTCCAATACCATTGGAATCCCTACCATTCTTCTTCCACTAGCCCTCTGAGAGTGTGAAGCTCCCTGGGTATTCCCCAACCCTGGTACATCAAGTCTCTGTAGATCTGTAGACCAGAAAAGGCAGCCCATCTATGCAAAGGACTATCCAGACACCCAACAGATTTAGAAACAGCACCCTCTCCAATTGTTGGAGGACCCACATGGAGACTAAGCTGTACATCTTCTACTTATGTGCCTGGAGTCTCAGTCCTGTCCTATATGTACTTCAGTTGGTGGCTCAGTATCTGAGAGCACTGACAGGTCCAGGTCAGTTGATTCTGTTGGTCTCCCTGTGGAGTTCTATCCCTTTGTGGCCTGAAATACTTCCCCTGACTCTTCCATAGGAGTCCCAAACTCAGCCCAATGTTTTGCTGTGGGTTTCTACATATGTTTTAGTCAGCTGCTGAGTGGAGCCTCTCAGAGGACAGTTATGCTAGAGCATAACAGTATCATTAATAGGCTGCCTTGTCTGGCCAAGTGGGAGAAGGTATGCCAAACCCTGAAGAGACTTGATGCACCAGAATGGTGGATAGAGAGGGAACAACCTCTCAGAGAAGAGGAGGAGGGATGTGCTTAGGGACTCTGCGAGGGTGTAGACTGGGAGGGGACAGTATTTTGATTGTAAATAAATGAATAAATTAGAAAAATATTGTCAAGGATTGGTGCTTACTTGCCGGAATTGAAAATATTACCACCTACTCACATATTAAAAATCTCTCAGTTCCTTGTGATATTCTTTTTCTTTCTAATGCCTGATATTATTTCCCAGTACTCAAGTGAAATCTAGACTTCCAGGTGGCAATATATGTCAACTGTATGGCTTTATTCCTGTGGTTATCAACATGACTAATACTGTAACATTTTAAAACAGGTCCTTATGTTGTGGTGACTGCCACAACAAAAATATTTTGTTGCTACTTCATTCTGTAACTTTCTAATCTTATGAACTGTAATGTAAATGTCTGGTATGCAACCTCCAACTGAGTCATGGCTCACAGGTTGAGAACCACTGATTCATACTAAACTTGGCAATGAAGCCAGAAGTTAGAATTTTTTCTTCTGGGTGTTTGGAATTAAATGTGATCCTTGTCATTTTTGTTAATTTATTTTAGTCAGTAATTACTAGAGTCACAAATTCACAAAATCATGGGCTATTTGGGTGTTTGAAGAGCAATGACTATACCCCAGGTAGCGTCTTGTGAAGTATTGATTGAGCACGCCACAGTTACTTCATCATTATGAGCCATACAGCACAGCAAGTGCTATCCTCAATACAGTGAGTAATGAAGATGATTCAGAAGGCCAAATTCATGCAATTAGTTCTTCAATATATCTTAGCTAACAGATGAAATAAAATTCTACAAGGCGATTAAGCTTTTTCTGTACTCTGTGTAACACTATTAAGAAATCATCTTAGGCTAATTAAATCATTTTACTAACCTGGAATGTTAACCAAAAACCAGAGTGACCTCTTTTTGTGTGTATAACGTCAGGACTAAGTCCTCTTAGAACAAAGTAGTTACCACCCTGGGGCAAGTTTCTAAAAGCCCTCAGCCCTATGGAAGACATTCCTTCATTGTGAGAAGAGATATAGTAAAATGTTTCCTTATTAACCTAATCTAAGAATCCAAATCTAGATGTATGTTTAGGACTGTCATGTTGTTCCACTCAACACTAGCATTTACCTTCCACCTAGTCAGAATGAGTATCCGGATGCACTTGTAAATAATATATTTGCAAGCAACAGAGCATATAAATGTCCATCTACCCTTTTATGATTAATTTCCTGGTGTTTGTTTGTTTGTTTATTGGAGGTAAGTAATGCTTTACCAGAATTTAATGTTAATTTTTTAAACTAAATTTATTTCTTTAAAGAGAGATGAGGTAGAGTCAGAGACAGAGAGAGTATATGCATTTACTCAAGCCAAGGTTAGCAGGTTGAGGTTAAAGGACATCTTCTTGGAATTAACTCATTCCTTCCATCCTGTTGTTTATGAGGAGTAAGCTTAGGTTTGATGGTGAGTAAGCCCACATACCTGCAGAACCATATAACTGGTCCAGCAATAAAAAGAGTCTTTAGAAGTAAGTTTTTTATAATGCCATTTAGAACTTACATTAGTTGTTTTAAAATAGCATATTTATCAAGTAACTGATGAACTTCTTATCCTTTCAGCATCTTCTGAGAAAGGCCAAACTCACAGTATGTACATAGGCTTCTCCTGTGATTTTCAAATATAATCTCTTTAAAAAGCATTTTACATTTCCAAAATTGTAAAGTTTAATCTTGCTTCAACAGTTACGCTTTACAAAAAAACTTGTGATCTAAAAATTATAGGTGCCATGTAAATATAAAGTTTTGCATATACTATTTTTTCCAAAACAGAGCCTTTGGGACTTTAACATGAGACTGGATAGGCCCAAAATTTTAAAATATTTTTTAACGACTTTATTTTACAAAGTAAAGATAAATGTACAGATTTTAAACATTTTTTGCTTAAAATTATACAGTTTTGTCAGTACTGTTTTTTCAGATATTAAAATAATTTTTACATAAAACTATGTGAATATATTTTTTAGTCAGTACTTGATTTTTTCAAGTGCTTGACAGTATGCATTGAAAACCTAATAGTTACAAGGAGCGTAAAGTACATGCAAAACAAAATGCAACATGGAAATAGTCAAAGTCTTCTTGTTTTGTATATATATTATTTTTTTTGTTTTCTTTATATCTTGGACTTCATACAGTCTGTGAGTTGTTTCTGGGGGAGTGCAAGCCTCTGGGGCTAGCATCCCAATATTAGTGACTGCATATTATGTCTGTTCTTTTGTGACTGGGTTATCTCACTCAGGATGATATTCTCTAGATGCAGCCATTTTCTTGTTACTTTCGTTATTTCAATTTTATAAATCAATGGCCTAAATCATAGAGAGTACTGATTGTGTAATATTTTAAAAAATTTTGAAATATCTGATATATCTTTTTTCTTACTTTCAGAACAGAACATCACCAGACCAGAGCAAGTTATTACTCATGTCAAACCAGGTATTTCACAGGTGGTATTGCAGCATCCAGTTGTCTCATACTGTCCTAGTTATTTCAAAAGGATGGTTGTGGAGTCAGATCTACAATCAGCGTGATAACTCATGCCTGAAACTTATGAGTTCCCTATTCCAAGACCATTTGGCAAATCCACATCCATAATACACACTCCTTCCTTGTTTTCTACTTCTACCCTTTTCCCTGGGGTTTGAGGAAATTACAAGTGAAACAATCTGCCATGACTATAAAGACGCAGAATTTACAGAAACAATAGCTAGGTTCAATTTAAGAATAGAAATTCTAGTATGAAGCTTATTTTCAGTTACTTTATAGAATTTTATTTGTCAATCAAGGCTTCCCATTGAAGTATGTCTCAATCTTGTGAATATGGGTAGGCAGGGTGTGTTGAGGAGTTGAAAATATATTTTCTTTAAATAAAACATAAAATATTGCTTATATTTTTAATTGGATGTAAGAAGGTCAATATGTAGTGGATCTGAGAGAGAGAGAGAGAGAGAGAGAGAGAGAGAGAGAGAGAGAGAGAGAGAGAGAGGAGAGACCTAAATATAAGAAAATAAAATAGTAGTAAAATGAATACAATAGAATGGAGAGATCAAAATGGCTGCCTAACTGACAGAAGTAAAATAATATAATCTTAGAGGTAGTTAATAGCTTTACTGAAATATTAACTTTTGTCTTAATAACGTGTCTTTTCTTAGAAATACATGGGAATGGGTATAAAGAGAGGACATGATTTACCCCCACAGTTTTTGGTCTAGTACAAACTTTATGTCCTTTAAATTCTTAAATTCAGCAAAACTTTTTGCATAGGATATTTAAACAGACAGGTAACTTCTGTGAACAATACTTCTGGAGTTTAATTTTAAATGGAATTATCACTTTGCTTTGACATACAACCTTTTAGAATGTCATCAGCACATGGAAATTCAGAATTTATGTTTTTGTTTTTAATACAGTAAAAATGAGTTATACAGGAATAAAAATACTCTCTATATAAGTATTATTAAGTCACAGAAAAATGGCAGGGTTCAGATGCACAGGGTGGAAGATCACTTATATTTGCAAGAATTTAACAAGAGAGCTACTGGGCAGATCTCTCCTTGAGTTTTCATTTGATCTAAAATAACTTGTAGTTATTTTTGTTAATTTAGTGACTTAAATGAAATCTCAAGCTTTGAATACATTATTGCTTTCTACTGATATGCTTTAAATTTCTCTTTGTATTATCATCTGCTATCACAGAACAAAAAGTTCCCAAGGAGGTTAAAGCTATTACAGCAGAAAAGACAGGTAAATATATTGTTTTATGACATCAGATCCTGTGTCTCGATATGCACATGTATGCATGAAGTGTATGTCATTTTTAATTAAAAAATAAATTAAGATATACCATCACTTTTCCATTTTCCTTTCTTTCCTCCAACCTCTCCTATGGCCCTACCTTCCTTATTCATGACCACTTTTTCTTTGATTGTTATTGCTGCTGATTCTTTTAAATGTTGCTTGCTGAGGGCTGATAACTTACTATAGGATAAGCAATAGGAGGCTCATTACTGAGACTAATTCTTCCAATTCATGGTTCATTAGTGGCTAGGACTTCTTAATCCAGGGTTGGGGCCACTGACACTTCCGTCATGAAAATGGGCGTGTCTGTTTGCTTTGTTATTCTGTTCTTGTTTACACAGCTATCCTGTAGAATTGTTATAGGTGAATAATGTATACTTTTAAAGCCATAAATTCCAAAACATTGAGGTATTGTGAATAATTTCAAAATAATTTTCATTGAGAGCAGTAGAAAGTTACATTTTTTTTCAGAATGTGATTGACAAACTTACATATAATGTATTAGAAAACCCATTGTACATATTAATCATCATGCATTCTAACTTAGTCTTTCATCTTATTTTCTCATTAATTTATTAATGCATTCATTTTATATACTAACATCTTCCCCCTCACAGCCCACCCCATGATCCTGTCCCTTACTCCCCTATCATTTTTCTTTGTAAAGGGGGAGCCCCCTGGGTATCAAATAACATTTTTTTCAATTCCTCAAAATGCAGAGAATTATATCAATCAATTAAACGTGTTTTGCATACAAGCCAGATGACTCTATCCTATTTTCCAATACTTATAAAAGAGGAGAGAATTGACTTCCAAAAGTTGTCCTCTGACCTCCATAATGTGCATACTTGGTTACTATATATTACTCATCAATCTCTGTCTGTCTGTCTGTCTGTCTGTCTGTCTGTCTGTATGTATGTATGTATGTATGTATGTATGTCTATCTATCTATCTATCTATCTATCTACCTCTCTATCTCTACTATCTGTATGTCTATCTCTTTCTGTGTATGTGTATATGTGTGTGTGTGTGTGTGTGTGTGTGTGTGTGTGAGAGAGAGAGAGAGAGAGAGAGAGAGAGAGAGAGAGAGAAAGAGAGAGAGAGAAAGTATAAGTGCATCAATGAGTGAAAATATAAACAGAGACAAGAACAGGCACATACATTGACATACATTAATATAAATAAACTTTAAAAGAAAATCAAATTAGTTGCAGCTCTAACCTGTTTATAAATCATATCACATATCATTACAAATCAAATCATTCCTTTCATGAAAGTTTCTCAGTTGTATTTAAAGATCTACCTTAAGGGCAGATTATTAGAACATGATCTTATTATTTCTATTGTGGAAAAAGAGAAACTCAGACACTTTTCTGTTTTGAAAATTAACCAAGAAAATAAACAAGAGTTGCGAGTGTTGTTCTGAGCTGATGTCCTGAACCCCTTATGGTCTCTTTCTCTGAATCTTAGATGAAAATCTTACCTCTCTTGATCACTCAGGGGACCATGTTTTATTTTTTATCTTAATATTATTGGATATTTTATATATTTACATTTCAAATGTTATCTCCTTTTCCCCCCCTCTGATCCCCCTCCTTTCTCCTCCCTCTTCTCTCAATCTGTTCCTACTCCCATGTACCCAATCTCACCTCATCACCATGCCATTCCTCTACACTAGGGATAAAAACCTTCAGAGGACCAAAGGTCTCTCCTCCTATTGATGCCAGATAAAGCCATCCTCTGCTACATATGCAGCTGGAGCCATGGGTTTCTCCATGTGTACTCATGGTTTGGTGTTTTAGTCCCTTGGAACTCTGGGGGCAGGGGAGTTGGTTGTTGTTCTTCCTATGAGGTTGCAAACCCCTTCAGTTCCTTCAGTTCTTTCTCTAGCTCCTTCATTGTAGTCCTCATGCTCAATCCGATGGTTAGCTGCAACCATCATCATCTGTATCAGTAAAGCTCTTTCAAAGCCTCTCAGGAGATTCAAATCAGGCTCCTGTCAGTAAGCACTTCTTGGCATCAGCAATAGTGACTGGGTTTGCTGGCTACATATGGGAGGAATACTCAGGTGGGGTAGTCTTTGGATGACCATTTTTTCAGTCCCTGATCAATTCTGTCTTGTGTTTCCTCCTGTGACTATTTTGCAGAGCCATGTTTTATTGCTCATAGTTGTTCTAAAACAAAACATCTATGCAATATTTTTTCCTGTATACTGAGAGAATATCTTAATCAGGGTTTCTACTCTTGCAAAAACATCATAACCAAGAAGCAAGTTGGGGAGGAGAGGGTTTATTCAGATTTACTTCCACATTGCTGTTCATTACCAAAAGATGTCAGGACTGGAACCCAAGCAGATCAGGAAGCAGGAGCTGAAGCAGAGACCATTGAGGGACGTTGCTTACTGACTTTCTTCCTTAGGCTTGCTCAGCTTGCTTTCTTAAAGAAGCCAGGTCTACCAGCCCAGATGGCACCACTCACAGTGGGCTGGGCCCTCCCTACTTGATTACTAGTTGAGAACATGCCTAACAGATGAATCCTATGAAAGCATTTACTCAACTGAGGCTCCTTTCTCTGTGATAACTCCAGCTTGTGTAAAGTTGACACAAAACCAGCTCATACAGAGAATGATATAGGTATATTGAAGTAAGTCAAATATTTTATGGAAGAAAACAAGGGAAAGTAGTCCATATAAATTGTAGGCATGAGATCAGTTCACTTCCTTTCATATGATCATTTGGGTTTGTTTTTTCTTAGGCTCAAGTAAATTTATGATGCCATCTTTTAATTTTCACAGTGGTGTGTTAATACATGCTTTACCCTGAAGTATCTTGTGAATTTTTAGAATTTCAAAAAAACCTATTTCAGCATAATTTTATTCTGAATATAGAGATTGTTTTAGATGTTATGTGCATTTTGTATCTCTAATCAGATTTTACTAGGCATTATGATTTATTGTATTTGCTATTTTATCATAATAGTTTTTGGAAAAAATGTTTTACATTAAGTAAAGAAAATATTTAAACAAAACACATATATATGAATATGAATATTTTTCCTGTGCTAGTAATCAATCATTAATATCCTGTGTACATTTTTTCATTCTCCACAGTCAAGACCTAAACTCGCAAATAAAATAGCTGACTAACTTCAATTCTAAAAATTTGCTTGGGATTTTTTTTTGTTTGTTTTCAATAGTTTTCACTATCTTGAGTTTTTGTTATTCCAAATAAATTTGCAGATTGTTCTTTCCAACTCTATGAAGAATTGAATTGGAATTTTGTCAGGGATTTCATTGAATCTGTAGATTGCTTTTGTCAAGATAGCAATTTTAACAGTATCAATCCTGCCAAACCTTGAGCATGGGGGATCTTTTCATCTTCTGAGATCTTCAATTTCTTTCTTCAGAGACTTGAAGTTCTTATCATACAGATCTTTCACTTGTTTGGTTAGAGTCACACTAAGGTATTTTATATTCTTTGGGACTTTTGTGAATGGTATCCTTTCCCTAATTTTTTCTTAGCCTGTTTATCCTTTGAGGAGAGAGCAGCTACTTATTTGTTTGAGATAATTTTATATCCAGCAATGTTGCTGAAGTTCTTTTTCAGGATTAGGATTCCATGGTGAAATTTTTGGGGGTCACTTAGGTATACTATCATATTATCTGCAAATATTGATATTTTGAATTCTTCCTTTCCAATTTGAATCCCTTTAACCTCCTTTTGTTATCTAATTGCTCTGGCTAGGATTTCAAGTACTGTACTGAATTGGGAGGCAGAGAGAGGGCAGCCTTGTCTAGACCTTAGTTAAGTGGGATTGCTCCAAATTTCTTTCCATTTACTTTGATGTTGGCTAATGGTTTGTTGCTTTCACTATGTTTAGTTATGAGCTTTTAATTTCTGATGTCTACAAGAATTTTATCATGATGAGGTGTTGAGTTACTTAAAATTCTTTCTCAGTATCTAATGAGATGCTTGTGTATTTTTTCTTTGAGTTTTTATATAGTGGATTATATTGTTGGATTTTTTAATAATGAACCATCCCTGCATCCCTGGGATGAAGCCTATTTAACATGATAGATGATAATTTTGATGTGTCCTTAGATTCAGTTTATTAGAATTTTATTGAGTAATTTTGCATTGAGATTCATGAAGGAAATTGGTCTGAAAAGTCCTTTCTTTGTTTGGTTTTTGTGTGGTTTAGATATGAGCATAATTGTGGTTTCATAGATGGAATTAGATAGTGTTCTTTTTTTGTGGAATAGGTTGAGTCTTAAGTCTTTTATGAAGGTCTGATAGAATTCTGCCAAAAACAATCTGGTCCTAGGTTTTTTGGGACTGGGAAACTTTTAATGACAGCTTTTATTTCTGAAGTGGTTACGGAACTGTTTTGACGATTTATCTGATCCTGATTAACTCTGGTCCCTGGTATCTGTCTAGAAAATTGTTCTTTTCTGCTAGATTTTCCAGTATTGTTAGGAATAGGCTTTTGTGGTAGGATCTGATGATCTTGAATTTCCTCAGTTTCTGTTGTGATGTCTCCCTTTTCATTTCGGATAGTGTTAATTTGGATACTCTCTCTGTGCCTTCTGCTTAGTATGGTTATCTATGACGTTGATTTTCCCAAAGAACCACCTCCTGACTTTGTTGATTCTTTGTCTATTTCTTTTGGTTTCTACTTGATTAATTTCATCCCTGAGCTTCTCTTGGGTGCATTTGCTTCTTACTACTCTAGAGATTTTAGGTGTGCTGTCAAGCTGCTAGTAATATGCTCTTTCCAGTTTCTTTCTGGAGACAGTCAGAGCTATGAGTTTTGCTCTTAGTACTACCTTCATTGTGTTCAATAAGTTTGTATAGTTGTATCTTCCTTTTCATAAATTCTAAAAAGTCTTTAATATTTTTTATTTCTTCCTTGATAAAGTTATCACAGAGTACAGTATTTTTCAGCTTTTATATGTATATGGGATTTCTGTCGTTTTTGTTGTTATTGAAGACCAGTCTTAAGTCAGTCATGATTATCTGATAGGATGCATCGAATTATTTCAGTCTTCTTGTATTTGTTGAGGCCTGTTTTGTAACTGATTGTTTTGTCAGTATTGGAGAATGTACCAATACTGGAGGTGATGAGAAAAACGTATAGTCTTTTGTTTTATGATGAAATGTTCTAAAAATATCTATTAAAATCGTTTGGTTTATATTTTCTGTTAGTTTCTCAGTGTCCTGGATTACTTTTTGTTTTCATGACCTGTTCATTGATGAGAGTGGTGTGTTGAAGTTTCCCATTATTATTGTGTGACATACTATATGTGCTTTGAGCTTTAGTATGGCTTATTTTATGGATTTCAGGTTTCCCTTTCATTTGGAGCATAGATATTCATAACTGAGAGTTCATCTTGGAGCATTTTTCCTGTGATGAATATGAAGTGTCCTTCCTAATCTTTTTTGTTAACCTTTCTTTGATATTCAATTTTGTTCAATATTAGAATGGCTACTCCAGCTTTTTTTTTTTTAAGACCAATTGCTTGGAAAATTGTTTTCCAGCCTTTTACTATGAAGTAATGTCTGTCTTTGTCACTGAGGTATATCTTCTATATGCAGCAAAATGCTGGCTTTTCATTAGGTAACCTCTCTGTCTGTCTCTTTAGTGAAAAATTGAATCTATTGATGATGAGAGATATTTTCACCCAATAATTGTTGTTTCATTTTTGTTGTTGTTGTTGTTGTTGTTAGAGGTGGAATTTTGTTTGAGTGGCTATCTTCTTTGGGGTTAATAGGAAAAAGATTACTTTTTTGCTTTTTCTGAGATGTAGTTTCCCACCTTCTGTTGGAGTTTTCCATCTATTGTGCTTTGTAGGCCTCAATCTGTGGAAAGTTAGTGGGTAAATTTGTTTTTGTCATAGAATATTATGGTTTCTCCATCTATAGTAATAGAAAATTTTGCAGGATATAGTAGTCTGGGCTGGCATTTGTGTACTCTTAGCATCTGTATGACATCTGCCCAGGATTGTATAGCTTTCATAGTTTCTGTTTGGAAGTCTGGTGTGATTCTGATAGTTATGCCTTTATATGTTACTTGACCTATTTTTCCCTTACTGCTTTTTTGTGCATTTGGTGTTTTTACTATTATGTGACAGGGGGAATTTCTTTTTTGCCTCAAACTATTTGGAGTTCTGTAGGCTTCTTTTATGTTTATGGACAGCTCTTTAATCTAGGGAAGTTTGCTTCTATCCTTTTGTTGAAGATGTTACTGACCTTTAAACTGTGATGCTTCCCTCTCTTCTATACCTACCATCCATAGGTTTGATCTCATTTTGTTCTGAATTTTCTTGATGTTTTGGGTTAGAAGCTTTTTACAATTCTTTTGACTGTTATGTTTTTTTTTTGTTTGTTTTTTTGTGGTATCATCTGACCCTGAGATCTTCTATTGCTTGTATTATGTTGGTGATTCTTGCATCTTTGGCTCCTTACCACTTTCCTAGATTTTATATCTACTGCATTGTAATCCTTCGTGATTTCTTTATTGTTTCTATTTCTATTTTTAGATCATGTATGGTTTTATTTAATTCATCTACGTGTTTGCTAGTGTTTTGCTCTAATTCTCTAAAAGCTTCTTTACCTGTGTTGTCTTGTATTTCTTTAAGGGGGTTATTTATGACCTTCTAAAAGTCTTCTAACATCATTATGAGATGTGATTTTAAATCAGAATCTTGCTTTACCAGTGTGTTGGGGTATTCAGGGATTGATGTGTTGGGGGAACTGAGGTTCTGATGGTGCCAAGTGGCCTTGTTTATGTTTCTTAGGTTCTTGAACTTGCCTCTCACCATCTGATTATTTCTGATGTTAGTTGGTATTGTTTTCTCTGACAGTGGCTTGACCCTACTGTAAGCCTGTATGTCAGTACTACAGGAAGCCCAGTTCTCTCTGCAGGGTCTGGGTATAGAGAATTGTGGCAAAGGGTCAGGCCAGGGCATGTACAGAAATTGGAAGGATCCTGTCCCAGACTGCTCTTCAGTTCCTGTGTCCTGAGGGCTCCAGCCAGGTTCCTCTTGTGCCAGAACTTGGAGCTAGAGCAGAAATGGTAGTCTCAGGTGGGTCATCCCTTCTGGGAGACCATTTGTCTCTCAGCAGGGTCTGACTACAGAGAGCTGTGACACAGGACCAGCTGGATGCAAACAGAAATTGTAAGGGTCATGTCTCAGACTGCTCCTTGTTTCCTATGTCCTGATGACACTGAGAGGGTCCCTTGGAGCAGAAGTGGTGGTCTTACTTGTGCCTTCAGGTGTGTCAGCACTTGTGGGAGACTGTCTCTCTCCCTGCGGGATCTGGTTACCCCATGTCTGTTTTTAATATGTTCTTTGACAATACATTTCTGCATTACAAATTGCATAGAAATGGTTTTAGGATCAAACATCATCTTGTGCAAGTGAAAACCATCTGCTGACATGCTCTGTGCTCTAAGACTATTTATATCTCCTGTTAAATTTTGGTTGTTTTTCCTCTAGAAAAAGTTGAGCACCAAAAGAAATACCAACCATCTATAAAAACAGGTACTTTTTGGTCTTTTTGGCTTACATGTTGTGTTTGCTCACCATGTTTAATAAATCAGACCATAAAAACATGAAAGTAAGCACTTATTGTTTGTTTGTTGGCACTGTTAAGTTTTGGGTTTTGCAATATAGTGTGTTATCTGATAGCAGAGCTATGGTATTAGAGGCAATGGAAAGATTACAAAAGCATGCTACATAATACAGAGATACTAGCAATCTGTATTTGTGTTCATGATGTACAAGTTCTTTCCATAATATTTGGTATTTAGCAAGGATAGAGTTGCTGACATACATCATTCTCATGTATTAGAATACCTTTATATGGTTTTAGAATATTATTCAAAATTAAACATGTTAAATGTGACTCTAAACTTCAGCAAGAATTATATTTCATTATTACTACTATTATTATTATTTCATATTTAAAGGTTATACGTAAATCTGAATAATATTCTTGTCAATAATTTCAGAATATATGGTATATTGGAGGAGGACGAAATGTACTTACAAAGTGAATATTTTCATTATTATTTGGGGGAATTCAACTTGTTAGTGAATATTAATGGATTTTCAGAAAGTACAATGGCTGAAAGATTGCAGATGAAGAGAAAACCAAGACACTCAACACTCTTAAGTTTCACATATGTTCTCTAGGAAACTGTTGAAAAATAGTTTAAAGATTTATGAAATATTCCTCTATTACATGTACTTATTTTTCCAAGTTTAATTCTAAGAGAAAAATAGAAGATATAAATTTAACATGTAGCAAATTTCACTTCTCCTTTTTTTTTTTAGATAAGCCTAAGGCATCTTCAAGTAAGTATATCACTTAGAACTTTAAGGATATGAGCTAATGAGATGGTTCATAGGGTAAATGTACTTGTTACCTAAAACCTTGTTACATGAGTTGAATACCCCTGGACCATTCATAAATGGTAAATCAAATTGAAAAATAGGTTTATTAATATAGAGAGTATTATACTATTATGGAATAACAGGCTTTGATTGACAAGGCTATGTTCTATTTCTTAATTCTTGAGAATTTATGCCTATTGCTATGCTTAAAGAACTATATTACGATATATGAGGAATGCTTAAAATTTTTCTTTACCATGCCTATGTAGCTAACACAATTGTTAAAATTAGAATACCAGTGGAAAACACAAATAATTGCATAGCTGAAGAGGTTAGCAATAAGGGGTGTCCTTCCAGGACACACACACACACACACACACACACACACACAAACATTTTTAAAGAAGCTTGTATCATAGTAGGCTTTCATATGACTCTTCAAATAGATCTTAGGTTTAGCTGCCCATCTCTATATTTTATCCATTATTTTTATTTTACCACCTCTCTATTTAATTCTTCTGTTCCAGGCCCTCTCCATCATTTGTACAAACTATGTACTAGGTTTCCCTCCTCAAAGGATTCTACCATCCACCCTAATCCCGTTCTCAATGTGTGCACTCTATGGTTTTATGGATTCTACTCTCGTAATTCAAGACTTAACAGCTAACAACATATAAAAGAATACATACCATACTTGTCTTTTAGTATCTCAATTACCTCACTTAGAATTTATTCTAGTCCCATCCATTTACCTAAAAATACCACAATTTTTTGACACCTTAATAGTATTCTATTGTGTGACTATATCAAGTTTTCTTCATTTATTCATGTACATATAGGCTGTTTCCAATTTCTGAATCTTAGGAATAAAGCAGCAATAAACATGGATAAGCAACTTTCTCTGTAGTAGGGTGTAGTCTTTTGGGTATAGCTAGCTACATTTTAATGTAATATATTCTCAGCTTTTTTGGGAACTGTCACACTGATTTCAGTAGTGGATATACACATTCGTACTCCTGCCAGCAGTAAATGAGTTTCCCAGTTTCCTATGTCTTCACCAGCATGCGCTATCATTAGTTCTATTGATCTTGGTCATTCTGGCATAAACTATCACTTGATTAATCTTGGCGACCTTTATTAGGTTCCATAAATTTGAGTATGTTAGGTTTTCATACTCTTTCATTCAATTATCAATTGAATTATGCATATATGTTTAATTCAATTGTAACAAGTTTTACATATCTATCTTGAGCAATGTTTCATTCAGTAGTGAGTTGTTTAGTTTCCATGAGTCCATAAACCTCATGTAATTTGCGTTCTGTTGATATCATGTTTTAAGCCATGGATGGCATACAGAATTAAAGATGTTATTTTAATTTTCTTGTATTTGTTGAAGTTTGCTTTATATATGAGTTTGTGGTCAATTTAGGAAAAAAAATCATGTTGAGAACTTCTGGGGAGAAAATATAACCTTTTTTGTACAGGTAAAATGTTCCATAAAATTTTGGGGGTTTTGACATTATTTAACACCAGCATTTCTATGCTCAGGTTTTATTTTCATTTTTTTATGGATGACCTGGCTATCAGCAAGGCTCACATACTGAAGTCACTGAAGATTACTGTGTGAGGGCTCACATGTGATATTAGCTGTCAGAGTGTTTTGTTTATGAACTTATGTGACCATGTGTTTGGTGCATAGATGTTTAGACCTGCAATGTTCTCTTGGTAGATAATATCATTGACAGGTTTGTAGTGTCTTTTCAAATCTCTTTTGATCAGTTTTGGGTTCCCAGGTGGAGAATACTTCCAGGGTTTGGCTACTGACACAAATCGATTGAGTGAGGAGGAATATTGGCTTTGTATCAAGGATCTTGATAATTCAGAGGAAATGGAGACAGAGAGAAACTCATTTTAAATATTTTAAGTACCATGTAGTGATTGCTTCCATAACACTGTTATGACATTTCTTAAAAATGCAGCAATGGCTTCCTCTGAAGAGATCAAGTGCCAACTTTAAACATTAAATATTGCCTTTGCAGTGGAGAAAATTGTTGCCATATTTAGTTTATATTATCACTACTGTTGTAAAAAGTATTGCCAAAATAAAGATTTCAAGTTAAAATAGAATACTTGCTATATGAAAGTACTATTTTATGAAACATTATTGACTTACTATAGTCATTTTTACAAAATATTTTACTTTTTCTAAAAACTTAGAAGTAGCTCCCAGAATTTTGTAGATTGATTACTATATATATATTTAAAAATTAATATTTTAAGAGGTATGTTTTTATAGTTTAAGAAGTTTATTTTTCATAAATATTGATCTTTTCATATAAGTTCTAAGGGTGGGAAAACTTACTGAATAGCATTTAGAATATTATTAGTCTGAGAATTAACTGCAGAAGACAAAAAACAGAAACTGATTAAGCAATTTTCCAGCTAAAGGTAAATGTCATTTTATATCTCTAGGAACTAAGTCAGTGGCTGCTATAGTTTTCACTGACTTTTATAAATCCCCAGTCATTGCCTTTGGCAAAGAATCTTATATATAGTGCTTTAATGAAATTCAATGAATAATTCATGCATCTAAGAGATCAAGTTAAATATTGTTACAGCAGAGTTTTATGGTTTATATTGTAATTTATGTTATATTGTAATTTATCTGCAAGGTATTGAATGGTTTCAATTACTTCATACCATAAATCCATGTTTATAGTAGATGTCTCATCACAGTTTATAAGTACCAATTATTAGAATATTTTATTGCCATTTTGAGCATTTTGTCTATTGTGATTTAATAAGGATACCTGAAAATAACATTTAATGATCTACTGAAGGAAATATTATTGTCTTCTATCTTTCTTTTTTTTAACATTTTTTTTTTTCTTCTGAAGAGGGAACACCAGAAGTCACAGACTCAGGTAAATATGTTGTCTCTGGCATAAATACTGAATTGTGGAAAACAATTTTAACCTGTGTTTTTATGTAAGTATATAGCAATGGCCAGCATACAGTTGACAAATATTCAAATCCTCAGTGTCCTCATAGACAGATAAGTACAAGTCTTCCCAAAACCAAAGTAAGAGTGAGTGAAATACATACCTCACATTTCCTGTCATATTTAGTTGGCCTTGTTGTTTCTCTGTCTTATCTATATACATACTAAAAAAATCCATCAATTAAAATCCCGACTTGCTAAGCTATCTCCACAGTCTATTGGTCCATGAAATGTATTATTTCTTTCACGTTTGAGAAACTACTACATAATGTCACATCCTACTTATCCAGTGACAATGAAAATTTAGATTTTTTTCTGTTTTTATTTTGAATTGTTCTTAATATCATAGTCTTATTCTTCAAACTAAATATGAAAAAAGGCAAGGACATTATACATACAGGTAGCTAAATATAATCAGCACACTCATCATATGCAGCATGTCCTTTTGTACCTCAGTGTGGCTTAGCCATGGTCGTCTCAGCTTCAGTGTACAAGAGCAAAAGAGAACATATGTCTCATATGCTGATTATATCATTTTTTTCTCCCTAGGGAAGAAGAAAATTGAAATAACTGAAAAGGAAAGTAAAGGTAAGCATAGTAAATGCATGTATGCCTTATGGAAAATAACCAAAAGAATAAAACAATTTATTAAAATACAGATGCTAACATTATAGCATATATCAGTTTCAGTTCAATATTTACTACTACAGGCTTCAAATTGTTACCGTTAAGTATCAAGGTAATAGAAATTTATAACCTGAAGCAAACTATAACTATTACTGATAAATGAATTTCATACATATGACTATTGAATTGTAGGCATTGATGGCACAGAATACATTACCAAATTTGAGATGTATGAAAAGAAGCATTTGAAAATATGCATGTTTAAGAAATTACATTGATTCGCAGAAGTCACTGGTGAATATGTACTTATGGCATTGTGAAGAGATTAATGAATGGAAGATGAGTTGTTGAAATTGAGCATTTATTTATTTTGCTACTGGTGAACAATCTGTAAAATATCTGACAGTGTTTCTTTCTCTTTAAAATGAGGTTTACAATAGTAAGCTGTCTACTATCATACATTTGTAGTTGGTTTTATGTAATATTTTGAAAAACTTACAGAGGCCTTAATTATGTAAGAAAACACGCTAGACCAGAAAGAAAGCACAGTTATTACTATGACTTATAATAATAATAGTGATGATAATATTAATAATAATATGTTTATTCATTCAAATCAAGGTGACCTGTATACCATGCTTACTAACCCTCAAAATCACTGTGATTTCTTATAATAGTAAAGCAATCCTTCTATTACCATATATTTTTGTTAGCTATTAATGCAATATATAACTAAATAAAAATTACTTTAGGAAACTATTTATAACATTGCAATTATTCTATGTTATGTTTAAAGTGAGGCAATTATTTAATGCAAAGTTATTTTAAAGTTTCATATTTTAATATTTTTTAATAAACAGTTCCAGCAAGACAAGAAAATCTTCAGTTGCACAATGTGACTAAAGGTAAATTTATACTATGTGAATATTCATAGTCTCTGTTGCTATCAGTATTAACACAAATATTTTTTACAAAGAGGCTTTGTAAATATGCCTTTATGCTAATACATTAGAGAGATACAAAGACAAAAAATATAGTAGAAAGATAATGCTTCAACAAAATATTAAGACATATGGAAAAAATATTATTTATGATTTCATGGAGTATAATATTTTATTCAAGCCAGAAAAATAAAATTTTCTATTACAAAGAAAACAGTACCTGAATGACTTGTATTCCTGAAATATTTTAAAATAATTTCAATTGAGATTTATTTTATTTTTGAGTTAAGAAAATTATTATTAGGTGATTGTGCATATGTTTTATTTATAAATTGAATTTTGGAACCAATTTAAACTAGCAATAAACTTCTAATTCCAGCATGCAAATGGAAGATTTTTGCCCTTAAAATATTAAATAATCACACAGTAAGGGTGACGTAATTTAAGACCAGCTCAACTAAGATGGTGGAGAAGCAAAACCAAAGCCAATTATTTTACTGTGTAATAAGTATATAAATCCTCTTTGAGAGAAAAGCTAAGTCTGTTTTCCAAAGATTCTCATTGTTGCTTATTGTAGCATGTAGGATGATGTCATTATACAAAAGGCAGGTCCAATTTAACATTGGATGATAAGGAAGGGTAGGCAGGGAAAAGGTAGAAAGGAGAGAGGAGGAGAAGAGGGATGGAGGAGGAGGCAACATGGAAGCACATGTGGATGTTTCTCTTGACACATTTCTATATGGATGAGGTTTTTATGAATATTTTACAAAGGATGGAGCTCTACAGGATCATTTGACTTATCTAGGTAGACAACTTATATCATACTAATTGGATCAGAGTATTTTGGTGTATTATTTGATGTGTGCCTTAATTGAGTTCACAGATGGTATAGTGGTAGGACTCACAAAGCCTGCCATAGAGTTGGGATGTGCATGTGTGCAAGGCTTGACAACAACCCACCAAGAGAAAGTGAATGAAAACAACATACCAGGGCAGTTGTGGACCACCCAGGGCAGAAGCAGGTAGGGTGGGTGGAGTGAACCTGTTGGGAAGAGAACCAAGTGAAGAGGGCAGTGGATCATGTCATAGCATCCAGGCACCTGGCTCTACACTGAAGCAGCTTCCTTGGAGTTAGACTGTAGGGCCAACAGAGCAGAAAACTTTTTAATATTTACAGCAACAGTAGCATCTATTGTCAAAAGGTAGCATATACATAGTGCCATGTACTTATTAATATCTGAAACAGTACCATAGCATTCAGTGTAGAAGAATTGTTAATTCCAAAAGCATAGCACCATGTCACAGTAAGTAGAAAAAATATAATATTCACTTTATCTTGATCTGAAAATTGTTCTTCTCTGGGCATTTTCTTCTTTATGACAGTAAATTTAAAGGAAAAGAATTATAAGTTAAAAATTTTAAGTTACTTAATTTTATGATTTTTCTGTTGAAGGCATTTAGCTACAATAATCCTGAAAACAACAGTCTCCTAGCTCAAAATATTTTCAATAAAATTGGACTTTTATATGTTTGGAGTTCTTAATTCTTCAGTGTAAACTATATAGATCTCACGTATATCAGTATAATAAAAATTCTGTTAAAATTTTTATTTTGAAATCCAAACATTTAAACTTAATAAATTGTGGTACACAAGAAATGTTCTTGATCTCCTTTTCTAAGAATATAACCTATCTTGCTGCATTTTGAATAATCATTTCACTCTGCATTTTATGTTAAAAACAGTGAATGAGACGTTCTACTTCAAACAGTCATCACTTCTTGAAGTGAAAAAAAAAATCAGTTTCTGTTATGTGCCTGTCTCTGTACCAATACCATGCAGATTTTATCAAGATTTCTCTGTAATACAGCTTGTGATCAGGGATAGTTACTCCCCCAGAAGTTCTTTTATTGTTGAGTATAGTTTTTACTATCCTGGGTGCTTTTTATTTTTTTGGATTTTTTTTAAAGATTTGATACTCTGCATTAAGGACTTACTAGTTACAATGAGAAAAAAATTACATGTAAAATAGGATGTAACCCGGAATTAGTCAACGTTTTCTTGGTGTGTAAGGATTGAGCATAATGTTTTATGTTTGTTTGTTTTGTTTTGTTTTGTTTTTTCTTGAGCTTCACACAGTCTGTGAGTTGTTTCTGGGGCAGTCCAAGCCTCTGGGGTTAGCATCCCACTATCAGTGACTGCATATTATATCTGATCTTTTGTGACTGGGTTATCACACTCAGGATGATATTCTCTAGATGCAACCATTTTCTTTTTTTTTCTAGATATAGAGGTTTTTTAATATGTGGGTTGTGACCCCTGAGTGTTTGAACAACCTAAGATCACTAGAAGACATGGATAGTTACATTGCAATTCATAACTAGAAACAATACAGTTATGAAGTAGTGATGGAAATAATTTTTTAACAACTTTATTTTACAAAACAAAGATAAATGTACAGATTTTAAGAATTTTTTGCATAAAATTATAAAATAAATTTTTTTCAGTACTTTTTTTAAAGGATTGATAGTGTGATGAAGTTCCCACCAGTAACAATTAGCATAAAGTACATGTAAAACAAGATGCAACCTGGAAATAGTCAAAGTTTTCTGGGTGTGTACAGATTTTTTTTTTTTTTTTTTTTACAATGAGCAGACAGTACATGTAATACAGGGTACAACCCAGAATTTGTCAATGTGTTCTTGGTGGGTAAGGACTGAGCATGACTATTTTTTTTTTTGTTTTGTCTTATTTTCTTTCTTTCTTGAACTTCATACAGTCTGTGAGTTGTTTCTGGGGCAGTGCAAGATTCTGGGGTTAGCATCCCACTATCAGTGACTGCATATTATGTCTGTTCTTTTGTGACTGGGTTATCTCACTCAGAATGATATTCTCTAGATGCAACCATTTTAATAAGAATTTGGTTAAGTCATTTTTTCTGGTGGCTGAGTAGTATTCCATTGTGTATATGTACCACAATTTTTGTATCCATTCATCTTCTGAAGGACATCTGGGTTTTTTCCAGCTTCTGGCTACTATAAATAGAGCTGCTATAACATTGTGGTGCATATATCTTTGTTGTGTATTAAAGTGTCTCTGGGGTATATACCCAGAAGTGGAGTAGCTGGGTCTTCAGGTAGTACTATATACAATTTTCTGAGGTATCACCAGACTGATTTCCAGAGTGGTTGTATTAGTTTGCAACCCCACCAAAGGTGGAGAAGTGTTCCTCTTTCTCCACAACCTCGCCAGCATCTGCTGTCTTTCCAGTTTTGGATCTTGGTCAATCTGACTGGTGTGAGGTGGAATCTCAGGGTTGTTTTGATTTGCATTTCCCTGATGGCTAAGGATGTCGAGCACTTCCTCAGATATTAATCAGCCATTCGTTATTCCTCAACTGAGAATGTTTTGTTTAGCTCTGTACCCCATTTTTAATAGGGTTATTTGATTCTCTGGTGTCTAGCTTTTTGAGTTCTTTGTATACCTTGGATATTAGGCCTCTATCTGATGTGGAGTTGATAAAGATCGTTTCCCATTCTGTTGATTGCCATTTTGTTTTCTTGACAATGTCCTTAGCCTTACAGAAACTTTTCAATCTCATTAAGTCCCATTTGTTAATCTTTGACCTTAGAGCTTGAGCCATTGGTGTTTTGTTCAGGAAATTTTCTCCTGTGCCTATGTGTTCTAAGGTTTTCCCTACTTTCTCATCTAATAGGTTCAGTGTATCTGGTTTAATGTGGAGATCTTTGATCCACTTACGCTTGAGATTTGAACAAAGAGATAAGAAAGGGTTTATTTTCATTCTTTTGCATGCTGAGTGCCAGTTGGACCAGCACCATTTGTTGAATAGGCTGTCTTTTTCCATTGAATATTTACGGCTCCTTTGTCAAAAATCAGGTGACCATATACTTGAGGGCTCATTTCTGGATCTTCTATTCTATTCCATTGATCCACATGCCTATTTCTGTACCAGTACCATGCAGTTTTCAGCAAAATTGCCTTGTAATATAGCTTGAGGTCAGGGATAGTGATTCCCGCAGATGTGTTCTTATTCTTGAGGATGGATTTCACTATTCTAGGTCCTTTGTTGTTCCATATGAAATTGCACATTGATCTTTACAAATAAAAGAAGAACTGGGTTGGAATTGAGATGGGGAATGCATTGAATCTGTAGATTTCTTTTGGTAGGATGGCCATTTTTAAAATGTTGATCTTTCCAATCCATGAGCATGGGGGATCTTCCCATTTTCTGAGATCCTCCTCAATTTCTTTCTTTAGAGGTTTGAAGTTCTTGTCTTACAGGTCCTTCACTTGCTTAGTTAGAGTCAGAGAAAGGTACTTCAAATTTTTTGTGAAGAGTGTGAAGGGTACGTTTTCCCTAATTTCTTTCTCCACATGTTTGTCCTTTGAGTACAGGAAGGCTACTGATTTGTTTGAGTTAATTTTGTATCCAGCCACTTTGCTGAACTTGTTTATCAGTTGTAGGAGTTCTCTGGTGGAATTTTTGGGGTCACTTAAGTACACTATCCTGTCATCGAAAAAGAGTGATGTTTTTATCTCTTCCTTTCCGATTTGTATCCCATTGATCTCCTTTTGCTGTCTAATTGCTCCAGCCAGTACTTCCAATAGGTAGGGGGAGAGTAGGCAGCCTTGTTGAGTCCCTGATTTTAGTGGGATTGCTTCAAGTTTCCCACCGTTAAGTTTGATGTTCGCTGTTGATTTGCTGTATATTGCTTTTATTATGTTTATGTATGGACCTTGGATTCATGTTCTTTCCAGGAATTTTAACATGAAGGGGTGTTGGATTTTGTCAATTGCTTTCTCAGCATCTAGTGAGATGACCATGTGATTTTGTTCTTTGAGTTTGTTTATATGGTGGATTACGTTGATGGATTTCCTTATATTAAACCATTCCTGAATCCCAGGGATGAAGCCTACTTGGTCATGATGAATGATCATTTTGATGTGTTCTTGGATTCGGTTTGCAAGGATTTTGTTGAGTATTTTTGCGTCCATGTTCATAAGTTCTCTTTCCTTGTAGGGTCTTTGTGTGGTTCAGGTATGAGGGTTATTGTAGCCTCAAAAAATGAGTTAGGTAGTATTGATCTGATTCTATCTTTGGGTGTTATATCCGCAATAAATGTCTGATAAAATTCTGCACTGCACCCGTCTTGACCTGGGCTTTTTTTGGTTTGGAGGCTTTTGATGACTTATTCTATTTCTTTAGGTGTTATAGGGTTATTTAGATGGGTTACTTGGTCCTGGTTTAAGTTTAGGATCTTGTATCTGTCTAGGAATTGGTCCATTTCCTCCAGATTTTCCAGTTTTGTGGAGTATAAGATTTGTAGTAGGATCTGATGCTTTCTTGAATTTCCTCAGTTTCAGTTGTTATGTCTCCACTTTCCTTTCTGATTTTGTTAATTTGGATACTCTCTCTTTGCCCTCTAGTTAGTCTGGCTAGGGGTTTATCAATGTTGTTGATTTTCTCAAAGAACCAACTCTTGGTTTTGTTGATTTTTTCAATGGTTCTTTTTGTTTCTATTTGGTCTATTTCTGCCCTAATTTTGATTATTTTTTGCCGTCTACTCTTCTTGGGTATATCTGCTTTTTTTTGTTCTAGGGCTTTTAGCTGTGCTATGACGTTGCTCATGTAAGCTCTCCAGTTTCTTTTTGGAAGCACTTAGGGCTATGAGTTTTCCTCTCAGTACTGCTTTAATTCGCATCCCATAGGTTTCGGTATGTTGTGTTTTCGTTTTTGTTGAATTCTAGAAAATCCTTAATTTCTTTCTCTATTTCTTCTTTGACCCTGTTATCGTTTAACAGAGTGTTGTTTAGTTTCAATGTGTATGTGGGCTTTTTGTTGTCTTTGTTGTTGTTAAAGACCAGCCGTAGACCATGGTGATCTTTGAGGATGCATGGGAGTATTTCAATATTCTTATATCGATTGAGGCTCATTCTGTGTCCAATTATGTGGTCAATTTTTGAGAAGGTGCCATGGGGTGGTGAGAAGAAGGTGTATTCTCTTACTTTAGGATGATATGTTCTGTATATATCTATTAATTCTAGTTGGTTCAAAGTTTCTGCTAGTTTTGCAGTGTCCTTGTTCAGTTTCTGTTTCCATGATCTGTCCATTGGTAAGAGTGGGGTATTAAAGTCTCCCACTATTATTGTGTGGGGTGAAATGTATTTTTTGAGCTTTAGTAGGGTTTCTTTTATGAATGTGGGTGCTTTTTTATTTGGAGCATATATGTTAAGGATTGAGAGTTCCTCCTGACAGATTTCCCCAGTAATGTGTAAAAAGTGTCCTTCCTTATCTTTTTTGATAACTTTTGGTTGAAAATTTACTTTATTCCATATTAGAATAGCCATTCCAGCTTGCTTCTTGGGGTTGTTTGCTTGGGAGTTTTTTTCCCACCCTTTTACTCTGAGATAGTGTCTGTCTTTGTCTCTGAGATGAGTTTCCAGTATGCAGCAAAAGGCTGGATTTTGTTTATGTATCCAGTCTGATAGCCTAAGTCTCTTTATTGGGGAGTTGAGTCCATTTATGTTAATAGATATCAAGGAATAGTTGTTTGTGTTTCCTGGTATTATTGCTTTTGTGGGTTGAGTTGTGTCTGTGTCTTTTTCTTCTTTTAGTTTTTTTGTTTAGGAGTTTTCTTGTTTTTACTAGGCTGTATTTTCCCTCATTGTATTGGGTTTTCTACTTATAATTCATTGTAGTGCTCGGTTTGTGGTCAGATATTGTGTAAATTTTAATTTGTCTTGAAATATCTTCATCTCTCCATCTATGGTGATTGATAGTTTTGCTGGGTATAGGAGCTTGGGCTGGCACTTTTGCTCTCTTAGGGTGTGCATGATGTCTGTCCAGGCTCTTCTAGCTTTCATAGTCTCTGTTGAGAAAGCGGGTGTGATTGTGATTGGCCTGCCTTTATATGTTACCTGACCTTTTTCCCTTACTGGTTTTAGTATTCTTTCTTTGCTTTGGGCACTTGGTGTTTTGACTATTAAGTGTAGGGAGGTATTTATTTTCTGGTCCAACCTATTTGGATTTCTGAAGGCTTCTTTTATGCTTGTGGTCATATCATTCTTGAGGGTAGGGTAGTTTTCTTCTACAATTTTGTTGAAGATATTTACTGTGCCTCTTAGTTGATACTCTTTTCCCTCTTCTATTCCTATTATCCTTAGGTTCGTCTCATTGTGTCCTGGATTTCCTGGACATTTTGGTTTAGGAGCTTTTTTTTTTTTTTTTTTTTTTTTTTTTTTTTTTTTTGCATCTTCTCTGGCTGTTTTGTCTATGTTTACAATGTTGTCTTCTGCCCCCGAGATTCTCTCCTCCATCTCTTGTAATCTCTTGGAAATTCTTGCTTCTGTGACTCCTGAATTCTTTTTTAGGTGTTCTACCTCTAGGGTTATCTCTTTTACTGTTTTCTTTATTGTGTCAATTTCCGTTTTAAATTCCCTCTTCCATTCCTTCATCTCGTTGTTTCTGCTTTCCTCTTGTTCTTTGAGTTCTTTGAGTGTTTTTCTTGTTTCCTCTTTAAAAGCTTCTGAATCTTTTTCCTTTTCTCCCGTTCTTGTTTAAGTATCTCTATCAGCATCTTGAGGTATGGTTTCAGGTCTTCGTCTTCTTTTTCTGGAGTGTTTGGCATTCCAATGTTTGCTGTTATGGGAGAGCTGGGTTCTGGTGTTGCCAGGTTGTCTTGGCTTCCTTGGGATATGCTCTTTCGCTTTCCTCTTGCCACTTTGTTGTTAGTGATATGTTCTCACCTTTCTCTTGTATCTGGTCTGTGTCCCTGGATCTACACTGCCCCTGTTTCTTTCTTTCTTTTTTTTTTTTTTTGGTTATTCCAAATGATCTTGCAGATTGCTTCTTTCAACTCTATGAAGAATTTAGTTGGAATATTGGTTGGGATTTCATTAGATCTCTAGATAGCTTTTGTCCAGCTGGCTATTTTTACTATGTTGTTACTGCCAATTCATAAACATGTGAGATTTATGGTGGAACATGTATCCTTGTTAGATGTTGGAGCTCCTTTTGAGTATATGCCCAGAAGTGATGTAGCTGGATCCTCATGTAGTACTATGACCAATTTTCTGAGGAACCACTAGAGTGATTTCCAGAGAGGTTGTACCAGCTTGCAATCACATCAATAGACTGGTGTTCCTCTTTCTCTACATCCTCACCAACATCTACTGTCATCTGAGGTTTTGATCTTAACCATTCTGAATGGTGTGAGGTGAGATCTCAGGGTTGATTTTATCTGAATTTTCCTGATGACTAAGGATTTTGAACATTTTTTAGGTGCTTCTTAGCCATTTGATATTCTTCAGTTAAGAATTTCTTGTTTAGTTCTGTCCCCCACTTTTAATAGGGTTAATAAATAAAAATGTATTATTTGAAATTAAATCAATAATTTTTTTAAACGACTTTATTTTGCAAAACAAAGATAAATGTAAAGATTTTAAACATTTTTTGCTTAAAATTATACATTTTTGTCAGTACTGTTTTTTCAGACATTAAAATAAATTTTACATAAAACCATGTGAATATGTTTTTTAGTCAGTACTTGACTTTTTTCAAGGGCTTGACAGTATGCATTGAAAACGTACTAGTTGCAATAAGCGTAAAGTACATGCAAAACAAAACGCAACATGGAAATAGTCAAAGTCTTCTTGTTTTGTGAATATATGTATATTTTTTGTTTTCTTTTATTCTTGGACTTCATACAGTCTGTGAGTTGTTTCTGAGGGAGTGCAAGCCTCTGGGGTTAGCATCCCACTATCAGTGACTGCATATTATATCTGTTCTTTTGTGACTGGGTTATCTCACTCAGGATGATCTTCTCTAGATGCAGCCATTTTCTTAAGAATTTGGTTAAGTCATTGTTTCTGGTGGCTGAGTAGTATTCCATTGTGTATATGTACCACAATTTTTGTATCCATTCGTCTTCTGAAGAACATCTGGGTTCCTTCCAGCTTCTGGCTATTATAAATAGAGCCACTATGAACATTGTGGTGCATATATCTTTGTTGTGTATTAAAGTGTCTCTGGGGTATATGCCCAGAAGTGGAATAGCTGGGTCTTCAGGTAGTACTATATCCAATTTTCTGAGGTATCGCCAGACAGATTTCCAGAGTGGTTGTATTAGCTTGCAACCCCACCAACAGTGGAGAAGTGTTCCTATTTCTCCGCAGCCTCGCCAGCATCTGCTGTCATCTGAGTTTTGGATCTTGGCCAATCTGACTGGTGTGAGGTGGAATCTTAGGGTTGTTTTGATTTGCATTTCCCTGATGGCTAAGGATGTCGAGCACTTCCTCAGATGTTTTTCGGCCATTCGGTGTTCCTCAACTGAAAATGATTTGTTTAGCTCTGTACCCCATTTTTTAATAGGGTTATTTGATTCTCTGGTGTCTAGCTTTTTGAGTTCCTTGTACACCTTGGATATTAGGCCTCTATCTGATGTGGTGTTGGTAAAGATCTTTTCCCATTCTGTTGGTTGCCGTTTTGTTTTCTTGACGATGTCCTTAGCCTTACAGAAACTTTGCAATCTCATTAAGTCCCATTTGTTAATCTTTGACCTTAGAACTTGAGCCATTGGTGTTTTGTTCAGGAAATTTTCTCCTGTGCCTATGTGTTCTAAGGTTTTCCCTACTTTCTCATCTAATAGTTCCAGTGTATCTGGTTTAATGTGGAGATCTTTAATCCACTTACACTTGAGCTTTGTACAAGGAGATAAGAACGTGTCTATTTTCATTCTTTTGCATGTTGAGTGCCAGTTGGACCAGCACCATTTGTTGAATAGGCTGTCCTTTTTCCATTGAATGTTTACTGCTCCTTTGTCAAAAATCAGGTGACCATATACATGAGGGCTCATTTCTGGATCTTCTATTCTATTCCATTGATCTACTTGCCTATTTCTGTACCAGTACCATGCAGTTTTCATCACAATTGCCTTGTAATATAGCTGGAGGTCAGGGATAGTGATTCCCGCAGATGTTTTTTAGTTGTTGAGGATGGATTTTGCTATTCTAGGTCTTTTGTTATTCCATATGAAATTGCACATTGATCTTTCCAATTCCATGAAGAACTGGGTTGGAATTTTGATGGGGATTGCATTGAATCTGTAGATTGCTTTTGGTAGGATGGCCATTTTTAAGATGTTGATCTTTCCAATCCATGAGCATGGGAGATCTTTCCATTTTCTGAGAGCCTCCTCAATTTCTTTCTTTAGAGGTTTGAAGTTCTTGTCATACAGTTCCTTCATTTCCTTAGTTAGAGTCACACCAAGGTATTTCATAGTTTTTGTAACTATTGTGAAGGGTACCTTTTCCCTAATTTCTTTCTCCACATGTTTGTCCTTTGAGTATAGGAAGGCTACTGATTTGTTTGAGTTAATTTTGTATCCGGCCACTTTGCTGAACTTGTTTATCAGCTGTAGGAGTTCTCTGGTGGAATTTTTGGGGTCACTCAAGTACACTATCATGTCATCGGCAAAGAGTGATGTTTTTATCTCTTCCTTTCCGATTTGTATCCCCTTGATCTCCTTTTGCTGTCTAATTGCTCCAGCCAGGACTTCCAGTACTATGTTGAATAGGTAGGGAGAGAGTGGGCAGCCTTGTCGAGTCCCTGATTTTAGTGGGCTTTCTTCAAGTTTCTCGCCATTAAGTTTGATGTTGGCTGTTGGTTTGCTGTATATTGCTTTTATTATGTTTAAATTTGGGCCTTGGATTCCTGTTCTTTCCAGGACTTTTAACATGAAGGGGTGTTGGATTTTGTCGAATGCCTTCTCAGCGTCTAGTGAGATGACCATGTGATTTTGGTCTTTAAGTTTGTTTATATGGTGGATTACATTGATGGATTTCCTCATGTTAAACCATCCCTGCATCCCAGGGATGAAGCCTACTTGGTCATGATGAATGATGGTTTTGATGTGTTCTTGGATTCGGTTTGCAAGGATTTTGTTGAGTATTTTTGCATCAATGTTCATAAGTGAGATTGGTCTGAAGTTCTCTTTCCTTGTAGGGTTTTTGTGTGGCTTAGGTACGAGGGTTATTGTAGCCTCAAAAAATGAGTTGGGTAATATTCCATCTGATTCTATCTTTTGGAATAGTTTGGCGAATATTGGTGTTATATCCCCAATAAATGTCTGATAAAATTCTGCACTGAACCCGTCTGGACCTGTTCTAAATCAATAATTTTATGTATGTCTTTACAATAAAATATTTTAATGTCTTTAACAATCCAGACTAATTCTCTCTCTAAGGAGAATTTAATTCACGATTGAATGAATATATATATTATATATTTCAAATAAAAGTTTTACTACTGAATATTCAGCATGTAAATTTTAACAACAACTGAGTCACACAAAAATGAGTAGTTTTTAAGTTTTTAAGCATAGAAAAACTTTTTGCCTTCTGTTCCTATAATCCTTAGCCCTAGTTTTTATAATTATTATTCATTTTTACTGTATATTTTATGTATAGCATTTTAGATGTTATCCCTTTATCCCCTCTCACATTCCCCTCACACCTCCCCCTTCCCCTGATTTTATAATGATGCTCCGAACCCAAACCACCAATTTCCACCTCAATGTCCTGTCATACACATACACTGGGGGAAAAAGCCTTCACAGGACCAAGGGTTTCTCCTTTTACTGATGCCAGACAATGCCATCCTCTGCTACACATGTAGCTGGAGCCATGGATTTCTCCATGTGCACTCATTAGTTAGTGGTTTAGTCCCTAAAACCTCTGGGGGGTCTGATTGGTTTATAGTCTTGTTCTTCCTATGTGTTTGAAAACCCTTTCAGCTCCTTCAGTCCTTTCTCTAACTCCTCCATTGGGGTCCTAATGCTCAGTCTGATGTTTTCCTACAAGCATGCTCATATGGATCAGTAAGGCTCTCTCTCACACAGGAGGAATCCATAGCAGGCTCTTGACAGCAAGCACTTCTTGTTATTCAACAACAGTGACTGAGATTTGTGGCTACATGATCACAAGGTGGGGCAGTCTCTGTATTACCTTCCCTTCAGTCCCTTCTCTGCTATTAGTCTCTGTTTGTCCTCCTATGAGTGTTTTGTTCTCCCCTTTTAAGAAGGACTAAAGCATCCACATTTTGGTCTTTCTTTTTGAGCTTCATGTGGTCTGTGAATTGTTTCTTGGGTATTCAAGCTTTTGGCCTCATATCAGTTTATCAATGTGTGCATACAATATGTGTTCATTTGTGACTGGTTTATATGACAGGAGGAATTTCTTTTCTGGTTCAACTATTTGGAGTCATGTAAGCTTCTTGCATGTTCATAGGCAACTCTTTCTTCAGGTTAGGAAAGTTTTCCTTTATAATTTTGTTGAAGATATTTTCTGGCCCTTTAATTTGGAGTCTTTGTGCTCTTCCATACCAATGATCCTTAGGTTTGGTCTTGTCATTTTGTCCTGGATTTTCTGGATTTCTTAGGTTTGGTTTTTCATTTTGCATTTTCTTTAACTATTGTGTCAATATTTTTCGATGGTATATTCTGCCCCTGAGATTCTCTCTTCCTTCTCTTGTATTCTGTTAGATATGCTTGCATTTATGAATACTTATATCTTTTCTAGGTTTTTATCTCCAGGGTTGTCTCAAAATGTTATTTATTATTTCTGTTACTATTTTTAAATTCTTGATGTTATTTTTCAATTTATTTACCTGTTAGGTTGGGTTTTCCTATAACTCTTTACGCAATTTTTGTGTTTCCTGTTTGAGGGCTTCTACTTGTTTACCTGTTTTCTCCTGTATTTCTTTAAAGGAATTATTTATGTATATTTTAAAGTCTTCTAACATCATCATGAAATGCGATTTTAAATCCAAATATTGCTTTTCAAGAGTGATAGGATATTCACTACTTGCTGTTGTGGGAGAACTGGCTTCTGATGATGCCAGGTAGTCTTGGTTTCTGTAGCTTAGATTCTTGTGCTTGCCTCTCTCCATCAGGTTGTCTCTGTTGTTAGTTGGTCTTGCTGTCTCTGACTAGAGCTTTTTCCCCTTCTGAGAGAAGTCTGCCTGTTCCTTCTGTTCCTTTTCCTCTCTGCAGCTTTTCTTTTCCTCTTTCTCTCTTCATTCGGCATATTGCTCCCTAAGTGTTTTTTTTTTTTTTTTTTTTTTTTTTTTTTTTTTTTTTTTTTTTTTGTTACCTATACTTTCTAGTTATTCCTCTCTGCATGTTCTTTTCCTGTTCTGATGTCAAAACAATGCTCTCACTCTCAATGGCTTTTCTTTCAATGCTATACCTTTACTTCTAAGTTTTTCTTGAGCTCAGTTCTGTCAAAAATGTTCTCTTACATCACAATTAAAAAAAATAAAAAACTTCAGTTCTGTTCTAAAATGTTCTGCTCAGATATGTTTAAAAGTGTTCTGTCTAAAAAGTTTTTTTTTTTCAGCTCTGTCTGATTCTTCTCTTTTACCTCAGCACTTATATGTCTGTCAGAATACATGAGTACATGGTAAAAAGTTCATCACAAGTTTTCATTAATTCAAGTCATAAATCGATTAAGAAGTTTACAACAGACAGTTAATATCAATATCCATTGGGACTATTTATCTGTTTAAACAGTCATCACCTTTTACAGCTCCACAGGTTCATTCGGAGTTAAAAACCATAAAAAAGTTATTAGTGAATGTTTGTATAGTTAAACCAAGCCAATATTTTATTTTCTGTCCTAGCACCTACAATATGTCATTAGTTGCCTTTTATAACCTCTTGGAATGTGTTAGAAAGTTGTAGAATAGAAAGTCTGAGAACTATATAGAAGCAATTAACTGGTGACACATGGGAGACTGGCAGAGTTCACTTCAGTTTTGACTATCAGAAGAGACCTAGTAGAAGTCCCAATATAAAAGAGCTTAATAAATACTGATATAATTTTAGGATTTTTTATAGAATCAGCAATAAGATTTATGAAGTCATCTATTTGTCTACATAGCATCACTGTAAGATAGTACATCTTGGTATTTCTGATGAGATCTATTCAAAAGAAGGTAGGCCAATACCTAGTAATTATTATACATGTAATAATAACAGTAAAACATATTAATAAGAGAAATATTTCCTGAAATGATTTTACAATGGCCCTTGTTTATCAGAGCTTGTTTGTAGATTTTAACCTAAGGTAAATTCATCTCAGGAAGATCACCTGCTAGTCATTAGCTTGTTCTATGATGGCCTCTGACAGACTTGTGAAAAAAATTAAAACATGTTTACTGTAGGGTCATTGAAAAATAAACTAAGAACCCACAAAAATTATATTAAAAATGATAGCTTTCTCTTCTTTTTCTTGTTAGTCTATTTCACTTGTCCTGCCTTCTACACTTCTTTTTTTAAAAAGCTAAACCATTTCTTGCCACTGGTAAGGTAATGTTATAGAAATGAACTACAGCTGGCTAGTTCCCAGAAGTTAAAGGTGACCTACTTGCTCCTGTAGTTTTATCTTTCAAGAGAGCCGTTTTGCCTACTTTTGAACTGGAGAAAAGTTTCTGCCACTCTCTAAAGATGATCTCATGGCAGGCAGCGTGATTCACTCAGGAATGTATCTGCTCATGTTTTGGAGTTTCTTTCTTCAGTCTCTCACAGTCCTGATCTTTGCCTCAACTCTTCCTTCATGCATTTCATTCACTTTGTTTTAGTCATTGTTTCCATTCACAGATATTTATAGGTTTTGTTACAGGAGTGAGTCTGTGGATCATTCTAGTCTATTGCATTGAAGGAATGGAGAATATTGATATTTTACTGCTGCCATTTTTTCAGAATCCTCCATAGAAATTGTGTTTTCATTACCATATTCTATCATAACAAAGCATTTCAGACTCCATACCCTACATGGTGAATTTTAACTGACAATAGACACTCCTGTACAAGTCTCACCTGCTTAAGTCTTCTCCCCAAATGAGTATAAGATAAATTATCTTTCTTATCTTTGAGCTCAGAAACTCAGTAATAAGGTCTGTTCTCCTGTGTTGTTTGTTTGGTGAATAAACTCTGAGTTATGCAATGAGACATATCATCAGAACTACTAATGGCTGAAAATAGTTATTTTTCTCCAAGTCTGATATTAACTGAACATTATCATACACTTGTAATTAAAAAGAGAAGCATTATCTGCTGTAAATTTAAACTATTTTAAAAGCTAAATGTATGACTGAAAAGTTAGAGTATCTGACTATAGAATCCTAAATTTTTATCATGTAGAGACTGATTTTGGGGGGGAATAGAATCTTGAAAATAGTAGTATCAATTTTTTGACATAATGAAATTAATATCAAATTTCTACAAATTGTTTGATGAGTCAGTAGCTTCTGATACTGGGGCCTCAACTCCTGAAATATTCAAATAAAGCAACATAAATTTGGAAAAATTACTTGATATGTCTAGGCTTGTGTTGAACTTTTGTATTAAAATATTTAGTTTAAAATTTGGGAATATTAAATAATATAAAATATTATATATATACATATACACACATATACACATACCCATATACATATATATAAAATTGGTGCATAATGAAGATTATTGATCATTTAGTTCCAGTGGGTATGAGGGTAATAATGGAACTGATCATTCACACAAATCTGCTACTTTCCCAGGTAGGGACAAATTCCGCATTGGTATCAATGTGAGTAAAATTTTTAAATTAGTTATTAGAGAGAATATGTTTTTCTTTCTGCCTCTTAGGTTTGGTTTGAAACCATCTTAAATTTTTGAGCAAATGTAGCTAAATTCACTCTGTTCTACAAGCTAACCATGAATATAATTTGACTGAAGTCTTAGGTGTACCAGCTACATGAATAGCATTCTGAATAGTCCTCTTCTCTTTGCTGATCCTGAGAAGTTCGGTGTAGAGGTGAATTTGGTGAAATGTTTGCCATTGTTCCTTATTAGTCTCTGGGTCACAGTTAATAGGGCTCATTCGTTTCTGGATGATATTAAGTTATTCTGACAGTGCCCTTAATACAGTTGTTTCACTCTCAGTGACAGCGTGGATACTCTGAATGAACTACATAATGCTTATTCAACATTCTTGGCTTCCCTCAGTGATGTGTGCACAATTCCAAATATGAGCAGCCTCTGCATACTTTATTATTCCCTGGTGTCATGTTCAAGAAAGCTGTGTCTATTTTAACTGTATCAGGTAATTTACTTTAAACCTCATGATCATTTTGAGTAACAGAATGCATAAGAGGAGCCTCTCCTACCTAAAGGCTTAGATAAACTAGCTGCTAACTATAGTTTTGGATGACAAAAGATATGTCACATTTCTTGGGAAAATATAAACTCATTGAATATAATATTGTACTAGCTTCTTATACACAATTCAGAAAGTCAGTTGAAGAGTAATTTGAAGCATCAAATATATATATATAGTAATATATATATAGTAATAGAAAAAAATACATTGAACCTACTGGAATAAGAGGAGTGAAAAATAAAAAAAAAAAATAGTCAAGGTTAAACTTCCTTTGTGTTTGGGCCTAAGGATACTAGATGGGTAATAATGAATATTTCTTGGAACTGTAGAAATCTAAATAGGTTTCTATCAAAGAAAAGATGCACTAACTGTGTGGATAGCAACTCATACAATATCTAGGTTGATTTTATTTATTTACTGTGTTTTCTGAGAGTAAATGGAGCTGTTATGAACATCGCAGGGGAAATTTGTATATTTAAAATTGTGGAAAAGTTAATCTTGATTGTTAATTTGACTAGATTGGAACTTGTCTTGTGATTGTGGAATCATGTGTCTTAGTGTCTGTGAATTCAGTTAAAATCACCTAGACAGGAAAGATGTGTTCACAATGTTGACAGTACCATGCCATAGGCTGGATGCACACATGAAATAAAGAGGAAAAAAGAGACTCAGCTATCAAAAATGTCCTTTTCTTTTCCTATCATCTATCTCCCATGAGGTGACTACCCTTGGTTAGATGCCCATATTACCCTGATGCCCATACATACTCAAGTCCAGCACCTTAGGGCTAACTGATAATGTAGTAAAATTTCATGTTAAAAAGTTGTCCTCTGTGTACGTTATTTCCAACTACAACTGACTTAAAGTAGGGAAGACAAAATTGACCACCCATGCCATCACTATGAGGTCCTTATCTTGTATCATCTTTTCTACTGTATTTTGCTATTACATTTATTTATTTGTTTATTCCAATATCAGCATCTCCTCTCTTAGAACCCACTCACACAGAGCCTCCCACCATTCCACCCTCTTCTACTCCTTTGAGAAGAGAGAGCCCCCTTCTAAATATCAACTCCACTATCGCCCAATCCCCCTGCAGGACTATCCCCTTGCTCTTCCACTGAGGCCAGACAAGGCTTTCAATATAGGGCGGTGGGATCCACAGGAAGGCAGGCAACAGATTCAGGGAAATCCCCTGCTCCTATTGTTGGGGAACCTGCATTAAGACCAAGCTGTTCATTTGCTACATATGTGAAGGGACCTATGTCCAGCCCATGCTTGCTCTTAGTTCGTGATTCAGTCTCTGGGAGCCTGCAAGGTTCAGGTTAGTTAACTCTGTTGTTCTTCCCGTGAAGACCATGTGGGTCCCTAAATCCTTCCCCCGACTCTTCCTTAAGACTTCAGGAGATCCATCTAAAGTTTGGCCATAGTTCTATGAATCTCTTTTCATTGGCTGCAGAGAGGAGCCTCTAAGAGAACAGTTTTGCTAGCCTGCAAGTATAAGGGAGTATCATTAGTAGTGTCAGGGATTATTTCTTCTTTTTTTAATTGAACAACTTTTAAAAAAAAACATAAGTGTACATATTTTAAAAGCATTTTTACATAAAAGTATATGAATACATTTTTGTCAGCACTGGATTTTTTAAAGGTTTGATAGTATGCATCAAAATCTTATAATTACAATGAGCATAAAGTACATGTAAAACAAGATGTAACCTGGAAATTGTCAAAGTTTTCCTGGTGTGTAAAGACTAAGCATAATGGTTTTTCATTTTCTTTTCTTTTTTTTTTTTTTTTGGTCTTTGTTTTACTTGAGCTTCACACAGTCTGTGAGTTGTTTCTGGAGTGTTCAGAGCTTTCTGGGGTTAGTATCCCATTATCAGTGACTGCATATTATGTCTGTTCTTTGTGACTGGGTTATCTCACTCAGGATGTTATTCTCTAGATGCATCCATTTTCCTAAGAATTCCGTAAAGTCATTGTTTCTGATAGCTGAGTAGTACTCCATTGTGTAAATATACCACAATTTTTGTATCCATTCTTCTACTGAAGGACATCTGGGTTCTTTACAGCTTCTAGCTATTATAAATAGGGCTGCTATGAACATTGTGGTGCATGTGTCTTTGTTAAATGTTGGAGCTTCTCTGGGGTATATGCCCAGAAGTGGAATAAATGGGTCTTCAGGTAGTACTATGTCCAATTTTCTGAGGAACCACCAGACTGATTTCCAGAGTGGTTGTACCAGTTTACAACCCCACCATCAGTGAAGAAATGTTCTTTTTCCTCTGCATCCTCACCAGCATCTCTGTCATCTGAATTTTTTATCTTACCCATTCTGGTTGATGTGAGGTGGAATCTGAGGGTTGTTTTGATTTGCATTTCCCCCGATGATGACTAAGTACGTCAAGCACTTCCTTAGATGCTTCTCAGCCATTAGATCTTCCTCAATTGAGAACATTTTTTTAGCTCTGTACACCATTTTTAATAGGGTTGCTTAATTCTCTTGGTGCTAGTTTTTTGAGTTTTTTGTATTCCTTGGATATTAGGACTCTATCATATGTGGGCTTGGTAAAGATCTTTTCCCAATCTGTTGGCTGCCATTTTGTTTTCTTGACAGCGAATGGCATGATTCTCAAATTGAGGCAGCCATGGGTTGACCATTCTGTTTGTCTCTGCTATTTGTCCCTGCATATCTGTAGGCAGGTCATAATTTGAGTCTAATATTTTGTGGTTTAATCATCCTGATCCCGCTCACCAATTCCTCCTGGGGGGAGATCAAGAGGTAGTCATTCCGAATCCATCCTCTCATTGCAATTCTCCTATAACTCTATACTTAGGAAAGTAGAGGCAGAAAGACCAAGTGTCTAAGTTTACCTTTAGTTACATTGGGAACTTGAGGTAAGTCCAAGCTCTCTGACATCACCTCAAAAATATACAAATTATCAACCCCCTCCCAATAATTTTCCTTTGATTTGACATAGCCAGTTCTCACCTTGTGCTAACTGTCAGACATATTCCGTTTTCACTCTACAGCGTGCCCTTCCCTCTGCCATACATATATACATTTATTCTTTTCTATCATTCCCAGTGCCTTGTTTGCTTCCTGGAACTTCCATATAACCATACTTTGATAAGCATTTTCTCAGTGATCCGCTACCCTTCCATCAGTTTTAACTCCCTTACACCTGGATTTCCTTACTCCACATAGTTTTCAAATACATGAGTTAAATTTCATCATGGAACTAGGAGTTGCAAAGCTCAGTGACTATACCTAGCACTTCTGCAACATTCTTAGCTGTGCATTAACTGCCTTTCTAGAAATGCTTTCCCTTCTTGACCCTGGGAAAGGATGATATGCAAAAATCAATAAGGGTGACCTTATCTGTGACTCCTTATACTGGGGATATGACACCTAAAGAGACCTCCTCCCGTAGCCAGGTAAGAACCCCAGTGGAGTAACAGACACACCAACCTATCCAAAAACCTTTCAACCCCAAATTTATCCTATCTATAAGGAATGCAGGCATGGGAGTGGAGGTGAGGATTAGAAACATTTGATGTCATGCTTCCCATACTTCATGCCTCTGCTCTTAGAGAAGTTTAGTGCAGCCATATCTACACCTATTTTTCAAGCAATAATGTTTGACCCAGAAGGTGCATTTATTATTAGAGAGACATGTAAAACACACACACACACACACACACACACACACACACAATACACACACACAATACACACACACACAATACACACACATGCACACACACACCTTTAAGTATGGTATTTTCCTTTTGAGAAAACAAAAAGCACTAAGTCTGTCATTTATTTTTCATTTTTCTCTAGAAGATTCCAAAGATGCACCAGCTTCAAAGAAAGGGAAAGGTGAGCTTATTACCTATTGGCTATATATACATTTTCTCTTAAGGATGCAATGTTTTAGTCTAATGTTCTTGATCTTATATTCATTGGCATCTCTAAGCAACATTTATGTGATAGAAATAATTTGATATTTTTACAATTTTATAAACTATGCAAATCTTTGTGTATTAGAAAGCAAGTAGGAGAGAATTATTTAAAAGTGGTTATTAGATATATTTATTGGTAAATATTCAAAAGCATCCTTTTAACATCATTATGTATAAAGATAACTTCATCAAGTAGTGAAAATCTCTTATTTTATTAGGAGCTGCTTTAAAAAAGTTACCTACAATAAAAGCTCTTTCATAAAGGGAGAAAACAGAATTAAAAGAGAGAATAAGACTTGGACACACATACATATACACATATATACATACATACATATACATAAACATAATACACACATATACATACATGCAGCATATACATATACCACATACACATATATATATACTATACACACATACCACACACTTACACATACATACACCATTCACACACACAGCCCATCCTAATGCTTCTCTTAGAAAGTCATCTTTCTTTCCTATCAGAAAAAAAATCTACTACTGACCTATCCTTTCCCTTTTCCAATTTTCAGTTAAAATAGAATATGCAAAATCTGAATAAATAAAACAAGTAGTACAGAAAATCAAAAGATTGCTCAAGAATATTTTGTTAGTGTTATTTCTGATTTAAAATTACTTCCACAGGACTTCATATGTGCCTGCAAATCAGAATGTGTAAAAGACCAGTTGATTTTAATAATATAACTTAGATACAATTTATGTCTCTGATTTTCACTTCAGATTAAATGTCTCATTTCTCTAATTTCATTGAGATATATTTATTAGATGCAAATTGTATGTAATGATTTATTATACATATGCATTGAGATATAAATATAATAATTAGGCTAATTAACATATGAATTGGGAGAGCTAACCTTTATAGTAAGAACTTTTTATTTGTGGTCTTACAGATTCATGCATGTGTGTGTGTATATGTGTGTGTGTCTTATGGCTTTATGTGTACTTTTGTGTACACATGCATAGGTTCTTGCAGGTGTGGGCACATGCTTGGTGAAGCCACACATTCATATCAGTACTTTCCAACATAGCTCTCCACCTTGTTTGTGAGCAGGTACTCATTAATTTGGGAAGACTAACTGTCAGCATGCTCTAGTAATTTTCCTGCTTCTTCATCCCTAGGGTTACAATTATAGTTGGGCACCACCACACGTTACAATTATTTTGGCCACCTAGACGCAAACCCTCATACTTACACATACTTTAACAACTGAACCATACCACCAGGTGTTGTCTTAGAAAAGTTTAAGCACCAATAAGGACATGTTCTGATCATGCACTCCCAAGTGGAGCTGCTGAATATTATTTGACAGATAAATTTTTCAGGGTTTTGAAAATCTCTGTAACATTTTTTTCTGGTGAGTAATCAACTGATTTTTCAACCAAGAAAGTGAAAATTCTTCTTTTTTCTATAAATTATTTTTATTCAGTATTATTTTATAGTGGTCATCCTGATATGTGTTTTTATAATGACTCTTCATTTTTGTTTCCTTTAGAAGACCCCAAAGATGTCTCACATTCAAAGAAAGATAAAGGTGCGTTCCTTACTGCTTGTTCATTTGCACACATTCTCTCAAGGACAGCATTCTGCCGCTATTTTTTATTTGTTACAGTCTAATATTATTGGTCCTGCTATAGTGATAGGCATTTGTGAGCAATGTATATATGATTTATTCACTTTTTAATAACACTATTAGTTCCAAATAATTTTCAATTGCTTTTGGAAGAAAAGCTAGACTGACATTACTTGCAAATACTTATCAGGTATAATATATATATATATATATATATATATATATATATATATATATATACATACATATTTACTTTACAAAAATATTGTATTAATGATAAAAATTATCACTTCATGAGTACAAACCTATTATTTCATCAAAAATTGATTTTATTAAAAAAAGTCATCTATAATAAGAGACCTACTCTAAAGGAAGTAAACAGAGAAGGAAGGATACACAGACACACAGACACACACACACACACACACACACACACACACACACACACACACACTGTGGCTCATGCACTCAGAAAAATTTCCTACCTCCAGATGTCTAATGTTAACTAAAAATGTCCCAAAGCCTGACTTAAGATAGTGAGAGCTGGAACTAGCCAGTTCATTTTATTCAGTGTTATTTGCTGAAGGACTCTTAGCTTCTGACTTTGGAACTTCTATAGTACAAACATTTCTTCTTCTAATAGATTCTTCTTATATATTCTGTGGATAGAAAGAGTTGACCTCTTCTTAATGGTATGAAAGTGTAAGTTCTGTAACTTTTACTGAACTTTATTAAAAAGTGAATATTGTCTTTAGTAAAGACACAGTTAAATAAATGGAAATTCATGCCTTGCAAAATCAAATTTAAATTTAATCTCGTAATGAAATGTGTTAATAAAATGTATATATTGTAGATAAGACTTTAAAAATAAATGGATTCCTTTTAAAACTAAAATAGGTCTATTACATTTTCTGTCAGTTCCACTAAGGCAAATAAATATTCAAAGAAACCAAATAATTATTATAAAATAACACCTGTATTTCTATACTGATTATAACACTTTACATATAGTATAGAATGAACCGATATGCCAGGTTGTTAATGAAATTTAAAGGAATTGTGGCATGTACATACAATTGGTTATAATTTATCTAAAAAAACAACAACAATACCAATAGAATAAAAAGCAAGCAAACAAGAAATGTGGGATTTGATAACTGTGTTAAGTGACATAAAGCAAATGCCACCTAGTATCACTAAGATCATAAAAGCAAATTTGAGTTGCATACAAGAACAGAGTGGAACATTTGTGAGAAACTGGAGAAAAACAAAAAGAAATAAAGAAGCTAAGTAACACCAAAACCCACAAAAGAATAATTCTGGTTTCCCATAATACTCTTGAGTAATACTTTTTAAAACAGTTTATGTGATATTTTGAAATACCAAAAGAACAGAAAAACTCACCAGTACATAAGGATGATCACCTTCTAAAGAGAATAATTTAATTAAGGCTACTTCTTCCTATCTAATGCCTGAGCAGCAAAGACTGCATCTCAGTAAATGAGGTCAGTCCACCACCATTCTACATCCCAGGCAACAGGGCCAGTAGAATTGCCAAGAGCTTGCTTCTGTATCTAAGTCTTCTATATCTAAGTTTTTACAATGAAAGTCTGAAATGAATCTAAATAAAAACGTGGAGTGTCACTAAATATTGTGCTCAAATATAGAAGTCACCAAGCCAAGTGTATTGTACAGAGCTCTGCATGGATTAATAATTCCCTTTTACTTTTTTATTGCTAGAAGTAACTGATGATGCACCTTCTCCTAAGAAGCAAAAAAGTAAGTTTATAATAAAATTGAAAACCACTAACTCCCCCAATAATAAAGATACTAGTTAGATAATTAAACTTCAGAGACTTCAAAACAGAATTAATAGAAAACAATTTTTGGCACTGATCTGATGAAGAACTTCAAAGTTGACCATTCATATTCCAAATAGAAACTTGTCATTTTTGTCTCAGTCAGAGGCATAGCGTTGTGATGACCTGAACTAATGTTTGAAGTGCCATTTATCGTAAGCTATGTGGGAGAGCTCTGATCCTGGGTTCTCTATCTGAATATTGCGTAAATGTGTGTTCCTGTATGCTCTGTATTAGATCAGTAGTAATGTGCTGAAATTCTTTAAATCAAGTTAAACAATATGGAAATATATTTAAGCAATTCAGTTTCTTGGATTCACTCCTGAAATTCTAAGTTCCTTTTGACATTCCTGAAAATTTGGTAATCTTTTAAGAGTCAGTGTCTGGAATCATTGATTCTAGCATGTAGTCAGTATTCACATGGAGTTCCAGAACTTGATCCTCAAGATTCTTGCTATCTCAGGGCTTCTGAGTGAGTCCTATCTTTTCAGATTGTAAACAAGACAGACACACAAACACACACACACACACACACACACGCACACACACACACACACACACACACATAAATAAACACCCCCCACACAAATCATCACTACACAGACTACAGCCAACAATTTTTAAAATAGATCCAAAAGGCCATCACACATGATGATTTAAATAATTAAACATTTATTTGAGAAAATAATTGTTGTAGGATTTTAGTGGTTTTCTACATGTCTTCTGAAGGAAGTTGCATATGTGGCTTATTATATAAGAGGTTTGGATACCCACCATTCTCCCAATGTTACTGGTGATACTGGCATGGCCACACAAGAGCACATCACTGGAATGCTTCATACAATCAGAGTTTGAAAAATACAGAGTTGGAGCATAAACAATCTTGATCTAATAATTTCATATATCAATGAAAAATACATTAAAAAGCGATTATGATCTGAACTGCCACGATTTTGCAATTGAACAACTATTGTTAATAATATCAATTAAATTGCATCAATAGTTGAAACCTCTTACTTCATAGGCAAAGCATTAAAAAAGAATGCAATGGGTAGAAAATGTCAATACTACTTTCCTGTTGACTATGTCTTGCCAGTATGAGAAATTGGAAAAAAAAAGTGTGGAAAGTCACTGGATTGTTTCTTATGCAAATATAAATTAGGTCAAAATAAAAAGAAATGTAATTGAATGTTTCCAGGAATGGTGGCTCATGTTTCTACTATCATTCCAGAAACTAAGGTATTGTAATTGCCTTTAGTTCAAAACCACTCTGTGCCAGACTCACTAAGTAGCCCAGACTAGCCATTGTTATAGAGAAAAAAATTCCTCATAGGAGAAAAATAAAATTAATAGTAGGATTAAAAATAAATTAAATATTTGTGAATATTATTTAGTAAAAATTTCTTCTTGTGGAATTTATTATATGAAACATTATTTCACATGTTCATTTTAAAATAGCAGTTTTACATTCCATTCTTTATGTATCTTTAATGTAGATTCTAAGTTATTTTAGAGCTAATGAACTATTATTTTATGCTAATAGTTCTTTCAATTTGAGTTAGATGCATATGCCAGCACAGTTTGTGCATCTGGAAAGGTTCAAATTAGATAGACCTTCATGAAGATACTCTTGAATTTCATCACCAGTGGTTTATTTCTTCTTGACTCTGGAAGCATTTTGCTACCTCCATCTCCTATACATGAGCTGCTACAGTTTCAACTGATTTAGGAAAAGAGGACTTGTGCCAAGTTACAACAAAAAAGAAAAACAAGCTAATTTCTGAAAACCCAGTTATTGAGGCAAGGCAATGTCTCTTCACTGGAATCTGAAGATGCCCTTAATGGGACTCATACCTATAATCTCAGGAGTTGGGAGGCTGAGGAGAAAGAAATTTTGTGAGACCAGCCAAAGAAGTATTAATAATATTAATACTTGATTCACCTTTTTTACCATACTTCAATCCATTCATGCAAATCTGGCCATCTTTCCATCTCCTGCATATCATTCTTTTCAATCAGAATTTTCCTATAAGCCTTCAGCAAAATGTCTGGTATTGTTTGCAATGTTTTACATGGAGATGATCGAAAACAGCACAGAGTCAGTAAGTGTCTATGATTATAGACGAGGTATTTGATCTCTTTACACAGCTGCCTCCAGGGAACCTGTTTCAATATCCACAGGTCAGGTTCTGCCCTCTGCCTCACATAATATTCTGCACCATGCTCCTTAAAAAGAATTAAGTTTATTTTAGGTGGAGGTGAGGAAGAAGACACCATATTAGGAATTGATTTCCGTGTTCCATCAGGTGGAACCTAGTACTTCAACTTAGGTAGTCAATGTGGATAGTGAGAACCTTTACACACTCACTGGCATGGTGCCATATTCATCTCATTTTTCTGTAATTTTATGTGTTACATATCTGCCTTGGAACACTGCCTGAAGAAGAGAACAGGCTTTCTCAATAGATCTCATGCCTACAGAATAAAGATAAATGGAATAACTCACTACTTTAGGACTCACAGATTCTCTAGGACATTATTAAACACACATACACACACACACTCACACACCACATTCTATGTTAATTCACTTATTTTTCATTATCCCATCATGGTTCATGTTCTTTTGATTTTATGTATAAATAAGCCAAGGCATAATGAAACACAGTTTTCACCCATTGTCAGGTACAATGTCTATTGTGGTGTACAGCCTTGATGTGCCTCTTGTGTTGCTATAAAAGTACTAATTGTTTATATCAAAAATCACACTCTTTCTCAGGTCCCATCAGTTTCTTCCAATGTGTCTACTTGGATGGCTACAATGGCTATGGTTTTCAGTTTCCTGTCACTCCTGCCCAAAACCGAGGAGAGAATCCTGACAAATCAAATTCTCCAGGACAAAAGCAGCAAGAACAATAAACAATAAATACATGACCCTGACAACTGCTTTAACATGCTGAAAGTGAAATCTTCTCTTTTGTTCATAGTGGCACAGATAATCAAATCTATCCAGAGATGAGGTTTCGTTGTAAATATCTTGCCTGTCATAAAGAGGTGGCTTGAACAAAGGGGTTGACTAATAAGCACATGTTTTGAGGGTCAAATACTTGAGAATCTTTTGTGTCTTTTGCTATTGGAGAGGTACCTACATTAAACTTGTTCTACTCATTATAAGATAGTATGCCTGTTAAAGTTTACTTTAAATGTAATTGGTCTAATTTCAAAATGAGATTTATGACTTTAGGTAGATAATTTTTAAATTTGTAACATAGACTGTATTCTAATTTTAAATAGTATAGGAGCATATATACAAGTTATTCTTCTGCATCATGTAGGTGGACTCAGTTTGCCTCCCCCAGAAAAAAAATTATGTGTGTCATTATATTCACTACTGTTTCTTGTTCAGTTTTGGCAAGGCTCTACATAGGTATATATTACACCAGAGTGCTCTAACTCCCTTGCCATATTCTTAATGATTAGATTATCTAACAGATAGTTCATGACAAACAATAAGTACTTGTTGGAACTTATCTCTGAGGTCATCTTGAGCTATGCTTAAGACATTCTCTCTTGTGCACATACACTTGCAGTTAAGCAGGTCTGGTTACTCACTTGTTTAATATGCAAGTTAATGAAATATGAATTTTTCACATTTTATCCAGATTGTGCCCCAGGAAATCCATCACCTGGGTGAAGGTTTAGATCAAACAGTAACTGTGGTTGACCAATACAAGCATAGATTTACTTCTCATCTTTTCTGTGAGATTAAGTGTCTTCTTTTTCAAATGGAAACCATACAAATGCCATAAAAGTTTAAGTGAGATATTTTGGGCCTAGATATGTTCATGAGATGTCTTTCTTTTGCCTAATCGAGCATTAAGGCCAGTTAAATGCATGGCAATTTTTAACTTACTTGTCTAGGCATCACTGAAAATAACTGTTGACAATGTTCATCTTCTTGATAATACAATACTTGATATTAAAGAACTTTTCTTATCAACTTTAGAAGACATGATTTTACTTTTTCATCATGTTTTCAGTTGTAGTTGAACTTGTGACAAATTAACTCAGAAAATAACTTGAGTTACCATTTCCGGAACTATCATAAACTCAGCCAATGCTGAGCTACTTACTGACTTTGCGAACTAGCCATGTAATTGTTTTTTCAAGTACTGCAGCCAAACACAGTTCTTGAGGTCCAAGACAAAGGTCCTTCCTATCAATATTCAGGTAGGATGTGGATCATACACTTAGTATTAGTGATGGAATGTTGGTGACTCGTAAGAAAGTTAGCTTCAAAGAGATGCTGACAGACTGAATTCATACCACAAAAACCAACACTCAGATGAACTAGGTTGATGGCGCCATTAATCTAGTTAATTAAGGGGAAGGAGAACATAACTGACCAGACCATATGATATCAAAGTCACTTCATCCAGCAGTTCAAATGTACAAGGAAAACAGTGGATAAAGTGCACTTTCAGTCATACCAATTCCAGAGAACAAATGTGATCGTTGTGTTAAAAGACATACTACAGCATGGGTTAGTCAATGACTACATACTATGCACCTAGTCTTTCTATTCTATGTCAGATAATAGACCATGTAACATAATACAGCAAAAGTTCTTACTTCATGTTATTCTGGCACAGCAAATGACATTCAAAAATGCATTATATGTATTGGGTCTGTATCTCCAGGTTTCAAATCAACATCAAAGCAAATAACTCAGTACTTAAAGAGTTACTCTGGAGACAGATGAAGTTCCTTAATGTGGATTTGTTTGAAAACATTTTTTTGAAACAATGGTTTTAGAAGTTACAGTAATTTTATCTCTACCAATTTATAATTATCATCATCTATTTTCTTTAAAACGAATTGAAAACATGTAGCAGATATTATTGTAAATTTAGATGTGAATTACAGAAAATAATTGTGGTATAATTAATATTTACAAAAATTGTTAAAGTTCATGTAAAATTTAATGTTGAATATGATGTTAAAATATTATCTAAACTGTCATCTGTTTGCACCTTTACATTAATAAAAGACTTCTGACCCTTGAGTTTAATGGATTGTATTTTAAAATAAAAAGGATGAATAATTAATTTTTTATTTAAAAATTTTCTTCATGGTTTATGCCATATTTATCAAGATGTATAAGTGATTGCTTAATTTTTTGGCTTTGTCTAGTGGGGTTGAATCCTCGCTACTCCTGCATACTCCCATCTTGGTTCTTGAAAATATACAAAAATAGAAATGTTTATTTTAGCGCATGTTTTCTTATTTCTTTGTAGTTATACAACTTCTGTTCATCAAATTTCAAATATTGCCAAATTTCTTTTGTGTGTTTTTCTCATGAAAATGACCTCTCTGTGGATGTTATCTGATATACTCTTGTCTAAACTCTTCAGGGAAATATTTCAGAATTGTTACTGCATATTTAAGAACTCTGCCTATTTCCTTGGATAATACTGCTGAATAAAAAGGCAAGAAGATTAACAGATACTTCTGGTATAAATCTAAGAATTCATCTATTCCAACTAATATCTAGAGAAAATGAAAATATTACCAGAGACATTAAAGGACTTTTTAAAAATAATTACCTTTTCTAATTATATTATTAGATGTGATTATATTATATAATCAATGTGATTATATTATATTCTCAAATATAAAATGGCAATTTCTGGAAATGAAAATGAAATATATCAATGAATCAACCAATTAGTAAAGCTAAATATGTAATTTTGAAAAATAAACTGTCATTTACAAAGGCCAGATTTCAATATCTCCAAAGACCAATCTAGTGAAAAGTTTATTTTGTCTAAAAAATTTGGCTATGATTTGTCTTCATTTTCATTGAATTATACAAAGTCTTCGTTTTCTTTCTTTATTTCTTCCCTGATCCAGAGATCATTAAGTAGAGAATTGTTCAATTTCCCTGAGTGTGTAGGCTTTCTGATGTTTCTGTTGTTGTTAAAATCCTGCTTTAATCCATGATGGTCTGATATTGTACATGGCCAATGTAGGAGAAGGTTTAATGAGATATTCAGAAGAAAGTAGATTGTCTTCTGTTTGGGTGAAATATTTTGTAGGTCTATCAGATCAACTAGATTCGTAACCTCTGTTACTTTCTTAGGTAGTTGCCACCCTTGCGGCCAGTCTTCCTTTCCGTATCCTCTGTAGGGTGGATTAGTGGAAATATGCTTCTTAAATTTGACTTTGTCATAGAATATCTTGTTTCCCCATCTATAGTGATTGAATTTTTTGTCGGATATAGTAGTCTGGGCTGAAATTGGTGGTTTGTTATGGTTTGCAAATCATCTACCCAGGGCCTTATGAGGTTTAGTTGCTCTGTTGAGAATTCAAGTATAATTCTGAGAGGTCTACTTTTATATGTTACAAAGCCTTTATCCACTGCAGCCTTTATATTCTTTCTTTGTTCTATACATTTATTGTTTTGATTGTTTATGGTGGGAAGATTTTGTTTTCTGCTTCAAACTATTTGGTGTTCTGTAAGCTTCTTGAACATTAATAGTTATCTCTTTTTTTATGTTAGGAAATTTTTATGGTATTGTTCAAGATATATTCTGGCCCTTTGATCTAGGAATCTTCTGCTTCTTCTCTTCCTATTTTCTTAGTTTTTTTTTTCATAGTATTACAAATTTCCTGGATGTTTTGTTTTAGAAAATGTTCAGATTTGGCATTTTCTCTGACTGATGTATCAACTAACTGTATTATATCATCTATGCCTGAGATTCTGCCATCTTGGATTCTGTTGGAGTTGCTTGCATCTGTAGTTTCTGTTCTTTTCCTAGGATTTCCATCCAGGGATTGCTTCTATTTTTGTTTTCTTTTCTTTTTTTTTTCATGTTTAGGTTTTGAATAATTTTATACATTATATATTTATGCATTTAGATTGTATTTTCTCATATTTCTTTATATTTATTCATTTTCTTCTTAAAGGCCTCTACCAGCTTGATTATATTTTCTTTTCCTTTAAGGAATTTATTTATTTTCCCTTCGAGGGCCCCTTTCATTTTTATAAGGTGAGATTTAAAGTAATTGTCTTGTTGTTCAGGTGTGTTGGAATATCTAGGGCTTGTAGGAGAGCTGGGTTCTGACGGTGCTACGTTGTGGTGGCTTTTCTTGATTGTATTCTTACACTGGCCTTTAGCCAATTTATTGCCTCTGGTGTTGGCTGGCATAAGAGTCTCTGGTAGGAGCAAGTCTCTGGGACTGCACATAAAACTGTTATTCCCTAAGGGCAGCAAGACTCTTTCTCTCTTTGGTGACAGTAGGCCTCCAGGGAAACAGGCTGGGCTGTGGCCCTGGATGTGTAGTACAAATCTGGGATGGCAGGTAGAGGTGTGGCCTGAAAGTTGGAACACAGAGGGGATAGGGCCTGCCTTCCAAATTTTAAATATTGATGAATAACCACTGGTTCTTTATATGAAATAGGGAAGCAATGTTAATGTGTAATTTTCAATTGGAGAAATATAAGATGTCTAGATAATAACTTTAATAGTTCATATATCACCTAATCCTTAAGAGATTGAGGCCCCAGGGAGTGGGGAGGTCTGGTGGGTGGGGCATGAGGACATCTTCTTGGAGTTGGGAGAAAAATGAGATGAGGAACAGTCAGAGAGTAGACTAGGAGGAAGATATAAAACAGATGAAAAACAATAAAAAGCTCATTTATCTAATAACAAAATTACCCCAGGAATAAATCCCAAGTGTAATATCTTCATAGAAATTTAGAATATGTTCTAAATAAATGGAAAGGCAATGATTCACAAGTTAATTCCATTAAATTATACTTTGATGTGAAAATCTTTAGTTATTCGTTTAACAGCATCTTTCCCTAAACTTAGAAAACTTCTCTTCATATCTTAATTTCCCTTCTTCTATCAGTACTTGTAACTAGTTGTCTGTGTGAAGGAAAATTTATCGCATGGATACCTTATCTAGATGACTGAGAACTGCTAAAATCTCTTTCATAAAAAACACTTAAAATTTTAGTTCATTTCAGTGACAGTTTTCCTAGAAAATTTTATACCATTCACCCATTATAACTTTTAAAATCATTAACAGTAAAGGATTCATTTATTTTGTGGAAACCAGTAATACTTATTTGTCTTCTTTCTTAATTTTATTGTAATAATTACTTAATAGTAGCACATGAAGCTAAACATAATAAGACAATTATTTTTTCAATGGGTATTTCTAATGTAATTTGGTAAATAGCTTGAAACTCTAAATTTTGTATGGCAATAAATAAAAATAATATGGAATGAATTATCTTCTTCAGAAAATAGGACCAACAAGTATTAATATTTTCTGAAATTTAATTTTAGCAGACTTAGAATATGGGCAGCTTCTTGAAATAAAAAGCATAATTTTAATGGGGGAGTTTTACTCTTTGCTTACTAGGTTACTTTCTAGAGATATATGTAGAAAAATTGAAAAGATTTAGCCAATTGGAATAATGATGTCAGCTTCTTTCCATAGATCAAAATCTAGGATAAATCCAAAACCCCACTGGTAGCTCCAAAGAACAGTTTCTACGTGACAGTTAATGAGGAAAGAGCTTCAGGTATTGAAGCAAGGATGAATGACTTTGGTTTTATTTTAGAAATAACCTTTCACAATTACACCTAAAAGTTTACTTAAGTATACAGCTCATTTTATGTTTATTTTAAAATACTGTTTAATAAAAGATGTTCACTGATGTAGAAATAAATACTGTTAAATATCTAAAGAAATACTATCCAAATTGAATATATTAATAATAGAAATGTTTAACTTGAATTGACATGCTCATAATTAAGTTAATAGAATTAGTAATCACAGACCAGAGATAGTTCACCAACTTAAATAAATCTTATGTTTTTATTTTGGTTTGTTTTTTGTTGTTGTTGTTTAATTGCTTGTTTTTTTTTTTTTTTTTTTTTTTAAGACAAGGTTTCTGTCCCAAGATGACCTGAAATGTGAAATTAGGCCTGCTTCCAACCTGTTAGTTCTCCATCATTAGTATTTTGAGTGCTAAGGAAACACATGTGATTTTAATTTCTAGCTTCAAACCACAAACTTCAAATTCAATAACATTGATATTAATAAAGCTGTGTATCTGATCAATATTTCAGATAACTATACAGGGAAAAAGAAAATCAGTTTTCTTCACTGAAGTGATACTGGGCATATCAACTTGTTTTATGGGCTGGCCCTATACTTAAGAGTAGCCAGCCAATACAACCAGACTCTATGTGATGTTTTTGTTTGTTTTGCATTTAAGAGTAAAAAGAACATGATGATAGGTTATTAATGTATTGGCAGAGGATCTGGGAAAGGCTGCTATAGGGGGGAACTATAAATATGGATCTCCTAAGAATCAGTACACTTAAATTTACTCAGTGTCTATCTTGATAAATGTTATTGTGACAAAGTCTGCTTTAATATTTCTATAGTTACTCTATTTTTCACTAGTATTTATGTCCCTTGTATACTTTACCTTAAACGGTATATATAATACTGTTACTTTAAGCCTTGTTATATCTTTAAATTTCAAGAGTGCTTCTTTGTGGAAAGCATAGAGTGGTGTCTTGTCTTATTTTCTAGAGTGATTCTTTGCATTTTAAGAGATGATTATACAGCTTACCAAAGATCATATTTATGTTTGAAAACTACTAATATTTTCCTTGCTATAGTGATATTTTATTTCTCTTTCTTTTTCTTCTGGTTGCTGTTAATATAATTGAGTGTTTCTGATGTTTAACTGTTTCCTCTATGACTCTTTTATTACTTTAGAAGGTATTTTTGTCTTTCAATTATGATAAACCTATTTGACTTGTCATATTCTACCCTCAGAGAGTATTTCCCATTTTCAATACAACATACTGTAGAATGCCACAGTCAAAAGGCTCCTTCCTAAGTTTTGTGCTGTGATTTTTCAATCGTATATCTTGTAAACTACAAACTTTGGTATATTTGGTATAACTAACTTTCAGAGCTTTAAACAGAGAAAGAAACTGTTATATATTCATCTCGTTATCTTGCTCTCTTCTCATGACACCTTTTTTTCTCCTTTCAAATGTTAAATTCTTTAACAATAATCTCTGAGATTTCACTTTGCACATTTAATGTTCTCTCTTCCACAGTGAGAAAGATATAAAGTAAATCCCTTTCTCACACTGTCTCTCTCTCCCTCCCTTTTTGTCTTCTGTGCTGTATGGAGATTAAATATGCATCACAACTAAGGCCTGGGCAGACTCAAAAGCCCGGTGTCCACTGATTGTGTTCTCAGTGCCTATGGGCAGAGATATGTGATGAGGACTTAGGACAACTATATTTCAGGAATACTATATATACTACAGTAAATATGGGATACTATAATTTATGAACCCCATTTATACTACAGTAAAGCATTCATGCTACCTGCCAATCACACATGTTCTCTGATGGAATACAGATGCTTATGTTCCTCTAGGGTACATATCCACATGAGCAGCTTGAATACTATATACCAAATGCTTTCTTCACAGTCCCAACACAGAGTAAATCGCAAGAACTAACAATGCACTGCCCATCAATGTCACAGGAACTAACAATGCACTGCCCATCAATGTCACAGGAACTAACAATGCACTGCCCATCAATGTCACAAGAGCTAACAATGCACTGCCCATCAATGTCACAAGAACTAACAAGGCACTGCCCATCAATGTGAGGGTAATAGTCATTAAGCAAAGTCAAACACCACAGTGATCTATACAAAAAGGGAACATGCTGATAGGCTATAGCAAATTACATGAGTGAAAACCTAGACAGGCACAAGCTAGCTTTTGGTGTGGTGAAGTCAGCCTAAAAGTTCATGGAACTAGGAATTTATATGTATAATAAGATTTATCACCCACAAAATGCATCTTGGTGATTAAAATATTTATTTGTAGTTTCTCATATTATTCTTGTTTTTTAAACTATTTTATTCCTTAAGAATTTCATACTATATATTCTGATCACATTCAAGTCTTACTCCTTCCTCTCCTCTCATATGTAACCTGTCTACATTCACATTTTACCTCTCACCCAACATTAACTTTCCTCCTCCTCCTCCTCCTCCTCCTCCTCCTCCTCCTCCTCCTCTTCCTCCTCTTCCTCCTCCTCCTCCTCCGCCTCTAACTCCTCCCCCCTTCTCCCTTACTTCCTTCATAATTTTTCTTCATGGAGCTCAGCTTATGCTTCCAGGTATTAAATTTTGGGAGTAGTGCCAGACCTATGGTCCTCATATATAAAGATGAAAGAAAATTGGCTCCCCTTCTCCCAGAAGGTATCAAATGCCAGTAGCTCTTTGGCATTTCTTACCTTCTTCCTTCTTTGTTGAGAATTTGTCTAGCCTGAGTTTGAACAATTTCTTGTGCATGCAGTTATAATCAATTAACACTGATGTATGGTAAATTTGTGACCTTTTTTTGGGGGGGGGGAGTTGATATAGTCTACTTTTTCTTTCATTTCTTTTCTGTTTCTTTTTACTTCTTTCTTTTTATATATATATATTTGAAAGCTCTATGTCTGGGCTTGCATTCTTGAATATTGTTAGCTTTTTATGGCTAATTTTATATTTTTATTTATATTGCATTTGTTATTGTTTCATTTTTTTTAACTTCACAAAAGTCTCTTCTCCCCAATACCTTCTGTGGGAATCCAAAACCATTATTGTCACACCACATTTGGCACTGTCAGCAGTTCAGATGCTGTATTGTATTTCGTTAATTCTTTCTATATTAGTTTAATTAGTTGTTTCTCAAACATTATGATTCTATTTATGTGCCCTCATTTTCCAACTCTCTCTCACATACACACACTATTTAGAAATTCATGTAAGTGGTTAGCAGACTTCACTTATCTCCCTAGTCATTACCATCTCTGCTACTTATTGCATTTTCTTACTAACTCTTTCCTATTAGAGTGGCTGTATCTTAGACAAATTTAATATCCCTACCAAGTCTCTTACTAGTGAGATTTTTATTTGTTTATTTTCTTGTGCTTCTCTTTTGAAAAAAAAAGTTAATTGTGTGTCTGTTAAATACAATGATTATATCCAGAATAAACCCTCATCTTATTCTGATACATTATGAACAAGGGAGATGAGTCAACCTATGAAGCAGTAGAACTGGATTTGAGTTTTGCTGACATGAGGTTGTTTCCAATTCATTATCTCTTTTAGAATCCTCTGGTGACTGTAACACAGGAAGTAGTTTGGTCAGCAGAGGTCCAATGCTACAGCCATACCCAAGCCTGCTGTGACGTTTCCTGCCTATCCTTGTTCTTCCTACTCTTTGGTATTGCTAAAGTTTGGATATGGCACTGAGAGTTAGGTCAGCAAAACTTTCTCATCCTAATTAAGTTGTTTTTGGAGATTTTGGAGGAAAGTTTTCTACTGTTTCTTCCTTATTGATTTATTTTTCTTTTGCTAATTACATGGCCTACACAATCTCCTCAATTTTTCCCTGGAATAGAAGAGTCTGCTACCTTCCCTGTGAAGTTAAAATGGTTTGTCTTTTAGACAGAAAGACAACAGGGCATTCTATTTATGCCACTGGCCCACATACCAAGCATAAAATGAGTAAGAGTAAGAGGACTATATAAAGACAGTAAATGCTTTCTTTGAGTATATTTTCAGTTGCTGGTTTGAATTTTATGTGCAAACCGACTACATCAGATTCATTCTTTAACCGTTATTTTAACATGTTATGAGACATTACTTTCCTTTTGAAACTGGGGCTTTAGCTTTCTGTAGATGCTACAATGCACCAGGAATTGTATGGAGTATTTACAGCTTCCACAAGAATCTAGATAAAATGCTATTTTTTATACATTAACAGAAACCCTCAAATAGATGTAAGAAAAATTATGACCCTATACTTGGTGGTTTTTCCCATTATTGTTTGTACCCATTAAGGGCAAATATGCCATGTTTCTTTTGTTTAATTACTAAATTAAAAGTTGCTGTACATTAAAAGATGAAAATCCATTTATATGGAAGGCTCATAGTATTTAACTTGATGATAGAACACACTCTCCCACCAGAGCAGAGGTTATATGCAACATGACTACCATAGGCAGATGGTCACAAATATTAACAGTTAAAGATCCATCCATTATACTTTGAAATGTGGAATATTTACAGCAAATATTTCTTATCTAATAAGGAAATTCAATATAAACCACTTTTTTTAACATCTTTATTTTACAAAACAAAGATAAATGTACAGATTTCAAGCATTTTTTTGCGTAAAATTATACAATACATTTTTGTCAGTATTTTTTTCAGATTTTAAAATAATTTTTTACATAAATCAATATGAATAGTCAGTACTTGATCTTTTTAAAGGTTTGATTATATGCATGGAAAACCCAATAGTTACAATGAGCACAAAGTACATGCAAAACAAAATGTAACATGAAAATAGTCAGAGTTTTCTTTTTGTGTAAAGATTTTTTTGTTTTCTTTTGTTTTCTTTATTTCTTGGACTTCCTATAGTCTGTGAGTTGTTTCTGGGGCAGTGCGAGCCTCTGGGGGTTAGCATCCCACTATCAGTGACTGCATATTATGTCTGTTCTTTTGTGACTGGGTTATCTCACTCAGAATGATATTCTCTAGATGCAGCCATTTTCTTAAGAATTTGGTCAAGTCATTGTTTCTGGTGGCTGAGTAGTATTCCATTGTGTAAATGTACCACGATTTTTGTATCCATCTTCTGAAGGACATCTGGGTTCTTTCCAGCTTCTGGCTATTATAAATAGAGCTGCTATGAACATTGTGGTGCATATATCTTTGTTGTGTACTAAGGTGTCTCTGGGATATATGCCCAGAAGTGGAATAGCTGGGTCTTCAGGTAGTATTATGTCCAATTTTCTGAGGTATTGCCAGACTGATTTCCAGAGTGGTTGTTTTAGTTTGCAACCCCACCAACAGTGGAGAAGTGTTCCTCTTTCTCCGCAACCTCGCCAGCATCTGCTGTCATTCCAGTTTTGGATCTTGACCAATCTGACTGGTGTGAGGTGGAATCTCAGGGTTGTTTTGATTTGCATTTCCCTGATGGCTAAGGATGTCAAGCACTTCCTCAGATATTGCTCAGCCATTCGATATTCCTCAACTGAGTACGTTTTGTTTAGTTCTGTACCCCATTTTTTAATAGGGTTATTTGATTCTCTGGTGTCTAGCTTTTTGAGTTCTTTGTATACCTTAGATATTAGGCCTCTATCTGATGTGGAGTTGATAAAGATCGTTTCCCATTCTGTTGGCTGCCATTTTGTTTTCTTGACAATGTCCTTCGCCTTACAGAAACTTTGCAATCTCATTAAGTCCCATCTGTTAATCTTTGACCTTAGAGCTTGAGCCATTGGTGTTTTGTTCAGAAAATTTTCTAAAACAACTCACAAAGATATTTTCTTCTGTTTTTACAATTCTTATGCAAAAGATGGTCATTATTAAATACCGTATCTGAAGAGTCATAGCACAATGTATCAATGGCAGATTAGAGGAAAAACAAGGCAAGCCTGTGAATTTAACCTGAAATTTTCATGGCGTTTCATATTTTCTAGGTATCTAATGTTTGAAAAGAAAATATACCTCACTATAAGTTTGAATTTGGAATATTGCTTGAATAAACTTCAAATATTCAGAAGACAAAGGGTTTGACTCATTGAGGGTCCTTAAAACTGCTCTGCTTTTGATGTTTATAAGATGTTTCAAGAAACATAAGACATTATTTTAAGACATTTAAAAATGTGAAATTTCATAGTCTTTGTAAAGTAACGTCAAGCAGAAATCTGTCTTGGTTGATAATCTTTATAAAACATTTCCACAGTTTTGCTTTACGTATTTCTCAGAAAGTAACAGTTGTGTCTCTTTTGTAAGCATCAAGTGTGGTAAGGAAATATTAAAAAAAAAAAAAAAACCTATATATTTCCAGTTAATTTATGCCATGTTCACATAATATGCTTATTTTAAAGAAATAAGCATACATTTTTCATATTTAAAAGTAAGTTCTGAAGACAGAGACATGAAATGATTTGTTCGGATAAATTCTGGCATTGGTAAGTTAAAGTGGTTGCTAATGTGTAAATTCTAGGATTTTTTACATTGATGGTACTTTGTGGGTACTGGTTCATATAAACCACTTTTAATTTTCTACCTTGTATTTCTTTCGCTTTTATATTTTTAAAAGTTTAAAAGTTAGTCAATTACAAAGGTGAAAACATATTTGTATGTGTTACCATATCTTTAAATGTTAGTTATCACAAATTACAAGAATGGTTCATTCTCATTATAACTTTCCTTGAATCACTGTAACTCTTTCTCCTATGGAATTTTACTTATTTTTAATTAAAAAAATTTTGTCTGGGGTTTTATTTGTTTTATTTTGTTGCTGATCTTGTGTTTCCTTCTGTGCTTTACTTTCTTCATAGTTCTATTGACTTGTTACATTTTTTAGTCTCCAATAAAGTTAGAGATTACTCTGCATTCCCAATCACCAGTTGTGTAGTATTTCTTCTATTTTCTCAGTCTCCGTCATCAAAACTGCTTTCTCCTGTTTGATTTGATTTAACTGTGAACACTTTCAGTACAAGGAGCTTTCATATGAAATCTACAAATTACAAGGTTGAAGGTGTCACTAATACAGTTTAAATTACATGCCCTTATTATTCCAGAGATTGATGAATTGACATCTATTATAACATGAGTCATCATGTGTTTTTCTAAAATTTGATTGCATGTGTGTTTTTTTACTATGAAGCAAAATGCTATAACTTGTTTGTGTATCCAGTCTGTTAGCTTATGGTTTATTAATGCATCTATTTGTATCTTTTAAAAGTTCCTTGAAAATGTACACAATAGCTAATTTGAAGTCCCTGTCTTGTGCTTCCACTGTGTTATTTTCCTTGGAACCTAATGTAGTAAATTTTTCTGGACTCTAGTGATCACATATTGTCCTGAATGTTCTTGTTTGTGTCTTTATGCTGAGTTTAGGCATCTGGATTTTGAATCATAATGATTCTATGTGTTAGTCTGATCTTGCTCTTCTTGGATAAACTCTCCTATTCCTTAGTTCGGTTGCTTCCTCTGAATTTTAGGATTGTGTGTTCTTGCTGTAGATTGCATGGTAGTGTAGGCTTCTAAGTCCCTGCCAGTTGTGACCCCTGGGAATCCTGGGTAGAATTTCTTTCTAGATTTTGGGACCTAACATACAGGGAAGAGGAAAGATTAAAATTGTAGGAGGCTAAAAGACTCTGCTAAAGTAAGGGTAGTCTGATATCTAGGGTGTTCTGATTTGAGTGTGTCCAGGGAAAGAGTGACTAGGGTGTTTGCAAGGTGAGAGAAAAGGATGGACTGAGAAAGGAAGGTTGATGCTTCGGCCAGCACAGGCAGAGAGTCACTAGGGGCTACCCTTTTTCTTACTTATAATGAAACCCTAAACTTCCTTCATGAGACCCTGAGAATAAATTATATATGCATGCAAATCCTAGGAATTGTCATTCATTTCAATCAAAGAAATGCTGCTGGAGATCTGTAGGACAGCTTATTTGGGGCAGCACCGAGTGGTCACAATAAACTTTATTTTCCATTTTAATATAATAAATGTACTTGTGTTTGTGGGTTCCTCCTTTTCACAACATGAGTAGAACACAGAACTGTCAAATTTATCTAATCTAATTTTTACTGGAGAAGAACATTAAATAATAAAACTTTGTTCTTGTCTTTACCTTGAACACTCTTTTATTTGCAGAGAGGTTCCAAGAGAACAAAAACAAAACGTGTTTATTATAAGACATTGCACTAAGTGATCAGAGTACATGTACATTAAGGACTAACTAATGTATATTATCATATATTATAATCATAAAAACTAGGTCATTTCAGTAGTTTTCCAGTGCTACTTCCTGGTAGGGTCACAATCAGCTAATTTAGCTAATTTAAAGTACACACTTCATTTTATAAGGCCAATCAAGCACAGCAAATTATTCATTAATACAAAATTAGCACCTAGAGAGAAAAGCTGGTCACTAATTATAGAGTACTATGCTCATGAAATTGCCTCCTTCACCAAAATCAAGCCAAATAATTAAGCATGTTAAGGAGAAGTAAAAAAGACCACCCTTGTTGCTAAATATAGCAATTTAGAAGATTCTCTTTACCCATGTTTATTTCTCTGATTGTAACTGTTGGCTCATTAGGCAAAAAAAAAAAAAAAAAAAAAAAAAAAAAAAAAAAAAAAGAAAGAAAGAAACAAAGGAAAGAAATGAAAAAGGAAAGAAATGAAAAAAACAAATTAAATATGTCTAAATGTATTTTACCTTTCTATGGTTTATAAAATAAAACTTAAGTTAATGTGATGTTATTACTAGGACAACAGGAAATAGACACCACTCATGACTTCCTTTCCATTCACCCTCCTCATAAAAGTTTTACTTGATGATTTTTTCAGTATGGATAGTGGCTTTCTAAATAAAGTCAAATTAGAAATGAGCTCCATGCCATGGATAGTTGGTGAGAATGTGGAAAACCTATTTAGACACTATGAGCCTCAATTTCCTCATTTGTAACTTGGTGTTATATGATCTACATATAAGATTAAGCATGTCAATTCTTATTTAAGTGATAAGCACATTGTCTTGCATATCGCATTAACATAATGCAAACAGTAATGAGGGGTGTCTTAGTCAGGGTTTCTATTCCTGCACAAACATAATGACCAAGAAAAAGCAAGTTGGGGAGGAAGAGGTTTATTCAGCTTACACTTCCATATCACTGTTCATCACCAGAGGAAATCAGGACTGGAACCCAAGCAGGTCAGAAAGCAGGAGCTTATGCAGAGACCATGGAGGGATGTTGCTTACTGGCTTGCTTCCCCTGGCTTGTTTGGTCTGCTTTCTTATAGAACTCAGGTCCACCAGCCCAGGGATGGCACCACCCACAGTGGGCTGGGCCCTACCCCCTTGATCACTAGTTGAGAAAATGCCTTACAACTGAATCTCATGGAGGCATTTCCTCAACTGAGGCTCCTTTCTCTGTGATGACTCCAGCTTGTGTAAAGTTGACACAAAACCAGCCAGTACAAGGGGTTGGTTGTTTTATTTATAGAAGCTCTAGATTCCTGTATAGATAGATTCAATTACTCATTGACAAATAGATAAATAAGCTATATCTCACATGTAAACAAAAAACCCCACATTTTCAAAAAAATACAGGGCTAGAGAGATAGCTTAGCTGTGAAGAACACTAGCTGCCTTCTACCAGACATGTATTAGAACCTCAGCATTCACAGAGCAGCTTATAACTGTCTGTAATTACTGTTCTAGAAGATGAAATACCTTCCTACCTCCCTGCTTCTGTGCCTCCCTGCCTCCCCACTCTCTTTATCTCACTCTTGCTTCCCTTGCTCTTTTCTTGCTCTATGTGTGTATGGGAGGGCTGTGAAGGTGTATATTTACTTGAGACCTTCATGTGGTGGTCAAAGATCAATGTTTTCTGTAGTCACTGCCACCATATTTTTGAGAAAGTCTTTCACAGACCTTCAGAATGCTTAAGCTACTTGGCCTGTGAGCACTGGAGGTTGTCCATTTCTTCCATATATTTTCATTGAGAAGTGTTCAGGTTCAAACCAGACTTCTCTTTTGTGGGTGCTGGAAGTCAACCTTAGGTCTTCATGCATGTATCATAAATACTTACAGACTGAGCCATAACTTCAGCCCTTAATGCTAAGTTTCATAATAAAACCATTTATAAGTTAAGAGAAGGGGAGAATATAATTCCTAAATCATCCTGGGTCTGTGTGTATGGGGAAAACTCACTCAAATACCAAATAGTTCTGGTGATCTTCACAGTTACTTTGCACTGATAAGTATAGAGACTTTAAGACGTAAACTGGGCAGCTCACATTTGATGTGTTCTATCTTTTTTTCTTCTTTTTAATTGGATATTTTCTTATCTACATCTTAAACGTTATCTCCTTTTGAGTTTCACCTCCAGAATCTTCTTATTCCACCCCCCCATGCCTCTGTGAGATGCACCGGCACACACACTCCCACTCCCTCCTGCCTCCCTGCCCTGGCATTCCACTATACTGGTGCATGAAGGCTTCTGGGGACCAAGGACCTCTCCAAATTTTTAACCCAGAATGGCTCCTTAAAAAGGAAACATGGGAAAAATTGTGGAGCAGAGACTGAAGGAAAGGCCATCCAGAGACTGCCCCACCTAGAAATCCAGCCCACATGCAGGCTCCAAACCCAGACACAGTTGCTGATGCCAAGAAGTGCTTGCTGACAGGACTCTGGTGTGGTTGTCCCCTGAGAGGCTCTGACAGAGCCTGACCAATACAGATGCAGATGCTCAAAGCCACCATCCATTGGACTAAGAACAGGGGCCCCAATCGAGGAGTTAGGAGATAACATGGGAAATGTAAATACATAAAATATCCAATAAAAAAATTTTAAAAATGTCATCAAGAGGACTGGCTATCAGATTGATTTGTCCTAGAGCATACGCAAAACCCACCAAGAGCTGTAAATAAGTATGCACACAGAGAGAGGAAGGATTACAAAGGATGATTACATTGGATCCTTTTCTACAAAGAAAGGGCCAGGGTATCAGAGAGACAAATAAAACAATCAATCTCTTAGCATGGATACTGTTCTTCCCCCACATGGAACATGAGAACATATTGTGCAAGAAGTTATATTATTAAGTTAGCATGTCCCCAGCCTAGAAACAAGAGTGTTATCCATTCACATATCTTTCCCATTAGAACGAGATTCCCAGAACTGTGAAAAATTGTTATTACTCTTGTGTTTTCAGTTCTTAAAGACCTTTGGCCACAGTTAAGTGTTCTGCAATTTCAAAGTATAACAAAAGACTGTTTAACTTTTGAAAGTATTTGCCAACTTCTATTTTATGATTCAGCTATGAATCAATGTCTACTACAAATTCCAATTCCTTATTTTTGCTGTTTTCTTAATAGAATATCCAGTAGGAAATAAAAGAGTGGAGGTTTCAGTGATTTCAATGTTGGGAAAGGCACAACAATATATTTGAGGAAGTAAAGTAACCATCTGGGTAAAAATTAAAAAAATAAACAGGATAAAAATAAGAAAACCTTCTTCTTACAATGACAATGAAAATTTCAAGTTGCTGAAAGCAAGAAGTAATTGTAAATAGGGGAAATTAAGAAAATGGAGATAGCTAGAATCAGCCAATAAATCTATAAGGTTCCATAAATTGATGTAGTATTAAAATGACAATGAGAAACAGGAATTATGGTGAGATAATTAGACTATGTGAGCAAATGTGATTCTTATCATATGTCATAACAAAAAAATGTCAAAGTCAAACATAAAGATATCAGATATAAAACTGAGTTTATTCAATGCTTCAATGCTTTCGGAATAGATGGCTGCAATAATTTCCATATCAAGGACAAATGATTTAATGGTTAAACTGTATTTTCACTTGTGTTATTTTGGGGGAACAGCAGAGATAATCAAATTCCCTTCCTGTTTTCTCCTATCTGTTTAAAGGTCTCTATGAATGTATTCTCTAGGCACATTGTTTTAACTTGGCTTCCAGTAGGTGAAAAAATTACTTACTTATTTAATTTTTAAAAAGACAATGGAGTTAAATGAAATAATATGTGAATCAGTAAAAATTTCTTTCTTAATCAGGGACACACCATTTTGTAAAACACCTCTATATTGATTGAACTACGGTATTTCCTTATACTAAACAAACTTGATATTCAGAACTGAAGTGATTTGGTTTTCTGGATTCTTGCCCTCCTTTCTCTCAATGTTGTTTCATGGAAAGCATGTCTATCAGCAGGTACTAAAGTGTATTAATTAACAACATGGCATAAGATCCCTGCCTCCTCAGAAACCTATAAGAAAGGAGAGCCTACCATTGTATCTGAGGTAGCCAAAGGCTCCTCGGGACCCCTATAATGCTTCTGTTGGCCTAAGAAATAATATATCCTCCAACAGTTCTTACCAAAAAGTACAATCTGCCTCAGTAGTGACCTACTCAGAAGTGAGAAACTGGTCACAATTCATTATTATAAAGTCAAAATGACATTCCATATGAGATATTTGGTAATCTCTTAAAGAAATAGGACATATATGGTAGATCAAGGGGCCAGTGATGAAATTTGAATTCTTTCTTCAGACTAAGTTGAAACACCAGGTCTACTGAGAAAGCTAAATGTCACTATCTGAAAATAGTGAAATAGAAGTTTTGTTTGAATTAGTAAAAAGGGAAGGAAAACCTCTCCTTTAATATATATTGAAAAGATAACCACCCTAACTGAGCACACCATAGTATAAAAACAGGACTTTCAGACCTTGAAGCAGGAACTTACCTGAAACCCTTTTCCAACTGACAACAGTAGTAATTAAGGAAGTCATAAATTTAAGAAAGAGACAAAGTTCATTGGATGAGTTATTGGGAGGGGTGCAAGGTTGTAATATGGTACTGATGTATGAGATTCTTATAAATAATTTAAAGGATGAATAACAGAGTTTGTCTTCTTACTAAGAAAACAAGAAAATTTTCATTCAATGCATATCATTGGCTTGTATGTGTCATAACTAAACCAATTAAGGTCACAATGAAACCTTGGATTTGCTAAGAGGTATTGGTCATGCTTCCAGCAATGCACCAGTAACAGCTCCAAATCTCTGCCCTTGTGGAACTAATGTTGTATTAGTAAAGGTGGAAATTCAGTCAATAAAAAGGAGGTCCCATCAAGACATGTCATGGGGACTGAACAGAGTACAAACAGAAGCCTATGGAGAATCCTATCTATAAAGTGTTTTTTTCTATTATAAATTGACCCCCCCATGAGACCAGGACATTAAAGGAAGACCTAAAGGAGTTAAAGGGCAAAGCAAAAACAAAGAAAAAAGGAATTGAAAACAAATGTAATGAGGTGGAAATGTACTGGGCGACTTTCTGGAAGAACAGAAATGGACTTTTACAACAGTATAATAAAAAGACTCTTAAGAGATGGTCCAAGAAAACTTAAATATGGAAGGGGAAGACCTTAGTGTACTCATTGGTAGATGGTTTAATCCTTGGGAGCTCTGGGGCGAGGGGGTCTAGTTGGTTGATAGTGTTGTTCTTCCTATGGGGTTGCAAACCCTTTCACCTTTTTCAGACCTTCCTCTAACTCCTCCCTTTGTTCAGTCTGATGGATGCTTAGATTCATGCTTTGGTGCCTGTATTGATCAGGCTCTGGCAGGCTCCTGTCAGCAAGAGCTTCTTGGCATTATCAAAAGTGCCCAGGTTTGGTGTCCGCAGATGGGATGAATTCCTAGGTGGGGCATTCTCTCCATTACCTTTCCTTCAGTCTCTGGACCGATCTTTGTCCTTATTAGAATGACATCAGACTTTACAATGGAGACATTAAAAGCCAGAAAAACCTGAGCAGATATTATACAGACTCTAAGATACCACAGATGCCATCTCAGATACAGTGCAAAAAAATCAATCACAATAGATGGAGAAAAAAAGACATTTCACAATAAAACCAAATTTAAGAAACGTTTATCTATAAATCCCACTCAACAAAAGGTAATAGAAGAAAACCTTTAATCTGCAAAAAAATAATAATAACCACATCCAAGAAAAATAACAAGGAATAAATAATCAGACAAGTAAATCAAGATAGGAAAACCCCACACCACCACAACAAAACATTGTAATCAAAAAACACTGCTCACTGGTAATGTTTGTCATTGGTCTCAATACACCAGCAAAAAGGCATAGACAAACAGATCGAATCTGAAAACAGAATTCATCCTTTTATTACACCCAGGAAACAGACCTTATCATCAAGAATAAAGAATAAAAATCATCTCAGTATTAACTGATAAAAAAAAATTCTAAGAAAGTTGACCCAAGAAGTAAACTGGTGTACATATTTTCATATCTCACAAAATAAACTCCTAACAAAAACTAAGTTGAAGAGATAGGGAAGAGCTGAATACTCACCAAAAGAAGAATGTATCAAGAGAATGCTATAATTCTAAACATCTATGAATCAAACATAAGGTTACCCAAGTTTGTTAAAGATAAAGAAGGGAGGGTTTATAGTGTAGGGATAATGACACCAACCCACAGTAAAAACCTTTGACCAAAAATGTGTCCTGTCTACAAGAAATATAGGGAAAATATGGAGCAGTGATTGAGGGAATGGCTAATCAATAACCAGCTCAATAACCTGAGAACCATCCAATGGACAAGCACCAATCCCTGACAATCACTATCAGTGATACTGTGATATGTTTGCAGACTAACATAATTGCCCTTTAAGACAGATACAGAGACCCACAGCCAAACACTGGACAAAGCTTACGGACTCTTATGGAAGAGGTGGAAAGGGGAAGCCCTTTCAGAGGCTCTGAAGAGGATATGAACTCCACAGGAAGACGAAAAAAGTCAACTAACTTTGTCTCTCTTGAGCTACCAGAGACTGAGCCACCAAGGAAAGATCATATATGAGGTGGTTCAAAGCCAGCTCTCTTCCCTAGCACATAAGTAGTAGAACATAAGTTCAGTGTTCATGTAAGTCTCATGAAAACTATAATGGGGGCCATTCCTAAAGCCATTTCCTATCTGTAAAATACCTTCTCCAACTGGGTTGTCTTGTCTGGTCTTAGTAACCCTACAGAGTCTTGATTCCCCATGGTGGACAAATGCCCAGGGGTTCCCATGCTCTCAGAGAAGAAAGGAAATGGGGGTGCAGGTAAGGACTCTGTGAGGAGGAACTTGGAGGAAGGAGCTATGGAAATGATATAAAAGGATTTATTAATGGAGAAAGAAAAGAATCACTAGTACAGGTAGAATCACATTTGAGCCTCAAACAGTAATGATGGATGATTTCTATGCCCCATTATTGCCAATAGACAGGCCATCCAGACATATATGAAGGCAATCTAAATGATACTGATCCAACAACTCTCATCCCCAAATGAAGCTTCCCACATGTACAATCCTGTGTCTCTGCATATATATATTTCCTGTGGTTTTTTTTTAAACGACTTTATTTTGCAAAACAAAGATAAATGTAAAGATTTTAAACATTTTTTGCTTAAAATTATACATTTTTGTCAGTACTGTTTTTTCAGACATTAAAATAAATTTTACATAAAACCATGTGAATATGTTTTTTAGTCAGCACTTGATTTTTCTCAAGGGCTTGACAGTATGCATTGAAAACGTACTAGTTGCAATAAGCGTAAAGTACATGCAAAACAAAACGAAACATGGAAATAGTCAAAGTCTTCTTGTTTTGTGAATATATGTATATTTTTTGTTTTCTTTATTTCTTGGACTTCATACAGTCTGTAGTTGTTTCTGGGGGAGTGCAAGCCTCTGGGGTTAGCATCCCACTATCAGTGACTGCATATTATGTCTGTTCTTTTGTGACTGGGTTATCTCACTCAGAATGATCTTCTCTAGATGCAGCCATTTTCTTAAGAATTTGGTTAAGTCATTGTTTCTGGTGGCTGAGTAGTATTCCATTGTGTATATGTACCACAATTTTTGTATCCATTCGTCTTCTGAAGGACATCTGGGTTCCTTCCAGCTTCTGGCTATTATAAATAGAGCCACTATGAACATTGTGGTGCATATATCTTTGTTGTGTATTAAAGTGTCTCTGGGGTATATGCCCAGAAGTGGAATAGCTGGGTCTTCAGGTAGTACTATATCCAATTTTCTGAGGTATCGCCAGACAGATTTCCAGAGTGGTTGTATTAGCTTGCAACCCCACCAACAGTGGAGAAGTGTTCCTCTTTCTCCGCATCCTCGCCAGCATCTGCTGTCATCTGAGTTTTGGATCTTGGCCAATCTGACTGGTGTGAGGTGGAATCTTAGGGTTGTTTTGATTTGCATTTCCCTGATGTTTTTTTTAAATCTCCTTTTCTTCTGTTGTTGAGTTGTTTTGTCCATTTCCAGCTTGTACTGTTTTGTTTTATATCTTATTCTATTTTATAATTATTCCTTAGATGCCTGCTTGCTTTCTATGTGGAGATGGAAAGTATTCAGATTCAGATGGGAGGTGGGGTAGAGGATCTTAGAGGAGTTAAGGGAGAGGAATTATATTAAGAATATATTGTATAAAATGTGTTCAATAAAAGAAAAATATAAGTAAATAATTCACACACATGTGCATGTGTTCAGATCTAATTCTCTTTGAACCAATACTTTGCTTCCTGCTCACAATGTGAAGGTCTCATCTTCTCATCATGACATATTTTCTATTTTGAAAAAAAAAAACTATTGACTAAATGAGAAATGCTTTACTGATTTAATAGGATGTATAAGAGAAGAAAATGAAACATTAAGGTAATGATTGAACACATAAACACAGGCACACACACAAATATACAACAGAAAATTGAAAGTTTGGGAAAATACTAACTTTTCAGTCATGCTGAATATCTTTATTTTACTTAATATTTTCTTCTGAAATTAATTTTAATTATATTTCCTTAAAGAAATATAGATGTTCTTATAATCCTGATTTCTGAATTTGAATTCTTGCCTAATCCAATTATCTTCTATGAAGACTTGAAAGTTATGCCACATAGACGAATATTTTCCTCAGTACATACTGTTTTACTTCCTCACACTCTGTTGAAGGGTTATAAAGTGATCAGATGCTAAGTAACATCTTAGTGGAGCAAATTGTGCATTTATCTCTCTCCCTTATTTCAAGTATGCAAATATTAGGAAAAATAAGGCATTCCTGACAAGGGAAAAATAATTTCTTTAAATTAAATTCTCAAGCACTTTTTATATGGTTCACAAGAATCCGTCTTTTCTTTTTCAGATATAGCTCATCCAACTGCCACAAACTCAATGGATATAAAAAAATACAGTGGACAGAACTGTATTTTTACCAAAAAATAATTGCTTTTTAATTTTTAATTCTCTGTTAGAATAAATTACTCAGTACATTATACTTATCAAAGGTTTACTCAAAATTACTAATATTGCATCCTTATCATATTTCCAAAAAAACTGAAAGTACTTTCCTTTGAACTCTTTCAACCAAGAGAGAGTCCATTTTAGAATTCTCTGTGCTCCCAGTATCGTCTGGCATCTGTCTCTCCATTATATGAGTATGAATTTGTCCCTAATTGAAGGCTGTCTTGTGATTCTCTCCAGTGTATCTGTCTGTCTGTACAACTGTCTCTGTGCCTACCAAAGGGCTTTGCTTTACTGAGTAGAAAACCTCTAATGGAGAAGGAGTGAGGAATATTTTACAGAAATCTTTACCAGAGTTTTACAAGAGAATAAGGCACTGGCTTCAACATACCCCAATGAATCAGAAAACAAACACTACTAACAACTTCATTGTTTCTCAGTCAATGCCCAAATTTATGTTCAAAATTCATGGTGGATTTTCATTTGTTGCATTTGTAGTTTTCTGTACATGATACAAATGTGTTGTTCTGTGTCAGAGCATGGAAAAATACATAAGACTACAGGTATGCATTATTATGGATTGCAAAAGTTGATTACAGGGGAAATCCAAGGCAATTGAAGCTGGTTGTTACATTGTTCAGAGCAATATGAACAAACAGGCTGAGCACACAGATTTCATTCTTAACTCTTCAGTGATTGCAAGATATATTATTAACTCTCTGAAGTCCGGCAAAACTCTCAGTCACTTAGAATGTAAAAAATATGTTTTATCGAAATGCTTTGCCATAAACATCTCCCTGATCAGACCAAATATTAAACAATGAATAATAGAGTAAAATCAATGTATAATAGGAATCGTTATTAAATATAAGCCAAATAATAAAGTGTTCGACATTTTTGCAACATGTATGATTTTGTTGTAGATAGTATTGGAACCTTAAAGACAAAGAATGTGTATTTTTAACTTTATGTTGAATGTATTTTGTTTATTACAAAAATTTGCAACGAAAAAAAATCATACATTAACACAAAGTCAAAAATAAAAATTGGTTAAGAAATAAGACAATGGCTTGAACCTGTGGTATGTTATATAGATATCATTGAGATTTTTCAAAATAGTTCAGGATTGGGTCATGCTAAAGATATTGTTTAACTTCAGTTAGGTTTTATTTATTTATGTAGACCTATTTTATTAATAAAAATTATAATGTCATAATCAACAATTTTGCATAAAGAACAGAAAAATTAGCATGGCGATCTGAAACTGAATCAAATAATGACATACACCTTCTATATTGTTATCACTTGCCAACCCTTTCTCTAAAATTCAGTTTTTATAGCTACAACAATTTTGTTTTTAAATTATTTTCATTGCTGTAGTAACATTTTTATGCCTTTGAGAAATGGGTCTAATTTGAGCATCCCAATACTCTGAAATTAAATTTTATGTTTTTATCTACAGTCTAGGTGGATTAAACCCCATATTTTTTAAATAACAAATGTCATCATAGTATGTGTGGGACTAAGTAACCTCTAGATTTTTATGAACTAAAACCTTGGATGCATGAAAACTCTTCTCTAGTAAAGTCAGACAGTGAGTTAATAATGCTGCATAGGCAAGGCCTGAGTGTATTTATATGTATCCACACCATATGACGTCCTGAACAGTGACCAGTCATTACAATAGCACAATGGATGCTGTTTTCCTGAGCTAAAAACAAGAAAAGTCCATTTGTCCCATGTGTGCCTTTTTTCTTTTCTTTTTTCTTTTTCTTTCTTTCTTTCTTTTCTTTCTTTCTTTTTTTTTTTTTTTTTGCATCAGGCTCACAGGTTCAAAGAGCACTGCTCTGTCAGGCTCCCTGTGCACATAGCAGATCTAAACTGGAATGCCTATAGCCTACTGAGGTCAAGTATTATTACCGTATGCACTAAAAGTTGAATTAGCACATACTCAGACTTGGGTTTGATCATTTTATTCTGTGTGTTGATAATCTTTCTGGAATGTCACCATGGCTCATGGTAACTTTTCAAGGAATTGTTAATATATATGTACTCAATGAAAGAAGTGAAATGATAACTTATATCAACAAAACCAGGCAGATTTTAATAAGGCAGCAGATATGCAGTGTGTAAGCACTTTCTTAATAAAGCATACTTATAAGACCATGAGAATAGTGATAAGTTGTCTGTGGAAATAGAAAGAGCCCACTATGTTTCTAAGTTTTCCTTGTGAGATGATTCATATCAGTGTTTCTTTCAGTCTAAAAGTATTCCTATTTATGGTCTAATCTGTCTGTTCTGTTCTCTTGGAAATATTACAGAAACCATAAATACTTGATTGAACCATGTGACCTGTGTGTCCATGTTAAAGAGAACACTTTACATGCATTTTCCCTTTAGAGGTATGAAAATTTTAATACATATAAGGAGCACTTTCTATGATGTGGCTTATGGAATGCTTCTGCCATAAAAATACACACTATTTCCTCTAAAAATATGCATACACATATCAACAACTTACTTGAAAAAATTTACTTAGTGCCTTTATAATATTTCAACATAATTCTCTGTTTGAAATAGAATGAGTTGAAGTTGCTGCTCTAGTGTTGCACAATAGACCGTATTCTATAAAATCATAAAACCACATCATTGGATATATTTCTTCAAGTAATATCTGCATATTACCTTAACAACGCTAAAGAACGTATTGATACATTGTGAATTTCTTTTGAAAGAGAATACAAAAATTTGGGTATGCCATTACTGAAGTTTTATTTTATATTTAAAGTGGCTGTGTGTATGTTAAAAATGAAAATAGACACATATTTGTCACCATGCACAAAGCTCAAATCCAAGTGGATCAAGGACCTCAACATAAAACCAAAGACATTGATTCTCATAGAATAGCAAGTTGTAAAGAGCCTTGAACTCGTGGCATAGGAGAAATTTTCTAAACAGAATTCTAATGACTCAAACTCTAAGAACAAGAATAGATAAATGGGACCTCTTAAAACCAGAAAGTTTCTGTAAGGCAAATGACATAATCAATAAGAAAAATTGCCAACATACATATTAGGAAAAAATCTTCACTAACCCCAGATTTGATAGAGGGCTAATAACCAAAATAAATATAGAACTCAAAAAGCTAAACACCAAAATACCAAACAACACACCCAACTCCCCAAAAAAATGGGGTATAGAATTAAACTGAAAATTCACAACTGAGGAATCTCAGATGGCTGAGAAGCACTTAAAGAAATGCTCAAAGTCCTTAGTTGTCAGAGAAATGCAAATCAAAATGACCCTGAGAATCTACCATTCAGAGTGGCTTAGATCAAAACCTCAGGTGAAAACACATCCATTGTTGGTGAGATTGCAAACTGATACAACCACTCTAGAAATCAATTCGGAAGTTCCTCAGGAAATAAGAAATAGATCTACCTAAATACCCAGCCATACTACTCTTGGGAATATATTCAAAAGATGTCCCCCCATGGCACAGGGGCACATGTTCCACTGTATTCATAGTGGCCTTACTTGTGATAACTAGATGCTGGGAACAACCCAGATGTCCCACAACAGAAGAATGGGTACAAAAAATGTGGTTCATTTACACAATGAAATCCTCAGGAATTAAAAATGAGGACATCCTGAGTTTTTCAGGTAAATGGATGGAACTAGAAAATATCATCCTGAGTGAGGGAACTCAGACCCAAAAAGAAATGCATGGTATGTACTCACTAGTGTGTGTATATTAGCAAAAAAATAAAAAATACAGAATACCCAAGTCCAGAGAAGTCAAACCATCAACAATTGAGGCAATGGAGTACTCACAAAAAGGGACCTATCATGACTATGCTCTGAAAAACCAATAGGTAGCTTAAAGAGTCAGATTCGGATATTTGCATTCAAACAATGAACAGAAGCTGCGGACCCCTGTGGTTGAATTAGGGAAAAGCTGAAGGAAGGTTAAGATGAGGGTGATTATGTAATAGGACCAGCAGTCTGAATCAACCTGGACCCCTGAGATCTCTCATACAGTGAGTGGATTACCAAGGAGGCAGCATATATCAGCTGCTATGAGTCTCTCAACATATATACAACAGAGGACTCTCAGGTCTGCGTTCAATCAGAGAAGATGCACCCAACCCTTAAGAGAGGAGGTCCCAGGGAGTTTAGAGTCTGGCAGGATGGATGTGGTGGGAGCATCCTCATGGAGACAGGGCCTAGAAGAAGGAGGTATGGGATATGGAACAGTAGGAGGGTGGACCAGGAAAAGAATAAAATCTTGAGTGTAAAAATGAAATAAAGAAGAAAAAAGAGAAACTTCTTCATATTCCTTAGAAAATATATAGTGATATTATCTTATTTAGTATCAACAAATTGTGTTAGAAAGGATATGGTAAGAAGTTTTTTTTTTTTTTTTTGTTTTTTTTTTTTTTTTTTTTTTTTTTTTTTTGTTTCTAAGCCAGTATTGAAAGCAGCTGTTTTTAGACAAACTGAAAGAAAAATATCAATGATGAAACAGGCAAAGTGAAAAAATAAATTGGGATTTGGCAGAGGGCTCAAGTGTTGAGCACTTGCCTGGTATACTCAGGTCTGGAGTTGAGGCCTATCACCATTTTTTAAAAGGATAGAACTTTTGTCAACTGAACTATTTCAAATTGAAGTGATATCACTTTACAGTTCACAAATGTCAAGTCATTATACCATGTAAAAGGTGAACTATAGGATTCAAAGTGAAGAGCAGAATCCATCAGGACCATCTGGTGTGGAAGAATACTGGCAAGCTTGTTCACTCGATCATGTGCCTTAAGCACTACTCCATGATGGAAGACACCACAAGGCAGGAAGTTTTCCTGAACAAGTTTTTTAAATTCAAATAAATACCCTCCGCTTAAAAAGCTTTCATTCCAATGGCTAGAATATCAAAAGGCATCATTGTTTGAATTTGGTCACTCTATACCATCCAGCCAACTTTCAGTTGCTCATGTGAAGAGGAGCAGATGCTTGTCAATGCCAAATGTGGGATTAGGGGAGAGGGTCGATGATACTAGATAGTTTTACATGTGACACTAACTATATAAGAAAAGGATGCTGGCCATGCTGGGTGACTTCTAAAACTGGTACAAATCTGAAAATTGTCAATAACTGATGCATGTCAAGAGCATGAGATGCTTGTCTGTATTTACATTATCCTTGACTTATTCCAGTGACTCCTACTGTCAGATGTATGTTTATAACAGAATCTATGTCAGGTAGACAAGGACTTATACATCAATAATTGGAGCTTTAGTTCTTCTTGAATAAAGTTGCCCTAGTTTTTAATCCCCATTTCATTCCAGTTGCTGCCATGAGGTTAGACAAACTACCCAGACCATCAGTCACTATTACTCTGCACAGAATTGAACATTGTCATTCTTTCTTTAAGAACAAACTAGTTTGTAAAATCATCATCTAAGCATTAGATAGCCTGTTTTACTGTGAATTGATTTGTTGATTCAAGTTTGAGATTTGGGGCTGCACAAATATAACTAGACTTTTTTTTGAAGTTTTTGACTACTGTGTATGTCAAGACTGCGAGATGTCTTTATATTTACCAGTATTCAAAAGGTTTTGAAGATATTTTTCTTTTGAACAGAGAGTGGTAAATTCTCAGTCTCAAAATTTATCATGCCAAGAAAGTGATAAAACTATTGCCTTTCTACACAGAAATTAGAAATTTAAATTAAGATGTTTAGCATTGGGTATAATTATACAACTTATGAAATGAGTATTTAAATTATGTCCAAATTTGAATCTAGACTTAACCTGTTATATGTTATCTTCAATGTTCTCCATCACTTACATTATATCTGCCAGATGTCATCTACTTTTTTTGACTTTTCTCGAAAGAAAATGTGAGCATGAAAGAACAACAAGATAATTAGTTTAAATTCAAGACAAACTTTTTTTTCTCTTCATTGCCCAGTACCTTTGTCACATTGAGATTTGTTGATTCTAAAAAGGAAAGTAAAACCATATTTATTAAGATAATACATATTCAAAATTTCCTTTTATGATGTACTAAAATCCCTTAAAGTGGTGTTCTGAAGTCTGTCAAATGGCCTCATTGTTGTTTACTTTACCAAAAGTCATATTCCATGACATCTCAAAGGCTGTCATAACAAGAATTTATTAGAACTCAGTATAATAATATATGTAATATGGGAATATTTATATTTTCAACACATCCACAATGACCTAAAATTAGCTCCCATTTGTATGAGATTTTTTTTTTATAAGTGTAAATTGTGTGTTAAGAATTGTCTGTCAAATAATTCAGGAACTAATTCTCATTTACTTTGTCAAAAAACTTGGGTGAAAATATATTCTAAATTACATTAGACAGGGTTTACAATGGGAACTTATTTAAAACAACATTGTCAAGAAAGGCATTTACACAAAACAAACAAAGAAAAACAAACAAAAAATCCAATTCTTTTTCAAAATTTCTCATTTTAAGTGGGGAAACACATTTTCAAAACACATTTTGAGAAACTTCAAACCAAACAACGAAAAATCCAGCAACAAAGAAGGGCTCAGGTTTGATTTTCTTTCCCTGCTCATCAGCCACTATTTTTCTTCAGAATGCAGCTAGTGAAGTTTCCAGAATAATTCCTCTAAAACCAAATCACTAAACAGGAAAATGTTAATCATAGCAATTTCTGGGGGGAGAATAATTGATCTTTCTGTGACCAAGATAAATATGTTTGAATATTGACAGTGTTTCTGAGAAAAAAACATTAAAACAATTTTCTATGATAGCAGATATATGGCTTCATAGGAAACAGGATGCATTTAATTAAATTTTATAAGGTTGATGTCCGTAAGCTTCGTATTATAGCCCATATCACTGAGTCAAACAAGTGAGTCAATCTTTCCCAAATTACTACCAAAATTTACAAACTAGATGTGAAGACTATACTCTATTTACAAAGAACTTGGCACTTACAGAATAAATTATTGACTTTTTAAAATCTAGCCCAGGGCACCCATGGTTTAGGCAAAGGTGAAAGCCAGATGCCATTTGCATTATGCTACATAAATATGAAGAAGGTTTTCCAGCAGGTAAATCCCACAGTACTGTCCCTGTTGCTGAAAGACAGGACCTCCCATTTTTAGTCCATTGTTAGCAGTGGAGTTCTCAGTCCAGAGAAAGTAAAGGCTGCATGTTTTCTTCCTCGCTTTTATCCATGTGTTTCAGTGCAGTAGGATCCACTACTGACTGTGACCTGGAAAAAAATAAATAAAGCCAAGGTCAATGAGTCAGCTCCTGTATTTACCCACAAATATTCTCTTCTGTTTTTGTCCTTTTAATTCACCACTGCTTCCTCTATGGCCCTGAATTTTCTTTTTCTGCATCAAGAGATTTATGAACCATGGATTTTTTTATACATGTAGAGTTTGGCATTAGAGTGAACAAATAATCCCCTCTGGGCTCTGTGGTTATGAGCAGCAAGGGATTCTATACAGAGTATAATAGGATGGATGTTTTCCCCACAACTGAACCAGAATATTCTCTTTGAAATACTGACAATTTTTAGTATACAATAGATATTTTCTGATAAACTATTTCTGGATGGAAAAAGAAAATAATGGAAAGATCATTTGGCATTAGTAATAAGCTTAATTCCTGCTTTAAAACACCCTATAAGACAAATCCAAATATCTACAACTAAATTCTTTATCATCTCTTAATTTGAATTACTGTGTCAACAAAACAAAATCAGAATTTCAATGCAATTTTGTTATGATTCCCACTAGAGTATCCAAATAAAAGAAACCATATGCTTGAATGTTTCAAGAAATTGTTAAAGATTTTTAAAGTAAAAATGTTTATTTGGTCAGGGCACACACAGAAATGTAGACACAAAAATGGAGCAGAGACTTAAGGAAAGGCCTCCAGTAACCTATTGACCAGCCCACTTTCGAAAGAAATAGATCCATCCCATGTATGTACAAAAATCTTGACAATATTACTAAGGCCATATTCTTTGTGTAGAAAGGAGCCTGGCATGGATGTTTACAGTGAGGGTCTACCAACAACTGACTGAGACAGACGCAGATACTTACAGACAGCCATTGGATTGAGGTTGGAGTCCCTATGGAAGAGCTAGAAAAGGATGAATAAGCTGAAGGAGAATTCAACTCCGTGGGAAGAACAATAGCATCAACTACTCTGGACCCCTCAGAGCTCCCAGAGACTAAGCCAAAGAAACAAGAAGCATTCATGGGCTGGTTCATGGTCCTGGGCACATGTGTAGCAGAGAAGTGTCTTATATGTCCTCAGTGGGAAAGGATGTGCTTAATTCTGTGGAGACATGATACCCCGGGGAAGAGGAATACTGGTGGGGGTGAGGTAGGCACTCTAGCACAGGTGAAGAATACAATTTCAGAGGTAGGTGGAGGGGGTATGGAAGGGAAGACCTCAGGAAGGCAACTTTTGGAGTGTAAATAAATACATTAATTTAAAACAGATTAAAAAAAGGAAAGCACAGAATTTGAAATATATATATATATGTATATATATCTTATATAATTATACTATGCATATACACATATACAAACATACACATACAAATATATGTATATTACAGATGCACATTACACATATACATAAATGCATATAAACATACATAAGTGTGGATATGCATATTCATTCATATGCATATATCCTGCTATATGTGTATAGGTATACATGTACATATATGCATATATGCATATGTATATATACATATGCACAAACATGTATTATAGATTCATATATACATACACACACAAGTATGTACTTTTATTAGTAATGTGGAATATGTTTCAAGATTATTATTAGGAAAGAGAATTAAAATGGGAAGGAGAGCAATAATGAGACATGATAATACAGTCGCAGGAAGAACCCACTTTAATGGCTATGGCATTAAGGAGCAGATGCCATTTTAGAGCCCCCTCCAGTAATTTATTCCACACTGCTGCATTCTACCCAATTGCTTTTTGCTGTAGCAATATGCCTCTTGGCAAAGGTCATTAACTCCTGAAAAGGAAGACTCTCGGCTAAATTACAATTGTACTTCCTAATAAAAACGAATGTAATGGAACTAATTATAGTACTAAGGATTCACCAAAAAAGACTCAATTTATTTAGTAAACAATTGTTTCAAAAAACAAAATGAAAATGGAAGTATTCTTTGTATTAATAATTTTATTTACTTACATTTCAAGTGATATCTCCTTTTCTGGCTTTCCTTCCACAAACTCCCACATTCCATACACCCTCACCACATCCCCTATGTCCCTATGTGGGTGGGTGCTCCTCCATCCACTCACATACTCCCACTTTACCTCTCTAGCATCCCCTTATATGGGAGAATCAATCCTCTTCAGGACCAAGGGACTCCCTTCTCACTGATGTCGGATAAGGCCATTCTCTGTAACATATGTAACTGGAGCCATGGGTGCCTCTACATATGCCCTTTGGATGGTGGTTTTGACGCTGGGAACTCTGGGAGGTCTGGTTAGTTGTTATTGCTCGCCCTATGGAGCTGCAGCATCAGTCTGTTCCTTCTGTAATTCCCCTAACCCCTCCATTGGGGCCCCCGTGCAAAATCTGATGGTTGGCTGAGTACATCCGCGTCTCTATTGGTAAGTTGCTGAGAGAATCTCTCAAGAAACAGCTATACCAGGCTCCTAATAAGGAGCTCTTAGTAGCATCAGCAATAGTTACAGGGTTTGAAGTCGGCAGACAGGATGGATCCCTAGGTGGGGCAGTCTCTGGATGGCCCATCCTTCAGTCTCTGTTCCATTTTTATGTTGCTGTATTTCCTTTGGACAGGAACAATTCTGGGTTAAATTTTTTTAGATGAGTCGTGGCTCTATCCCTCAACTGGAGCCCATGTCTGTCTATTGGAAGCAGTCTCTACAGGCTGTATTTCCAATTTGTTGGGTATTTTTGCTTAAGTCCTATTTTTTGGGTCCTGGGAGACTCTCACCTGGGGTCTGGGAATTTTTAATGGCTATCCCACTGTACTTCTCTCCTGTCTCTTCCAATAACTGATCTGGCTCTCTCTTTTTTGCCCTCCTCCTTTTCTCTTTCTACCTCCCATAATTATTTTCTTCTACCTTCTATATAAGATTGAAGTATCCACACTTTTGTCTTTTTTTCTTCTTAAACTTAAGATGCTTTGTGGGTTGTATCATGGATGTTCTGACATTTTTCCTAATCATCAGTGAGTACATACATGTGTGTGCTTTTGTGATTGGGTGACCTCACTCAGGATGATATCATCTAGTTCTATCTCCTTGCCTGTAAATTTTATGAAGTCTTTGTTTTTAATAACTGAGTAGTATTCCATCATATAAACATACCACATTTTCTGAATCCATACTTCTTTAGAGGGACATCTGGATTGTTTCCAGTGTCTAGCTATAAGTCTGCAATAAACATAGTGAAACATGTGTCCTTGTCCTTGTAATTTGTTGGAGAATCTTTTGGGTATATGCCACATAGTGCTATATATATATATATATATATATATGTGTGTGTATATATCTTGTTTTATGTACAATTTTCTGAGGAACCACCAGACTGATTTCTAGAGTGGTTGTACCAGCTTGCAATCCCTCCGACAGTAAAGGAGTGTTACACTTTATCCACATCCTCGCCAGCATCTTCTGTCACCTGAGTTTTTGATCTTTGCAATTTTGATGGGTGTGAAGTGGAATCTTAGGGTCAATTTGATTTACATTTCCTTGATGACTCAGGGTGTCAAACTATTTTTTAGGTGTTCCCAGTCATTTGAGATTCTTCAGTTGCGAATTCTCTTTTTAACTCCATACACCATTTTTAAATAGGGTTCTTTGGTACTCTGGAGTGTAACTTCTTGTGTTATTTGTATAATTTGAATATGGGATGGAGGGTTGGTAAAGATCTTTTCCCAGTCTATGAGTTGATGTTGTTTCCTACTGACAGTGTCCTTTGCCTTATAGAACCATTTTAGTATTATGAGGTCCCATATGTCAATTGTTGATCTTAGAGCATGAGCCACTGATGTTCTCTTCAGGAAAATTTCTCCTGCACCAATGTGTTTAGTGATGTTTCCTACTTTATTGTCTATTAGATTCAGTATATCAGTTTTTTTGTTTTAGTTTTGTTGTTATGTGGAGGTTCTTGATTCACTTGTACTTGAGTTTTATACAAGGAGAAAGAATGGCAATTCATGAAGTATTAAATCTTCACTGAGATTTGGAACTGATTTTCACTGAGATTTGGGATTTGCAGTTGATGAGTTCTAAGGAAGAGCCAATTTTCTTTATGATATCAGTCCCTGGGAGGTTACTTATTAATCAACAAAAGTATATTAATCACGCTGCATATTGTCAGGCACTACCCTGCAGCGTATAAGGTAAATGACGTCTCAAGCACTAAAGACAGGCACACTCTAGTGAACTTTTAGTGTTTATAATGAACCATGTTTTCTCCCTGACAAATTCAAAGAGCAAGACAAAACCCCAGTAGGATTATAAAGCATTTCCAGATTTTAAAAATACCTGAAAGAACAATAACCTTTAATACTGCATTCAGTTCACTTCAAAAGCAACAACACAGCTTGAGTAATGGATAGGATAAAGCCTCCTGAAAGTCCCAAAAGAAAATGCCCCAATTAATTGGACTAGAGAAGCAGGATCCAAACTTACTTCAAATTAGGGCTAACAAGGACATGCTACTCCATCAAGATTATGTTCTCTAAACAAGGATAAATGCAGAATATATAATTAGAAGGTTAACTAGTAGACTAACAGGCTGCTAGTTTAAGGCTATCAATGTGAGTCAACAAAATGATTTGACTTCTTTCAATAGAAGATATTGGTAGAATAGAAGCTGTGAAACAAGGAGGGAAAGGCCAGATGATACCATATCTTGTAAAGTCATAATGAGTTGGTGATTCATTAAATAATCCACAGTCATTTAAAATTTAGCAGTTGTATAAGTACTTAAATCACATTTTTAAAAGGATTTTTGGATTTTCATATGGATTACAAATGGCAGAAGGGAAACTGTCAAAAGCCACTAAGGATAGGCTAAGGCCTTCTTGGAGGTGCCCCTACCCCACCCCCACCTCTGTTGGATGGTACACAATGCGTGAGCTCAATGGCAAGGTCCCAAAGAGACTTGATCTCAAGATTGATTCTTGCAGCTGATATGACTTTTCTGTCATTACTAAACTAATGTAACAATCCCTGGGCATTTGTTTACACTATTGATCAGATTTCCTGCAGATCAACTTAAATATAAACCTTCATGAAATAATGTTGTTTAGATATATTAATGATTCTATAGAACTCCTGATTTAATTCAAATAATTTTAAGAAGAATGCTTTAAGAGATGATGGTCTTAGTTGCTTTGCTAGAAAGATGTAATAAAGTTAGAATCAAGTATACAATATGCTCACTCCTCATAATAGTAAATAAAGGCTTCATAAGAAACAAAATGAGCTTTCATAATCACACCAAGAAATAGCCTTGAGAAAAATTTGTGTCCAAGGAAAAAACATCTAGGTAGGAGGATAAAGCCACAGGTGCATACTATAATAAGGCAAAATTGCTGCTTAAAAATATTAGAATGAAACATTGGTTTGAATTTAATATCTATGGCTCACATTCTAGGTAACGTTTTAAATCTGAGGTAATTTTCTGAAGAACATTTTGTGTAAGATAGTATAAAAAGGTCAGTGAAAGCAAATAAAGTTGGTTTGTTGAAAGGTTTGTCCTGGGGAGCTATGCACCATCCATCCATCCATCCATCCATCATACATCCATACATCCACCCACCCACCCACCCATCCATCCATCCATCCATTATTCCATCCAACGAACCACCTACCCATATATATATGTATATATATATATATATATATATATATATATATATATATATATATATATATATATATATGTACATGTGTAGCCATATGCATATGTATGAAAGCATGCATGGAAGCTTGTGGAGTTGATTGAGATAGTTCAGACCAGCCACAATGTGGTTGTATGAATGTATGTTTCTATACATATTTTCCTGCAGAAAAGATTTTGGTTCTCTCCCTTTTCTTCCCCTCTCATTCACAAAGAGTTAACTAGACTATCCAGATAGGCTTCTGGCTGCCTGGCCAGAGAAAGTAGTGCAAGCAATTTCCCCCTTAATTCCCTGCTGCTATGTAACAGGTATTAATAACCCAAACCAGAGGATTTTAACCACAAAAAATATGGGAGGAAGTTTTAAGAATATGTTTAAAAAGTTACCAGCAAGCATTCAATGGAGTTAGATAAGAGAAGGCCAGAGGCAATCAGTTTTTAAAGCCAGTCCTGAGACCATCAGTCTTTAAAATATTTACACCTCTGTGTCCCATCTTAAGCCATTACAGGTAGGGTTAGGAACAAGGCAAAGATTGAATTTCAAAGGGCAATTAATAGCTAGGTAGTACTGGTACACACCTTTAATCCCAGAGCTTGGGAGACAGAGGCAAGTGGGTCTATGTGAGTCTGGGGCCAGCCTGATATGGAGAGAAAGTTCTGGAATATTAGAGCTACAGAGAAAATCTTGTCTTGAAAAAATTTTTAAGATAATTAGAAAATTCTAGAGAAAAAAAAAGAGGAACACTGTGAGTGACAGGTAGAGCTAGACTGAAGAGAGAAATGTGTGCTCTTGATGGGACTGGATTGATGACACTGTTACAGGAGGAATAACTTTGTCAAATGCTTAGAGAGAAAACTATAGCCATAACAGATACCTGTCTCCTAAGCTTTATTTATTTATATATTTATTTTTATTTTTCATCAATTATTTTAATTTGCATTTCAAATGTTATTCCCCCTTTCCAAGTTTCTTGTCCACAAATCCCCTCTTCCACGCCCCTCCGCTCTGCTTCTATGGCATGCTCCACCACCTACCTACCTACCCACTCCTGCCTCACTGCCCTAGCATTCTCTTACAGTGGGACATTGAGCTTTCACAGAACAAAGGGCTTCCTCTTGTATTAATGCCAAATAAGACAATCCTCTACTACATGTGAATCTGAAGACATGGGTCCCTCCATGTGTACTCTTTAGTTGGTTTAGTCCTTGGAAGCTCTGAGAGCATCTGGTCAGTTAATGATGTTGCTATTCCTATGGGGCTGAAAACACTTACAGCTTCTTAGCCCTTCCCCTACCTCTGACATTGAACTCCCTGTGATTTGTCCCATGATTGGCTGAGAGCATCTCCATCTGTATTTGTCAGGCACTAGAAGAGCCTCTCAGGAGACAGCTATATCAGGCTCCAGTCAGCAAGCACTTCTTGACATTAGCAATAGTGTTCAGGTTTAGAAACTTTATATAAGATCAATTCTGGATTAATATTTTGAAGATTGGTGGATATCTCTTTTCCTTAAACAGGGACTGTGCATAACTTCTAGATATGATCTCTACAGGTCCTCACTTCCTTTTTTTGATATTTCAGCTAATATTATTCCTATTTTGTCAAGAATGCCTCTCACATGGGTCTGGGACTTTCTAATAGTAACTTAGTTCCCCATCTCCTACTGCTACACACCTCTGTTTAATTTCCTGACACTGTACATCTCCATCATCTCTTCCCACATGTGATTCTACCCAGTTTTCTATCCCACTCCTCATTCCCATCCAAATCCCGCCATCCATCTACCTCACATGATTATTCTGTTCACCCTTCAAGGTAGAACTGAAACATCCATACTTTGGTTTCCCTTCTTCTTGAGCTTCACATGGTCTGTGAGTTGTATTCAGAGCTTTTTTCCCCTAATATCCACTTATCAGTAAGTACATAACATATGTGTTCTTTTGTGACTGGGTTATTTCACCCAGGATGATATCTTCTAGTTCCCTCCATTTGCCTGTGAATTTCATGAAGTCATTATTTTTAATAGCTAATTAGTACAATATTGTATGTATGTATCACATTTTCTGTGTTCATTTCATTGCTGAGGGACAGCAGGTTTGTTTCTAGCTTCTGGCTCTTATAAATAAAGCTGCTATGAACAAGGTAGAGCATGTGTCCGTGTTATATGTTGGAACATCTTTGGGGTATATGCCCAGGAGTGGTATAGCTGGTCCCCCAGGTAGTACTATGTCCAATTTTCTGAGAAAATGATGGACTAATTTCGAAAGTGGTTGTACTAGCTTGTAATCCCACCAGAAATGGAGGAATGTTCTTCTTTCTCCACATCTTTGCCAGCATCTGCTGTCATTCTGAGTTTTTTATCTTAGCCATTTTTATGGATGTGGGGTGGAATCTCGGTGTTGTTTTTATTTGTATTCCCTGATGGCTAAGGATGCTGAACATTTCTTTAGTTGGACAGTGGGGATTCATCAGTTGAGAATTTATGTTTAGTTCTGTACCATATTTTTAATCTAGTTATTTGGTTCTCTGGAGTCTAACTTTTTGAATACTTGTATATATTGGATATATATATCCTCTATTGGATATAGGATCAGTAAAACAGGCTGAGAAAGAAATTAGAAAAACAACACCCTTCACAATAGTCACATATAATATAAAATATATTGGTGTGACTCTAATCAATAAGTGAAAGATCTGTAAGCAAGAACTTCAAGTCTCTGAAGAAAGATATTGAAAGAGACCTCAGAAGATGGAATGGTCTCTCATGCTCAGGATCTACAGTATTAACACATTAAAAATGGTCATCTCACAAAAAAGAAATAATCAGATTCAATGCAATCTCCATTAAAATTTCGACTCACTTCCTCACAGGGGTAGTGAGAGCAATTTTCGTATTCATTTTGATCAAAAACAGAAACAAAAAAAAAAACAAAAAAAACAAAAACAAAAACAAAAAAACAAAAAAAAGAAAAAAAAAAACAAGGATAGTGAAAAGTATTCTGAACAACAAGAGAACTTCTGGGGAAATCACCATCCCAGACCTCAAGCTCTATTACAGGGCAATTATGATTAAAAAGTCCATGGTATTGATACAAAGGCAGGTAGGTAGACCAATGGAAGAGAATTGAGGACCCACAATTAAACCTATATACCTATGGTCACCTGATCTTTGACAAAGAAGCCAAAAATATCCAGTAGAAAAAAAGAGCATATTCAACCAATGGTGCTGGCTCAAGTGGTGGCCAGCATGTAGAAGAATGTATATTCATCTGTTCTTATCTCCTTGTACATTGCTCAAGTCCAAGTGGATCAAGGACCTCCACATAAAACCAGATACAATGAATCTAATAGAAGAAAAAGTGGGAAAGAGTCTTCAACACTTCAGCACAGGGGAAAATTTCCTGAACAGAACACCAATGGCTTATGCTCTAAGTTCAAGAATCGACAGCACCAGGCTCTAAGATCAAATATAGACAAATGAGATCTCATAAAATTGAAAAGCTTCAATAAGGCAAAAGACATTGTCATAAGGACAAAACAGCAATGTACAGATTGGGAAAAGGCCTCATAGATTTTATATAGCTCACTTGCAAATAGTCAAATCATACTGTCATAAGGTATACAGGCTTTCATTAAACTGTCTGAAAGTCTCCAGATGAACCCCATTACACACACACATACACACACACACACACACACACACACACACACAAATACACAATCACAGTGACTGTGATGAAACAGTGAGAATATTTTTCACAACTTTTGTTAGAACTAAATATATTAATTTAAAAGAGGCACACTCATGAGTCTTTTTATACTAAATGCTAGAATATAATGGCAAGTTCCAGGAGATTTGCTTTTCCTAGGTGACAGTTATCCAATGGCAATTAATTTTATGGATTTTAATTTTAGAGACTGCTAGAGCTGGAGAAATGCAAAGTTTTAGTTACACATTTGCTGATTTTAAGTGCACCTCAGTAGTGAACTGAACTATCAAACAATAATTCAGGAGGTTAATGAATCTTTATGTTGCTGATACCTATTCTATACAGATGCCAACAGAAAGGAGCTCAGAAGCCTAAAGTTGGCATAGAGACAAACATGTTTAACACTAGAGAAAATGATTGCAGGGAAATATCCCATTTCTTTACTTTTACTCCCAGGAGATGTTCAGTTGCCTGTAGTGAGCAAAACATCATCATCATCATCATAATCATCATTATCATCGTCACACAAATATAGTCTTGTGCACATATACACATAACACAGAGCAATATGAGGAGAGACAGAAACAGAGACAGAAGGACAAAGACAGAGAAACAAACAGAAAATACAGTCAGAGACATAACAGAAGGGAGGAGAAGAGTCTCTTCTTGAAACCACCTGAATCAAAACCATAATCAAAGAAGCACCAATATTTCGTGAGAAAAGGGTGCATGCCGGGCTGTAGCGTGACAAGTGAACTGTGTCTTTCTTGAGGTATCTGGGAATCACACGCTTCTATAAATACAGATTAGACTGAGTTATCTGCTATCATCTTTTTGTTGTATTCTCCTGAGGTCTGGAGATGCCTGGGAATCGGTCATATTGTTTGCTACAGGAAGCAGAGGGAGAGTTAACTATGCAGCATGTGTCTGCCATTCTCCCACCCACTAATGGAAGGAAACAGGCATAAAACATTATGAGGCAAAACGGAAGATAGACTCTATCTCAGCAGTTAACCTTTTGATGATTAAACCTATAAAGGACACAGAGCTTGGCACACAAAATGACTATTTTTAAAAAGACTGGGCAGAGATACTGAACAGGTAGTACAAGTTTGAGTGTAGTGTTTGAAATTGTCTGTGTGTGTATCTGTGCATGTCTGTGTTATGTGTTGTGTGTCTTTGTAATTATTATGACATTTTCTAAGTTATTAATTGGTATTATATGTACTAAGAACAATATCATTGTTACTACAAGACTTTAAAATGCTATCAGAAAGGAAATCATTTATGGTGGGGAGAACAAATTAAACTCAGCCTGCCTTCTCCAAGCAGCCTTGCCCTTCCTGGTCTGTCCATAGCATACCTCTTCATGGATTTGGGGGAGAGTTCCTTGTCCACTTCCTTCACAGGCATGCTATAGGAATCCACGTTGTATTCACTGTCATCATCATACTCATGGTCTAGCAGGGTTCGTGCCCATGTCCCCATGTCATAAGGGGGCAACATTCCTCCAAATTCAGAAGGTAGGATCTCAGGATGAATTAGTTGGTGTAGACTGTTCAAGTTGTTACCATGCAAAAATATCTAGAAATGCAAGGTGAGAGTCAGGGAGGAAACAGAGAAAAATACTAAATACAATCCAAAGACAATGGGGAATGGGTGAAGTTAGAAAAACAAATGTAAGAAGCTTATATGGCTCTTACTATCTTTAAGTCTCTCCTCTATTCTTTTAAGAGACAATACTGCACCATCATTTAGCATTTCATATAAAGGTTCTAAGGGGCAATAATGAGTTTGGATGGACAGATAATCAGTGGGCCAAAGACTTAGAACCACAAAGTTGATTTTCTGCTTCTTTGATAGGGCCATGAGCAAAGGCTGAGCTCCACATCATCATGGTGTTGGCTGTTCACTACGGTCATATTCATATGGGTGCTTCTTAGTCAGCCTTTTCTCATGAGTGAATTATCAGTGCCAGATCCATCCAAATTATCAAAGCCAAAAGCTGCCTCCATATCCATTTTCTCTTGTCAATAATAATAGGAATATTGTAGCTCCTCTATTGTTGTTTCATACTTTGAAGTGGATGCCATAAAGAATCAAATTAGCATCCTCATAAGAAAGAGCAGAGTGAGGCCCAGCCCAACAGAAGATTATGATCTGCATAATGGCTAACACCCTGTATCATAGAGATCTATATATTCATTGTCCCAATGAAAATTAGAACAATAAATTAAAAGGGAAACATATAAGTATACTTAAATCGTTTGTATTATTGTCAACAGAGTATTTTTATAAGATAAAAATTAATTCAAGTCACAATATTAATAATTTGCTATCTTCATCAACTGTTACCAGTTTTTTATTGTTTTATTAATAATCATTTAAATATTTCTATTTTTACCATCATAAATATTAAAACATCATTCATTAACATGTTGATATAACAAACCTTTCCAAGAAATGAGATTATACCAGTGAATATAAAACATTTTGCAGTAGTTAATAATACATATCTTTATTAGAAATGTCTTTAAAATATGGCTAGCTGGAGCTGAGCTGGAAGCTTCCTACCCATTGGCTGAATTTTATAGATTCTGAAGGGGCTGTGGATACTGTTTGGGAAGACCAGGCATCAGCCATCTTACCTGGCTACTATCCTATTAACTGCAGCACCAACCTGCCACTTACCTGCCAGGTAAGATTTGTCCACTTGTAAAGTATGGGTACAACTATTATGAAGGCATCCATTTGTTCTTAGAGCAGAAGAAATTCATGATGTCTCCTTTGTAAACAAGGTTAAAAGTCATGGCTGAGAAATGCCTCAGTGTATAGGTATAAAAGGAGACATCCCAGATCTCCCTCCATTGAAGAATGGTTCATTTACACAGTGAAATATTAGTCAACTATTAAGAATGAGGACATCATGAGTTTTGCAGACAAATAGGTGAAACTCAAAAATATCATCCTGAGTGAGGTAATTCAGACTCAAAAGATGTATGGTATGTACTTACTGATAAGTGGATATTAAGCAAAAAGTACAGATTACCCAGCATACAATCCACAGAACTCAAGAATGCCAAAAAGCTGAAGGACCCAGGAGATAATGCCTCAGTATCACATGAAAGAGGAAAAAAAGCCATTATGGGGTACAGAGAGAGGGAGGGACCTGGATAAGAGAGGGGACAGGGAAGGGAAAAAGGAAACAAGATCAGGTATTGGTATATGGGGGAGAGTAACAAGAGTGAAGCCCTGAGGGTCAGCAAAATATAAGAACAGGCAACCTCTAGAGATCAGAGATCTCTAGAATGCAACCGAGACCTGGGAGGTAAGAAGTACTCAGGACTCAAAGGAAGGGACCTTAAATAAAATGTCCAACAGTGGGGAGAAGGAATTTGTAGAGTTCACCTTCAGTAGAAAGACAGGACATTGAGTGGAGGGATGGGATTACAATCCTATAGTCAAAAACTCTGACCCAAAATTGATCCTGTCTAAAAGAACTGCAAGGACATGAAAATGGAGAAGAGCCTGAGGAGAAGAAGGTCCCATGACCGGTTGAAAGTGGGATCTAGCTCAAGGGAAGGCTTAAAGGCCTGACACTATTACTGAAGTTATTCTGTGCTTACAGACAACATCCTAGCATGGACCTCTAAGAGGTCCAACAAGCAGCTACTGAGACAAAAGCAGAACCTTATACCAAATAGTGGACTAAAGTAGGAGATCCCTGTGGTTGAATTAAAAAAAGGCTAGAAAAACATGTGGAGGAGGGTGACCCCATAGGAAAACCAGCTGTCTCAACTAACCCAAACTTCTGAGATCTCTGAGACATTGAGCCACCAACTGGGAAGCATACAGCAGCTGATAAGGGGCCACCCTGACATATACAACTGAGGATTGCCTGATCTGTCCTCAGTAAGGCTCCAGGGACATCCTCACGAAGAGTGGAGTGTGGGGAGAAATGGGATGATGAGGAACTGTCACTCACTGTAATCATGTGATCTCACAGTACCTGCAGTTGCATTGCAACAGCTTTACATAAGAGTGGATCTACCAACAGGTAATCATAGAGTGAAGGGTGTGCACATGATCCTGTCCTTCTATGCTGAACTACTGGACAGTGATTCTTACGGGATTAATCATCTTCTACAATGTTATGCCCACTTATAAGAACACAGGCTACAATGGTCACATAGAAGACTTTGGTTAGACTCAGTGAATGGGGCAGTGATGTTTGGGGAGATAGAGTAGAAAGAGACAAGAGAAGATGGGTGACAGTTATCAGAATGCAGTATAAATGCATACATGGGCATATATTTCATTATGCATTTATTGTATGAAATTTTCAAAATTAAATTTAGAAAGTTAAAATGTATGAGACTGGCAATTCTTCCTTTCTAATCAAGTTTTCATCATCAGTTATGTGCCTTCTGTTCCCAATCTGATCATTTTTAAAGTGTATCTGGCTTTTTTTTTTCATTTTCATCTCTACAATACCAAAAGTATAGATCTATGGCTCAAAAAGAAAAAAAAAAGCATCAATGCCATCATACACAAATTTCAATAATATTGCCCTCCTGCCTGGTCCTCCCTGCTGGGCCAGTCTGTGCCCTGAAAGAGGCTGTATCCTGAGGCATACCATAGGATCCCCTGCACTAAGAACCATGCCAAAGTCACACAGCTGCCACATGGAGTCAGTAGACTGCAGGACCCACCATCTCCCCATGCTCCCCACCACCCCCAACTAACCTGCCAAATATCACATCACTTCCTCTTGTTCTTTCCATTAGGAATGACTGCTAGCTAGTCTGCTCCCTAGGAAGATGCTATATTCTGAGGCATATCAGATCTTCTGCACTCAAAGCATTTGACAGCACAACTTGAGACAACCCAGAAGGACACCACAGCTTAAAGGCACTCCAGGAGTTCCTCTGGATACAGGGCAACTGAGCAACTAACTCTACAGTCTGAAGACTTTTTAGGGGCTCTGTGATATATAGAGCAATTGACCCAAAAGAGTAAAATCCTCACTGAAGATCAACTGCAAACAGGGAAATAGAAACAGCAGTCTATAGGTCTCCCTGCAGAACAGCTTCACACAGGACAACAGCTTGACTCTGTAGACCCAACAATCTGCAGGCCTCCCAGGAGATCTGCTGTAGCCATGGCAACAAGTCAGCAGCTTGTCTAACCCTCTGAAGATCCCACAGTTGGAAGGCCCCACAGGAGATCTGCTACAGCCAGAGCCACAGGCCTACCAGGAGACCTGTGGCAACCAAGGCCAGGGAAAAAAAGGCAGACTCCACATAGAGTCACCTAGACCAGTAAAGGTCAGGGAAAACCAGACGTACAAGACCATAAACAACAGAAGCCAATATATGTGAGTATCATCAGAAACAAATTCTCTCACCACAGCAAGCCCTGAACATACCAAAACACCTAAAAATCAGGAAGCTGTCCTACAATTCTACCCCATGAAGATAATAGAGTCCTTTAAAGAGGATATAATCAACTCACTGAAAAAAATACAGGAAAACACAGGTAAAAAGGTAGAAACCCTTAAAGAGGACAAAAATCCCTTAAGGAAATACAGAAAACACAACCAAACAGGCAAAGAGATTGCATAAAGGAGTCCAAGACCTAAAAGTGGAAGAAAAAACAATAAAGAAAACCGATGAAGGCATGGGATGTGGAACAGTCGAAGGGCAGAATGGGAGGGGCATAAAATCTTGAGTTTAAAAATAAAAGAAAAAAACTTCTATATTATTTTTAAGGATATAGCTTATAAGTAATTTAATTTTATACTTTAGATTGAAGATGAACAGGCTAGCCACATTCATATTTTAGACTCCACATAACTGAATATATAGCAAAATGTTTCCATTTCATTAGGTAAACTCAGAGAGAGGAAACATCCTTCAATATACTATTATTTTTCACAACTATGGAAGATTAAAAACAAATAGGAGGTAAACATGACCAAAGTGTACAGAGCAGATTTCTAAATAGGCTATTGCAGTAGTAAAAGATGCTATCTGCCTCATGGTATACCTCATTGTTAATTTAAAACACAAGACCTTCTCACGGATGTGTATATATACACACAACAATATTTTTAAGTCAGAAATACTTTCTGTAGAAAACATGCTTCTAAATACTTTACTTTGTATCATCTATTTAATTTTGAAATCATCGTATGCATTATCAGAACCTTCTATTAATTCATGAAGGTGCTGTGGTCAAATCAATCCTGAGCGCAGTAAGTACATTTTGGAACCTTGTTAGCTCTTTCCTCCACATCACTTTCAGCACTGGATTTGATTCCACTCTCACTGAGGAAATAGAGTAGCCTGCTGCGATCCACCCACCAGCATCTGTGGCCATGTGCTCCACCTTAACTCTAGAAAATATCAACTGCAGGAAGACCAACTACCCCACTGGCAAAACAAAACACATTGTTTTTCCTCCACTCAGATTTATTTTCTAACAATTATCTCTTGTTTTACTGATATTAAATCCTTAGCCTCTTTTTCCCATCCAAGGAAAATAAAACTTTCTGTCTTCAATTTCCTGGAAATAGACATAAAAACTCTCTCAGCTCTTTTTTTCTGTAGCTTCAATTTTTAATTGACAGCAGAACTCAGCAGAAAAGTTGGTTCAAATCATTGTATAAATACTCTCCTCCTGTTTTTCATGAGCCAATCCATATCTACCCAATCTCTTAACACAACATAATATTACCTGCTGTCATTTTTTGCTCACTCAGATGAACTCAATATCCAGTTCTTGCCTCATTTATTCTTGAGCCTCAGCAGAACGGCATAGATTCTACAACTTTCTAGCAGAGTTTTTTTTCTTCCATCGTTATGTAGTCTTCTTTAATCTCCTTTGCTGATTATTCCAATATTTTTTAAGACAGGGTCTTACTATACAGCCTGACATGCTTGAACCTTGATATGGTCATTATGATGACCACACTACCCTTGAACTCACAGGAATCTGCTTTCCTTGGCCTCCTATGTAATGGAATTACAGGCAAATGTTACCATACCCAGTCCAACTTCAGTATTTAACCTTGATGAAACCAAGGCCTTAATTCCTGCATTGTAAGGCTGCAATGGAGTAACGAATTGAAGCTGAGTCCCTGCTTTTCAGAATAAGCAACAATGGCTTTATATTGCTGGTGATAAGGAACAAAATAGAAAAAGACCTTAACTCCAGGACTAACACAGCATTGAACCATAAATATTTTATAAGTGGGTTCGATAGATGACAAGCTTCATATGAAAATCCCAGGCATTGGTGAAATTATGAGGAGGGACTTCCTAAGATCAAGCACAGAAATCTCACCTTTTGGTCATGATCACATCTACCTTGATTTAAGAAATGAAACCATCCCATAGTCTCTTGCATACCTGGGTCTATGGAAAAAGATTCCCAACACTCCTTAGGTTTCCTTTCAGCAGATTTACAGAACATGTATTTATACCATGAGCTGTGCAATGTGCTTGAGGAGTATTTTGACAAGGTGTTGCTTTTAATTATATTAAGAATGAAATATATTTGTCATGCATATTAATTTATACAACTTTAACTTATATGGTAGAAATTAATGGAATTTAATCTTTACTCATTTTATATGAAATTTCCAAGCCACATGTTAGCAATGCACTTAAGAGAGCAGGATTATGTTATCTCATGTAACAGTGAGACTGATTAAACACCCAAATACTTACTAACCCACATAGGATCTAGTAAACCCTATTTTCTTTGATTTTGTCCCTTACTACTTTTCCCCATAGTTAGTTCTCCAAATTTTCTACTCTCTTTGATTTTGTTCAGTATCTTGGACACACACTGCCCTAAGACTTATGTCATTTCTATCCCTTTTCTAATATTTTTCCCATGTAATCCTGAACCTCTAGATGTTCTACAAGTAGCAATATACAGCAAAGTATTTAATCTTACAAGTCTCCTTTCCAACCTATAAAATAAGAGTCTTACCCTGCAGACTTGTTGAAAGTGTTAAATAAAACACACAGAATGCACATGGCAGGATGTTGAGAGCCGTTTGTGCCGCACCCAAACATGGCGCCGGCTTCCAGCCGATGACTCAGCAAACAGAGCTGTTGCCCAGCACAAGAGACATAGTGCGCATGTGCCACAGATGTCACAGCCCACTCTCGGGGCATACTAATGAGCTACTGGAGGGCGCACCAATCAGGTAGCTACAGGAGTCTCCTGGGCATATATAAGCAGTGCATTTTCCTTCCACGTGGTCTGCCTGCTCAGAGTGTTGTACAGTAAAGGTTGTTCGCAGAAGAATCCTGTTGTTGCATGCCATTTCTGCCGGCGGGATGTGGGGCGTGCGACAGCAGGAGTGAATACACAAGTGGAATTTGTGCTAAAATCCCCAGCAGATGTTTGGGATAACCTGATTGCCACTTCATTAAACAAAGCTAGAAGGTGCATGTGGAAAGCACTTCCATGTACTTTTAGATTCTAAAATATGTATAATTTCATACTTAGTGGTAGGAATAACTCGGTATAAATTACAGTTGCTTGCAAAGTTCTTTCTCCTGAAGTACTGAAATACTTTTAACAAATCCACACACTGTCAACCCTCTGCACACTAATGCTTGATGTGAACACATAATTATTGCACTTTCATGTTTGGAATGAGGACTTTGCAAGACTGGAAGACATGGAGTGCTTAGCCATTGAGATTCTATTGCTGTTGTCTTTCACATAGGTTTAGAGTGAGGACACTATACAGTGTCATGGTTTCATGATGATTAGCACAGGAAGGTAAACAGAACCGGAAGCTTTGAAGGCATACACTGGTTTGACATTCTGCCATCTGCTTCTATAAGGAAACAGGTTGTGTATCAATTCTCAAACTTCCTTCCTCAGCTCAGAAATAGGAGAGCATGTTTACTAAATTTACTTTTCAGAATTCAGCATAAAATCAGTAATCAGAGCCTTGCAAAGAAGTACTAGGAATAGCTTGATCTGTGGGTATAAGTTATCCAAGATACAGATAGATAAGGAAGATAAGATGATGACTCCAGCTAATGATATATATATATATATATATATATATATATATATATATATATATATATATATATATAGCTACAAATAAAAAGAATTGTGGTGTTTGTTTGCACCACAAAGAAACACTAATTTTTAAAGAGGACACCTATGTTTGTCCTCATTTGAATTGTTTACAATGTATATATGTTTAAATACATAGTTAAACAATGTTTTAAATTTATTTTACACAGCTGTTAAGTGGATAAATAAATTTTGTACAGTTAAATACATTTTCAAATTCTGTGTTCAATAAAAATGCCACTCAGTGTACTAGAATGCTAATACTACATGTTTTAAATGAGTATTAAAGTTATTTATCATGTCTGTCATTATAGAAATATATCAGTCTGCAAAATTTACTTCATTTTAATAAATATTCTAAAACAAGCACTCATTTGTCAGTAGATTAAAATAATGATTTACATTTAAACCTTACTTGAAAACTAAGAATACCAACAGTAATAAAATAATACAGCAGAGTTTTTGAGATTTACACTGAGATTATCATTTTACCGAAGCTACTGCCATTTCATTATTTTGTGAAAAAGTGGGTAAATTTATTTTCACATATTTCATCTCTGAGAAATTACTAAGAATTTAGAGAGCTTATGGACTCTATAAGAATTTAAAATTGTCCTCTATGATAAATATTAACATGAAAGAAAAAAAAGAAATTTTATCCTAGCTGACATTAAAACAAAACAAAACACAACCATGTATGAATGTGGTGAGGACAGAGCTGAGATTTTAAAACAAATAAACAAAGTACCCTTTTCCGAGTCTTCTCTTTCAGGAATGGGCGGATCACAGTGTACAGGGCATGGATATACCAAGGTTGGTTGACAAAATGAATTCCTCCAAATCTTGCAGGGAAGCTGTCCTACGACAAGAAAGGTATAGATGTTAGGACAAGCTTTTCTACACTGGATGGTTCAGGAGATATTACATGTCATTCAAATGCATTAATCGTTTGCTAAAGAAAGGGACCAAGCCTTACCTCAGTAAGAGTCTCATAAGACATTAAAGCAATGTGGTGTAAATCAAATCTTTCCAAAGAGCATGTTGCAAAAAGAACTTCATCATTTTTCAGTCTGTATATTTTAAGCTTGCTAAATTCTAAGTTATTACCATCACACAAACACAGAAAATAACATATTAGGAAAGGTTTTAGGTACTAGATCCAAGTTGAGTAAACGATCTATTTAAATTATTTATACATATATTTTTATACATTTTACTTAATGTCTAATAAGCCTCGAATTCAAGTTTAATTCCTGAGATCTATATATGATATATGGAGAAATACACAGGTTGTCCTGTGACTTCCAAACTTACACTGTGATGAACCCACCTACCTCTGACCACACAATAAATAAAGAACTCAAGAAGATGACCCAGTGGGAAGGATAAGGTCATCTGACAGCACGAGGACAGACATAGGAACTAACGTGGTGGAAAGAAATAAGCAATTACCACAACTCTGAGCTTGTACACCAAAATTTAAAAATTAAATTAAAACAAATATTGGGTTACATTAAAATCATTCCTTATTGTCCTGCTATTATTTCTGTACTTTACTATGAACATTCACCTTTCCTTATTTTCCTTATTTAAATATTAGAAAGGAATAATATTTAGGCAAAAAGGAAAGCCCAGGGTTGTGGTACAGGAAACTTCTGGATCATTCAGCAGGTTAAATGAGCATCAACATGAACCTGAGCTCACTCCAAGGGAGGAAAGTGAGATACTAGTAAAGCCTAATTCTAGGCAAAATATCTTTGGGTCAGTTGGAGCCAAGAGTGATGAAGAGAGGTCTGCTCCGCCTACCTGTGACCCAGTGCCTAGAATGGAGGGATTCCTAACCCAGAAGACTCAGACTCCACACCTGGTTGAATATACTGAGGATTCTGTTCCAAAGGGCCAGATATCTCTCTTCTGCTACACTGAAACTCAAAATAAGTCAGCTTCACGCATAAACATATGGGGAAAAGCGGCAACATAACTCCTCTAACTAGACTTGTCATTCAAGTAGCACCACAATTGAAATTTTCCTATCTTTTTTGGAACACGAGAAGGAGAAAATATTAGGTGAAGGTCATAATGAGGGGGAAATATAATGTTATTAGTATTTGTAATTTAAGCTTCTGAGTAAGATTTTCTGATCTAAATAGATAACAACATAATTGTGTGTGTGTGTGTGCGTGTGTGTGTGTGTGTGTGTGTGTGTGTGTGTGTGTGTGTCTGTATTGTCACATAGCATCAATTCTGAGGTTCACTACATTTGAGGGTGAATTACATTTGACACTCTAGTCCAGCATCAACAATGACTATTATCACTATATCATGGTAGATGGTAACTGACTTTTCTCCCCTAACCCATGTACATTGTTTTCATGTCTTCTCTGTGTTTGCCACATCCCACATTGCAGTTCTCAAGGTATGATTTGCCTGCTCATTCAAGGGTGTGGTGATGCAGTTTTTCCAGCATCGATGCTGCTTCCCTAAGGGCATGCTCCTCATGCTTACAAAACTAGCAAGAGTGACTGGTGACTGGATCAATTTAAACTCCCACTTCCTCCAGAAATATGTGCCAGTTCCAGTTATTTGATATAGCTTGTATACTATATATAACCTATAATTTTACAAATCTAGTAGAAATAAAATCGATGCACATACAAATATTAATTGCTAGATTATTTGTCTCCATTCATAATGGTTATTTTCATCACTAATAATAAAAGAGTGGAGAACAATATTATATCTTTGAGATCTTGGGAATGTAAATAATTTGCTGTCTTTACTGTTTTTCCCCCCTTGGCCCTCTGTTAATCTTGGCCTCATTTGTTCACATCAATTATCAAGGACCTAGAAACTGGCTTGACAGTGCCTTCATCAAGATAAGATTTGCTTTGGTTTCTACAAGGTATAAGATGCTAACCACCTTCAATGTATCTTAAAATTAATTTGTCTATGTTTGTCTGAGTCCATCGTTATTGCCCTGTTCAGTTGAGGAGGCTATAAACATCACCACTACTAATATTGATTTCTATTAATTTTCAACCACATATAGAAATGGTAGGGCAGTTTCCATGATGGTTACCTGGCCAACTGAAGCTTTCTTTCAGAACACAACAACCAAGAGAGACCCTGGCTCCATATCCAGTCACCCACTTGGCATCACCATGTACAAGCACATACACATTGTAGCAGTTAGGATCTAGACATTTCCCCCTTTCCCCTTTGTAGATGGCACTTAGAAGACAAGAGGCTTTCAGGCCAACAGCCATAAATATGATTATAGCAGTTTATTTGCCTCTGAATCTTAGCCACAGGGGTGAGAGCTCAAATCCAAAGCTTTGTAGAACATGCCTAAGATCTCCATTGATTCAGCTTTTTTTTTTATTTAATTTTAAGTACTTATAACCTGTAAATGAACATACTTTTTAAACTACTTTGAAAAAATGGGGTCTTAGTTCATGAAATTGAGCCCAAGTGTGCCACACTCATTTTTATATTCCCTACACTTTGTAAATGTGTTCCAAAACATCATCAAATGAAACGCACTCTGATAGGTACGGCTTAACAAACCTAAGTAATTTGTCTTTTCTAAACCCCGTTTTATTTTCTGTAAGCAGCAGCACTTAATAAAAAATGATAATTTCAAATTTTTATTATTTACTGAGCATATCTTGTAGATGAAAGACTACCACATATCAAGTCCACTTTATCTAAAGAAAAGCACATCTGAAGTTATTCTATAATGTGTTATAAAAGCACCCTGTCAGTCCAGAATACCACTACAGAATACTGCATAACATACAAGGTGCCTATCACTGATCATGAGTCAATCACAACTCTACCCTGCAAACAGAAATATTAAAAAAATGCAATGAAATTAGGGACAGTTTGATGAAGATAGGTTGAAGAAAAATTGTGAGTTCTACCTTCTAAGAGTTCCCACTGGCCACACGGTTTCCATTCATTTTTGCATTCTCTTGGGCAGAGCACTTAGTGCATGATGCACAGAATGTATTGGCTCAATGCCGGAGAGAACAGAGAATAACCCACCAACATCCCACTGACATTAGGATTTCTCCCTGCCTGTGCTAGCATGATACTCAAGCAAATATCCTTCTTGGGCAAATGATAGATTTAGCAGTAACTCTGGTATTCAGCATATGTTTCCTTCAATCTATTACAAACAATCACAAGATGAAGATGGATCAAAACCAAAGCCTCCGTTATATATATATATATATATATATATATATATATATATATATATATATATATATATATATATATATATATATATATATATATATATATATTCATATATATATATATATATTTATATATAAATATATATATAAATATATATATATATATATATATATATCCAGCTCTCCAGACTTTGCTATTGAGTAGAACATATATGTAATAATGTGCATGTCATAAATTGCTCATATGTAAAATTTCCCTATTTTTCTCACATGTACCACAGATAGAGATTTTTAACTATTATGGTGTCACTGAAATTTGTAAATTAATTTTTCAAAACATAAAACTGTGATATTGTTCATAATCTTGCAAAGTATAAAAGAATAACATAGTTTCTAATGTAGTCGAATATGTGTAGTTATTCAGCTAGAAATGAACCACCTTAAAGAATAAAATCCATAGTTCTAGAACCATTTCTTAAGTGTAGGGTTCATGTCGCAAAGGTGTAGTTTTAGAAAAGTTTCCTTACTAGTCAGAAATTGTATCTGTAATTCACCTATTCATAATTATATCATTTCTATATATGTTTTTTTCCATGTTTTTGAAGCAATTTGAAGTACTTCAAACACTGTGTGCAACAAAGCAATACACGTACTTTTAAACTATAGCAATCAATACCCAGTGATTACACATTTCATACTTTATGTTTTATAGACCTGATAGTTGAATATACAAAATTGTTTCTGATAGACAAGCAGTATAGCACTTACCTAAGTTCCTGCAGCCTTGTTTTACATTAATAATTTTTATTAAAATAGTTTTATAATGTTTCACTTCTTCCTTTCCTCCCTATGACACTTTTCACATGACTCCCCTGCTCACACACATTACTTGTGTCTTTAATTTTGAGGCAAAGTCTGTCTAAATTGCCTAAACTGCCCTTGACCTCACTCTGTAATGCAGGGAAACTTGAACTTGCACTATTTCATCAGTCTCCCACGTAGCTGGTATTATAGGCATGTACCAATAAGCATGGCTCATACATCTACTCTTAAAATTTTACTAGGATACAAATCATTGGATCATACCTTTATGATCTTTTTGTTATAAATATGATACATGTTTTTAAATAATGATGACTATTTTAAATACTATTTAAAACACCACTCATGTTCTTAACATTTAAAAACAAAATGACTGATATATATATATATATATATATATATATATATATATATGTGTGTGTGTGTGTGTGTGTGTGTGTGAGAGAGAGAGAGAGATGCTCCCCACCCCCATCTCCTTTTCTCCCATGTCTCTCACTCTCTTCCCACTTGTGGTTACTTTCTTCTGTCTTCCAAGTGGAACTGAGGAATCCTTACTTGGGACCTTCACCTTATTAACATTTTGTTGTTGTTGTTGTTCTATGAACTGTATCTTAGGTATTCTGTACTTTTTAGTTTTTGGCTACATGTTAGTGAGTACATACCATACATTTACTTTTGGGTCTGAGTTATCACACTCAGGATGATATTTTCTAATTCCATCCATTTAACATCAAAACTCAAGATATCCTCATTCTTGATGGCTGAGTAGTATTTCACTGTGTAAATTAACCACATTTTCTGTATCTATTCTTCTGTCATGGAATATCTGGGTTGTTTGGAGCTTCTATCTATCACAAATAAGGCTGCTATGAACACAGTAGAACACGTGCCCCTGTGGCATGGTGGGACATCCATTGGGTATATTCCCTAGAGTGGTATTGATGTGTATTTACGTAGATATATTTCTAATTTTCTGAGGAGCCTCCAAATTGATTTTCAGAATGATTGTCACCAACAATGCACATCCTTGCCAACATGTGTTGTCACCTGAGGTTTTTATCTTAGCCATTCTGATTGGTGTAAGGTGGAATCTCAGGGTCATTTTCATTTGCATTTCTCTGATCACTAAGAGCTTCAAACATTTCTTTAGGTGCTTCTCAGCTATTTGGCATTCCTCTGTTGTGAATTCTTGGTTTAGTTCTAAACCATATTTTTTGATTGGGTTGTATTGGGTGGGGGGAAAGGACTGAAGCCCTGAGGGCCAGCAGAAAAACAATGGAAACAGGCTATCTTGGGAGATGGGAGAATGAGAGGCCCCTCCAGAGTGCACCAGAGACCTGGGAGGTGAGAGACCCTCAGACTCAAAGGAGAGACCCTAGACGGAATGCCCTACAGTGTGGAGAGGAAAGTTGTAGAGCTCACCTTCAGCAGAAAGACAAGGCATTAAGAGAGGAATGGGGTTGCTAATCCCCCAGTGAAAAATCTGACCCATAATTGTTTCTGTAGGAAAGAACTACTGAGATGGAAATGTGGATGAGCCTGAGGAATAGAAGGTCCAGATACAGATCTAGCTGAAGGGGAGGACCAAAGGTCTGACACCAATATTGAGGTTATAAAGCACTCACAAAAAGAAACCTATCATGACGGCCCTATGAAAGACCCAACAAGCAGTTGAAAGAATCAGATTCAGATATTTGCACCCAACCAATCAACAGAAGCTACTGACCCCTTTGGTTGAATTAGGAAAAAGTTGTAGAAAGAGAACCATCAATTTCAATTAACCTAGACCCCAGAGATCTCTCAGACCCCAGATCACCACACCAACCAGGCAGAATAGACCAGATGATAGAACATCCGCAGCGCATATACAGCAGAGTACTCTTGAGTCTGGGTTCAGTTAGAGAAAATGCACCTAACACTGAAGAGTCTGGAGGCTCCAGAATTTTAGAAGTCTCGTGAGTTGGATGGGCCAGGTACATTTTCATGGAGACAGGGGGTGTGGGGAGGAGATATGGGATGTTGAGCAAACAGTTGAAGGGTAGAATGAGAGAGGAATAATATACTGATTGTAAAATAAATAAATAAGTAAAGAAATATTTTGTTCTATGTTTCCAATCTTATTCTGTTAAGCATTGTACAGATGATATAGAACTGAATAAAGAAGCTTTGGAACCATGATAATGTAATTCATAATAGCCATGTATATACAATACATACAACATTATTTCTGAGCCATAGTGCAGGAAGTAAAAGTGATTAGTATAGCAGTTGGTATATCTGGTTCTCTTCCAGCCTCTCTAATAGTCTCCTTCTACTGTGTTTAAACATACCACAATTTCTGTGCTTTAACATGCTAACCATATTGTTTCCCTTAATAGATCTTGTGGGGGATACCATTTCTAAACTCAACAAATGGAACAAATCTGTTTCCAGCTTAAATAAAAATAAAAATTAAAAAAAGAGTAAAAATGTAATGTGGATAAGCATTAAATAAATCATTTAAAAATGTTAAGACTGGCTTGAGTTTCGTTTTGTATATGACTTTCTAAGCAAATTTGGCTTTTTATTTTTTAATTTTTGAAATATCAATGTGTAGATTTATGTTAAGGCCATGCATGATTGGACAGTGGAGACGTAGGCAGAGAAAGGGGCTGGAGGAGCCAAAGAGAAGGAAGCAGTAGGCAGAAATTGATGAAGGAGGAGATAGAAGCAGATGTCTATGTTCCTCTTGGTGCATATCTAGCTTATGAGGTTGTAACAATTATTTCTAATGATTTCTATGGGTCTAATTTATCTTTTCTCAATTGGCAATTTGTATCTTTGTCTGCTGGTTGGAAGCTTATTGTGTAGAGGGTTTGCAGGTTGAGAATTTAACATATAAATGTGTTTGATAAGTTAATGGTTGTGGAGTCATGTTTTTGCTGGACCCGTGGAACAAGATGTGTGGTTGCCAGGCTTGGGAACTAACCACTTAGGAGATTGTGCTCCAGTTACTGCAATGGCTCCAGCAGCTCCTGGTGCAGCTCCTGGCATCTGGTATGATTTCTGTGGAGTGAGACCAAGAGGCAGGTAACAATAGAACCATTTTAAAATTTACCACAACATCAGTGTATTTTGAAATGATTTTTCCTGCCAGCTATTTCAATGTGAATCCAAATACACAATTTTATAAATACCATTTTAGATGTAAGTTTGAATCAGGAGACTGAATTTCAAAGATTGCCATATTTTCAAATATTGACATATTTCTCAGTATGTAATTCTCACCAACTATAAGCTGCACCTAGCCTGTATACTCATCATTTTTGACATTATATTTAAAATTTCATCATCTCTATCCAGCTTGTTGGTGGATACCTGCAATCCCAGTTCAAAGGTGACTGAGTCAGGGGAGTTTTCAATGGATGGATTGCCTCCAAGTCTATATAGTTAGACTCTGTCTCAAAAAGCAGCAATAGTAACAAAAGCAAGCTCTCATTCTCCCATAATATGTCCATTAATACTTGGCTAAGAAAGGCCCACATAGGAAAAAATATTCTTTCTTATTGCTGCTGCTTTTTCTTGATATTCAGTTCCTTCACAGTTACAGAAATATTCCACTTCTGTTAAATTAATTAAAAAGATGTTCTAATATAATAGTGTTTCCTGAAAGTTAAGAATGACTTAGAAAGACACAGTGGAGGGACCTATTTTCTCTCTGTACACTATTAGCAAAACTGTTATAACTGCAAATTCTCTGAAAGATATCCTTCAAATCATCATGGAAATGTATCATAAGGATACTAAGTCTTACAAGTATGTGGTAGGTAGTGGCATTTGACCATATTGTTTTGATAAGTACAATCAACATGAATTATTTAAACAACATGATATTGGGATTGTTTGTTTGTTGCTTTGTTTTGTTTAGGTGTCATTCAAGGGAAGCAGAGAGAATATTCTCAGATCTCTCAGCACATGATGATTGCAGACCTAGAGGAGAACAGGGAATGACATTCCTCTTATCCAAGACTGATTTCTACTGAACCACGTTAATTAAGGGTCATTTTATGTCCTGTCATTATTGTAATACATGATAGCATTTCTAATCCTTACCTTGTTTTTAATTGTTTATATTTCTTACTGTTCAGCACTAAATTATCAATCATATGGAGATGTGGAATTTTTGTTATTTATAGAAAACACCCCTATATTTAATCTTTGTATTTTTGCTTGTCTTACTGTATTTTGAACACATATATAATAAAATAACCTCCAACACACTTATCTTAGCAGTTCTAATAATAAATCCACTATTTTCCAAAAGAGAGCTAATGAAAATAGCTTACTTGTAACATAGTGAGTCATCCAATGACTAAGTGAGCAGAATGAAGGGATGTATTCTTTCCCACTGTACACTGTTAGAAAACCTGTTATAACAGCGAATCCTTTGCAAGATAGCCTTCAAATTATCATGGATATGTGCCATAAGGAAAACAAATTTTACAAGTATTTAGTGGGTAGTTATGCACATATACAAGATGTGTATAACTATATGTACAAAACAGGTGTGGTATTCTCATAGCTGTTTTCTGTCAAGAGAGACTAATTATACATTTAAGGGAACAAGAAGCACCTATATGAAGCATAGAGTCAGTTAAGTTCTTGACTGGTAGTATGCACCTGATGCAGTCAGATATTGAAGAACCCCTGAGAACATGACAGAAATTATTCTAATATAGGCATCAAGTTCAGTAAAACCTCACAGAAGATGAGAATGCACAATAAAACTACCTATTTTCTAACAAAAGTTACAGCAACAGGTTGTTAATTTAGGCTCTTCCAAAGACTTTTAGCTTCAATCTACATACCAACTGTCAGCAAGAATACCTTACTCACCTACTTGGCTTTTGAATTACATGAAATAATGTGTATTCAGAAGTACTAATCCCACATCCAAACTTGACCAATTGGGAGTCACATAATAAAATATCCTAGAAGAACTGAAACTAGTGAATTACAATAAAACTAGACATATATTCATAAATGAGTATTCCAGGATACTGCTGACTTGCTATTCACATGGGAAACTATAATCAGCTTTGTTCTGAACAGCGCTTGGAAGATAGTAATTGTCATTTATGTTAAAGGTACATAGACATAAAATACTCTTGTGAGAAATTTAAAAGATTATTGTTCACTTTCCCCCATGTTACTTCTTGTCATCTATTATAAGAAACATAACTGAAGCAAAATTCTATGTACAACAATGTTTACTTAACTTTTATATTTGCTACATATTAACTTATTGCAATCAATTTTAATTTAATTAAATGAAAGAAAGAATAAATTAATAGTGTATTTGTAGGATAGGATAGTCAAGAATCACTAAATATTATTTTCTATAATTTCCTAACTGCAAAATGGAGCTAATAAATAAATAATTAACATTTTTTTTCCCAAAATAATAGAAAGCACTTGGGAAATAAATCTAAAGTGGCTTAGTTGACATGTGAAGTACAATAACAAATGACATGTTCTTTGTTATTCTTTTTGTATACTATATGTGCTTCAAATGTCTTAAATGACCAAATATTACACACATGTTTATATGTATAACTATACACCTTCATAAACATACAGTGTAATAAAAATGTTATCTAATTTTCAAAAGTAAGTACAAAAACTATAATAATATTTAGTAATCTAAGAATCAAAGACATTCAATGATAAATATTTATTATATTTCAGTGCTGAGAAATATAAGAGGAATAGAGAGGAAGAGTCCTCTAATCCTAGGGTAACTTATGTTCTGGTGGCAAGAATAATAATAGAGAAGGAAGAAAGATCACTGCCACAAGATGTCATGAAGTTGAAGAAGAAATGATGGATTGTTGTGGAGAAGATTAGGAAAGAGATCACAAATGAGCCAGTGCTTGGAAGATGTCATTTAGGATTTGTAGAGGAGTGTCACTGCAGGAAATGATAGAGAAAGAGACATAGTAAAGCCCAGGCCTCTTACTAATAGAGTTGCTATGGCTGTCAGTTGACAGCTGCAAGTGTGTTCACAAAGGCTTGGCAGTGTCACAAAGAAGGCATTTTTGAGTCTTCTTTACAGTGAGAATTGTCTGGTTTGATAAGTCTCTTAGCCCTGGGTGTTACTGAGAAGTAAAAATCATACATAGAATGTCTACTGTACTAAAATTAAGTAGCCTAGACTAGAAACCCTATGTTTTAACATTTATATTTTAGTACAACAAATATAAGATGATTTCAAGATATTAAAAGAGAAAAATACATGTAGAATTTTAGTTTCAGAATTTGTTAAATTACAAAGAAATACATGAGACAAGTATCGATACATCAAGATCCTCATAAATCAAGTCGTGGGCACTATGAGGACCAAGGATAGGACAGCAAGGGTTATGGGTATGTTAGACAGAAATGAGACCCGAGAGCCAAAAGAAATCTGAATGAATTGTCTCTGGTACAAATTTGGTGGAAAAACAAGTGGGCAGTGAATTTATAGTTTTGCCTGAGAATCTCTTATATGGAGATATATAAAGATATCTGTTTGATTTAATTCCACTTTAAAAGAACACATTAATGGTTAAAATATATTTGAGACAAAGGTTGGTGGTATCATGCAATTTGTTAATCCCGAGTGCTAAATTATATCATTGTATACAATCTACAATGAAAACTAAGCATGTAGGTTAGAAGTAGAAGATGAAAGGAGCTGTACAGATTCATAAATTACTGGATGCAGAAGAGGTGTAGGAGAGGATACTGTTCTTTTTAATCTTGGTCATACTATACAAACTATAAAATGCCTTTGCATTGATCATGATGATGATAACGATGATGATGATAATGGTGGTGGTGGTGATGATATTATGATGTGTTTTCTCCCTAACATAAATCATCGGCCATTGCCATGAAACTGGATATAGTACAGAATGTCAGGGAATACATTATTGAAGCCAAATCATGATTTTCAATATTTTGCAAGTACACATTAAGCTTCACACCACTTTCCAGATCTTTATGGGGTGCATATGGATTGTGAGACATGTGACTATAAAGATATCTTAGGATCATCTAAAGATTGTTCAGGCACACGTTTTTCAAAGAAGCTCACAAAAACACAGGATGTGGTTGAGACTCTAGGTAGCTACTCTGTATGATATGGCCACTGAGCAGTTCCTGTTGAGTTTCCAAACATTACTGCATATTTGAGGGTGTGTCTACTATAAGAAATTCTGTTATCTTATAGTTTTGTACAAAGAAAGAGTCATGGGTTTATTTGGGGGCCATTGCCCACTTTGAAAATTCAGAAACCACGGACTATATATCTAAATATAATTTTAAGGTAACACACACATCCCCAACATAAATCAAATGCCCCTCCCCACAGAAAATGTGTATTTTTTGAGAACTTTAGTTTGCAGTGATTTACTTGGCTGAACTTTTACACATATAATATTAATTATTATTTATATTACATCACATTTATGTTAATAATGTGTGGTAAGATAATTGCACCAACTTTTAAAATCTATGCTCTATTCTTTTTGATGAAAGTGGCACATCTTTGGGCAACTTAGGTGGACTACAAAAGTTTTGTTGGGAAAAAAAATAGAGTCCTTTCACCCTATTTATTCATCTATAATAATCTATTCTAACTCTAATATACAGAATTTGTCTTTAGCCTAAGTACTATTGACATTAATTTACTTTCCATATTCTATTCTTTGCACACAGGTCTCATGTGTTTTCATGTTCATATCACCATATTCACATATGCCTGCCCAATAGAAAGTTTCATTTCAAGATTCGCATAATATTTAAGATTCTTAACATTATGAAAGCCATCAAAATGTCTTTGCATTTAAAGGTGACAAATGCTACAAAAAAGTGAAGCAGTATTTGTCAACTTTATGTTTATCTAAAGCACACTACCTCATGATCAGGGGACATTTCAAAAGGAAGAAATAAACCAGAGTATGGATGGGAAGAAATGTTGTGAAATGTATTCTTGTAGCTATGACATGGGTAGCACTTGTGAACTTACAGCAGCAGTAATTATTTAAACAAACCAACCAACCAACAAACAAAAAAAATCATAAGGTAATCCAAACAGAACTCCAGGACAGATTAAGAAGATATTTTTCAGGATCTGTCCCTTGCTGTGGATCTATTGGTTGTTGATGGCTTCTTGGGGAACAGAAAATGTTTTTCAAGGGGTTGGTTATTGGTAGTTCTCCTATGTTGCCATAGATTGCCACAAACGATGTACATGTGGACAACACTAATTATATACTCAATGGGTTATCAACAAATATGAAAACAGAAGTTGATAAGAAAATATTTGGGGGGTGGGAAGAATTGGAGGAGAAAATAAGTAAGTCAAACTACCCAAATTTCTCTTGTGCATATGCAAAAAGTTCTTAGGAACAAAGAAACTGGGAATGGCATGACCCATTTGAAACCTCAAAATCTGTTTCAAGTGACAAACCTCCAAAAAGAACACAATTCCCAATTCCCCCAAAATTTCTCTAACTAGGAATGGAGTATTCAAATATTTTTGCTTGCATTTAACAATTCTCCTAATATATAGATTTGACTAGAAATACAACAATAACAAAAGTCCCGTTCCTGCTGCTAATGATGCAAAATGAAAATGTTTACTGGATGTGTGTAATTGCACAGAATGTTCTTTACTTCTCTGGTGCTGTGACATAACACCATAATTAAAACTACTTAAGGAAGAACTTTTGATGTTGGGAGGAGGGGTAAAACAATTAGTCATGGTGAGAAACATAGCAGTATTCATTACAGCATAGCAGTGGGGCAGTTGCTATGGGTTCCCATCTTGAGTCATAAAAATAAGGCAGAGAGAAAGAGAAACTCAAGAAGCCATGATATTTTTTTTTTTTTGAAACCTTAAATCCTGGTCCACTGACCCAACTCCAGAAAGATCACAATCACTAATCCTTCCAACAGTCATTCTCATTCAAACCACCAGGGTATTCTTCAAAATAGAAAATAAACACTGCCCTTACTCACAAAGTACTTTCTGTGCCTGGTATATTGGCATAAGGCTATCTAACTCTATTTCAATGTTTAATATACTCACTGATCTTTCGTTCACTTACTGACATTTTATTTTGACCTTAAAATTGTTAGAGACCCATAGGAAGTTTGCAAAAATCTAAGCTAGGTAGTCCTATACACTCACTGTACAAATTTAGAACTGAGTTAGTTCACTAGAATAAACCACCAAACCCAGAGAACTGGAATTACTGCTATTCACGGAGCTTATCTGTATGCAGTTTGTTTTCTTATCTCTTTAATGTGGCATTTTAAAGGCATCTTCAAATCTTTTATCACTGAGGAAATCAAAGCAAAATCTCAAGGCAGGAACTATACAGGAATTACTTATTAGCTTCTTTGGATGGCTCAACATATCATAATTACCTAGTGTTCCTATACAGCCCAGGATCACCTAAGAATAATTTTTGCCTATATACATTAATATGGGTCCTCCTGCATCAATTAATAATCATGATAAGCCCCCAAAGTGAGTGAATAATTGCCAACAATCAGATCCAACCAAGGCAGTTCAACACTCAAATTTTTATCTCAGATGATTCTAGACTACTTCAGGTTGACAGTTAGTGCTAACTAGAATACCTAACTAAAATATCATTTTGTTTCATTCCGTTTGACTCGAAATCTTTGGATATGTTACAATGATAGATAATTATTGATACATTGTGATACATAATTGTTGATGCAAATAATGATAGGTAATTATTTAAAAGCCAATATTTCCTGAAATAAAAATAATATTGTGGATACATTTATTTGTCTCAACTACTCCTAAGAGACTTCTTTAAAAGTTATGTGAAAAAAAATGGTTTCATGTGCCATTGTGTATGTGTGGTATACACCCATGAGTATATATCTAACATATGATATGTGTGTATGCATATATGCAGAGATGTCAATGTATGGCGACTCCCTCTATTATTCTTCATGCTATTTTTATAGTCACATCTGTTACTAATCCAGGAATTCAAGTTTCAACTACAGTAGTTGCTCAGGAAACCAAAAGGATTCGGCTGTCTTGATCTAATTCCCAGACTAGCTTTTACATAGGTGTTGAAGATCCAAACACAACACTCCATTCCGACACTGCAAGAACTGCAACCACTTACCCATTCCTAAGGTCGAGAAATACTTCAAAAGCACCAAAATAGTTGTAGAATTAAAAATTAAATTCATCACTTCAATTATGCTTAGGATGTTCTAAGATAGTGAAAGTAGATAAATGGATATACAGCAGAAACTTTATAAGTGTGAAGTTATTGGAAACAGAGGAGCAGCAGACAGACTGAAGAAGGAATGGTAGATTTACTGCAAGACTTAAATGAAGAACAATCCAGATGAAAGTTATAGAGAGCCACCAGACAACTTGAAAAAAAAGTGTGAGAAGGCTAAAACAAGAATGTTTTTTAAGAAAGACTCAGAATAAAAAACAAATAGCTATTATAAAACATGACTATAAAATACTGGCCATGGATCATAGTTGTCTCACTCATGTATTTATCGGTTTTAATTCAGTACCTGAGAGGAACAAATTAAAAGATTAAGAATTTATTTCTATTCACTTTTCAGAGATTTTAATGCATGATCCTATGTATATAAACAGAGCATCATGGTCATAGAACACATGACATGATACATCTGTCCACACTATTTGGACATTAACCATAGAATAAATAAGAAATGTCATGGGACATTGTACCAAAAGCTCCTCTCCAATCACTTCCGGATATTACAACTTCACCAAACAGGACTACTATGTGACCAAACGTTTAAGGCATAACTTGATGAGAGAGCATTACATATTCAGTCTATAATGGTGCATTGGTACTCTTAACTAAATGCCCTTCTCGATCATCATTTTATATTCATCTCCTCACTTAATACTATGATTCTAAGTATGAAAGAAAGAAAAAAAAATGTAACCAAAGGTCACGCTGACCTTTATGCTTCTCTGATGGGGAGAGAGCAATTCTCCAAGCAAGCAATCACAGAGGAGTCAGAAATGCACAGTGTTAGTTGGCAGGTAGTATGACTTCAAAGTGACTCATTTCTGCCTCACACTGCCAAGGCACTGACAGCATTAAAGCAGAACACTAGAACATGTTCTTGGCTAGCTGAGATTTCACTGAAGATTAAACATTACTCAGTGGATTCAAGAACCCAATCTCTTTTTTTTTTTCTTACTCTTTTATTAAAAAAAAGAGGGATACATTTACAGATTTTTAAAGGCATTTTGGCATAATATCATATAAATAATTTGTCAGTACTCAATACTTTTAGAGGTTTGATAGCATGCATAGAAATCCCACTCGTTACCATAAGCATGAAGTACATATAGGACAGAACGTAATATGGAAACAGATTTCTTGTTAACCCAATCTCTTGTAATAGCTGCAAAGGGCCAGAGATAAAAATCTAAGATCAGACAAACAGCGCTGAACTCGAAAAGACCTAAATTTACACACTTTATTAACAAAGCCTTTTAAAAGTATATTTCAAAGAAGAGGGAGAAATGATATAAAAGGGAGAGAGTGGAATATGACAAGATGAGATGTATGTTAGTGATAAACCTTGCATCCTTTTTCAACAGCATTTGCACAGCTTGTACGTGGTATCATCAGCCTCTTAATATCATTCAGAAGTGCCAGGCACTGAACCGGAAGAAGGCAATGTTTCTTCACTCTTAACAGCCTTTCTCCATGTAGATCAGTGTTTCTCAACCATCCTAATGCTGTGACCCTTTCACATATTGTGATGACTCTGAACCACAAAATTATATTTATTGTTACTTCATATATGTTATTTTACTGATGTTATGAATCACAATGTAAATATCTAATTCACATAATATTTAAATACAACTATTCCCATGAAAGCATTTTTCAGCTCCAAAGTGGACAATTTACACATTGAATAGATAACTCAAGAGATCTGATTGCAATGCACATTAGACAAAATCTATTTCACCAGCCTGTGTTTTGATGCACGACCTTCTTGGTACCTATACTTGCTATCATCAGACTATATTTGGAAAACATATGGTTTATGATCTTCTTAAAATGAAAGTGCTATCATGTTGCAGCTCCTAAATGTATTTCTCATTGAATAATTTCTAATCAAAAGATCAATAGCTTTAACTACTAAAATACACTTTTATGGTCAAATCAAAACTTACACTTCAGAAAAAAAATCTCATTTTAGAATCTTAAGTTTAGTGTTTGTGGCTATGGTGGTTATTGTTAATTGTCAAAAATGACAACATTTAAAATCACCTAAGAGATGGGCCTCTGGGCCTGCCTGTTAGAGACTTTCTTGATATCACCAATTGAGGTGGAAAGTTCTAGCCACTGTCAGAGACATCATTTCTGACAGATTCCTGAACTGTATGCACAGAGAAAGGAAGCTGAGAAGCCGTAGAGTTTCATTATTTTCTGTTCTCTGGTAGTCGATGTGATATGACCAAGTGCTTCAAGTTGCCCGTGTCTTGTTACCCGTGCCATGATACAAAGTGCTTTTCAACTGAGAGCAGAAGGAATCATTTGGTAACTTCCTTTTGTCAAGAATATTTTATCACAACAGGAAAAGTAAGATGATGGCCTTCTACTTTCTTCTCAAGTGAAGTCTAAACCCTTATTTCCTTTTATAATTTAGTTTATTTTTGAAAGTTTATTTTCATTCCAACACTCCTAGGTCAAAGTCCCCCTACTTATCCTTCCTAAATCTACTTCAAACTCATGGTCTCTTCATTTCCTTACCAATTGTTATTTTACGCATATATACAAGGTTACTTGTATGTACTCAGGCCTGACAATTCGGTAGTGGGCAACCAGCAAGTGCTGAGAGACAACTTACATATGCTTTCCAATAACTATAATCCATCACAACTATAATTACTTCTTTCCTTGTCCCTCAAATCGTACTGCCTCAATAGTGCATTGCCTTTCTCTTTAAATCTTTTAAAAGTTCCTCTTTTTAGGTTTACCTAAGCTCTTATCATAACAAAGATCTAATTGTCCTTCTCTTTCAGCACCACTGATAATTTTTAGCAGTTTTGCTAACCATTTTGCAACTTAAAGTAATACAATAATTGAAGATTTTTTCATGTTTTTCTAATGATGGATATACAGTATACTGAATAATATATACACAGTTATTCTTTTACCTCCTCTGGATCTTACTTTGGGTATTATAACAGAAAAAATACATATCACTTGGCTTAAACACCACTCAATTCTTATGGTCAGGAGGGCACAGAAGTTCCACACAGAAGTGCTAGAATGGCTGGCCTTTCCTGAGGGCTGTCTTCCATATCCTCTCACATATGAAATATGACAAAGACAGAAGACAAACTCAAAGTACATATATGAGGAGCATTGTCCAACATGTTAACTTCAAAAGGATGTTAGCATTCAACCCATTTTCTTTGAAAATAAACTATCAAAATTTGACGTTTGTAAACAATATAAGAACATTATACTCTTTAAAAAATTAATTTCATAAGACAAAAGGGATGTTGAGAAAAAGAAAATTATGTAAATGAAATATAATGGAGAGGGCACTGATCAGAGTTCTTATCACGGTGGCAAATATAAGAGAGACAACTTGTGAGAGGAATGTTTTTAGTTTCAGAGGTTTTAATCCATAATGCAAGAGTGCTAAGTCAAGACACAGCAGCTCAGGTCATGGAGACAAGGAAGCACATATGTAACACACACAAACACACACACACACACACACACACACAGAGACACACACACAGAGACACACACACTAGCTATCTGCTTTCTTCCCCTCTGGAGTCTATCGATATCCTCGTTCTCTAGAATCCTGCCACTCACCCACTCACATTCAGGGCGTGCTCTTCAGAAGTAGGGGGATGCCAAGGCAATGAAGTGGAGAGGGTGATTAGGAGAGAGAGTGCATCTTTGTGAAGACAAATTGGAGGGGAGGGAGGAATGGGACAAGCTGGGGGAAAGGGATAACATCTCAAATGTAAATACTGAGTATCTAATAAAATTATATATATATATATATTTTATTATATATATATATATATATATATATATATATATATATATATATATATATATATATATATATATATATAAAGAAAAAGAAGTTAGTTCCTTCTGTAACAATCCCCATGATGCACCCGTGGGTGTGTTTTAGTAATTTCAGATGTGTTTCCCAATCCAGTCAGTACCGTGGTCGAGATTAGCTATCACAGCCCATTGTCAACTGGACATACAAACACTGCTTTTTAAACAGTGAAAATTGATTCAGATTTTCAAAAGAACAGACCTTTCATGTATTTGAAAGAAAAATTATGTGTAGAATAGTGTATTAAAAATACAATAGAAATCTTTTTATTGGATATTTTTAACTTACATTTCAAATGTTATTCCCTTTCCCAGTTTTCTTCATATAATTGCAAAGCTTCTGTAAGGCAAAGTACTCTGACATTAAGACAAAAGAGCAAACAACAGAATGGGAAAAGATTTTTGCCACACCTATATCCTATAGAGAGCTAATATCCAATATATACAAGGGACACAAAAAGATTACACAGAATCATATAACTAAGAAATATGGAATGGCTGAGAAGCACCTGAAGAAATGTTCAACATCCTTAGTCATCAGGAAAATGCAAATCAAAACAACCCTGAGATTCCACCTCACACCAGTCAGAATGCCTAAGATAAAAAACAAATGCTGGTGAGGATGTGTAGAAAGAGGAACACTCCTCCATTTTTGCTGGGATTGTAAACTGGTACAACCACTCTGGAAATCAGTATGGAAGTTCCTTGGAAGCTGGACATAGTACTAACTGAGGAGCCAGCTATATCTTCTGTGCATATACCAAAAAGATGCTCCAACATCTAACAAGGGCACTTACTTCACTATTTTTATAGCAGCCTTATTTATAATCCCAGAAGTTTGAAAGAACCCAGATGCCCTTCAATGAAGAAATGGATACAGAAAATGTGGTACATTTACACAATGGAGTACTACTCAACATTGACTTCATGAAATTCTTAGGCAAATGAATAGAACTAGAAAATATCATCCTGAGTGAGATAACCCAGTCACAAATCAAACCCATATGGTATGCAAACCCTGATTAGTAGATATTAACCCTAATGCTCAGATTACCCAAGATACCATTCACAAAGCACATGAAGCTCAAGAAGAAGAAACACTAAAGTGCAGATTCTTCAGTCCTTCTTAGAAGGGGAAACAAAAATGTTCTCAGGAGAAAATACGGAGACACAATTTGAAGCAGAGACTAAAACTGAGACCATATAGAGACTGCCTCACCTGGAGCTGCAGCCCATATACAACCACTAAACCGAGACAATATTGCTGATGCCAAGAAGTGCATGCTGACAGGAGCCTGATATAACTGTCTCCTGAGAGGCTCTGCCAGACCCAGACAAATATAGAGGCAGATGTTGTCAGTAAACCATTGAACTGAGAAATGGGTCCCCAATGGAACATTTAGAGAAAGAATTGAAGGCACTGAAAACGTTTGAAACCCCATAAGAACAACAATACCAACCAACTCAAGCTAAACCACTATCAAAAGAATACACATGGCTGGATCCATGACTCCAGCTACATATGCTGCAGAGGAAGGAATTGTTGGGCATCAATGGAAGGAGAGGCCCTTGATCCTGCCAAGGCTCCATGCCCCAGTGTAGTGGAATGCCAGCACGGGGAGGATGGAGGGGTAAGAGAGTGGAAGAGCACACTCACAGAAGCAGGGGGAGGGGAGGAGATAGGATAGGGGGGTTATAATGGGAAACCCAGAAAGGGGATATCATTTGAAATATAAATAAAATACATTTTTTAATGAGAAAAAAAGAAACCCTGTCATTTTATATCCATATAAGGATACAAAGCAGTAAGCCTGTTTAAAACAAACAGAAAGAATATTATGAATGAACATTACCCTCTGACTTTCACAGTTGATCTGGATCCCATAAATTCACAGAGTACACACACACACACACACACACACACACACACACACACACACACACACACCATAAAAAATAAAATAAATGTTATTCCTATTAAGAAAAATTACATGGGGGTTCTAAAGTTTTAATACTAATTTTTCTATTCATGTGAACACAACTATTATTCTAAAAAATTACATAGAAAAACTGTTAAAGGCAAATTGTTATTCCTGACTTACCAATATTTGATCATATTTTAGAAAAATTATTGTTTAGTTTTTTTAAATATTTCCAGTTGAAGTAGAATTGCATCACTTTTCTCTCCCCTCCCTCCTGATACCCATTTTCCACCCTACCCCTGCCTCCAGCTGCACTTCCTAAAACCCTATGCATGTCCTCTCACACTCAACTTCATAGCCTCTTTCCTTGATTATTATTGTTACATATATAAATATACAATTATATATGGATGCAACCTACTTAGTCCATTTGTATTGTTGGTTTATATACAGTTTTAAGGCTGACCAGCCTGAACTGATTAACCAATGTCTCATTTCTGGAAAAGGCTAATTTTTTCTATACTGGTAGTTAGCAGTCTGTGGTACTTTGCTTTGGGGTGCAATCAGGTAAAATGTCCTCACTTCCATGTTATTACGACAAGGATATTGCTATAATTCCACTCTTTTTTATGGAGCCAGTTCTAAGGGATTGTGTCACAGAGCAATATTTGATATTCTCACAAATATATTTTTCTGAAAATCCACAGTGTATCAAAATTATGGCTAGAATTTATCTAGAATCTAAGAAATTGCATTGAAAAGCTTTTTCAAATCCTTTTTTCAAGAGACATTTAATTTAAATAATTAATTTAATCTCATTTCTATTTCAATACTAGGTTTTAAATCTCTTTCTCATTTAGTTTTGAAACTCATTGTCTTTTTCTAAACCTTTAGTTTATTCCATCATCTTTTAAAGCAAATGGACTCTGAGTACAAACACTTGATTCTTCTCTAGGCAAAGGAACGGGAGTGTGTCTGCTGAGAGAACCTACTTAGGAGCATTCATATGTAAAAAGTTATGAGACATCAGTTTGTAAAATGGTGACAGGCAACACACAAATATTATACCTTTGTAAAAAAATGTCAAAGTGGCATGTGACAAAGAAGAAAGTTAGGGAAAATAGGAAATAATGTGGAGAAACATCTCCTGCCATTTTGCATACTGTGTTCTGATCAGGACTATGTGGACTTCCATCATCTCTGTGGTAGGCTGTGACACTCAGCTCTACACTCAAGATGTAGAAATTGTTCAGCAGTTGAGAGAGCATTATTATCTTTGCAGAGGGCCTGGTTTTGGCTCCCAGAATTCATGTTGGGAGACTGTCACAACCACCTGTAAGTCTAGCTGCAGGGGACAATACGCCCTCTTCTGGTTTCCGTGAGTACCTGCACTCATATGCACATACACTTACATGCACAGATACAGAATGATGCATTCATAAACATACTTTATTTTTATTCTCTAAAACATCCCACTTCCTGAGTGTAAGTATAATGAAACCCTGAATCAATAAATGACACATTAGATTTTTATTATCCTTTCTTAAATTTTGTTAATTACTCTCCATATGTTTTTTTCTTCGCTTTAAACTCTGTTGTTAAATAGACATATAAACAAATAAATATTCATCCTTTATCAAATCATCATATAGCCATTACGTTTTATTAAAAGATTTAGCTTATGTTTACAAGGCTTCGTCACCAATGTCCAGCATTTTCACCTGTGGATGTGAGCAATATTTGTAAATCATTACCATGAACAGAAAGTTTTATTCTGTTTCAAAATGTTTCAAAAACACAAGAATATAACCTATAAACAGGAACAACATATAGCAAAAGCCCATGTGTCTTAATAAGATGCTGTTTGTTGTCATTATTCTACCTTTAACTTCTTTCTCTTGCACCTATATTATTCTATCTTTGCAAAAATGTTCTATTTTAAATGGTGGTAATAATTGTTATTGGACTAAATCTGACTTTCTTTCTTCAACCAAAGACTGCTTAGCATATGAAGAATATGATATTAGAATGATATTTGCCATTTTATATATGTCTGGTGGCTTCAAAATCAAACTTTCTAAAAGATGTGTGATTTTACACCCTAATATATATTTAGATTTATGCTGATCCCATAACATAATGGGTCTTGTTATGACCTTCCTTTGGACTGTGAGCCTGGATGTTAGTCACCACAATGATAACATTGACATGCCCAAATCAAGCAAAAACAGACATAAAATGAGCAGCTGTCTTCATTTTATTAACTCATCAAATTATGCTAGTACTATTTTTAAATAAAAACTAGCTTACAAGCACAGCATATTGTATAATGATTTGTTAAATAATGTTTTATTCTGCCATTATATACCATGGCTGTTTGAAATAAAGTATCTATGATTTAAAAAATACTTTATTTTAAATGGTGCAGTGAAGTAGGACAGAAAGCAGAAAAGATAAGATTTCATTATTGCCACTTTGATGCATCACTTTTTCCACTCAAATCCCCCCCAATATATTAGCAACATAAAAATGGCACTGTTTTACATTCATGTATGTTACATATGTCATTTTCTACTTTACAATGTATGTAATATTTCCCATATTACCTGTAAATTCTTCAATAAAGATTCTTGACATGAAAAGGATCATCTATTACTTCTCAAGAACAGAAATTATCATAATCAAGGGAAATACAGGAAATCAACAAAATACAAAGATGGAGAAAATACAAAGAAATGGTCAAGAATGACCTAACCAATTTGAGACTAATCTTATGGTCAGACAACAAACCCTAACACTATTAAAATGCCGTGTTGTGCTAGCAGAAAGGAGCCTAGTATAGCTGGAAAAGTTCCCTCTAAAAATGACTTTTGAAAGAACCCAGGTTAACCTATCAGCACTGATCTCATATCTATCTGGCAACCCAGAAGAAAACTCTCTGGATACTAGAAAGAAAATAAATGTATAGCACCCTCTCAGAGTGTGGTACACCTGGACCTTAAATCATTAGTAATCCAAGAGCTAAGATAATAGCCTTGCGGCAATTTTTGGTATTCAAAGACCATTATGCTTAATCTATACACACCAAGAAAACTGACTGTTTCCATGTCATGTTCTGTCCTACATCTACTTTAATCTTAAGGTAACCAGTGGGATTTCAATGCATGCTATCAAACCTCTAAAAGAATTAAGTACTGACAAAAATATATTTATATAGTGTTATGCCAAAATGCCTTTAAAATCTGCACATGTATCCCTCTTTTTATAAAATAAAGTTGTAAAAGCGAAAGAAAGAAATCTGTGAACCCACTGTATTATGCATATGTCTAGCCATTTGTGCCATTCCACTTGGTTTGCCTAACAAACTCATGCCTTCCATAATAGCAACCCCAGTGCTGTTTTCTTTTTCTTCATTCTTTCTTTTTTCCATAATGGACAGTAGAATGTAGTTACCAACTCAGCTTTCACTAAAGTCACTGGTCTCAAAGACTTTTCTTCTTGCCATGTATTTCCCCAAAGACAAGTGAAATTATCTCCAAGATGAAGTGAGCATACCACATAACACAACTGAACTTTAAGATACAACCACCCCTCCTTTTTTCAATTTTCTTTTCCCTATGAATTCCAATTCTAAATGTATATGGAGGATTTCAATTAAGGTGTTTTATGTTCCCAAATACGAATGTTACCTTGGGTCCCATGTTCAATTGCCCTTGAAATGGCTTTGAACTTCCTTATTCCAGTGTACTGTGATCTCAGTAAATGTCATTGGATCTATATGAAAATGGAGTATCAATTAGATTGTATAGAGTCTCTAGTGCACACAAGGCAAAAAGTTGGATGTCCAAATCCAGAATAACTGGGTAGGATTATGTAAACCCTTCAATTCCAACACAGAGGACAAGGAAACAAGAGGAGCAAAAGTCACTTTTGGCTGTAGAACAAGCTTGAGGCTACCCTGAGTTAAGTGAGACCCCCATCAAAAAACATAAAAAGCAATGAAACAATTCTCTTGCACTTCATGCTCTTCTGGGTGGAAATCTGTACCCTACGTTGTGGAGTCTGAAGACTGGTCCAGGTTAGGACTGAGACATTGTATTCAAGCATTTATTGAATCCATTGTGTTTCCCTTGTTAATTTTGTTTTGTTAAATATCTTAAATGAAACACCTTGGTCCTCTCATCTTTGTTTTTTCTGTGTAAAAATGTGCATTTGTGTATATAGAAGTGTTTTGTGTGTGAGTGTGAAGGAAGTACGCATGAATGCTTCCTAGGCTGAGGCCAGAGTTCAACAGCATACCCTTTTATTGGTTTCCACTTCATTCTGAGGGTTAATGTGTGTGCGTGCATGAATATGTCATCAAATGTCCCTTATAACTGTCTTCTTTATTTTTGCTTTCCAGAATCTCTCATTGAACATGGAGTCTGGGGTTTTCTCAGATAAGCTGCAGGCAAGCAAGCATAAAAGGGTCTTGTAGGTTGATTTCTATATGCAGGTAAGGGCTGACACAAGTTAAATCAATGTGATACAAGATTGGACAGTGGATAGTGGGGCAGGGACAAAGATTTTCTAAGACAGAAGAGAAGGGGAAGGAGAAAAAAATCAAAATGGAGCTGGAGAAGGATGATCTAGACCCAGGTGGTCTTAATTGACCCTAGGTAGATATGAATATATTTAATTGTTTCTACAGGTCAATTTGCCTTATCTAGGTGGTTGGTTTATATCTTTGTCAACTGATTGTAAGTTTATTGTGTGGATGTATTGTGGACTGAGAATTTAATGTATAAATCTAATTAATAAATTATGAGTTTCTGGAGCTGTGGTTTTTGCCAAGCTTCAGGGAATGTCAGCAGAGTTCACAGTTGACGGAGAAAGAGTTGGTCCCAACTAGAGGCTAGAGAATAAAGGGAATAGTGTGACTTTGTGCCATGCTAGAGCAGCCTGCCCAATGCGATGTGTGTGTCAGATGTTACAACCCACCAAGGGAAAAGTGTATGAAAGCCGCATGGCAGAGAAGCAGCCAGGGCGACACTGTGGCCTATGGAGAGCAGGGCTCTGCTTTGAGGGAGAATGCACGGGAACCAGTAGCCTCTGCTCATTTATTTTTACCTCAACAGTGTCTCTTCCCTCCACTCTCTCTTAACTTCTTGCCCCACAGCGCGAAAGTTATAGGTATGTGTAAACATGATAAAGATATTAATTCCGGTCCTCTATTCTAAGCGGTGAGTTCTCTTACACACTGAGCCACAACTCTAGCCCATCCAACTTGCGTTATGCCTTCATTTTCACATGGGCTCTGAGTATCCACAAGTAGGTCCTGTATGATGAAGGTAAGCTTCCCCTTTTGCTTCTTAAGAGAGGCTGTGTGTTTACCAAGCTTATCTGAGATCTGATAAAGTATTCCATTTACCCACACTGCTGCCTATCACAAATGAAAATGTCATTCTCATCTTTAGATAGTGAGTTCAATCTGCTTAAATTTATTCATCAAGAATTTTTAATATGTCTCTTAAATTTTTGAGAATAAGCACATTTTATATTTTACCCCATAAGAAAATATACCCTAAAATTTCATGCTTATCAGAGAACATCAACTTCTTGACCCTGATCATAACCATGATTATAAATAAGCATCACCTATTTGATTTTCTTTACAGCTCCAATTGTGGCACTGAGATAAATAATACACATGCACACACATGCACATACACACACACACACATAGACACATACACATCAGACACAGACAGACACGTACACACACATAGATACACATACACACACATACACACATACATACACACACATACACATACACTCATACACACATACACATACACACATACACACACATACATACACACATGCACACATATACACATATACACACACATACACACACACATATATATCTTACTACTGAAAGAGGTAACATACTATCTGTATCATTTTGTGATTCCATGTATATCTCCAAATATCTAAATTGTCTTGGTTTGATAAAATACCTTTAGTTATGACACATAATCATAATGGTATGCAGCATAGAAAATTGAGAACACAAAAATGAGATCCATGATGCAGAAGAATTAGAAATGAGTCAGACACAAATTCAAAGAAAAACAATAAAATTGTTTCCTTAACTATGTCATGATTTAGTCAATTTAGTTTATGTGGAGGATGTGGGAAAAGATTCGCATTCAGAAGCATGTTTATAACACAGAGACATGAAGAAAGGTCCTAAGAGTTCGCAGAGAAGCGAGACTGTGTTTATACAGACAGGTGTCTTCTCAGAAGCAATAGATGGATCACAGCTATGAAATACTAGTTTCAAACGGAAATACATTTGAACATATATATGTGTGTATATTTCATTTTGAAATATATACATACATATATATCATATATATGTATATATATATATATATATATATATATATATATATATATATATATATATATGAATAGGACTTTTTCATACAATATATTCTGATTATAGTTTTCCTTCTTCCTTCTTCTCCCAGGTTCTTCCACATTAAAATCCCATTTAGATCCATACCCTTTCTGTCTCTGGAAAGACAACAAAACAGCCATCTACAGTGTAAAACTGATAATATAGCAAAAAACAAACAAAAAAGGAGCTTAAGGAAAAGCATAAGGCACACACATAGACACAGAAACATACATCTTTGCACACACAGTCAGACAGGGTGGCTCAGGCTACTAAAAAAGCACTTGGGAGAAAGGTACCACAGCATTGACACTAGTCCGAGTCAGCCTGTACTTTGTAGTTAGTTAGAAGCCAAACTGGGCAGCAAAGATTGAAACCAACTCAGTAAAACCAAAGAAAAATTTATAAGAAAAGGAAAAAAAAACCGACAACACCATTCAGAGAACATTTGGGATTGAGTCAAGATGACTCTCTTCTGTAGATGAAATAAATCAAATATGGTAGAGGAGAAGTAGAGGGAGGCACTAGAAGTGAACACAGGGGAAATGGTCGTGGGGTGTAATGTATAAGAATTGGTTTCACACATGGAGTACTACTCAGAGATTAGAAATAATGACTTTATGAAATCCCTAGGAAAATGGATGCATCTAGAGAATATTATCCTGAGTGAGGTAACCCAGTCACAGAACAGACATACTATGCAGTCCCTGATAATTGGATACTAAGCCCAGAAAGCTCTGAAAACCCCAGAAACAACTCATAGGCCATATGAAGCTCAAAAAATGAAAGGCCAAAAAATGGAAGTCTCAGTCATTCATAAAAAAAAAAAAAATAAGTGTATAGCACTCTCTCAGAGTGTGGTACACCTAGACCTTAAATCATTAATAACTCAAGAGCTAAGAAGATAGCCTTGTGGCAATCTTTGGTATTTAAAAATCATTATGTTTAATCTTTACACACCAAGAAAACGTTGACTATTTCCATGTTATGTTTTGCTTTATGTGTAGTTTATGTTCATTGCAACTAGTAAGATTTTAATGCATACTATTAAACCTTTAAAAACAATCAAGTACTGACAAAAAATATTCACATAGTTTTATGCCATAATGCTTTTTAAAACCCGTACATGTATCTCTGTTTTTTTTTCAAATAGAGTTGTAAGATAAAAAAAGAATCTGTTTTCAATTTTAAAGTTTAAAATTAATGCTTAATATTAAAGAACAATAAAGAGAAGACATAAATTCAAATAAGTTAAAAGCCTGAATAAAAGAATAAACTGTTCTTGGCTTTATAGATGGCTTTCCCACCATGAGATTTAGTGGATTGTCCACAGAATACTATACATGCTTTCTCTTGCAAATTTATATACCTACATATGCTCAACTAACACTCTCAACTATTAAAAGTATAAGAAAAATGCTAAGCGGGCATTTATAGCAATGACATCTTCAATCACTGTTTTGACTGTCACCTTCTGCTCTTCAGTGCAGCCTTTTTACATTGCAGTTGCTGCTTTTTCTTTACAGTCCTGACTTCAGAGTTAAGTACATACTCACCTTTCTTATCATGCATGCACAGTTTTGGTGCTTAATCAATTTTTTCTTTAATAAGGGATATTTATTTGAATAAAAGATAAAGTAAAGCAGACAAAATAACCTGCCTCTGGACCTCTTTTTCTATTTTAACTGTCTGAAACTGGTTCAGGTTTTCTCTTCTTTCAGATTTTATATTGTACTAGACTCTTCTTTTTATCCAGCTTTCTCTGACCTTCTGACTTAAATAAAAACTACTGTCAACTTTCTGATTCTCACATTTATCTGCAAGTCCCAGGTTCTCCCAGACACATCCTCTTTTTCTCATTATATCTATTCCATGAACTTGATTCCAGTTCTCTAGAAGCATAAATACAACTTTGTGGAAACAATCTTAAAAATTTAGAGGACTTAATAATTTTAAAATAATGACATTTTATAGACATTTCGCGAGATTTTAATTAAGTTCCCAAGAGACTAAAAAAAAAAAAAAAAAAAAAAAAAAAAAAAAAAAAATCTCAAAAGAAACATTGAGTATTGAGAATCACTGTGAAAACAGTTGTTCCTTCTGCCCAAGCATGAGGACCCAAGTTGAGAGGTGAATCTACAACCCTGGCATGTGACAGGCATTAAACACTTTAGCTCTGAGAATGTAGAAACAAATGCATCATTGAAGCTCATTGACTGACCAGCCTGCCAATCATGTATTCTAGATTCACTGAGACAGCCTTGCCCTAAGAATAAAGTGGAAAGCTCTGGAGAAAAGAACCAGAACCAACCTTTGGCTTCCACTGTACACACACCCACATTAACATACCTGCAAACAAAGAGAGGGCAAAGATTTTGGTTGATTTACTTCTTGTGCTTTTATAGTCAAAATTTTAGGAAGTATTATCATTTGGAGATCAAAGTTATTTGTGGAATGTCAGATTGATCACATCACAGCTGTTACAAAGTCATACTATACTAACATAGAAAAGATTAAATTGCCAATAAATTATGCAAGGCTAGTTAGGTACAAAATGGTAATCAAGATGTGGATGGATTGTAAAAACAATGTATTACTCCTTTGTACTTAAATATAGAAATTAAAGTTCCTTTAAAATGATCTAATTATTTCTTCCTTTCATGAAACATAAGCAACACTTGCCTTAAAAGGGTGATTGAAGAGTCACCACAGTTACTCTTTTTTTTCACACTGTGAAAGACACCTACTTCTTCCTGTTGTCACCGGAATGCCGTGCTTAGTCTTTGGCAACAGTGAACATCTACTATTGCAGTTACAGCAAAGAGACATGTGTACTACTTCCAAATCTGGCTTGTGGGATCTGTGACTGTGATCCTTCAAGTTTGCCAACTCACAAGGTCAGTGAATGAAACTGAGCAAAGTCAATGGAAAGCAAATGCAGAGGATGGGATGCAATGAGCAGGAAGAAATCTAGGCCTCTGACGCGGGAGCAGCACCATCTGCTGACTGCAAACGCCTACAGAATTCATGTCACAGACAGTTGATGTATATATGTAGGTTTGTCAATTAGAGCAGCCAGAAAAGAAGAAAGAAAAAATCTCACTTAAGTTTGAGAAAGCACTCAGCTAAATGCCTTTCTCTCATTTCTCATTCCATTTGATTGTGAGATTTTAAAATGTAACCCACTTCAGACTACGGAAACACCATACCATTTGTTGTACATCAAACATTTTCCAGGAAAATCTCCAAGGAAGCATTCCTCGTATGGCTGTACCCTGGCTTCTTCAGTTGTAGAAAAAAAAAATAGGCACTTTTGGGCAAAATAACTCTCAGAATCGTGACAGTGAGAGATGGGGTATATTTTAACTTCTAGAACAATCTTTAAATACAAAACAGAACCAGAGTGTTATCCATCAATTTGATAGCATCATCACCACCTCCAAGACTGTGGCAATATCATACCAGAATTTTAAATATAAGGAAAATAAAATAGTATTTTAATTGACATTCCAAAATATTTTATTAAGTTCCAAGAAGATAAAAAAATGGAAAGAAACACTGAGTATAAGTTTGAAGGCTAAGTGTGTAAATCTTATTACTACCTGTATTAGACCTCATCACACTAAATTAATAAACTAATACTTAAAGCTATATGGGGATGTTCATATTTAGAATTGCATGTGTGTGTAAGCATGTCTCTGTGTGATCATGTTTGGGAATGCCAACACACTAGTGCCACAGGAAATGGAGGTAAAGGACAACCTATGGAATCATTCCTAATATTCACCTTTTTTTGAAATAGGATCTCCAGTTTTCACCTAGTTGACTGGAAAGCAAACTTCTGGGGGTTCTGCCTTAAGATTCCCATATCTCTGCATAGAGCTAGGACCACAGTGCTGTTAATCCAGCTTTTGTGTGGATTATGGTGATTCTCCCATTCTAGTCCTCTACCTTGTGCATGAAGCACTTTACCTACTGAACCATCTCCCCAGCCCCAGTGTCAGGAGTCAACAAGCTAATATCTAGTAGGTTATCTTCCTGAGATTATCTCCATCAGATTATAATAATCAATGAGAGATATGCTCCTATACATAAGACCCAGGAGAAAATCATTTTAGGAAAGATTCCTGCTCTTAATATGTGTTTTATGTTATTATTAAATATATATGGCAATCACTAGGTATTAGCGCATTATTTTGAGGAGATCTCTGCAGATCAATGAAGATGTACTGTCTTGTAGTAATGCTATATAGACCAATAGATGATGTTTTGATTCTTTATGATGAGTCTATAATAATTTCTGAAATTATTTCATTATTTATTAAGCTGTTTTGTAGTGGGACTGCTATTAGGCTCCTTCTGATAATCAAAACTACAATGAGAACTCTGCCAGTCTCCCATGTGTCATCAGTCAATTGCTTCTAGATAGTGTCTTTCTACTATTCAAAGTACATTCCAAAAGGTTGTAAAACCATTAAACATATGTCATAAAAATGGAACTAACAATTTATTATAGGTGCTGAGACATAAGATAAAATATTGAATGAGTTGGTCTATACAAAACCTCAGTAATAACTTAGTTACAGATTTTAATTCTTGATGAACATGTGGAGCAGTGACAGGTGATGAATGTTTAGCCAGATAAATTGAATATGCATATAAACATTCACTGTTGTATACTTCTTGTTTAATTCATGATTCAACTTTATGTGTGAAGTTTTTGACAAACGTTTTACTATGTGATCATGTATTCTGAAGATGTGTCAGTGCTGAGGACAAAGAGAGGAATGTGTTGAGTGAAATGGTAAAAAATGCACCATCCCACTCTAGGGCCAGCTACTCTCTTGTCCCAGCACTTTCACTGCACCCATGGCTAGCCCCGTGTATTGATCACCTATCTCCTGGCTCTCTTGCTGTGATTCTGCTCTCATTACCAGCCATTTGCCCCATGTGGATATAGTCACAAATCCCCACACCCAGTAAAATCAAAACTCTAAAGTCTTGTAATTTATCAGTCAGATTTATTTGAGTAAACTCTTACCCCACAAAATGTCCACACAATTAACTCAGACCCAACTTATATAAATTGCCTACATACATAAGCCAAATTGTCCTATAACTATCCATAACTTATAAGATATTTATAGATACCTGTGGCTATTTAAAGCCAGGCAGAATCTGGATTGTCTTTCACTTCATCATCATTTTTCCTTCCTTCCTTCCTTCCTTCCTTCCTTCCTTCCTTCCTTCCTTCCTTCCTTCCTTCCTTCCTTCCTTCCTTCTTTCCTCACTCCCTCCCTGCTCTCCTCTCTTCTACCTCTCAAAATCTCTCAGCTTTCCCTTATTTTCTACTGTCAAATTACAGGCTCTAGCCTTGTCTTTTACCTGCCCTCACCTGCTTACAGACAGCAATCTACATTTCCCCCTATTTTGTCCAATTAAAAGGTTCATTTCTCTCAGATATAAATTGAGCATAACTATTTTCCTTTTGTAATTTATAAAGTGTAAGATACATTCAACACCTAGTCCACCATGTTTTAAATTAAATAAAGCACTCTTACATCTCTCCTAAATTAAAAAGGCTTGTAATTTTTATATCTGTTATGTCCTGGTTTTGCTTGTATACTATCTGAAAACTATCCTCTTAAATATATTTCTCAATGTTAAATAGCTGGGGTTGTCTATGAGACTATAATTTGTCTTCCAACCCCATCAGAAATTTAAAAATGACTAATATCATCTGAAAATATAAGAATCCTGACCTTCCATCGAGAACTAAGCCAAGATATAGAGACAGCTGCCTACCTATACAGCTCTTAAATTGTCAGGAGTAGGAGAATCGGTCTTTAGCCCTCTGGCCTAGGGTCATCTGAAAGGCCTATGTAACACAAATTTTGAATAACTGATTACCCTGACTTTGCAGAAATTATCAGTCAACTATTCCACATAGTAAGACCCTTTTCTAGTCAGTATTTTGTCTGTAGATGAAATAGGCAATATCTGCTCAGTGGCTACCTAGTCATAATACAATGTTCTACCTCAACTGGAAGTAGAGATGCTCATCTGCTTCTTTAAATCTACAAATGAGGAGCTGTTAGGAGATCATCAGTCTCTAAAACCACATCAGAATCATACTCTGTATACTGTTTCAGCCTGCTCTAGGCCAGGGGGCTCCTGACACACCCGCATTTTACAGCTTTGACTTGAAGATATTGATAAAAATTAGGTGTTAAGAGGAATAGATTCCCAATACATGCATGTGGATGCTAGAATGAGGAAAGGAGAAATTACATTTACTCATCTCTGTCTTCTGGCTCTAGATATGTCTAAACACAGGCAAAGAAATGAAATTTAGAATAGCTCATTCAGTGCTGGAGTTCTTGATAGAGAATTGCGTCCTTTCCATCCATCAAAACCTCAATGACTCAGGGGGGAAAAAAGTATAATTTCTTCATTTTCTTTTTGTAGCTTCAATGGTTCAAGCATTTGAAGGTAACTGAAATTAACACTTTTGTCGATAGTTAAAAGAAGACAGGTATTCAGTTCTGTTGATAATTATTACTATTCTTTTATTCATCAAATATGGGTTAAGTAACTATAGCACACATCTTTGAATTTGTTCAAGTTTAACACCTATGTCTCCACAGTAGATGTATTGAACATGTTTTTTATATTAAACATAAGAAATGAATAACAGTTTTAATCCAGTAAAAAATGTAGTGACCACACACACACACACACACACACACACACACACACAATAATGGTATACTAGTGTCTTGACCACTCATTGAACTGAATTTATATATAAGTTTTATATACCTAATGTCATGTTTTATGTCAAACTGTGACCTACTTCTGAGAATTAACCTTTCAGCAAAAACATATTCTCATCACAAAATTGAGCACCTTCATTATTTAACTCATTTTGTTTTAGAAAAAGCAATGACTTCCTTCAAGGAAGCATACTTATCTCAGAAATCTATGTATGAAATGAGGAAAATGGGACTTTCTTTACACTGTCCTTGCCACTGTTTCTCATTATGATTCTGTCCATACACACAAAATATGGAAGTATATGGTCCTCCCTCCTGGCTGTCTGAATGAATACAGATCATGAGTCTATGTGGTCATTTTCAAGACACGTGTCATTTCAACACTGTTTAGTCAATGCTCCCTTACAATTAAAAAATAGTTTGCAAGCAAGAGGCATCTACTATTGTCTAAACGCTATATGCCTGAAAACTACTAGTAAGTTAGCAACCATCACAAGGAACAATGATAAAGCAGTCTGTGGGTTTACTCTGGAGCCCTAAGTCTGTCAACATTAACAATTTCCTTTTTCTATTCATCTTTAGCCTCTTCAAACATGTGCATGCACACACGTGGCTCTATAGCTGCCCTCACTAACACGAAGGGTTTGGTTCACTGACTAAGCTAAATCTTCACGAAGTTAATGTAGCTCCTCTACTGTGGAACTGAGCTTCCAAAGAGTCAGAATCAGTTTGTGTCCTGGCAGGAATGTTTTTTTTTTTTTTTTTTTTTCCTTCTGCATGAATGACCAGAGCTCTCTCAGTTAGCAGGGTCCTTGAGTCAAATGAGAGGGCTAGTGAATTGACAACATATTGTTTATTCTTTCTCAAGTCCTACTTAATAAGGAATTTGGGAGTATCTGGCACCATGTTTGGTATTTTACAATAGTCCAACATCTGAGTTTTATACAACAATCAAACGCTTATTCAGCCCCTTCTTCCAGCCAACCCCTTTGCCAGCCAGCCTGTCTTGGATGCATTATGCAGATGAAAATAGGGGATTCCAGGAAAACTGTGAGAGAAAAAGCAGCGACCCAGCAGGATAGCACCAAGGAGAATAACAGACAAGCATATCTGAAAGGCACCAAGCAATACTGGGAGGAGGAAAACACATTTTAAAATTTTTATAAATTGGTTTTTTTATCACTAAAGAAGTTTCCAAGAAAATAATAGATCAAGAGAAATAAAATATAATTTAAAAGTCATCATTTCACTATGAATTGAAAGACTGAGCTATTCCATGTATTGCAAACATTTTATGCTTTAATTGGCCTCCCAGGAAGTTACCTTAAGTCTCCAAGTCACATTCATTTAATCTTATATCGATTTTCAATGAAACTACCAGTTTCCATGACTACACTAATCAATTAACTTCTTGCAAGGGGCAAGACAATTTTGTCTTTTCTTTCTCTCCAAATAAACCTGAATATATTCTTCTTTCAAACAGAACCAATGAATGCCCATAACTATCAAGAAAATGTACTGTGTTGGGTAAAACATTTGATGCCTTTTGTATTTTGAAAATGTTTGGTATTTGTTCCAGACAAAGCATAGAAAAATCCCCTTTGTGCTAAAGCTAAGTGGGTGAGGTGATCATTCTGCTGTGTGGCAGTTTGGGATAGCCTGTTTTCTTCCCAAGTTGAAGAGCACTTTTCAAATTGCTGGAAATACTGCAAAATGCATGAAACGCACACTGGAGACCACGCACTATGCTGGTCCTTATTAATTATCTCTTGAGACTAATAAAAATCTAAGAACAGTGGCAAGGCTGACTCACCGAGAGCAAGTCAGGGCTGTTGCTTTAGGCTAAACCTATGCAGTAAAGATCAGTTTGCCTAAATCTGCACCGAGGCAGGCCACGCATTTGAGTTAAATTTGGTTAGGTGCTCTGCAGCTGAGAGGAGGCACCTGTTGTTAAAAGGTCATTGGTCATCAACTTAACAGCGTGCCGACACCAGAAAAGGTGCAACGAGATATAGATCATTTTACTTTATTTTCTATTTTTAAAAAAAGTGTAGCATTTTTCATTAGGGAAAATTAAGTTTAATTTGTTGTTTTAGAATAATGATATTCTGACTGACAAAATGTTAATCTTAGTATGTCAAGAATGTGTGTTGGGACTACAGAAAATAAATACCAATAATACCATTTTAGTAAACTTACAAATGCCCCAGCTCAAAAAAGAATTCTACAAATTATATGAGTAGAATACAGTAGATATAGAGTAGTAGAAATAGCTAAAAGTAAAAAAAAACAACAAACAAACAAACAAAACCTGACCAAGAGCAGGATTATGCATGAATAATGATTTGTTTTCCAATTTATAATTTCTAACAAATTAAGTAGTTTTCCCAATGAAGGTTATTATTGCATAAATTGCATGTCACAGTCCCCATTTACCAACAAAGAGATAAAAAGCACTAACTCTAATTATGTCTCTAGAAATGTTTCAAAGCAAATATTTATATATCTTAAAGAATAGGTGAGACATTAATGAATTAATTAGCATGATTTTGTGGGACTGTATTCCAGAGGCCCCACATTGAATTGGTCAGGGAGAGGGAATGTCTTCTGCCACCTCCAGTGCTTGGTGCTGCTAGGTATCTGGGTTCAGGTGAGGAGGAGAGGGACTGGAACAGAGAGGGGAAAACAGTTGGTGCTACCCAGCCTCTATCTCAGCTGCTGCCACAGGATGTTGGGCCAGGCAGAGCCAACAGGAGACTTGCTAGCTGCCCAGTGTTGCAAGGAAGCACTTGGAAAAGGTGAATTCAGGAGAGCTCTTCCCAAGCGGCAGTGTTACAGCTCTTATGACGGAAGCTCTCAGACAATGGAGTCATTCCTGCACACCTTCAATTCAGGACAGGTCTTCTACGTACAGTTTTGTGATGGTTCAGAGTCTGTCAACAGGTACTTCCTATCGGCTTAGCCTGAGAACTTGGAAGTACTTCATCTAACTATTTGGCGGTGTAGCCCTGCTTCTGTTTTGAGCCTAAGTGATGTATGCTCAAGTCTTTACATGTGGGGGAAGGACTTGGGCCATGAGAGTTCTGGCTTGAGTCTATGTTACATCCTCACCTTCTGAGGAGGGACTTGGAGTGTGACTTACACAAACCTCTACAGGAGGCTGTTGGGGTCTGTAGCTGCCATGATAGGACCTCTTCTTCCAGGAGACTAGGAAGCTGCTGTCCCTTAAGCTCTCTGGGGCTTCTACTTATCATGACTAAGAATCGAAGTATCCTTCACCCCTAATTGCCCCACATGATTCAATATCAAACTCAACCAATTAAATAGTCATTAAACAAAATTTTGTTAATTTGCTAACGTAACAGAAAATAAAAATGAGACAATAACATCAACCACCAACAATCCTAAATACGATTACGTCAAAACCAAAAAAATATAAAGTTGTATTTTCCAGGTATCAAGACAAAAATATTCATTCAACCCTTATGCTCATGTGTAACTATAGGGCTTCCTATGACTACCTCAATTACCAAAATAATGACACAGAGACGATATTTATTTATAAGCATTAGCCTTAAAACTAGGCAGTTTCTCACCTGCTTGTAACAAATTATCCCATTTGTACTAATCTAAATCCTGCCACATGGCTGGTTAATTGGTTCTTCTTTTTTCCTGGCCTGCTGCTTCTTCTATGGTTGGTTGGCAAAAGCTCTCATGCCTGACTTTCTCCCATAGTTCCCATCTCTTCCTACAAGTCCCTCCTTCTACTCCCTGTTTTGTTATAGGTCATCAGCTTCTTAATGAACAAATCAGAAGGTGAGAGACAGAGAGTTTACAAAATAGGAAGTGTCCATATGAATAAGAAAACTAAAGTTCAGTCTCCAGTCAACTCTGTGGTCATGGAAATCAGCAAATAAACAATACAATGACAGTCTTTACACAGTGCACAAAACATCCTTCAGCACTCATGTGTCCACATAAACCAAGGAATCCCAGACCTTCCCTATTAGATGACGCACATCCTGTGTTCTCTTTCTTTGTTCAATCCTTATTTAATTATTTCCTTTACAACATATGGAAAAATCTATAACCTTTTGATTTGCGAGTTTTATTATTCCATAAACTATCCAATATTATAACTTGCAAGGCAAGCGGCAAAAGGAGAGGAAGAAACAATACCAGCAGTATATTCTTACCTGAAGACCTTCAATTGCAAGTCGCAGCATGCTTGGTGTAAGCTTAGAAGCTTGCTTGAAGGTAAAGTTACTCCAGTCTATGATCAAAACAAATCCATTTACTTGAAGCTCTGGATCTTCAATCATGGCTTCTAAAGAAAGTAAGATGGCACGCAAAATATCCACCAGTGTGTACCTATCAGCAACAAAGAAGTATTGAGTTAAATCAAACAACCACATTTCATAGCCACTTGGATAATAATTAAATTGGTTTTAAAGAAGAGATTCACTTAAATAGACCATGAGAACAAAGTAGAAATTAGCACATAGGAGTTGTAGCAGTAAATCAGCAGTAAAGGTTACTAGTATGCAGTTTACTTGCAGAAGAGCCAAGTTCAATTCCCAAATCCATGTCCAGTGGCTCACAATTTTCTGTAACTTTATTTCTAACTGAATCCAATGATACTAGCCCATATGCTGCACTGATATAGCATGCTATATACTACTGAAAAGTATATACACAATTTAAAATAATAAAAGTGAAATTTAAGAAATGAAAAATATATTCTACCCACCCCAAAAAATAATGCTTTTGAAAACACTACAGCTAAGTTTCCTCTAGACCATTGCGTCATCTTCTAAAATTGATTTTAATTACTTCCAAAAGTAAGCATCACACTTTTCATTAAGGATTTCTCAGAATATGTACACTTTGTTTGGTCATACAGTTGCATTCAATGTGTGAGAAACATGTATCTGAGCATTCACTCAACTAAGAATCAAACACAATCTGTAAATATATAAACCATGAATACATATTGATAGTTTAAATTATCCAATAAATGTAACTATTTACCTACCTTTTGTATGTCATCAGACATTGCAAATCATCAAGAGATACTTAAAGACACTAAGCTATATAATGAGAGGCTTATAAATTATACACATGTACAAGTTTACTTGTATACAAGTACATTGTCAATTTAGAGAAAGACTTAAGTATCTTCAGATTTTGTTGTCCATGTGAAATGCTTAAACCAGTGCTCAACAGACACTGACTAATGTCTTAGCAAAAGGGTAAATGTTGGGACCTTTGGAGCAGCCCTTCAGGTTGCAGAAAAGAACTCTAAAAACATTAGTTCAATAACATATTATTTCTCCACTCTCCAAAACTTTAAGAATGCAATATGAATTATATAAGGGGCTTCACAGATCTAAAGGAACAGAAGGTAGCTACATTATAAGACAGCCTGTCAGAAAGATACAAAAAGGCTGCCTGAAAGATACAAAAACAGCAAATATAAATACAGGCAGATTCCTGAGTTCAAGGCTAGCCTGAAACATAGTATGTAAAGGTATGGTAGGTATGATAATTTCAAGAGAGGTTCCCACCCAGCTATCTTACTCTCTATGCTAAATAGAGGCAGGCAGAGATCTGAATTCTTTTGAAAAGTTAAAAAAAAATGTGTTCTTGAAGTTTCCTAAAAATAAAGGGTCTGGGACATGTGATGCTGACTCAGGATAATATAGAGGAAACATGGAGTAAATAACTGGATTGATATGTAAAATAAAAGACTGTGCTTATGATCTCCAGGAGGTGAGCTATTCAGAGAATGTTTTAGAAGAGCAAGAGAGAACTGCATAGAGAACCCTCTTGAGCAGAACATAGAAAGAGAGAGAGCTATCTGGAGATCTCCACTGAAAGGAGCTCAGGGTGAAAGAAAGCAGAACAGAGAGAAAGCAGACTGGAAAGCTCTCTGGAGCAGAGCATTTGCCACTAGCTTAGAGCTATAATTTGACCTTGAGCTGTTTGTTTTCACCACTCCCAGATAACCCTTCTTCCAGATCCCCTCTTCAAGCCAAGACTGGTCCTTGGGAACATACCACAACAAAATAAATGTGACATATGAAAAACCATACTAAGAACATGCTAAATGAAGAAAAAAATGAAGTATTCCTATTAAAATAGGAGAAAGATGGGCATTATCTACCCTGCTGCCACTCCTATTCAATGGAGTGTGAGAAGTCTTAGCTCAAGCAATAAGATAAGAAGGAAATAAGTAAGAAATTAAGTCAAAGTCTCCTGTTTTCCCATTATTTAGTTCTAAATATTAAAAAAATAATAAGTAGATCAGAAAACTTCTAGAAGTTATTAAACTTTCAGCAAAGTAGCAGGATACAAAATTAAAAAGCAAACTGCTTTCATTCACAACACAAAAACAAAACAAATGACAGACTGTCATTAGAAATAAACAGGCATCTAAGAAATAATAATAAACAAACCGGAACAGGACAAAACAGAAGAGGAAGAGCCAAAGTAAAAGCACAAGAAACATATGTAGATGCAAAGTACAGACACATTTGAACACACACAAACACACACACACACACACACACACAAATCTCGGAAAGACACACACCCTGTGGCTGTAATAGACATGGAAAGAATCTGTAAGCATTTGGTTTAGAGATGGGACCTTGTGTTCACTTTTTCTCAGTTCTAGAATCGTATCTCCTACAAACTCCTGCAGCTTCTGTGCATGCATGCTGTCTCAGTCTCTGGGTGTTCATATGTGCATTACTGAAGCTGTGTTTGAAAGGCCTTGTTTCCTTGGTGTCTTCATCCTTTTGGCTCTGGATAAGAAAAGAGATGTGGGAGGAACTGAGGGAAATAGAAAGAGGAAAAGCCATAATCATAATACATTGTATGAAAAAAAAAAAACTATGTTTAATAGTTCACTGAAACTGTAGTCAAATTACCTATGCCTTTAGTCAAAGAACTAGAAAAAAAGTCTTAAAATTCATATTCATAAAGACAGAAGACCAGTATATTCATGCAACCGTAAGCATAAAGAAAAGAAAAGAAATTTCTGGTAGCATTACCATACCCAATCTTGAGAGTCATACCTCCAATAAAATAATAATAAAAGCAGTATAAGGTACTCATGTAAAAATATTCATGTATATAAAAGAAATATAATAAAAACTCATATTTAATTATACCCAATTACAGCTTGCATTTTATTTTATTTAGTTACCAAGTAGCCAAAAATAGTAGAAAAAGGAGCTGCAACAAATTTTCTTGGAGAAACTGGATGCCTACATGTGTAAGCATTAAGCTAGAACTTTATCTCTTACCTTTAACAAAAGATAACTCTAAGTCAGCTTCTATACAGCAAGAGAAACAGTTGGCTGGGTAAAAGTGCAGTTTACAGAATGAGGAGAATTTTCTTCCCACAAATATACTGTACAGAGATTTAATACTGAAACACACACATAAACACACAAACACACACACACACAGAGAGAGAGAGAGAGAGAGAGAGAGAGAGAGAGAGAGAGAGAGAGAGAGAGAGAGAGAGAGAGAGAGGGGAGAGAGGAGGAAGAGGAGGAGAAGGAGAGCGGGGAGGGAAGGAGGGAGAGAAGAAGATAGGGAGGGAGGGAGGGAGGGAGGGAGGGAGGGAAGGAGAGATACACAAAACATGAAGACAAACAACTTTCTCAAAAACAGGTTTTGAATCTGAGAAAATAAAGGTCTGAAAAATAACCGTTTTGAAGATGTTAAACATCTTTAGCCTTCAAGGAAATGCAAAGTAAAATTATTTTGGGATTTTATGTCTCCCAGTACTAAATGATTTTCATAAAGATACCAAATTACAACCAAGGCTGGAGAAGGTGTGTAGAAAGAACTCTTGCATGCAATCTGTGGTAGCATTAAGTGATATCTCTACTATGGAGATCAACCTGGAAAATTTTCAAAAGATTGTATGTATCACAGCTATTTCATTATTGATGATACACCCAAAAAATTCTACTGCAAAGATACTTGCTCAACCATATCCATTTTTCCACTATTCACATAAACTAGGAAAGGTAATTATCCTAGATGTCCATAAACTGGTGAATGGGCAAAGAAACTCTGCAAAGAAGTTTGAATTAGCTGTATAGAAAAATGAAGTAATAAAATTTGCAGGAAAAAAAGGACGTAACTATAAAACTGAGTGAACTGACCTAGAACCAGAAGAGAAAAGGTATCAAGAGTCTTATATACAATGCCAGCCCATAAAGGGGGAATAGTGCTTTTGTGCACTGGGGACATACATGACAACTATGGAGACAATCAACCACCCTCTGATTTGATTTAAGGCTTCATTGGGGAAAATCCATTCCTGGTACATAAGCCCAGCCAAAAACAATTGCTGGGCTGGTCATAATTCCTAGGGAATCTATGCAAATCTTTTGTTCAGCTAAACTGACAGACAGCATCACACGACCTTTCTCTGGCTACTCCAAGGCATGACAGAGAAACCTTTGATTTCCAGCCAATAGTCGTGAATATAGAAACTAATGGCTGCTCAGGGTGCTGAGGGTAAGTTTAAGGGATCATCCATGAACAAGACATTTCTACTGTCTACAAAGTAACTACCTATAATGTGGCTCAGATTTTTTCTAATCTTAGGAACTGGTAGGATGGATAATGGGATATGAGCACTTGACACTGAGCCTGCCATTTGAATTGGACCCATGAGCTCCTGTTGGTGGAAGGAGAGAACTGGCTCCCAAAGGTTGTTTCTGACTTACATATACGATGTAGCATGAGCACACCACTAGCCATACTGCCCCACAAAGACTAAGTAGAGTGATTATCTTACATTTCCAAGAAGTATTTTTATTTATTTTTATTTTCTTCACTGTGGAAAAAGGAGAAGAAAAAAAAAATGTAAGAACCAGAAAGTATGGCATTGATATCTTCTGGGAAAAACACAGCAAGGTGAAGCAGCTACTTCCTAATGGGTCTGTCAACAGTCAGGGATGTATTGGGGAAGGGCTAAGCTATCCTGAGGCCTCAATGAACTCTCTCTTGCTAAATTCTGGGAGGGATGGAGTTGTCTTCAGTTGTGTGCCTACCAGTGAACCTCCCAGGATCCGATGGATAGTTCCAAACCAAGGATGGGTGGGGGAGGGGTGTTAGAGACAGGAGGGAAATAAGAGAAGGTAGGAAGTAAGGGCAAAGAGAATGCATTATATACACAATCATGATCAGCAGAGAAAAGGGTTTTAAGAGGAACGTTCTTATGATAGAATATCTACTTTTACAAAAAGTAAACATCTAAAGATTATATTCACCTATCTGGAATGTATCTAGGGTATTACAGACCTTGGTATAAAAAGTATAACATTATTTCTTAAATATTTAAGATAATAACACTACACAAAATTTTTATTACACATATTTATTTGTGTGAGAGCAGAATGGAACTGGTGTGCACATGGTACAGGTCAGAAACCAAACTTTGGGAGCCAGTTCTCACCTTCCATCAACAGGAACCTACCTACCTGTCAAGTTCAAATGCCAGGCATAGTGTCAAGTGCCCTTATCCCATTACCCATCATACCAGTTCCTAAGATTAGATAACGTCTTGGGCAGTTGAAAAGTTCTAAAGATTATGTGCCTTGACTCTTTGGACTATGCATGTCTATCTTTGGTACCACTCATGGCTTCATTGTAAGCATGATGCTCTAACAGTGTTGTAAACTGAAACTTGTAAGCATGCAGAGACAGGCAAGTTAGATCAGAAAAAAATGTATTTTAGGTTAAAATTTGGTACCTTTTAAAAAATCAATTTAATTTCTGATATTTACATTAAAACCATGTTAAAGACAAAAATTGAAATTTACAAAGAAACTAATTGGGCTATTCTCTCATGGGGATGATTTATCCTTGCATTGGCCATAATAATCTCAAATACTATTGATAAGAAAAATTTATGAAATGTAATTTGAAGCTGGAATATGTTTCAAAGGAGTGATTAGTTTGTATGTAGTGAAAATCAATCATGGCACCTGAAAGGACAAAACAAGAGACAATTTCAGGAAACATGCTTCCTCCTTCCAAACCAGGTTAAAAGGCAGAGATTTATACACATCATTTTGTTCAAAGGAAGTAAAATAAGGGAAATCACAGTATGAATAAAGAAGAGCCTCTGCCTTGCAGGGTTTCTAAGAAGAAATTTAACCTTTTAAAAGATATCCATTATCTTGCTCCAAAAAGAAAACCAAATGGTTTTATATAAATGAATCGTTTTAATTTTTGAATCTGAGAAAAGGAACATTAAAAAGTTCTAAGCTAACTGCATTCAGAGGGCAGGCCAACAGTACTCTTGACTGCCTCTGGTCCTCTGTTGTCAAACATGTCATATTCTCACCATTAGCCTCTCAGCAGGCACTGGTTTAACAGAACATTATTAAACAGACTCCTGCCAATGCCTGCAAAATACCATCCACAAAGATATCACATCTAATAAAACAAATATACCTCCTCAGGAATCTTAGTATCATTTTCTTTTGAAAATTGCTTTCAGATAATAGATTTTTTAAAAAATTAAAGATCACTACAATGAAACATTTCACATGTCCATGTTTGGACTTTAGACCTAAATTGTGTGAGTTCAGCCATTGCTGTCCTTCTCTTATGTACTAGGAAAGTCATGAATAAAAACTGGCACACTGTTGCAGCTGACTCCCAACTGTGCTTCCCAAAATAGTATGAACCAAGGCTTGAATCAGCTGAAAAAAAATGCAGCGTGTATATTAAGAGGAAATGATGGTTCTAACAAAAGTCACCATACCATGTAAACCATTGCTCTCAATGGATTAAATTTCCTATAACATGTATTTTAAAAAAATTATCGAGAGCTACAGATGCTTCTTCCTTGCTGTGTACTCTAAACTGAAACCCTCATGAGGCCCATGAATTTTAAAAATAAGTACTCCTTATGAAGTATACATCCACGAATTCATAAATTTGGGTAATTTCTATGTAACTTAATGTCTTAAGGTAACACTTATAACTGCAAAAATACAATAAAAGTGGGAACTTTTATTTCTCTAACTCCAGCTTCCCTTTGTATGTTTAAAAAATTGTTGAATATCGCTAAGCTTTTATTTCCTCTTTTAAAATTAGAGAGAGTACCACTGACTTCGTAGAACATAATGTAAAGTGTGGAGGCTTATACCAATCAAAGACCCAGCATTCTCCTGCTAAATTCTATGATTCCTGAAGATTTTTTTTCTACATTTACTTAATCTACACTTGATGCGTGAACCTTTCAACCATATAGTCTTAACATCACAAAAATTATAAGGATAAAAATAAACTAAAATGTAAATATTTCAGCAGGGTTTGGCCTACAATGAAAACAAGAGGAATATTTATATGAGCTTAGCTTGCTCTGCAAGATTGCTTGGAAATACTTTTTCTTCTGCTTTCCTAGAAACTGTTCGGTTTTATTTTTTTCCACTCCTTCCTCTCATCTCCCCAATGGGGAAGCAGAATTTGGTGACTTGAGATCATGCATTAACTCACAGAATTCCGAAAGCCATGTTTGTACCTTAGGTCAATATACTGAGTAACGCCTTACTCATGGACTCAACCAGTGCCCTCCTTAGGCACATCTGCATCATCCCAGCTACTCTGTAAAATAGCAGCACTCTAATATCCCTTCTTAACTGAATTATTTTATATTGATGAAACTCATTCCAATGCTACCGAAACCAACTGTTCCTTTGGGACTGCCTGCATTAAGCACTTAAAAAATAATAACTAGGTTATTCCATTTCCTTTGACACTATGTTTATTTACCAAAACACAACTATTCCTTTCTCTGTGTTCAGGTATCTTTAGTGTACAATAACCCCTTTCCACTAGAGTTCTATCTCCAAGGACTAATACAGTTGGTCTCCTTCTCTTTATCTCTTCTCTCTGTCTTCTAGACATCTTCCTCACCTTTTTTGTTGGATTGATCATCTTGACACCTGCATAGAATACCAACCACCCATGACTGTTCCAAAATCTTACCACTGCCTTACACATCATACATCTTATCTTACAGCCCCACACACAAACAAGTTTACCCTGCACATTACAACATTGCCACATGGAAATCCTCCAAACAGTAGTTTATTCCTCTGTTCTTCCTTCTCTTCAGTCTGTTGAGGATGACACAGGTTTTCATTTTCCCTAAGTTCTACCCTTCTCACCTCCAACATGCTCTGCCATTTGAGACTGTCTTTATAAACTTGAGACTTGGCACCTTTTCCATTATGAATCCATATCTCTCAGACTATCCTTGTTTGTCTTGTGACATCTCAGATATTTAATATTAGCTCTGTAACTGTGTTTATCAATGTGATGCTACTTTCTGTCCTCGGTACAGCACCAGCATACCCTGAACACTTGGGTCTCTAATATCATATGCAAAAATAAAATTATTTCTCAAGGACACAAAGTAAACAGTTTATTTCTCCACCCACACACACACACACAAAAAAAAAAAAAAAAAAACAAAAAAACAAAACATTTGGGTGATATCATTCCGTTCAGGCCTCCCTCTCCCTCCAAGAAATTAAATGAAGACATCAAGATAATAAACAAGAATTACATAACATTGCTTAGTAGAGAAGAAAACAGAAACCTTGAATTATTTTTTAATAAAAGAAGTTAATTTCAGAAAATAAATAAACTCCAAAAGTGCTTTTCATAAACATTCACAGTGACTAGGCAAGCCTTTCACACCTCTAGCCAAGCAAATGTTAGTGACTTACTGGTCCATGTTTCCCACTTAGAGTCTTACAGCATCCCTTTCTTCAGGGCAAGAGCATCTCTTCCTTCAGATCAAAATCAGTTGTAATGGCAAATGTCTTCTGCCTACCAATTTGTAGACTTTTCAGTATCGCAAGGGGAAAACTAGGTAACATCCCAGTATCATAGTGAACAACCGTTATAAAACCGTTTATTAAAGTTAGCCTAACACCTCATTTGTCATTAAGCCACATTTTTCTAAATTTGAAAATATTTTCTGTCCAAAGGGTGCTTGAGATTGAAACAGACACAGAATTGGCTTTATTTATGCTACAGCGCATCATTAGTGTTAGAGCTAATAAACCTACCAAGGGTTTTTGACAGCACCATGTGGTGATTATTATTATTATTAGTAATAATAATAATAATAATAATAATATACCTAGGTAATAACTAAGATTTTAAAGCAATTTCAATATGTAATTTCAATATTTGCATAGTAATAGAGTCTCAGCCAGGTTTTCAAAGGGCAATATGGATCTAAAAAAATTTCAGGTTTTCCCAGAATCTTCACAGGAAGAAAGAACAAAGCCCATATTAAAATCAAGTGTCTTTCTGCCACAACTTGGAATAAGCTTCTTTTCATTTCATTTGGTGTTGTATACATAGAACACTTAAATGGAATTGATCTGTGTTTTTTTATCAGAATACAGGAGATCCAGAAGTCAACTTCAACATGGTACTTTCCTTTGGTGCCAGGACTGTTCCAACCTAGCCAGAGTAAGGGATTTTGAAGAGAAAAAAAACCATGAGCACATTCAAAAGAGGCAGAATAGAAGTGGTTCAGTCTACAAGCCATGGAAGAAATAAAGATTCTGAAGTTGCCCTCTGTCTGGCTTCTCTCACTGAACATAGATTATCTTCCCCAGCCCTGCTACTGGGGATAGAGAGAAAGCAAGAAGAGAACCACTGAGAATGAGACAGTCACAGGTAAAGTTTTATCTGTGGAGGAAAAGGGAAAAAGGCCTGCACTTGCTGCAACAAAACTAAAACAGAGTCAAGCTGGATAAACACAAACACACCAGGAAGCCAATATTTTGTGACCAGCTACTCTAAGCAAATGGCAATACAATCTGTGCTTGCAGAACATTTTTTTCACCTTAGCTTTGGTTCCCTTCTCCACACACACACACACCCCTTTTCTTCAAAATTTTAAGTTCAAGTGAGATTTTCCTTTAAGCACAAGTGGGTTGGTTTTTTGTTGTTTTTGTTGTTGTTTATTTGTTTTGGTTTTTTAACTCTTAAGATTAATATAGGTTAGCCACTATCTACACATGAAAAGTGACTGATTTGCTTACTGGTCAGAGGAAACCCGGGTATAATGCTCTTAACATAGTGTATGCAAGATGCTGATTGGTTTTGAATAAATGGATGGATGAATGGATGGATGGATGGATGGATGGATGGATGGATGGAATGAAGCAGTGATAAATTTTGCTAAGTAAGAAGATGATGTTTTTCCCTACATAAAATGAGTAGCTCGTGGCTGCTCCTTTTCCTCAAAATTCCAACTGTAGTATATAGTACTTTCATTAAACATTTGTGCCCCAGCTAGAGCTTAGTCCCCTGGATTTTCACATTTTTTCTCAGAAAAGCCTATATACCCTTTAACTTTACAAAGCGAATCTTTGTAATTATATTTTTACCTAATACTTCATATATTGGACAAAAGGAAAGTAGCTAACAGAGATTATTTTAAATCAAATTTAATGAAATATTAATAATTCACTTTGTTGGTTACAATCACAAGGTCATAACAAGTAAATGTATTTTCCTCATGATGTTAAGTCCTCTTGTTATAACAGTGAAATTATGTACCTACTCTAGGTGAAGTTAAAGATGCTAAACCTTTTTTGTCAAATTGATACAATGCATTTGTTCACCTGCCTAAGTACTATGTGTGGACACCTTTGCTGATGCACCCTAAATAGTTCCTTTGAGTCATCCACTAGTAAGTTATTTACTTTGCTGCTTTTCAAATCATGGAAACAGCCTGGACCAGCTCTTGTCAGAATGCTAACAAGGGTTCCTTCTCCTGTGTTTTGCTACTATTTTAGGATAAGTTCACTAGTTGCTACATAATTGGCCCAGTTTTAAGAGACTGTTCTAATTTTTTTCAGGAATCTGTGTCTTCATTTCTTTACCATTTCCCAAGACAGCCTTTTAGGTTGCTTTCAGTTTGCCATTGTCAGAAGTAAAGTTTAGCATCAGTTGCTGTTTCCAGAATGTTGTTCAGTTGGCTTCCTTATAGTTATAGGATCTCTTCTGGAACAGAAATGGGATGCAATGCCCGTCTACCATTCTTAGCTTCCACCTAATGACTTCCCCACTTGCAAACCACCCATACCAGTGCCTTCAGGGCTGTAAAGGTGAAGGTGAGGGTCATGATCTGCCCTGCATGTAACAACAACTCCTTAATTGAAATAAACAAATTCCAATAAGATGATAAAGGAAGTCTATGAAAATAACACCAAAAAAAAAAAAAAAATTAAAACCTTTTTAAGGGATTACTATCAGAGTGCTTCCCTACCTCTCTGGCTGATTGCCCTTGAGTATATTAATCTATATGTAACCATTTTTGTTTTTTGTCTTAATCTTTTAGTGCCATTTAAAGACGACTAGATCATTATATTTTGCACTAAATCATGTCACTATACTCTGTGGCTATTGTTTTTAAGATGGCTGTTTAGTACTTTGCATTTGTTTTGAATGTTGAACATATTATTGGAAGAAACAAGAGAAAGATGTGGCTTTGAAGAGAAGCCAGAAATAGCTGTCCATTTATATGTCTTCTTTTCTAAAAAAAAAAAAAAAAAAAAAAAAAAAAAAAAAAAAAACGCTATACAATACCAGCAAATATGCAAGAATAATGGGCAAAATTCTGGTAATATTGGTAGATTACAGTCATATCTGAGCAGTCTTCTTTCTACCACTTTTGGAACCTTACTGCTGTATGTGATAGTCATCATGACAACTTCAAATTACCACTGTCACAGACTTGCTTTGATTATAGTTATATTTAATTGTTTTGCAATGACTCAGCAAAGTTCCAGAGAAATTACTGTTTGAAATATAAAAAACAACTTTATAAGCCTGTTACAATCTACAAATGTATTAGTAGTGAGCTAACTGACAATATACAAAGCGACTCAGAATATGTCATCTTATATTTCATATGACAAAAATTTTATTCATGAATATTGCAGGCAATAATTACTTGTTCAGCGATGGAGGAATGCTCTCTCTCTCTCTCTCTCTCTCTCTCTCTCTCTCTCTCTCTCTCTCTCTCTCCACATATGTATATGTGTGTCTGTATGATTATTATGTCTGTGTGAATGTATGTGAGGTGTACACTGTACAGACAGAAATAGAAGTCAGAGTTGAGTTTTTTTTGTCAGTCATAATCTTTCATCCTGTTGGAAATGAGGTTTTTGTAGTTATACTACTGTATACAAGTTTCCAAGAATTCACCTGTATCATATTCTTATAAATCAGAGCCCTGGGATTACAGAGGCACAGTCTATGTGTCTAGCATTTTCACTGAGCCTGGAAGTCAAAGTCAAGTTGCTATGCTTTTGTGGCTAGGGCTTTTACACACTGAGCCATTTCCACAGGTTTTATCTATGGCTTTCACCTTCTCAGACTGCATTCCTCTATCCTCCCATGCTTTTCTTCTGCAGGAAGCTATCTCTTTAACAGACAATCATCCTCTGACTCTTGGCAAAATGAGGGGAACATATCGTCCTAAACAGGGCACCATCACTGAAGCAGCAAGTGAACCATGTACTATCCAGGGTACTGGGAGATCGATGGCAGTCTAATGGCGCTTATAGTTTCCTCGTGGTTACCTGTATTTTCAGAAATTGTGCTAAATGACCTGAATGACAGGAGACAAATTTGTGTGCATCTTTCAAAGTACAGCCTGACCAATAAATTCGCCCATCACGTGAGCCTGTTTTGGTCCATTGTAAAAGAACCCACAGACGAAAGCAAAAGTCACCATGACAGTTTAGAATTCTGAGCTGCATTAGATATATTATAAAGGGGTTATACTGAAAATATTGTGCCTTACATAGGGTTCTTGATGATTCCATGTCTCAAAAGGTTTTGGAAGTGGTTCAGTTCTGTATAAGTCCAAACTAACCTGTGCTATACTGTAGTAGTAAAGTCACTACTTTCTGCTTGCCTCTCATGTACACTTATGGGACCAGTGTTCTGGAGAACACCAAAACTTTTCTTCCTTATTCAACACAGGGGAAAATGTTTCACAGATAAGACCCACTTAAAAGTTTTGTAAAAACTGTGCAGCTTTTATTTGAACTCTGGTTCATTCTGAGTCTCTCTATTCTAATTTAGGTGCTTCTGTTACCAAATTAACCTTCTGTACATCAGGTCTTTAGAAAATACACATTTTTATTTTACCCCTTTAATTAGAAAGTCGAATATAATCCTTTTTCCCTTCAATTATGTGTGTTGTTGATTTTTCTCAATTTCTGAAATTTCCTTGTAGAATTACCTACACTCTCTCTTTTCTTCCCATAAAACATTACTTAAAAAAAAAGTTACTCAACTCAAGAGATAAGGTTGGAATTGTTTTCATACATGCAGACTTCTTGAACTTGGGTGATCTGTGATTGTGGAGATGGGGGAAAGAATGAATACTTTAGTCACAAAGCACAAATGAACAGAACAATACAGGAGGTAGCATGTGACCTGTACACCCAACAGAGCAATATCACCAAGGTATCACATAGAGAAGGTACTGGAGACTTCTACAGGAGTCAGGTAAGATCAGGCATGATGTTATATGTAAAAAGCGAAGATCCAGTCAGAGATGAACTAGGAAGGTCCTGACAATGGGAGAGACTGCTTTCCTTCTATTTCAAGCAACAGACTAGAGTGCTACCTAAGCCCCTATCCTGAAGATGAAGGTTTTCAGAAAACGCCAAGATGCATAACTGTTTATCTGGGTCACTGCCAATCAGTATTTGTAGATTTTAAATGTACTGTCAGTGAGGAAAGAGAAGGGGAAAATATCTGAAATTTAGACAAGCCCTAAAGCATGTGTGTCTTTTTTTTATTGATGTGCTTTTCCTTCTGGATGATAGCTGCCCCTCTTCAACCACAGAAACAGCATCCTACTGTTACTACAAAGACCCTGACAGAACATGTCCATAAAACATGCCTTGTTGTTTTCAATTTTAACTATACAGTCATATGTTATTATGTATCTTCTTGTATCAGTATATTGAAAATAATTCTGCACACCAATCAATAAATTCCCTCCCAATATGGATTTCCAGGGAGAGCTTTGGTCATTGATAGATTATTGGTTTTTTACAGTAATACATACAATGAGCAACTAAAACACTTTCTATTTTCTATAGCCAAAATAACCCTTCCTAACTAGGTAAGAACTGTAAATAATATTCACCTTAATATGACTAATAAAATATAATTCATGATTGTTTGCATACAGAAGAAGTACTGTAATTTGGGTGTGTGTGTGTGTGTGTGTGTGTGTGTATGTGTGTGTGTGTGTGTGTGTGTGTGTGTGTGTGTGTGTGTGTGTAAAATTTGCCTATCTAAAGACTAGAAACAGGTTCTAGACACAATTAAATATAAAATGTCCATATATCAGTATGGTTCCATATAGCATAATATCATAGCTCAAGTAATGGATTTCAATCTAACTGATACCAATATAAGGAATATGAGAAATATGAGTTTTAGTTTTACTTTTTAGTAGACACACCTGGCTGGCCTACATAACTCTACACTGTACATTTTATATTAAAAAAAAAGAAACTCAAAGAAAGCACATAATCAATGGGAGGAATTGTCTCTGAAATAGTCTTTGGAAGTTTCCTACTTGACAGAAAAAAAAAAAAGTGTAAGCAATGTAAGATCCAAAGAACTCCCAGAAGCAAGTCTATCTGTGAATTTTTAAACTCAGTGATTCTTCCTGATTCTTCATATAACATTTAGTCTTTATATTTACTAGGAAAACTTATCAGTTGAAACCCCCAGCCTATAATTATAAGAAAGCATGACCAATTTCAAAGGGAAAAACTATTCAAGTGTCCATTTGCATTTCAACATGCAATGCTGTCAAAAATCTGTCTGAAAATCTGTTAGAGCTACTGGATCTCTCTGATTGCAGAAATCAATCACATCACTTCAGAACCAGGTCAAACTGACCAGGTGCATCCAAAGACACTGCTCACAGAACTAAGAAGACACCAAATGCTTTAAGGACTAACTTTGAAAATACTGTGAACTATCCTTAACTGTGGATTAGATGGGAACTATCTTACCCAACAGCCTTTTGTAATTTTTGGGTCTTACAGTCTGAGAAAACAGGTGGGAGGGGAGACACAGAAACACCACTGTCTGCATTTTTTCCTAAAGTAAAGAAAGTAAGAGAAATATTTATCCCCTCCTAAACAGCACCTGAGCTCGCAGAGTCTACCAGCTGAAGGATATTAAAGTTCCACGCTCTGAAAAACATGAAAAAAATCCTATCAGACAGGAAACATCCCCTTCAGATTAGTGACAGGCGTCGAACAGGAACACTAGTCAGCCTTTATTTTCAGTGTCACTAAACGTGCTCAGTGACAGAGGGTACAACTCTTCCTTCTCACTGAAGTGACACATACTGTATTATACCTTCTTCTACACATTGCCAAGAAAAAAAGGTCCCCAGCAATAAAACTGTCCGTTCTCGGTTAAGCATGAGGCTGTTTGAGGGAGATAAACTATAAGTACAGGGGAGAGAGAACGGTGATGAGAGTGATTATGACCATGAATCTGATGAATAACGACAGACTAAGAATGTCTTGAGGAAGAAGAAAGGAAAACGTTGTCTCTGTTCTCTCCTCGTTTCTCCACGTGACTAAACATCAGGATTTAAAAGCCTACATTTTTAGAGGCTTTATTTAGTACTTGTGTGATTTCATTCTCAGCTTAATAATATGACTTGGGAGCACCTAGGGCCACAGGAGAAGGGAGAGGAAAATACAAGCCCTTCCCAAGGGAGCCTACTCAAAGCTCATTATGAGTCCCATTTTTCCTTTTCCCCCTCTCCCGTGCCCACTAAGTAAACAAAAGCTTTGAAACTGCAAGACTTTGAAAACTCCTCAGAGTAAATTAGAGAAACCAGAAGTGTCACAAGATCATAAGAAAAGAAAGGGGGGGGGGGGGGGACTCAGGATTTACCTGCTCTGATCCCAGTTGGCAGCAAAAAGGACTAGAATCTTCCTCCCGTAGTGGTCCAGATTGGCCAGACCCCCAGGAAAGCCATCCTTCAGTGCTTGCTTAATGCCAGGGTCAGTGGCCTTGAAGCTTTTGAACATATCCAGGTTCTGCTGCCTGTACTCAAAGTACTGGGCCAAGAGGCGGAAAGCCTCGAAGTGATGGAATTTCCTGGCCCGCAAGAAGCGTAAGATGAAAGCGTCATCGGTGCGCAGAAAGCCAATGTCCGGCCTAGTGATGACCATGTCCCTTACTTCTTGGATATCCTGGTGCAGAGTGTCTGGGTTCTCATTGAGTTCCAGGCGAGCTTTCTCCAAGGTCTCAGGAGAGAGACCAGCTTGCAAATGAGTCATTGTCCCCTTGTACCCAAGCTGTCCAATCTGGCTCTCTCTTTGTGTGTCCAAAAATATACGTGGCACTTGTCACCTCTACGCCACACGCTGGCCTCCAGTTCTCCTCTCTGCTGTCTGCTTCCTTTCCTATACAGGAAATGGTTCCTCTTCTGTTCTAAGGCAAGTACCCTGTTGCTCCTGCTTTTCCCCACAGCTTTTCTGGGGAGTGTCTAAACTTCTCCCCCTGCCCCCAGCACCCCTTAAAAAACAGTGCCTCCCATTAGAAGTGAGTCTCTGGGCAGGCCCTGCAAGCCTGCCTCTTGTCCTTTACCGCTCTGAATTAAAAAAAAAAAAAAAAAAAAAAAAAAAAAAAAAAAAAAGGAAACGGAAAGGAAAAGGAGAGGAAAGGAGAGGAAAGAAACCCTAATTCCAAATAGCATGGGTTCCTTGATTCTTGGTTCTCTCTTCTCTTGTCTTGCAAGATGTGAGGAAAACAGCCCCCATGAACATCTCAGGCCCAGCGCTGTGAAACTGCTGCGGTCCCTGCTGAAGGATGTGCCTGCCACAGATAAAAAATGAGAATTCTGATTAATAATAAGGTGGCTGTTCAGCTCTGAAGAGGTGGGGAGGGAGAGTCTTTGGCAGAAAGAGAAAGAGGAAGGCAAGGAAGCTCATTTCTCTCTGCTTATTCAAAGATGCTATTTTTACAGGATGTCTTCGTGTGATTTTTACTTTAGGATATTACGATCCAATTAAGGGAGACTGCAGATAGTGCACCTCTTCCACACACCCTGTGATCTCATAAAGCTCCTGCTGGGTTTTGGGTACCTTTGACAGGGGCGTGGGCTCACCCTCACCCCGCCCCCAACTTCTGCCTAGTCTCTCCCTTTATTTCAGGGGACTTGCCAAGGAAGTGGAGAATAATGCTAAGGACAGGAGAAAAGCTCTTAGGGAGCAAAGATGACAAAACCAGGGTGGCTGCAGGGAGTTGTGGAGCATGAAATGAAATTGTATCTACCTTTCCTATAACCCCCCCAAAGCCAGAAAGAAGAAAGAGCAGTCAGTTCCTACCAGCAAACCAGGAGGCAGAGGCGCTAAGCAATGCGGCACTCCCCGGCATCCATCAGCCCTGGCTTCCGCGGAGGTGGTGGCAGCAGTGGGGGAGAGACAGCAGCAGCAACTCCTCTCAGCAAGCGGTGAGCGATGGTGGCTGCGACCCGCCGAAAGATTCACAAGGAGGCAGCCTGGGCCACCTCATCTAAGGACAGCCGGCCTCTGTCAGCAGGAAGGGTGGAGACCAGCAGAGCTAGGACCTCTGCTGCCCCAGGTCCTCTCCTGGCCCAGCCATTTTCGCCTTCTGGAGAGGAAGAAGGGAGGGGATGGGAACGCTGGGACGAAGCAGGCCACGAGGGCTGCGGCCGCCTTTACCTTTGTGCGCACAGGCGGTGGCACAGGGCGTCCCGTACGGGATGTTCCAGTGCGCCCCGAGGCGCTGGGTCCCGCGCGTCCCTGGGGCTACCGCAGCCAGTACTGAGCCCGCTGCTGCTAAAAGAGGATTCGGCTCAGCCCAACTCTTGATTATCCCAGAAGAGAGCTCCTAGCGACGTAAGCGTTGTAAGCGCTCGCGCACGCACTCCGCTTCTCTCTCTGCCTCTTAGGGATAAGACCGCAATTTGGGAGGCATTCAAATATCCCGAACCCCAAGTTCAGCCTGCTCTGTGTCCCCAGGTCCCAGGCAGAACCGGTCCCAATTAGTTGGGAGGAACAGCTATGGCCTCACAGCATCCCCACGCCCCTGGCTCACCCTTTGTGTGCATAACGAAGGAGTATGGGGGTAAAGTAGCCCTTGCTTTTGCTACTTAATTGAGGTTGAAAACCTTTTTTGGTTCCTGTGGGTAATTTTGATGAGGTGGGAGTTCAGAAACGTGTTGTATATTCTGCTTTTGCTGTACGGAGACATATTTAATTTTAAGAAAGCCCACAGAGGTTCCAGGGCATTGCTACTGTTTACACTCCTGGGGAAACTTACAGGGATGGTTTTCCAGCTGAAAACTCTTCCTGCTCAATTCCCATTGAAGAGGATGAAAATGACAACCAGAACAAATGTCAACAATACCAACAAGAATAACAAAAATTGTCATAGGATGGGGGGGTGGAAGCACAGGGAACACTTGACTCCTAATAAGGTATATTTCAAGTTATTTTTAGAGACACTCTCTTTCCTTGTAATGCATCTTTATACTGGAATAATCATAAATTTAAAAAAATCTTTGAGCTTATGATGCCTGGAAATCTGCTCTTTTTACGAAAAAAATGTTTTTAATTTTCAAAGCACAGTGCACACATTACTTGAACTTTAAGAAAGGGTACTGAGTTTAAGTTACCCAGCGCAGCATCTTTACTGACTTCCAGGGTAGATCACTGCTCTACATTCTGTGAATACAAGGTTCCCTGAACTTGCTACACTTTAAAGAGTGTTAGACTTTCAAATTATAAAACATTATTTTTGTCTTCTTGATTATGTGTTGAAGAAAATAAAAGGGGGTGTGTGATTTAGCATACTACATCGTTTGTCAAATAAATTAACACGAAATGATTTAGGAGCCTAAAAGGGGGAACAATGCATGTATATATCGGTTAATGTTTAAATGCAAGAGATGAAAAATAAATAATATAAATAGATACATGTGTGCATATGCATGTATCTGGTGTGTGTATGTGTCTGTGGTATATTTTATACATATACACTGTACATCCCTTGGGAACTGTGAGTGACAAATTCCCAGGTCTTTCAAATAACAAAAACTCTGCAAAGGTTTATATAGAGAGAATGTGCTACAGAATTTGTATATTCTACACATGTCTTCCATGTGCTTTAAATCATCTCTGTATTACACATAATTAACTCAATGCAAATAGTGTGAAAATAGTTGTCATGCCGTATTCTTTAGGGAATAAGAATTATGAGACAGGCCTGTATCTGTTTAGTAAAGGAGGAAATTGTGCAAGTATTTTAGTTCTTAGTTTGGTGAATCCACAAATACAGAACTTATAAATATGGATCTTTATGCTACATAAATTTGCTTTAGCCAATGTCTAAAAGTTGAAAGGAATTCCTGTCTCATATCAACGTTTTTTTTTTTTTTTTTTTTTTTTTTTTTTTTTTTTTTTTTTCTCCAGAGTTTCTGGTTTTATTGTGTTTACCAGATTACATCCAGTGTTTAGGAGGGAAATAGGGTTGCTACAAAAGTGCATTTTCAAAGTAAGAAAAGCATCACCTCTGGGTAGGTGAAATATTATAAAAAGAGGGAATGCACTTGTTAGTGTGTGGGTCTACACTGTTATTTCTGGAGCAAGGGGAATTTGAACAATCTCTCTAGTTTCTATTGTTTTTAGTAACTTGCTTTCCTCACCAACAGGTAATGTACATATTCCACTTACTCCACACAGCTTCGCTGTAGATAACACTGTGAATTAAAATTCCTAGGAGTGCGAAAGACGAACCTACCTTAACTATTATACAAGTCTGGTGAACTGGTCATAATGTCCACAACTGTAGAAAACTGTTATCTTAGGTTATTGTCAGTCCCCTTGATAGCTGTTGGTTGTCCACAGCTGTGTCTACCCTACAGCCTTTGTGACTTATTAGGTTAATCTCTTTGGCCACCATAAAGTGTCATAGCCAACAATGCCTACCAGACAAAAGACAAGTTAAAAGAAAGAAAAACAGAGCACTGTCGTTCCTACACGTTTTACATAATACAAGAGCCTAGAGCATGAAAAATGAAAGATGCTGAAGAGGCTTCCTTATTCTATGCTCAGCATGGAGACAGAAATGGCCAAATAGGAATCAAGGTGAGCAGAAGGATGAGAGTTCGTAGTAACACAGGGGTGAAGGAAACTGCTAAGGTCTACTTGCTCCCTTGAGTGCTCCTTGGCCTTTTGGTTACAGCTTTTCTCCCTTCTAGGTCTGAAGGAGAACCCCTGCAGACACAGAATACATCTCACTGTGGCCAGATCCTCAACGGTCCCTTTTCAAGCTATGTTTAACTACATTTTTATTATTTGTAACAATTTTTAATTTTAAAAACATTTTGATAATATTCTTTTCATTCTCCAAGTTGTGGAGTTGGTTATATGTTAGTCCACTATGTCTGAACATGAGCCTGTCATGTTCAGGAGAATGCTTGGTATACTCAGTGTCTTTTTGTAGGAAGACATAGATTTCCCCTCTCCTATCAAGTTTAAGTGATAGATGCAGTTGTTTAACTTTACTCAGTGGCTAGCTTTTTTCATTCATTCATTCAATTTTTTGAAAATATATTAAAATAAATTCCTTTAAGATAAGACAAAAGATATTACATCAAAGATGGACAAGACAAGACAAACAAACAAACAAAGAAGGAGGTAGTTTAGAAGAAGGTACGAGACCCACTTGTTCCCAAATTCAGGGACCTCATAACACTAAACTGGAAACCATAATATCTTTTGCCAACCTTTTGCATGCAGAAATAGAGTCTTTCTGTTAGTTTGGGAAGAACAACCTATATAGTCTTTGCAACAGCCTGAGTTTTGTGGGGGTTCCCATGGAACCCCTTCTGCGAACAACTGAAATACATGTAACCCCCACTCCATAAACCCATCCAATAGAATGATCTATTCTATTTCTTTTCCTAAAAATGTCTGTCAGTTCACCAAGTTCCTTACTCTATATCTACCCTCTGTTGTTCTGAGGATTGAGGGTTGATAATCACTGACTTCACAGCTAATATCCACATATTACCAAATAGACACTATATTTGTATTTCTGAGTCTGGGACGCCTCATTTCTAGCTCCACCTATTAGCCTGCAATTTTCATGATGTCATTTTTAAATAGCTGAGTAATGCTACTTTAAGTAAAGTGACACCATTTCCTTTATCTGCTCTTCTGCAGAGAGTTGCCTAAGTTGTTTCCTATTTCTAGCTATAATGAATAGAGAAGCAATAAATATGGTTGAGTGAGTGTCTCTCTGATAGGATGGAGAATCCTTTGGGATAATGCCCAGCAATGTTGTAGATGGAACTGGTTGAACATGAGTCCCATATTCCTAAGAGATCACCACACTGAATTCCATACCTATTGCAGAAGTGTGCACTCCCACCAGCAATGCCAGAGTTCCTCCATTTCCTCCCCAGCATGAGCTTCCACTGTCTCGGTGATCTTACCTGTTCTGTTGAGTGCAACATAAAATCCCCAAATGGTTTTGAATTGCACTTTACAGGATTTATCTTGTCTCTTCTCTCTCTCTCATAACAAGGGAGTTTGTTTATTATCCAAACGTGTTTTAATTTTTCCTTATTAAGAACTTTCCATATCCTCTCAAGAAGGTCCCAAGTGCGGTTTCCTCATTCTGTAATACACCTTTTCCATGCCTCATCCTTCCCATTTCACATCTAGAATTCCAGTTCACTTGGGGGTATGGATACTGAAATATGTGAGAAAGACCTCAAATGATTTCTTCCTATGGAATATCCAAATAATCTAACACCATGTATAGACACTATGTTTTGAGACTACTACCTTCTCCCGCCCTATGGGAGAGACAGGACACACATTTTCACAAAACAACTGTGTATATGCCTAGATCTTAACTCAACCAAAAATTTAAATGTCCCAGATTTGTTTATACTAAAGACTTCTCAGCTATTCTCATAGTGGGGCCCCAGCAGAAGCATCAGTGGCATCAGGGAACTGAAGTGAAAACTTTACAAGATATACAAACTTTCAGAGTTTTAGGGTCAGTACATTGATACTGAAATTATTATTACCTTACTTACCTGATATTTATGTTTCTCATTTTTCTTCCCCAAATCTCTGAGTTGCAGTTTAGAATTCTTTTTTGTTTGTTTTATTTCTTATGTGAAAAAAAAAAACACCCTTTAATAAATTCTCCAGTACAACTGTAAGGGTCATAAACTATTCACTTGTGTTCCTAAATCACTGTACATTTTACACATACAAAATGTACATGTATATTTTACATCAACAGTATGGCACTAAATGTTTCTAACTAGCCAATTCTAGATCAATCATGCTGTTTTAAATACTTTCTTTTTCATATGTTTCCTATTTTTCCTGGCTCCTCTTGTTTGTGTCACACACTACCAGTATTTTCACCATTATTTTGAAAGTCAGTTTTAATTTTATCTGATTCTGTTTTGTTCAGTTGCATTTAAATTTCAGTCATATTTCCACTAATTTTTATAACTATTCTTTTTATTGGATATTTTATGTACTTACATTTCAAATGTAATAAATAGTCTTTCTCAGTCCCCCCTCCCTCAACCCCCTCCCTCCCATTTAATTGTGCACTAATATACATTTTAAAAATTCTGTACCACGTATTGGAACCTCTGTCTCCATTCAGAGTGCTCTTCAGCTCTGGGATTGATATAAGTCTTATTGCCTTGAAGGATTCTTTATGAGTCGTTTGTTTTATTCTATGCATCTGAAATTCCAGGTATACATATATTATTTATTTTTACTCCCTCTTTGTGAGAGAGAGTCACTCTATAGACCTGGCTGGCTTGAATCTACCATAATGTGTCAGCATGCTCCACAAATTGTTAGTGTATCATACTACACATGCCAGCTATAAGGAATAGTCTATTGATTAGGGCCACAAACATGTTAATACAGTAAATACTATGACCAAATATAAAATAGCAGTTTATATATGTATAATTATAAACATAGAAAAGTCATGTAAAACATGCAGAAGATTGAAAGTTTTACTAAAATTAGATGGTTATACCTGTAGTATTACACAAGGCTTACTATGAACTGACAGCATTTGAGACTTTGTCATAAAGATGCCTGTCAATGAACCAGAAAGCAAATACACATCAATTCTATCTGCCTGGAAATTTGGACTTCTCAGATTTAGAATTGTGAGAAATGGGTTTCTTCAATTTATAAGCTCCATAGCTCCCAGTGTATTTGTATTATTTATAATAGTAGCCCAGATGAGTTAAAACACTTCCCAAATACTTCTATAACAGTCTACTTAGTATGCCTTGGACACTAAACCTGTCTCTATGGCCTTCTGAACTATTGAAAAATATATTAGTTAGCCTTTCAGCCATGAAGCTGCATTTTCTTCAACCATAAATTGCATTCTCATAAGAAAGCAACAAATGATTCACTTCATCTGCATCTACCTGTTTCTTTATCTGCCTATACATTCAGGTGAGCTTTATATTCATTTGTGTTGATTCTAAACACCCTCAGCAAGCAGGTGAGTAACCAAATCACCTAAAATTAGACCTTTAAAAAGAGACTATAAAATAAGTTGATATTAATTTTTATTAGTAGTAGACACTTTAATGTCAGAGATCATAACAGTATGCCTTGTATATATGTTTGGCTAAGGTAAATATAGAAACCATTACACCATAAGGAACCAGGAGCTCACAAATAACAACAAAAAAGCAACAACAAATTAGAAACTTACACTTATTTCTAAGTTTTTCATACATTATAGTGAAGAAAGAGGAATAAATAGGAGAGTTAAAAAGAAGGGTAGAACTCTAGGGAATAAAAAGAACCCCACCAGCCATGCATGCCAATCAGGGAAATTGATACACAATCTTTAGAATGTCACTCTACTCTCTCCAATAGAATTCCCTGGTTTTATGCACAGATATGTAACCAACCACGTGATGCAGCCTAACCTTCCAGTTTACCCTCATCTCTAGCAGATCACAGAGATCACCTATAGTTTCCCTTAACACTCATACCTTTATCTGTCAAAATTTTTCTTGGAAATCTTAGGACATGCTGGCTATGGGAACATTTAGGTCAGGAAAGTAGGTGACCTTTATATATTCATTCTTCCTACTCTTCCTCAAGATCAATACCCAGTCTCATGTCCAGGGTTGCTACAGACTACTGGCTATAGACTAAACTTTCTTTCTGGTCTCAATTCCAGGTAACTGAGAATATCCTGGTATAATGCCCTGATTTCCTCCTTCTGGGAGAAACCTCAGCTTCTTCTCCTCACTTATAACCCATGTGCCTCACTAAGTGTCAACACCAAATAACAAGAAACAACTTATCAGTGAACAAACATGGCAAAATCTCAAAATTATGCATTACCACGCAACCTAGAGCCACCAATTCTCTTAAAAAGTATGGCAACAAAAATAAAGAAACTCATTCCATGCAGTGAATGGAGGACCAAATATTAGTGCTAAGAATAATAATAATCTCAAACCCAGATTCTTAAATGAAAGCCTATCTAATGAAAAATATCATTAGAGTTATTAAGCTGCCATGTGTATGTGAACTTCCTGTTGTTTTTGTTGATATTGGAGACCCACGTTAGTCCTTGATGATGATAGTATGCATGGGATTATTTCAATCTTTGTATTGGTTGAAATCTGTCTTGTGTCTAATTATATGTCCAGTTTTGGAGAAGGTACCATGAGGTGTTGAGTAAAAGGTATACTATTTTGTTTTAAGTAGAAATGTTCTTTAGATATCTGTTAAATCCATTTGGTTCATAACTTCTGTTATTTTCACTGTGTCTCTATATAGTTTCTGTTTCTATGATCTATTCATTGGTGAGTGTGTGGTGTTGACATCTCCTATTATTATTGTGTGAGATTCAATGTGTGCTTTGAGCTTTAATAATATTTCTTTTACAAGCCCTTGCATTTAAAACACAGTTGGTCAGAACTGAGAATTCATCTTGGTGGGGATTTTTTTCTTTGAAGAGTATGTACTGTCCTTCCCTATCTTTTTTGATAACTTTTGATTAGAAGTCTATTTATTGGTTACCAGAATTGCTACTCTAGCTTGTTTCCTAGGACCATTTTCTTGGAAAAATTTTTCCCAGCCTTTTACTTTGTGGTAGTTTCTGTCTTTGTCACAGAGTTGTGTTTCCTCTATGCAGCAAAAAGCTGGGTCTTTATTATGTATCTAGTCTTTTAGTCTATGTCTTTTTACTGGGGAATTGTGTTCATTCATGTTCAGAGATATTAAGAACCAATGACTGTTGCTTCCTGTTATTTTTGTTCTGAGAGGTGGAATTATGCTGCTGTGTCTTTCTTCTATTGGGTTTGTTGTGAAAAGATTAATTTCTTGCTTTTTCTTATGTGTAGTTCCCTTCCTTAGGTTGGAGTTTTTCTTTTTTTAACCTCTGTAGGACTGAATTAGTGGAAAGATATTCTATAAATTTGGTATTGTCATGGAATATGTTGGTTTCCTCATCTATGTTAATTGAGAGTTTTTCTGGGTATAGTTGCTTTGGCTGGCATTTTGTTTGCTTAGGGTCTGTATGATATATGCCCAAGATCTTCTGGCTTTTATAGTCTCTCTTGTGAAGTCTGGTGTAATTCTGATAGGTCTGATAGAATGTTACGTGACAATTTTCCCTTATAACTTTTACTATTCTTTCTTTCTTCTGTGCATTTGATGTTTTCATTGTTATGTGACAGGAAGAATTTCATTTTTGGTCCAATCTGTTTGGTGTTCTGTTGGCTTCTTGTATGTTTTTGGGCATATCTTTCATTATTAGTATATGAGAGTTTTCTTTTATAATTCTGTTGAAGATGTTTACTGGCCCTTTGAGTTGAGAGCCTTCATTCTCTTTTATACCTATTATTCTTAGGTTTTGTCTTTTTATTGTGTCCTGAATTTCTTGAATGTTTTGAATTAGGAGCTTTTTATTTTTAACTGTTGTATCAACATCTTCTGTGGTATCTTATTTGCCTGTGATTTTTTTCTTCTATCTCTTGTATTCTATTGGTGTTGCAAGCATCTGTGACTCCTGATCTCTTTCCTGGGTTTTCCATGTCCAGGGTTGTCTCCCTTTGCGATTTCTTTATAGAATCTCTTTTCATTTTAAGATCTTAGATGGTTTTGCTCAATTCCTTCACCTATTTGATTGTGGTTTTTTTCTGTATTTCTTTAAAAGATTTATGTGTATCCTCTTCGGTGGTTTCTACTTGTTTACCTGTGTTCTCAGTATTTCTTTAAGGGATTTATTTATGTCCTTCTTAAAGTCCTTAATAATATTCATAAGATGGGAGCTTAAATCTGAATCTTGCTTTTCAGACGTGCTGGGTAGCCAGAGATTGGTGGTAGTATTACTGGGTTCTGATTTTGTAAAGTAGCATTGGTTTCTATTGCTTATGTTCTTGTGCTTGCCACGTACCATCTGGTTATCTTTAATGCTTACTGTCCTTGAATTTTCTGACAGTTATGCAAGAACATAACTGTTCTGACATCCTGTCCTTCCTGGGAGTCTGGTTGTGTCAGAACTCCTGGGAGTCAAGCTGGCTCTGTAATTCTGTGATTCTGAGATCCTCAGATTCTGAGTCTGTCAGAATGCCTGGGAGACAAGATATCTCTGAAATTCTGAAATCCTGGTGTGTCAGAGCTCATGTGACTCAAGCTTCCTCTGGGTTTTGTAGGAGTGGGTGAAGATCCAGAGGCCTGGGTATACTCTAGGCACATATGAAAACCAGAAGGAATGTGTGTCTCTAGATGGGCAGGGGTTTCTGAGTCCCCTGTATCCTGAAGGTCCTAGTTAAGCTAGGTATTGGGGTAGAGGTTGAGGCCTCACCTGAGATCATAGTGTTCAGAGCTCTGGGGAGTCAAGCTTTCTCTGGGTGTTCTAAGAGTGGGAGGGTAGCCAGAGACCTGGGAATGTGCTGGGCCACAGTGTGACCCAGAAGATCTTGAGATTATTTTTCTTTTCCTGTTGGGTTTCTATATCAAACTTCAATATGATGGGTTTTATTTTATCATATTATATTTTATTTTCTTGTGTTTGGTTGATATCTCTTAGAAATTTCTTCTATTTCAACAAGAGAGAAAAAGATAGTGGATCTGGAGGAAAGGAAAGGCAAGCAAGAGCTGGTTGGAGTAGAGGGAGGGAAAACTAAAGTAAGAAATAATTCATCAAAACAAATCTGCTCTTAATTAAAGATAAAAATAAAAGAGAATTTTCTGAAAATACAGTATAACAAAATCAAAAAAATTGTATAAGATTTGCAAGTGGAAATAAAGAAAACCCAAATTGAATAAAAATGGAAATGAAAATTTCAAGAATTTTCAAAGTAATCTCAGAAGTGAACCTCGCCAAAAGAAAAAAGAGATAGATTAATCTAAGTTCTTGAACACAAGATAAAAGAAACAGACACCTCAGTGAAATAAAATTCAAAGGGGAAAAAAAAACTACTGGAAAATCTGAGATACTATTAAAAGACCGAATCTATAAATAATAGGAATAGAGAAAAGAGAATTAGCCCTGGTAAAAGAAAAAATTATTTTCAAAAAATTCATAGAAGAAAAATTTCCCAACAAAGAAAGGAGGTGCATATCAAGGTACAAAAAGCAATCAAAATATACTGACACATAATAATTGAAGCATTAAACATACAGAGCAAAAAAAAAAAGAATATTAAAAGCTGCAAGGTATTAATGACCAAATAATGGCAGGATTATTAGAATAATACCTAACTTCTCAGTGGATATTGGAAGCCAGGGAGAAGATCCTGGATGGATGTTCTTTAAATCTTAAGAGACCACAGGTGCAAGTCTAAACTACTACAGTCAGCAAAACGATTCAGACAAATGGCAGTATATATCTAGCAGAGCTAGCAGATAGTTACTCTTTCCACTTTAATTAACTCATAAGAAAATCTCTCATAGGCATTCCCAGAAATCTGTCGCTCAGGTGAGATGACTAGCTTGCATCAGCCTAACAATGAAGATTAAAAATTACAAGTACAGTCCGTGCAACACTCATGAAATTCACTCACTTTAAAATTCAAACCTTATCTGGCAGCAAAGGGAGGGAAGGCTCTTGGTCTTGTAAAGGCTTGATGCCCCAGTGCAGAGCAATGCTAGGGCAATGAGGCAGGATTGGGAGGAAACACCCTCATGGATGCAGGGTAAGGGTGTGATATAGGAGGTTTGCAGAGGGAAAACTAGGAAAGGGCATAATACTTAAAATGTTAATAAATAAAATATCCAATTTAAAAATAAGCCAACTCTTAACTTGATGTACCATATTCTCTTTGACAAGCCAGGCTGAAAGGTCTGTTTACTACAGAGTAGAGGATATAATGGTAAACTTTAACAATGAACACTGAGAACTGTTTATCAATAGTAGAAATGAAAACAAAGGGGGAATGTGTCAATCACGGTCAACCTTATGGCAAAAGAATTGTATCTATTGAGAAAGACAACCAGACAGCCACAGAACGGTGACTACAGATCAAGTAATGAACTTCACCCTCCATCCATGAGCCACAATAAACATGTCCTTAGCTGAGTACTTCTGCCATGCATTTCATCACAACAAAGAAAAGAAAATACCTAGTTTGACCAGCCTCTCTTGCTTATGGGATTCCGCATACACTATTCCATACAACATATTCCATATGTTACCCTTGAACATACCCCTGCTGTCCTTCATGGTGACAATTGTAAACCATTTAAAACTCAACTTGAAGATAATGCCTTTATGTGACTTGCCCACAATCCCTAAGTCCACAATCAAAATATCATCCTTATATTTTGTCACTTATCATGTGTCATAATAACTGCCTGTTTTTTTTTTTTTTCCTTCTCATTCAGAGAAATCTGTTTCTCAATGTAAGCTCTGTAAAGTTTATGCATAGTCCTACATGGATGTGATAGATCTATGTTGAATTAATAAACAATACCATTTTACTTTATTTAGAGAATATGCCAGCTTGCATGGGTACAAAAGTACAAATAAATGTATTAAATAAAATATCACAATTACATCCTTATAAGCCAGATACAGTCTTAAGTATGTGGCCAAAAAGAATGCATTGTTTGAAGTCATGTTGTTTTTTGTTTTGTTTTTTTACCTGCCATGCTTTAGGTGAAGACATTCCATATCCCCCAACAATGCTGTTTATCAGTTATGAAGTTAGAGTATTCAGTTAAATGGTTTTGTTGTTCCTTTCCAACTTAAAAATCATCTGGTCTGATAATAACATTGAATTTAGGTATAATATATGAACGTACAAATGTTTCCCAGCCTGTTCAGCTAATAATACATTACATTTATTCTCTTGTCTAAGCTAACTAGAGGAAATATATACCTTTGAAAAATATCAGTGTTTGACAAAACATCCTCTGCATTCTCCTGATAAATTGGTTTGTTTATGTGGTTATGTTACTGAAGGGAAAATTTCGTTCCTCAGTAAATGGAGCTGAAAACCAACTTGCCTCAACTGTAAACTGTGGCTTGAAATCTACTTTTAAACGTAGTTTGAGTAATTTAATTCTAATCACTATAACATTAGAAGTTGAAATACCATTGTGTACAACTCTATGTGTTTTATCCGTATCGTTTTATGCATTATCTTCTTTGAGCAGAACAAAACAGGAGCAGGTATCCCATATTCAAATGTTATGGTTATATATATATATATATATATATATATATATATATATATATATATATATATATATATATGTGTGTGTGTGTGTGTGTGTGTGTGTGTGTGTGTGTATGTGTACGTGTATGTGTATATAGATATAGATATAGAAATATAGATATGTAGATATACATATAGATAGATATAGATATAGATATAGATATAGAGATAGAGATAGAGATAGAGAAAGAGAAAGAGAGATAGATATAAATGTTATAGGTATAGGTATAAATATAGGTATAGATAGATATAGATATATATATATAGATAGATAGATAGATAGAGATAGAGATAGATATATATATAGATATAGATAGATGATATAGTTATAGGTATAGGTATAAATATAGGTATAGGTATAGGTATAGATATAGATATAGATTTAGATATATAGATATATAGATGATATAGTTATAAGTATAGGTATAAATATAGGCATAGGTATAGTTATAGGTATAGATATAGATATAGATATAGATATAGATGTAGATGTAGATATAGATAGATATAGATATAGATATAGATATAGATATAGATATAGATATAGATAGATATATTTCAAATAATAATACCACAACATCACCACATGATTTTCCACTCAGAATTTCTAGTTTGGGATTAACAAGATAATTTCACCTTTGGTAATTTATTAACTAATCTCAGAACAAAATTCAATTAAATTGAACAGAAAAGCAGGCTCATTATATCAGTAGAAGGGATACTAATTATGTACCAATTAAAGGCAACATGACTCACAGTAAACAGAAAACCACCAACTATCCATATAATAAGCAATATCCTCCCTTTAGTCTCTTGGAAATGGAGATATGAAGGTATAAAGATTGGGGAGACTCTTTAATTGACACAGGTAATGCATTGGAGATCAGGAAAACTGATATGGGGCCCAAAGAATGTTTGGCCATGGGTTCATGTGCATATCCTGATGCTTAGAGAAGAATTACTCTTAAGCACCCTGAGATCCTAGGTTTTTATGGAACAAGACTATATGAAGAAAAACAATTAAAGGAGGGATATGAGACACTTATACCATTATATTCAAGCCTTAGGGGGAGAAAAAAAACACAAAAGGATGACTTTTAAAAGTTGTATCAAGGCACCCTTCTTCTCTTCCAGTAATTGGGAATTTTATAACCTGGCCTCCAGGTGTCACTATGATACACTCAAAGATTCCTCCAACAAGATTTCAAACCCAAGGTGTGTGTGGGGGGTGGGGGGGGGACTAGTTTCTCAGTTGTTACAAACTTGCTACTAGCACATTAAGAACAGAGCCTCACATCTCTCAAATCTCGTCAACCCTTTAAGATGTTGTGAATCAATTATGTTTATTTTATTTTTTACAGACAACTGCATTTTATTGAATTAAGGGCTGCCACAAGATGCCTGGGCAAGTTTTCCAGGCTACACAAACTAAGTACACCTGATATAAAGATCATGATGAACCACTTACTGTAGTTTCTCTGCATTTCCTTCACCCATACAAAGTGCTTAGGATCCCAGTTATCTCTTTTACTTGCTTATTCATCTCTGTGCACTTAGCTTTACCATGTTTAAAGCACTTATGTTATTCTGTGGGGTAGACTGTTTCTGCTTATCTTTGTTCAAAATGGGACTGGCAAGAGCCCTAGGGAGATACTCAAGGCTAGAGTCCCTCACAGCTGTAGAAATTGGAACATTTCAAAGAGAAATTCAGTATCTTCATGTCATTGAATTAGTTCAAAGCATTCTTGGTTTGGCATCACTTAGAAATATGTTTTGTTTTGTTTTGTTTTGTTTTGTTTTTCTCAAAACAGGCACCATACTCATGGAGGGTAAAAAGCAGCCATCATGAATCCAGGACATGGTACAGTTAAACTATTCTAGAGATCAATATATCCTAAATATATAGCCCTAACTTTCCATTTAAGTATGAATTTTCAAAAGGTCTATTGAATCTTACTGTAAAACTAAACAAGAATGTAAAAGTACCTAGTAACTTTAACTGACCAAAGATTAAACTATCATATACTACACCTAATTTATAGTGTTTATTAAGCTAGTACTTTTAAATAACTTTAAGCAATAAAGTTGAGTAAGACATTTTTTCAGGTGATTCAACATTATATTTTTGTTAAAATACTAGCTGATATTTTAGTTCACTTTTACATGTTGTATTTCCATTTTATACATGTTTGGCACTTATAACACTCAAAGCTCGATTAAATACATTGTATGCATAACATATTTCAATTTTTAATAAGCCAAATGCTTCTGAAGTAAATGATATTTTCTAATTTCACTAGAATGATAAAAGCAGAAGTCACAAGGCTTTAAGAACATGGACACATGTTACCAGTACTCTACCCCTATGTCACTATTTCTAAATCACAGAAACTAAAGGCTCATAGTAACCCCTTCCCCTCAACTGCATGAATGCATCTTGTCGGAAAATTGTGACCACTGGGTTCATTGGAATACACTTCTTACAGATTTTTCAACTCTTAGAAAGAGTTTCATGCAAACAAAATTATCTATATATCAAATAATATTATGCCTGTGGTTTACCTTCAAATAGAGTCAAGTTAAAATAATAACAGACAATGTGAATTTGGAAACGGTTAAAATATTAGCTGTTGCTCGGGTCAGGTTATGAAGGAGACTTTTTTGTGGTTTTGTGTCTATTTTAAAATTCCTAAAATACAACATTGAAGTAAATCAGGACAATTAATAAACTCCTTCCTGAAAGCATAGATGGTAAATTATTCAAGTCAATAGTTTCCTCCAAGGCTGAGAGAAGAGAAGCCCTGGAGGAACTCCAAGGCTTCAACTCATGCAGCTCCTCAAACCTCGTGGTTCCTCTCTAACTCATAGCCACTCCATAAGTAGAACTGTGGATTTGCATACACTTACTGAGTGTTCAAATCCTTCTACGATCTAAACAAAAATATGATATTTATGCATAAGAACAAAATATAAAATTACTTTTCAGAATTAAAGGTGAGATCTATTGGAACAAAGATGATTTTCCAAAAGAAATATGAATGCACTATTTTTTAATTCTACCTGATGTAGCTTGACACACCATAAATTTTATAACTTTCAAAATGTCTTATTGTTTTTAAGATTTTTATACATTGTAAATGGATCATATTTACCCCTCTTTCTCCAACTTCTCCAAGATATATACCCACTTTAATATTAGCCCGAATTTGTGTCTTCAAGATTTTTTTAAAGTCTATGGAGTCAGGTTAGTGAGAGCTAAGCATTCTTCAGTGTCTAGCAGTCCAAGACAGTGTGTAAGACCTACCAAGAAGCATGATCTTCAAGAAAACTTTCTCTAGGGGATGTTTTCAATTATCAAATGCTCCTGACATAAATGAGGTTTTGGAAATAAAGTAACCAATTTGTTTGTTTGGTTTGATGATGGTAGTGAACTCAGAAACTCATAATAGTCAATATGAAGAAAACAAGAACATTTTGTGTCATACGGTATGTCCCAGTATTCAAAGCTCATTGAATAAGAAGGTGTAGAAAGATTGGAATGGAAGAGCCTCAGGTAGTGGATTACTACAATGAAACAGTTCCTTCCAGACACAACAGAGCAGCTGCCCATAACTTATAGTGGTTGTGATGACAACCATGTGAACTTCAACACAAGCTCAAACAAGACAAAATTCCTAAATGTCAATGGGAGATGGTCACAGTCTCCTGACTAAATCTAACTAAAAAACTATTAGTTAGTTATTGAAAGTAGGGTCTATACTATGTCCCTTTAGCAGAGTCATAGCAATAGGTTTGTCTCTACAGCCTTTGTAGCCTTAGTCACTTAATTTGGCCCTATAAATGGTACTAGATATAACTTCCATCTTGTGGAGTGGGCTTTAAATTGAATAAGGAAGTTGTTGGTCACTCCCATTAAATTTACTCTATTTTTCATCAATAGATATATTTTGCTAGAAACATCATTAGTGTAGCTCTGAGATTTCACAGTTGGATAAGACTGAAATTTTTATTTATTTTCTAGAAGGATACATACTGCCTTCCAGCAATAAGAAATGAAGCCAATAGAGATGAAGCATTAAAGTGAATGTTGTTGTGGTATAAACTTCGACTGAAATAAGCCTATGCAAATAAAACAGAAATCAATGAATATAAATACATACTGCATGCCTAGATTGGGCAGATCTACCACTCACTACTCAGTTCCATAGCTATAAGAACCACCTTATAACTTGTGGTTCCTCCAGGTGACATGTTTCAGATCCATTTTCCTCTCAGACCTCTTCCTTCTCAGTCATCTCTCTCCCTAAAAAAACCTTTTCAACTCCACCTTTCCTTCCACTGTATAATCACTGTCTCTAGCTTTTATTTTACAAGTTAAAAGGGGGAGAAGGTTCCAAAGAAGTCACCTGAGTATATGATTCACTTTTGGTCCCAGGCAGCCCCTCTTGAGGAAGCAGAATTAGCATCAAAATACAAACAGTGCCAGGGCAACCCACAACACAATGACAGTTTTATTTTTATATATTCTATAAGTCACTTGTGTTGTGTGTTCAGCTATGGGTGTTATCATCAAGTTCTGAAGGGTAACCAAGAGGAAATACAATGGACTGTAATATTTGGGAGTTTATGAGAGCTCAGTAGCCTTCAAATACAATAAAGATAATCCATGCTTGACATTTTTTTTTTATTTGTTTAGCTGCGGTATCTAGGAAGGGCATTGTTGCCTTGTAATATGACAACTTCATTTATTGCAAAGGATGTCACTCATGACCTGATCTGCAGTTCTGTCATTGATGCCACACTGTTCAATCCTTGTGGCTACTCAATGAATGGAATGAAATCGGATGGAACATATTGGACTGTTCACATTATTCAGTAGCCAGAATTTTCTTATGTTAGCTTTGGTACAAATCTAAGTCAGACTTCTTATGAAGGCCCAATCAGGAAAGTTGTGGAAGTCTTCAAGCCAGGAAAACTTGTGACCACCTTGTTTCTTAATCAGAGTTCTAAATGTCTCACAGTGCTTTCTTTGTTGCAGAAAATTGACAGTTTTGAATGTCTTGATTGCCAGAATGCCATCTATGTTCAACGATTACAATTTTTTTTTTTACCAGTTCTGCTAAGAAACAGCAACAGCAGCAGAGTTGATTAGAAAAATAGAAGAAGAAAAAAACACTAAAAGGGAAGACACAGCAGAGGTGGTGGCTGCTTTCTAGATGTTGATCCTGAGGCCCATTCTGACCATGACCACCACTTGTAGTTGAAGAGAGCCCTGGGTGTAATGATAGTGTAATCATTTTGAAGTGTACACTTTTATTATATCAAGGAGTTAGATATCTTGCATGAACATTCTCTTCTGTGTTTAGGTGTTCTATGCCCCTCTTGCTGTGGAACTGAAGAGCATGTAGAAAAGCACTTTGACTGCATGAATCCTTATGACACTTGTGAAAGTGATTCAATTTGGTTTATGCACAGTGTAGTATTTCTACAAGCATCATCCAAAATCCTCCATAGACAAGGCTTTCATTCTAATTACATGTGGCCTCAGTTTACCATCTGTGACTGTTCTATTAGGTTTCTGCCCGAGTTTTTACATCTAGTTAACCTCCACTTTCTTGAGCATATTCTCTACTAATGTTATTCAAAACCAATTTTTACTTCATAAAGTGTTTTGTTGCAATTGCAATTAATGTGTTTCTTCTACAAGTTGAGTCTTTGTAAGGAAATGATTCCAGTTGCTTGTTTTGTGTTCTATTGTTTTAATAGTTGCTTCTGAATTTATAGTCCTGTGGTTCTTTCACCTTTCCAGATGAAGCAATACACTATTATACTGTGGGCTTATATTGTAGCTTAACACCCCAGTTGGAAGTTAGGAGATGGTCCCTTGCTTAATTTTTTTTCTAAGATATAGAATGTGGCTTCCTTATTGGCATGCAGTTCTGTGGAAGAGAAATGACAAAAAAATGAATGTATCAAATGAAAATAATTCAATCCACAAAGGCAAGGATCAAGGAGAACCAACCCATCAAATAGGACAACTCCATGGAAATGATTGGCTATGCAGTGCACTTTAAATAGCTCTAACAGAGTGCCTACCATGCCTTGAATAACTTTCTAAGTAGTGAATGTCCACTAATTCAAAGCATAAATTTAATCCTAAACATTCTGACCTCACTAAGTGCTGCCATTTCCACCATTTTTTTACTAAAAGAAATGTTGATTCAAAGGAGAATCTGTAGTTTCCCTCTGTTCTGATGTAGGCCATTCTACATGGTCCATGGTGTTCAGTTGATCAAATGAATGCCTGGCCTGAGGTTTTTCAGCCTGGAGACTGGATAAATACATGAAATGGCACAATATTCTGACTACTGAATGGCACTAGAAATGCAGGCTTTCAAGAGTCGGTCTGTTAGTAGTATTTGCAGATACTCTGGGATTTAAGCAGAAAAGAGAAAAATGGACTAAATTCACTAATTACCCCCTCCTATTGTTTTCTTGGTAGTTTCTGGACTGATGTTGTGATGTTGTTTTTCCTTCTGTATTTATAGCAAAAAACTTTTCTTTTGTGTTTCTAAGCATAGAATATACTTGGTTTGAAATCAAGTGGTTGAAACTTTTACTTTATACATTGTGCCAATTGACTGCTGCATTGGGTAAGCTCAGTCAGCTTTACCAGTCTGATTCTGTAATGAGCACAGCCCCTATTTTGAATTGCTATTAGGTGGGCCAGTGCTTATTTAAGCTGGATTTTAGAAACCCAGTAGATTTTGGCTTGAGGTCCCATTTCTCCAACTTATAGAATTAAGAATTCTAATGTTGAAAATTGAATAGGTTTGTGTGGAACAAAACCTAGAAAAGAAACTGTAGGTAGACTAGTGATCTAGTGCAATTTAGGCAAGGAAGTTTTGGTGCCATAATTTTTCTTTGTTGGTGATGGACTTTTAATCAGCTGAAATGTATTTCTGTACCACGTGTAAGATTGAATAAAAGTTTGCTTAATTGTCTAGTAGCATTCAAAAATAAAGATTCTTAGAGGAACTTTCGTAATACCTGGAGAATGAAGCAAGAACAAAAATAGGTATGTTAAAAACCAAATATTACTGAAGAGGAAGAGTTTAGCCTTCCTCGTAATGTTGAGTGGTTGTATTGTCCTGGATGCTTATAGGGCAATTCAGCAGAAAGTTGATGGAGAATAATGACAGTTTACTCATGAACACATTGTGAAGTAGTTATAACTCTTCAGTATGTTAGCTGTTGGAAGAAAAGACTTTTCTTTACTGAACCAAAAAATAAAAATTGAAACTACCATTCTGGTTTTTTTTTTTTTTTTTTTTTTTCTATTCATAAAAACACAAAACCAACACTTAGGTCAAGAGCTTAACTGTTCCTTGGAGAGTCTGCTTGAAGTACTAACTCAAGACAATTTGTCCAAATTACAAAAGAAGTAGAAGAAACCAGAACTTTCTATAGAGCACATAACTACCTTAAGTAATTTTTAAATTTTATTTTTCTTATTGTATACATGAGTATTTTTGCCTACTTATAATCTGTGCAAAACAGAAATCCTATGACTATGGAGACCTAAAAGAGATGTTAGATTCCCTGGGACTGAAGTGACAGATAGTTCTGAGTCACCATGTGGGGACTGAGCCTGGGTTCTTTAGAAGAACACTGAATTTCCATTACTGCTGAGCCATCTCTTTCTCTACACACGCACCCAGTGAATTCTCTTTACCTTTTTGAGCATTTAGCTATTTGCAATACTTAAAGTAGGTACCAGTTGAAAGAGAAAGGGAGAGATATTCTTCATTCTTCACTGTATCTGAATTCATTCCAGCCTGTAGACTGCATTCAGGTAAGTAGGTCAGAATCATACCCGACCTGGACATTGAAGGGGAAGAATCTACATTGGAACCAAATATTATTAGTGATTTCTATCCATCTTTTACCTTCATGTTGTTAAAACAAAATGTTGTAAATATGTGTTTAAGCTTTTCCCACATTTAAACTACCAGCATGATTTTTTTTTCAATAATTTTAAGTGAGGTACCTACTTCTAAGTTAGATTTTTTTAAAAAACATTTTAAGCACTTTCGTAATTGGTAAAAGTGGGGAAATGCATCATAGTAGTTCTGTTGTATTTGATTACATTCTTCTACTTTTTAAGCAGATTATCTAAATGTGTGTATTTGTAAAATAATGTAAACAACAATGTAAAAGGAGAGTTTTTACTCCTTCCCATTTTCTAATTCCAATTTCCTCCACTTTATAGCAGAGAACCTGCTGTACACACCCCTTCCTCTGTGCCCCAGTTTTGAAAAGACTAAACAGATCTCCTACAGCCTTCCTTTCTAACCCTATCTTTTTGTAGCAACTACCAACATCAGGGACAGCATCTCCTTCAAAACCCACTGGGCATACTAGGCAGTGAAACAGATAGGTGGTCACCATTCTAGCTCTTAGCAGACCAGTTGCAGTGGTTTATTTTCCTTCTTCTCCTGCATTGCCAGGAGTCCACAGATGCTCATGGCCTTGTGGACTTGTGAACTTGCCTCTCTTCTGTGGACCCTCTCAGCCAAGCCTACTTTGTAATCCATTCCCATTGCACTATGTTAGCTCAAAATTACTAGAAGCAAGTTCTAACTGGTGTACACAGTCACACTGTACAAGAACTAAAAAGAACTCTCCACAAAGCTCTCCACAGCCACTACACTCTTAAAAACCAGAGGTGGCATTAGAACCAAGTGTTAAGATTAAGCGACTGAAAAGTACCTTGGAGGACCTGATCCAAGTTATGTTGCATAAATCATATCAAGCAACAGATCTAACACTAGATTTATTGAGGGGGTGTGACAGGGAGAGGAGCAAAAGTCATCTCAAAATGGAGACTTGAGAGAGGGATACAAACAGACAGACACTGGACAGACAGATAGGAATACAGAAAGAATGAGTGTTCTGTTGTCCAGAGGGATCTTTTAAAGAATGTACATGTTGCACATGGAAAATGAGTAACTCACAGCCACAGTGAAAATGTGCTGTACCTGGCAGTGGTAGTCGCTGATAATATAAGCTGCTGGCACTAAGTTGCTGAAAGACAGACAGGTAGAGGCCCTGATTTATAACACCAAGGAACAGAAAGCCCACCTAAGAAAGACAAGACCAAATATCAAATCCTAGAATTAAAATAGACCCAAACTCAGATGGATGCTTGGAAGCAATTTTAAAAGTACAATCAGTAAACAGCCAGGACACTATATGTGCCCTAGAACGACCCCAAAGAAGCTTCTTCAGTAGTCTCTGAGAACTGTAATATGACTGAACCATAAGACAATATCTACAAAAAAGGGCACTATAAAATTTCTCATGGATCCTGTGGTAATTTGAATAGGCGAGTGTCTCACAGACGCATTTGTTTGAATGTTTGGCATATACAGAGTGGCATTATTAGGAAATATGGCCTTATTGGAGGAGGTGTGGCCTTGTAAGTGGAAGTTTATCACTGTGCAAGTAGGGCTTTGATATCTTAAATGCTTTAACTATGCCCAATTTGAAACCAACCGAGTCTCCTCCTGGCTGACTTCAAGTCAAGCTGTAGCACACTGCCATGCTTCCCAGCATAAAGATAATGGACTAAACCTCTAAAACTGTATGCCAGTCCCAATTAAATGTTTTTCTTTATAAGGGGTGCCTCGGTCATGATGTTACTTCACAGTAATAAAACCCTAAGAGAGACCTTTAAAACAATATTAATAAATCCACTAATTAAATTTATGAAAACAAGAAAAATGGTAGAATGAAATGACAAAAAAAATCAGTTCATGAATGTGAAAATATAACTTCTAAAGAAATTCTAAGCTGGAGGGAAACTAGAAATGAAAACTTTGAGAACTCAATCGAGAACTTCAGAGGTGAGCCTCACCAACAGAACACAAGAGATGGAAGAGTTTCAGACATAGAAGACAAGATAGGAGAGATGTATACCTAAGTCTTGAAAAAAAATGTTAATCTAAAGAATCTAAAATTACAACACCCAAAAATCTGTAAAATAAAAAGTCATAATCTATGAATAAAATAAATACAGGAAGGAGAAGAAACCAACCTAAAATGCCAACTCTGTAACCATTTAAATACTCAACGAAATAGAATACTCATCAGAAGAGATTGAGAACGTCACAGAAAAATCTTTAATTTTTCAAATCTGATGGGGAGATATTATTTAATTATTTATTCACCAATATCTTATTTACTTATATATCAAGGTAACTAGATTTATAAAAATTCATGGCAACAGCTGCCAAAATCTCATATTGATTCCCAAATAGTGATAGTAAGTGACTTCAACATCCTGCTTTTGAAAGAAGTTTGGTCTTGACAACAATTAGTTAGAATAAATTTCTTAAAAAACAACAACTAAAAAACCCAAATGAACCTAAAATATCTTTACAAAACATTTTACCCAAAAACAAATTATAATTCTTCTTTTCAGCAGCTCATGGAACTTTCTCCCAAATTAAACACATGATTAGATGCACACATAAACACACACACACACACACACACACACAATGTCTTAACAGATTAAAAATGAAATGGTATTCTGCATCATATCTGACAACTATAGATTAAAATTAAAGCTAGATTCCAATGATGACAGAAAAAAGAAAACTTACAGGGTCATGGATACTGAAAACCTTAATACTGATTATAAATGGATCAAGACAGAAACAAAGAAATATAAAAACTTTCAAAATTCATAGAAAATGAGAACACAACAGAACCAAACTCATGAGACACAATTAAAGAGGTTTTAAGAGGCAAGTTTTTAACACTAAATGCCAATATTAGAAAACAAATTAGAGAGGTCTCATATTAATAACTTAACAACACTCAAGAAAGAAAGCTTTAGAACAAAAAAGAAGAAATAACACCCTTAAAGAATTAGGTAGAAATAAAGTCATCAAAGTCAAAAATTTAACCATTGAAATAAAAGAAAAATTAATACAAAAAATTAAATAATGAATCAATTGTTTGTGAACATCAGTGGTTGATAAACTGTTAGCCAAACTAAATGAAAGAAAAGCAGAGAGAAGATCCAAATTAACAAAGTTAGAGACTAAACCACACTGCCACTGAAGAATCCCAGAGAATCATGACAAGTTTTTAAAACCTATACTGTACCAAACTGGAAAATCTAAATAAATAGCTACACACACACACACACACACACACACACACACACACACACACACACACACACACACACAATTACCTCATTAGATGCTAAAAAACCTTTTAACAAAATCCACCCCTCTTTCATGATAAAAGTCTTGGAGGGATTAGGGTACAAGGAACACACCTAAACATAATAAAAAATGTTTTCTGTGAGCTAATAGCTAACATCAAATTAAATGGGAAGAAACTCAAGCAATTTCACTAAAATCAGGAACAAGACTAGGCTGTTTACATTCTCCTTTTCTATTCAATATAGCACTTGAAAGTTTAACTAGATCAATAATGTAACTAAAGGAGACCAAGTGGATATAAATAGGAAATAAAAGTCAAAATGTTATTATTTTAATATAATCTTATTTATCATATGTAAGATATAATCTTACGGCCTGCCCAGAAAGGCTGTGATCCAAGACCAGACGCCCAGGCACTCTGCCACATAGACCAGCAGGTAACCTGGGGTCAGACCTAGTGAGGTTGTGCAGTGAGTACCCAGAGCAAGAAGAGTGCTTGGAGGCAGTTCCCAGGAGTCTGTCAGAGAGAATCCTGATCTGCCTGGGGAAGATTGTTCTGGAATATCAGCTCTACAGGCACTTTCACTGCTGGACCAAAAGTGAACCAAAAGTGGGTGAGCAGAGAGTACTGTACTCCCTGGAAAATGGTCCATTTTGGCCTGAAGAAAGAGCCAGATCCCCACCACTATAATTCAGTACCAGTGGGCAAAGGCCCAAGCTCCCAGAGAGGCCTCACAAGAGCTCCACCACTTGAGCCTACAAAGACAACTGAGTACCTGCCACCAGAACTCAATGCTCACTCACAAACAGCCAAACAGAAGCAATTTTCTTCCTGAGCCCATGGACCTTCAAACCCATGGGAGGGACAGGTGCTAGTCATTGACAACAAGACCACATAAGACCATAGACAATAAGATAGAAAGAGGAAAATGAACTTAAGCAATGGAAACCAAGACAACCTGGCAACATCAGAACCCACTTCTCCCACTACAACAAGCAGTGGATTGCCAAACACTCCAGAAAAAGAAGACTCAGTCCTGAAATCATACCTCAAGATGATGATGGAGATCTTTAAGAAGAGCATGAATAACTCCCTTAAACAAGTATGGGAGGAAAACCATAAACAAATAGAAGCTTTTAAAGAGGAAACACAAAAATCACTCAAAAAACTAGAGGAAAACACAACCAAAGAGATGAAGGAATTGAAAATGGAAATAGAAAAACTAGAATATTGAAATCGATCATCAACAAGAAAACACCTGCAGGAATCACCATCTCTGACCTAAAGCTATATTACAAGGCAATTGTGTTAAAAACTGCATGGTACTGGTACAGAGATAGGCAGGTTGATCAATGGAACAGAATAGAAGATCCAGCAATGAACCCTCACACATATAGGCATTTGATTTTTGACAAAGGAGCTTAAAACATTCAATGGAAAAGGACAACCTATTCAACAAATGGTGTTGGTCCAACTGGCACTCAGCATGCAGAAGAATGAAAATCGACCCATTCTTATCTCCGCATACAAAGCTCAAGTGAAAGTGGATCAAAGATCTCCACATTAAACCAGGTACAATGAAACTATTAGGAGAAAGTAGAGAAAAACCTTAGAAAAATAGGCACAGGAGAAAATTTCCTGAACAGAACACCAACGGCTTGTGCTCTCAGACCAAGGATTGAGAAATGGTACTTAATGAGATTGCAAAGTTTCTGTAAGGCTAAGAAAACTGTCAAGAAAACAAAATGGCAGCCAACAAATTAGAAAAAGATCTTTACCAATCCCACAACTGATAGAGGTCTAATATCCAACATATACAAAAAACTAAAAAAATTAGATGCCATAGAATCAAACAATCCTATTTAAAAATGGGGTACAGAGCTAAACAAAAAATTCTCAATTGAGAAATATTGAATGGCTGAGAAGCATCTAAGGAAGTGCTCGACATCATTAGCCATCAGGGAAATGTAAATCAAAACAACCATGAGATTCTACCTCACAATAACCAGAATGGCTGAGATCAAAAATTCAGATGACAGCAGATGCTGGTGAGGATGCAGAGAAAGACAAACACTTCTACACTGTCGGTGGGGTTATAAGCTGGTACAACCACTCTGGAAATCAGTCTGGTGGTTCCTCAGAAAATTGGGCATATTCCTACATGAAGTCCCAGTTATTTCACTTCTGGGCATTTACCCAAGAGATGCTCCAACATACAATATGGACACATCCACCACAATGTTCATAGCAGCCCTATTTATAATACCCAGAAGCTGGAAAGAACCAAGATGTCCTTCAGTAGATGAGTGGATACAAAAATTGTGGTACATTTACACAATGGAGTACTACTCAGATGCCAGAAACAATGACTTTATGAAATTCTTAAGAAAATTGATGCATCTAGAGAATATCATCCTGAGTGAGGTAACCCAGTTACAAAAGAACAAACATAATATGCAGTCACTGATAATTGAGTGACTAGTCCTAGAAAGCTCTGAATACTCCAGAAATAACGTATAGGCCATATGAAGCTCAAGAAAAACAAAGGCCAAAAAGTGAAAGCCTCAGTCCTTCTTAGGACAAAATATAAATATATAGCACTCTATCAGAGTGTGGTACACCTGGACCTTAAATCATTAATAATCCAAGAGCTAAGAATATGGCAATTTTGGTATTCAAAATCATTATGTTTAATCTATACACACCAAGAAAACTCTGACTGTTTCCATGTTACGTTTTGTTCTACATGTACTTTATGCTTATGGTAACTAGTAAGATTTCAATGCATACTATCAAATCTTAAAAGAATTATATACTGACAAAAATATATTCATATAGTGTTATGCCAAAATGTCTTTAAAAATCTGCAAATGTATCTCTTTTTAAAAAAATAAAGTTGTAAGAGAAAAAAAGATATAATCTTACATATGATAATATATGAAACCATTTCTTAAATTCTGCCTGGGACCTTATGTAGCTGTTAAACACTTTCAGCAAAGTTGTTGGAAACAAAATTAACTAGAATAAAAAAAGATCAGTACTCTTCCTATATACAAATAAAAATTGGGCCAAGAAAGAAATCAACAAAACAACAGCTTTCACATTAGGCCACAAATAAAATGAAATATCATGTTGTAATCCTAACCAAGCTATATATGTAGATTTCATTTGCCAGACGTAATTGTTATCTCAGAAGCATAGTGCTGAATAAATTCACCCTTTTCTGTTTTTTTTTTTTTTTTTTTTTTTTTTTTTTTTTTTTTTTTTCTGAATTCTGGCTGGCTAGTTCAATTCAGTTGTTATGGTTGAAATTCCTCTCAAAGCTGACTGGTTTAATCTTGCTTCTCTAGGACTCTCACTGAATTGATCTGCTTGGCTTCAAACTAATTCTGGCATTTTCCCCAATCTTCTGGCTCCTTATTTTTTGGCTTATTCTGTGTTCACCTGCAACCTGTCTCTGTAAAACTTTCATAGTAAATTTGCCTGCTTTCCCCTTCCCCCTCCACTGATCTCTTGAGACCTCTTTTGCATATGTTGTTCCCATGAGATTTGGTCATATCCTAACTCTGACTCATTCTGTCAATCATTCTGATTCATCAATGTTATGGATAAAAGTGTGTAGTAAGAATATGTCTGTATTCCAGCCAAGAAAAATTAAAGGTATGTTGTCAGAGCCCATCATAGGACAAGCTAATAGCCAGCAGGAGACCCTCTTGAGATACCTGCCTTAGTTTAAATTTTATGACGGAACTCCACTTAGTGCAGACCAGAAGAAAATTATTTTAGGAAAAATTCCTGCTACTAATATGTTTCTCCTGTTATTGTTAAACATAGAAAACAATCACTAGGTATTAGTCCACCCCCTTTGAGTAAACTTCTGCAGATCTGTGAAGACTTCCTGTCTTGTAGTGATGCTATATTAGACAAATAGATAACTTCTTAATACTTAGTGATGATTCTCTACGAATTTCAAAAATTATACAAGTGTTTATGAAAGCCTTTTATACTGGGACTGCTATTTGACCCTTTTCTGATAGTCAGGACTGCATTGAGAACTCTGTCAGTCTTTCATGTGTTACCAGATAATGGCTTCTAGAGAGTAACCAGACTTTCCATTAACCAAAGGTCATAAAAAGTGAATTAATGATTTATTATAGGTGTTACGACAGAAGAAAAATATTGATTGGGTTTATCTGTGCAAAACTTCACTAATAACATAGTGATATTTTCAACTCTCAGTGAACCTGTGGAGCTGTGACAAGTGATGGATGTTTAGCCAGATAAATATTGCTAATGGATATGCATGTAAACATTCTCCGTTGAACACATTTAATTCAACTTATGATTTGAATTTTATGCGTGAACTTGCAATAAACTTTTACCATGTAATCATGTATTCTGAAAGGTATAAGTATGGAGGACAGAGATGAGATAGAAGAATTTCTCCTTATTCCACTTTCTTTATTCATTCTGGTCTCCCCCCCTTTTTAAAGAGAGCTTTCATAGGAAAAAATTTACTACTTAGTAATCAATGCTATAATCACCTTTCAGAGTATCCCTTTGTCTTTCTGTGAGCATGGTGAAAATTAGAGCCCAGCAGTTCCTGCTGAGACTGAACAAAAGCCACATTACTTAACTCCAGACTGTTAGGCTACAGGTGTCAATCACCTAATCTAGGGGCTTTAAACTCTCAGAAAGAGCAAGAAAGTCTTGAGGGCATTTTAGAAGTTATCATCAGCATTTCAGTATAATTAGAGGGCAACACTATCAGGAGACCATCAGTTTTTAAAGCCACACCAGAGTCCTACTCTGTGTCCTGTTTCAACCTGTTCCAGGCAGGGAGGTTTCCATCAGTGTGTTATTCCACCAGATTACAGAAAGCTAGAAGGTCTTTGAATGTGATCCCTTACCAGAGCAGCCATATTGCTGGATTAAAATTTCTCTGCATCAAATAACTCAAAGACTTATATGATAAAAACTTTGGTCTTTGAAGAAAGAAATTGTAAACAATATCAGATGATGGGAAGATTTAGCAAACAAGACTTCCAGTGGTGGGAATGGGCTGCATTCAGTTGGACTGTTTGCCAAGGGGTTCCCAGAGAAATTCCCAAAAAGGCTGCTGCTAAGACAAAGGTGCCTTATTCAAAAATTGATACTGGGGCACCCAAAGACAACATCGTCACAACTCACTGAACATAAAGTGTCAATCTGGTACCTAGATGAGCCTTTACCTTATGTTCTAGTTTACTTGGTGCAGGAAGGTATTCTGTAGGCTGTAAGAGAGAAGAAAGGACACTAACACAACCACAGAACCCTAACTCTACAATCTGGTGGACCTCCAAAATATTCTTTCACAGTGGTGGCAAAGAACTTGTGGGAGAAGCCAAGCAATGTCTGATTTAACTTCAGCCATACTTTTTGAGAAAGAACCCATCCTCAATACTGTTAGGGTAATCAAGGATGGGAGGCTAGATAGCCCAGACACTTTGGGTGAAACCAAATATTACTGATCTAGAATAAATAAATATAAAGTGACTCCTTAATGATATTGTGCTATATTCATGGATCAGTGCTTTATCTAGTCATGATCAGAAAGGTTCCCAACAGCAGCAGAAGAAATAAGATGCTGAGATGCTACATTACATGAAGAGAGACTTCAAATGGGAGGTCTCCATCAAATCGGAGGTCAGAAACCCTTGGAGAATTTGTCAGACCCAGAGAGGTTGGAAGACACCAGGAAAATGAAGCTCTCTGAACTGACTGAGCAAGGTACATATGAGCTCACAGAAATTAAGCAGCAAAAAAAAAAAAGTTGTGCATGGGTCTATATCAGATCATGTATATAATATAGCTTTTAGTTTAATATTTTTATGGAACTTCTAAATGTGAGTACAAATGAGGCATTGACCCTTGTGACTGATCTTGAAACTTTTTCTCCTGTTGGGTTGGATGTCTACCCTAACCAGGATTTGTATTCATGATCAAGACATCATGACAGTGAAGCAAGTTGAGAAGTAAACAGTTTACTCAGCTTTCACTTCCGCATTGCTGTTCATCACCAAAGGAAGTCAAGATAGGAACTCATATAGGGCAGGACCATGTAGGCAAAAGTTGATACAAAGGCCATGGAGAGGTGCTGCTTACTGGCTTGCTTCCCTTGGTTTGTTCAGTTTGCTTTCTTATAGAGCCCAGGACTACCAGCCCAGGGATGGCAACACTCCACATTGACTGAGCCCTCTCCCTTTGATCATTAATTGATAAACTGCCTTACAGCTGGATCTCATGGAACATTTCCTCAAGGGAGGCTCCTTTCTGGGATAACTCCACCCTGTGTCAAGCTGATCCAATAAACCAGCCAGTACAATGTCCAAGTTTGCTATGATAGTTTTTTCTTCAGCTTATTATACTTTATTTTGCCATGTTTGGTTATTATCTCTTGGAAGCCTGTTATTTTCAATGAGAGATAGAGAGGGAGTAGATATAGATGGAAAAGGAGGTGCCAAGGAACTGGAAGGAGTAAAGGAGGAAAAACTATAACCAGCATACATCATATAAGAAAAATAATCAGAGTATTTTATATGAAAATATATATTTACAATAAGATCACTGATATACAAAAAGCATAATTAATGCACAATTACTTCAAACATTAACATTATGTGTGTGTTTAGAATACTGATGATGACAAATTTCAACTCTACAATATAAAATTAGCAATCACCACTGTGTTGTATATTAGTGTCTAAACCTTACTAAGATCAAGGCCCAATGTCTGAGTCCCATGACCAACACCATTCCAGTTCCCTTGTTCTCTGACCGCTGGGCATTAGTCTTCCACCCTGTTTTTTATAACATTGACAGGTTTTTGTTTGTTTTATGTGTGTGTTCTGCATATGACTGAGACTATGCAGTACTTGTCTTTCTGTATATGCTTGTTTAGCATAATAATATAATTTAAGTCTGTCTATGTCATTCCAAATAGTGGCATTTCTTTCTTTGGTAACACTATCAAATGGCTGAGAAGCATCTAAGGAAGTGCTTGACATCATTAGCCATCAGGGAAATGCGAATCAAAACAACCCTGAGATTCCACCTCACACCAACCAGAATGGCTAAGATCCAAAACTCAGATGGCAGCAGATGCTGGCTAGGATGTGGAGAAAGAGGAACACTTATCCACTTTTGGTGGGGTTGTAAACTGGTACAAACACTCTGGAAAGCAGACTGGCAATTCCTCAGAAAACTGGACATAGTACTCTCTGAAGACCCAGTTATTCCACTTCTGGGCATATACCCCAGAGACATTCCAACATACAACAAAGACACATGCACTACAATGTTCATAGCAGCCCTATATATAATAGCCAGAAGCTGAAAAGAACCCAATGTCCTTCAGTTCATAAATGGATACAAATATTTGTGGGATATTTACACAATGGAGTACTACTCAGCTATCAGAAACAATGACTTAACAGAATTCTTAAGAAAATGGATTTATCTAGAGAATATCATCCTGAGTGAAATAACCCAGTCACAAAAGAACAGACATAATATGCTATCACTGATAACTGGATACTAACCCCAGAAAGCTCTGAACACCCCAGAAACAACTCACAGACTGTATGAAGCTCAAGAAAAAACAAAAAAGAAAAGGAAAAACAGGTATGCTTAATCTTTACACACCAAGAAAACTTTGACTATTTCCAGGTTACATCTTGTTTTACATGTACTTTATGCTCATTGTAACTAGTAAGATTTTAATGCATACTATCAAACGTTTAAAAGAAATCAAGTACTGACAAATCTGTATTCATATACTTTTATGCAAAAATGCTTAAAATCTGTACATTTATCTTTGCTTTTTAAAATAAAGTTGTTCAATTTAAAAAATTTAAAAATGACTGACTAGATATTGCATTGTGAAAACCACAATTTCCATATACTCAACCACTGACAGGTAATTAGGTTGATTCTGTAAGTTAGATATTATGGACATGTCTTCAGTGAAGAAGGGAATATAAGTATTTTCTTGAGACAGTGAGTTACCAGTCTGACTTGTAGACCTATAGATTTGTTGAATTTACTATCTTGGATGAGTAAAAACCTGTAGCTGTTCTATGATTTTCTCATTTCACTAAGCAAACCATGCCATGGATCACATGTGTTCTGGCACATGACAGAAAGTGAATATTAATTAATAATAAAGAATGAAAATGTATGTGTACACCAAATTTTATATTCTTCTTTTTGATTTTATTTTATAAGTAGGATATTTTTTTCCACTTATGAAAAATTAAATTGTTTCCATTTATTGTTTTAGTGAATGATGCTTAGATTAACATAGGAGCAGAAAGATCTGGTCAAAATCCCATAGTTTTGGTATTTCATATGGAGTGCAAAAGTGGGATTGCTGACCTTTGTGGTTTTACTTTTGATTTGAAGAAATTCATACTGTTTTCATAAGATGTGACTGCACCACTTCATATTTCTGCCAAACATGGAATCCCTGTGTCCCGACATCTTTCTGGATACTTTTCACTTTTGTTTTGCTGTTGTAGATGTTGAAGTCATATTTTTTTATTTCTGAACAATTATGTTGCTAGCAAATATGAGCCTTTATCTTCTTGTGATTTTTAACTTATATTTTTTAAATGATTAGAATTAAACACTTTATTGTATACCTCCTGGCCACTTGAAAGTCAATCATGGAGAAAATCTATCGTCCTATCTTTTTTCTGTATTTTTTATTTTGTTGAAGCAGATTATTTTTCATGCTATATATTCTGATTATGGCTTCTTCTCCCCCAAGTTTATCAAGATCCTCCCCAGTTCCTTTCCTATTCAAATCCACAGCTGTCCTGTTTTGCATTAGAAAACAAATAGGCATCTAAAGAATAATGAAATAAAGTAAAATAAAATAAAATTTGTTTCTACATGGATATGTTTTGATAATGAATTTGGGAAGATCTCTACAATTTTGAATAATAATCCTTTTAAACAATGGGTTCTCCTCCCATTTTGAGGAAATTTTTGTTTGTCCAACACTATGTCATGAGTTACAGACAATATTCCTATTCTTAAAAGAGATATAGATGTGAAGATGCATGAGCAACTCAGAGAGTGACCAGAAGAAATCATTCCTTACAGAGTTTCCCGTTCTCTAACCCAGCCACTCCTGAAGGCCCACGTGCTCCTCATTTTCTGCCCTCACTTGTTCTGACACTTGCAGACTGAACACAGGAATGGCTGAAAATGACATTAAGAGGTCGGCAGCCTCCAAATCAGATATGTTGTGCTTCCATGATGATTAGATCTAACAGTGATCATTAAACCTCCCTAACAGTGTCACACATGCTCAGTCTGCACTCAGCCTTAATTTCTTCTTCCTTGTGTATTGAGACTTCTTCATTAGCTTCCACAACCTTTAGACTTATCCAGGAAAGTACATTGTGAACTTCATTTCCTAGAGTAAAACAAATCTTTTACAATTCTCATAATGAAAACATACAATTATTTTATCACAAAAATCTTTTTTTAGTAACAAGATTGTTTATTCAAATCCCTTTTCTATTCCTACAGTTTGTTCCAGTTCAATTTTAAGTTTTTGTGTCTAACAGAACTATTGCTCCTTTTTAAATAAAAATTAGTGTATAGAAACATAATACAGAATTATCAATCCAAATGTAAAACCCCAAACAGCATTCCCTTTGCAGACACCACATTCTGTAATGAATCTTTATATAGTGACAAAGGGGAAAACGTTCCACTATAGTAGACACTGTGCTATACCACCAGCCTCAAGTCACTAAAAATGTTTAAATGTGCAGCAAAAAGGTTCTAGAAGTCTTGAGGTCCTGTAGATGATCATTGGTATTTGACGATAGTGGATGATTTAATAAGTCTAACTCTTAAGGTTAAAGCTTAAGCTCCATCTTCTTTCATACAGGATTATTAATTTGTCCATGTTATGAATTTAAGTAGATATAATATTAATTGAGTGTTTCATGTCCTCTTGTGAAAGATTTATACACTTATAGGCTTTAAAATTAATACATGTTGTAGAGTCACTGGACATGCAGTACTGATTAAAATAGTGTTCACAAGGTAACATACAAATTTCAATTTTATTTGGCAGTAGGAAGTATTTCTATCTTTGTACAGCTAGTGGTAAATCCTTGATGAAGAGATAACTAGCCAAAATAGAACTCTCCCAGAGACCTCTGCTTGCACTGTGCATCATTAAAGCCATTTTTCTGGCTTATCACATGTCTTAGCCTGTTAAATTGTGGAGTTATTTTCTCATTCCTTACTTATAGAATGTTAAGAAGCCTGGAGATGATGGATAAAACAAACGTTGCATGTAACATGTAAGTGAAAGGGAAATTGCTAGAATTATGAGGACCCTGAGAGGGACACAGGAGAGGTAAGAAGCAGGTTAGAAAAGCACTAAAACAAATTGTGTTTGAAAAATGTCATAATGGAACCTAATGTTTTGTAAGCTAATGAAAAATATTTAAAATTATGTAAGAAACATTTACATGTGTTTTGAGAATTTTTAATAAGTATTATATTTGCATCATTTCCATTCCTCATTCTCCTCTCACCATCCCCTATAATTCTTAACATACAGAAATACATACACACACACACACACACACACACACACACACACACACACATATGCACACACATGTGTACATATCTCCAAGTGGTCATTCCTAAACATATCTTTATAAAATGAAGGCTATGTGGATATAGTTTGTGTTTGTGAGTGTGTGTGTGTGTGTGTGTGTGTGTGTGTGTGTGTGTGTGTGTGTAACAGTAATTAAGGGAAGATCATAAATTTGGAAAATAAAATTTGTTGTTAAATTTTTTAAACTAGTTTTTAAAGGACAATAGTGTTTTACTTCCATAATATATGATTTGCTTGTGTTTCTGCCATTACATTTCTATTCTATATCTACTTTATAAATTTATATTTAAACACTCCAGCAGTGTATGTTTATAATTGGCTAATGAGTTAATTAATATAGCTTAGATAATACTCTATTGCATAATATTTATTAGTTCTATGAAAATAAGGCAAGCAGGCCCTCCCTAAGGCACCTACAGCCTCCACTCACTGTTTTTGAGGATGGGATGGTTCACATGGTCCACAGGGTAGCCAGAAAGGCTTTCATGTTGGGCCAGACACTTAGGCATTCCAAATATGCTGAGAAAGTTGTCTGGCAAACTGGAGACCAGAATCTGGTGGATCAACAGCAGGTCCAGAAATTTAAATTCCGCTAAAGAGTTGTGGCCACCCATCATGAAGGCCCTGCCTCCCTGATTCTGGGTAGGCACTGTTCTTAAAAGGCTGAAGAAGCTCAAGACATACCTTGAAATAGTCATACATCTTTAACTGCTTCTTTTATTTTTGAGATTGCAATATAATTACATAATTTCCCCCTTCCCTCCTCCAAACTCTCCCATTTACCCCCTCTTGCTTTCTTTCAGCTGAAAGTTGAGTTAGTGTAGCCACTGTGGAAATCAATATGAAGCTCCATTTTAAAACTTTCTATACCACTTATAGGAATACACCTGAAAGAATCCAAGGTAGTTTGCTGGGGATATACCTGGAAAATGCAAGTTATTATAACACTATTTATATAGACAAATTGCAGAATTTGCTGGTGCCCTTAAGAAATGAATGAAAGAGCACCAGCTTTTTGGATAGCCCTGGCTCCAGTTGTTCAGGATCAATCTGTACACTTGCATATTCCAAACGTTTGTAAAACTATTTATTATAGGTGCTATGACAGAGGATAAAATATTTACTGGGTTTATGCACACTTCACTAATAACTTAGTTATGGTTTTAAACCTTCAGTGAACCTATGGAGCTGAGACAGGTGATGGATGTTTAGCCAGATAATTACTCCTAATAGATATGCATGTAAAAATTCTCTGTTGTTAACTTCTATTTAGCAAATACAAGTTATCATTTGTTTGGTGTGTATGTGTGTGCGCATGTATGTGCGCATGCAATTGTACTTGTGATTAACTTCGTAATGTGCGATCATGCATTCTGAAAGATGTTTAAGTGCTGAGGAAAAAGAGTGAGAAAGAACAGAGCTGAGAGAGGAACTGAGCTGAGGAGAAGTTTTAGACAGAACACTTTTAGACAGAACTGAACTCAACAACTTAAAAGTATAGGCATAGCATTGTGAGAAAGGGCATTGAGAGTAAGAACGTTATTGAGATATCAGAGCAGGATTAGAAGGAGAATGCGGAGTGGGATAACTTAGAGACTATGGGTAACATAAAATACTAAGAGAGCAGTGTGCAGATGCAGAGGGGGAAAGAGAAGAAGCTGCAGACAACAGAAGAAGCAGGCAGGCTTCTCCTCACCACCGGACAGAACAGCTCCTTTCTTAAAAACAAGGCAGGCTTAGTCTTATTAAAAGGAGCAATGTTCATTTTTTTCTTAAAAACTTGGGTTTAATTCATTGTCCATAAAAAGGCTAAAAGGTTTATCTTTCTCTATGCAATAAAGATTGCGCTCATTTTTCATCCAGAATGAGTGAGTTCTTTCTGCACGGGTACTTGGTCTTTTGCACCATATGCATATTAAGTATGGATGTGTGTATGTAATGATGTAATTGTAAGAAAATATGCATGTGTGTAAGAATATAATTGTGAGAATGCATGCAAGTTGAGCCCAACTGGGCCAAATCAATTCATTCTATAAGCTGTTTAGTTTAGGTAGCTTGGTTACAATGACAAAAGTAACAATCTGTTTTTGGTTGATTTTTATTTTTGAATTAAAAGTTATCACTATAATTTCCTGCAAAAATAATGTAAACACTGAGACTTCAAGTTATACTTGGTTGGGGACTCACAATTATAAAAATAGGGCTCATATCAGGTTTCACTTCAAAATACTTACCTCAGAATCTATGATAGTCCCACAAACTCAGAAGGGTTGATCTTTTATGTGAGGGGATAGATATTAGAGCAGAACAGTCCACATCACAGAATGTAGGAAGCAGAGAATAGAGACTGCAAGGAAAAATGGGGACAATTCCTTGAGGTACTGGGCTGTTGAATTGTGTTGTGCCCTTGAGATCCTGCCCCTAGACATCTACCTTCTAAAACTAAGCCCAGTCTTCTATGTTCAATACCTACGAGCAATGTGAACATATTAGGAAGCCATCAAAGGATTAATTTATCAATTATGTTGGAAGACTTAGGACCCAAACCCTTCCCAAAAGCTGCCAACCAAGTACCAATACATGAAATTATGGGGTGCTTTTCATAATCAAACCATAACAAGAAAATCATTTAATAAAATGTGTTCATCCAGGGTATATTAAAGATTATGAGTAAGGGAGTAAAATCTATCAAATTTTATTGACTATGAAAACAATAACTTGAAATTTATTTTAAAGTAATAAGATCACACTCCCAAAAAATCAATTGTTTAAATTTCCCAAAGAATTTATAAAAATATTATTTCAAAGTAAAATAAAACCATTGATTTTATTCAGATTTTCTAATTTTGTGGAGTATAGACTTTTGAAGTAAGACCTTTGCATTCTTTGGATTTCATCAGTGTCCATTTTTATGTCCACCTTTCACTTCTGATTTTCTTAATTTTAATATTGTCTTTGTGCCTTTTGGTTAGTTTGGCTAATTGATTGTATATCTTGTTGGTTTTCTCAAAAAACAAACAAACAAAACAACAACAACAAAAAAAAAAAACTAGTTTTTGATTTTGGTCTTTGTATTTTTCTCCTTGCTTCAAATTTATTGATTTAGCCCTGAGATTTATATTTTTTTCCATCTCTTTCTCTTGAGTTCTTTATTTCTTTTATTTCTAGAGATTCCGGGTGTGCTTTTAAATTGCTAGAATCAAATATATGTTTGGGTGCGGCACAAACAGCTCTCAACACACAGGTATATTAGTCAGGGTTCTCTACAGTCACATCATTTAAATAATGACTCTTTATATCAAGGAAATTTTGTGCAATGACTTACAATCTGCAGCCCAACTAACCCAACAATGTGTAGCCGTGAATGATTAGTTCAGGAATCTAGTAGTTGCTAAGTCCCATAAGGCTAGTTGCTTCTGTTGGCCTTCTGTATAAACTGGAATGCTGAAGTAGATTCCAACAGATGTGCTGGCAATCAAGTACAAGACTGGACCTTCCTTCTTCCATTGCCCTTAGGTAGATGTTCAGCAGAAGGTATGGCCCAGATTAAGGGTGTGTACCACCATGCCTGCAGATGGAACTTGCTTTACCCCAAGTTGTCCTTGAACTCAGAGATTTGCTTTCCCTAGTCTCCCGAGATTAAAAATGCATACCACTTCTCCAGGGCCTACATTTTTTATGGCTATTATGCATCAAGATCTGGATCAAAATTCTGTGTCATACTATGTCAAGATCTGGGAGCCTGTATTGCCTAACCTCAAGATCTGGATCACATGTGTGTCCTCTCTTTCTGTGTTGTAGTTCATTTGAGATATAGTCAAGTTGGCAACCAGGAATAGCCATCACAATTGGTTGCTGCTAAGAGTAGCCTAAAGAAACTAATCCTAGGCTCCTTTTCATCTCTATTGTTTCTCTTGTTAGGAAGAAATATTGGTTTCCTCAAGTCTTTAGCCTATTTGCTAAAGATTCGGAAGGCTCAGCTTTGCTTGCTTCCTCCTCATTCATGCAAAGTATTCCTCAATTCATCTCATTGTATCCTCTTTGGATTAAATACAGTTGTCTTCAAATCACTGACAGATACAGAAATAATTGTGCAAATCATGAGGAAAACATGAGAAAAACTCAGGAATTCACTGCTAGCTTTGATGAAATGGATTTATACTTATGATAAAAGGACCTCCACAAAAACTCTGTGGAGGTCGAATGTAGTGCCTCAAGTATGAGCAATCATTTGTGCTCATGATTTCATGAGGTCCCATTTGTTCATTCTTGATCTTAGAGCATAAGCCATTGGTGTTCTGTTCAGGAAATTGCCCCCTTTCCCTATATGTTCTAAGCTCTTCCCCACTTTATGTTTTATGTACCTGGTTTTATGTGGAGGTCTTTGATCCACTTGGACTTGAGCTTTGTACAAGGAGATAAAAAGGGATCGATTTGCATTCTTCTTGATTTTGACTGCCAATTGAACCAGCACCATTTGTTGAAGAGGCTGTCCTTTTTCCATTGAATGCTTTTAGCTCCTTTGTCAAAGATTAAGTGATTATAGTGTGTGGATTCATTTCTGGGTCTTTGATTCTGTTCCATTCGTCTACGGCTCTATAGTTTATAGCAGGACTATAAAGATAATAATTATAGTGTCATGTCAATGATACACTCCAAGCAAATTAATTTGTATTATGTATTTATTTTTAAAAGAATTTATTTAATGTATATAAGTACACTGTACCTGTCTTCAGACACACCAGAAGAGGGCATCAGATGTTATTACAGATGGCTGTGAACCAACATGTGGCTGCTTGAAATTGAACTCAAGACCTCTGCAAAAACAGTCAGTGCTCTTTGCCACAGAGACATCTTCTTAGCCTATATTATCTATTTCTCCCATATTTATAAGTGCATCTTCTTGTATGTCTTAGTATTAATTATAAATATAAGATTTCTTTGGTTTGGTCAAAATAATCACAGACTATGACAGAAAAGTTAAGAAACAGAATGTTGTGAAGGCCCAGTGCTCTCCTGGGTGGCACATGGTAGACAGAAACTCAATGGTAGACAGAAACTCAATGTGACTCAAATCCCAACTCAGTAGCATGAGGATGCCTGACTTTTGGAACACTGAAAAATTCAGAATTTCCCACACAGATCTCTGGTTTCTTCTCTTCTTACAACAGCAAAAAGACTGATTCTAGGAATCAAACAACTAAATAAACATATAAATAAATGCAATGTACTGTAAGCACACTTGGGAATAAACACAATTTCATCAAAAAATGCAATTGAAAAAATGAACATAACTATTACTTTCTGTAGGGAAATGCTATTAAAGGTAACCAAACAACTAATTTCTACATAGACTTAGAAGCAATACATTAGTGGGTTAAGATCCACTAAAATACTTTCTTTATTCCTTATGTTTTCAGCTGTCTTATTGTTTAAAATATAAACATTTATTATATAATAAACAATAAACAATTAGTCATGTGCAAATCATGTGTATGATCCTGTGTGTTTTATTAGAAACAAAATTTTCTTAAAATTGCATCAAGTGTTGGTTTTTTACATAAAAGCACAGTGTTGTCTGCCTTCTGCTTATCCATATGTTCCAGGAAATGCAGGAAATGTATTAAGCAGAAAATGGAAAATTATGTAGAGTTATCATCTAGACAGATAATTCCCCAAGGGAGGAAATGCTGTCCTTAGCTCACATTGTAAGAATGTTCTCTATCATTGCTCACATTCAGCATTCTTCCCTGAGAATAAGAAATTGAATTCTGAAGCCTCGTCCCTGTAATAACTTTACCATTACCTTTGGACATAGAAACCATGGTAACCGATGATCAGCATGAAAGCAGCTTCCTGTGCATTATTTTCTAGATTTTTGCAGCTGCAACTTGAAGCACAGTCATCCAATTCTATAGATTCAAGAGTGAGCTCTGTGCCTGGCAATAATACACTAGCAGCATCGCGGTTCTGGAAGATCGGCACATAGGGCAACATTGTGAGTGGAAGAGATTAGCTTTGGGCTTTGTGTTTGCTATCATAATATGGAAAGCTATGATTCTCATATTTCATTATTTTACTCAAATTCCCAAGAGGCCTGGAAAAGCATAAAGAGAAAACATCATTACCTAATAGCTCTTCTACCTTTTTTTTGTTGTTGTTGTTTTAAAATTTTATGTATTTTTACAGGTATTGGTGTTTTGCCTGATGTTTGTCTACTCAATACATGCATCGTTGCAAGGCTCATGAAAGCCAGCAGATGGCAGTATATCCTCTGGAATTGGAGTCTCAGATGGTTGTTTGCTAGCTGTCAACTTAGTTCTTGGAACCAAATCCAAGTCCTCCAGAGAAGAAATAAGTGCTCTAAACTGCTCAGTCTGTTTACTATTATGTAGAATTTATGTAGATAATTCCAGAAGTCATCTGTTATATAAGCCATAAATAAAGCAAAAATGTGTTTGGAAATATCATATGTATATGCATGGATGATGACGGAGGGTGCTAAAGGGAAAGAATCTTGTTAAATGTCTATCTGTATAGGTTTAGCTGTTCACCAGAATAATTCATTCATCTCTGGATAGTTCATTACAATCCTCCTCCCTCAGTCTCTCAGTGGATGAGATTTTAATGCATGTTGCTGCATCCTGCTTAGAACACTTTCCTTTATTTTACTATGACTGAAAATACCTTTAAAAAACTATTGAGAAGCAATGTATGGCTTTCCTCGGTGGAATAATATTAATTCACAATACATGAGGTGCCAATGAAAGACTAAGGAAACAATTTTATCTATAGCTTAGTGGACCAATGAGTTCATTGATTCTATTCATAAAGCACAAAGGTGACACAAAGGTATCACCTCAGCAGGGTGATAATTCACCAAACTTGTGGGCATCTTTGGATGTCCCTACAGGCAGTACTGCTTGACAGTGTCCTTTTTATCAAGTATTTGGTTGGTTGGTTGATTGGTTTTGGGTTTTTTTGTGTGTGGGGGGGGTTTGTTTTGCTTTTTTACTGTTTATATAACACTGGGGTTCGGAGACTCGTCAACCTTATAATTTCCTTAATGCTGAGGCTTCTATGATTCCTTAGCATCCTCTGTTTTATAAACCTTCCTCCTTCCAGAAAAAAAAATTGTTTCACTTAAGAGTAAACAACTGCATAACTAGACAAGAGTGATGAATTACCTTTAAACTACAAGAGTATCCTCAAAAGAAGAAAAAAAAAAAAAGCAACCACACCTGAAAATGCATGCACATCTATGCACGTGTGCACATGGGCTCTACTCTACTAACTTCAAACCCAGACAGAGTGCATGCAATATGCACAGACTTAGAGAACCACTGAGAGATTTTCCCAAATTAACAGTAGAACAGAGAATATGGACTTCTGTACCAGACCTAACCTCAACCCAGCTCTATCTCTGACATACATGTTTTATTTTACAGCATGGCAGTCATTCGTACGTTGTTTTGCATTAGAATCTCCTAGGAGCCTAAATTTTTAAAAATCCTATGGCCAAATAATATCCCAAACTATCTAACCAGAATAAAAAAGGCTCTTTGAAAATGTTTGGTTTTGTTCGTTTGTTTCAATCTCTCTATACTGTCCAGTGTGCAATCAAGTTTATGAGTAATAAATACCCAAGAGAACTAGACCAAATGCTTTCAACGGCATCTGCACATTCTAACAGCCTATGCATTTATTTCCTAAATATGAGTAGAATCTCACAAACAATGACAAAAAATGATAATGGAAGGAGTAAATTGGAGACTCGGTTATTGCTGATGATATAATTTTTGCTTCATCCACAAACACTATGCCATAATTTCATGTCTATTCTATTTCTGTGTCAATCATCTTTAGAGGACAATTTGGAAACATGCTCATTTTGTCTAGGGTTTGGAGTTGGGTAGAAAATAAAGCAAAAAGGTGTGGGGGTGGTCTTTCAGGGAAGGGAAGAAGGGCAAGGAATATATATATATATATATATATATATATATATATATATATATATATATATATATATATATGTATGTATCCAGGTACAGCAATGCAATGGACAGACTGAAACACAGACATATATACTTGAGACTAGCAAGGTGTCTGACACAGACCTGTCCCTGAACCACACTTAATGATGAAACGTAATGACAGATGCCTATTGACTGTCCTCTGGGAATAGAACTGATTCAAAGACAATGGAAAATGATTATTTTTCTTAGCATGGCTAAGTACAATGCTAAGAGCAGAAATCTTGACTATGAAGTGAAACCCAAATGAAAGTAAGGGCTTATGGGAAACACACACACAAAAAAAATGTATCACAGAGTTATAGGAGCAAATGAGTACTTTGGTCTTCCTAGATTCTTTAGGACTCTGACCATTATATTTAATCAGGGCAGGATGTTCGAATTCACATCACTTGGCCTGGTATAAACAGGGAGTTAGATGATTCAAGAGCTATAAATCACTAAGGATAATATTTGGCACAAGGTGTATGTAAATGTTTGTTAAAAAAGTAAGCAACTTGAAATAAATAAGAAATAATAATTAAACAGATTAGTGTTGGCAGAAGATTAGGCAAATACATCAGCAAAATAAATTCAAATGTGCAAACATGCTTGGGATGTGTATTTATATGGTATGTAAGAACAATTATATTTTCCTTCAGCAAGAAAAACAAACAAACAACCAAAAAAATGAAAAAAAACAAATGTCAGCCAATCTGTTCTTTTCTGATTTTTCTCTATTTATTGGTGAGCCATGGCCTTGCAGACAAAATATGAAGGCTTTGTGTATTTCTTTGTTCAAGCTTAGATCTAAGTAAATATTCCTGAATCACAATGTAGGGATTGCAGCGTCCACTCCCCCTCCCTTCCCACCCCAAAATAACACATGGTGAAAGACTCTACAAGCTTTCACCAGCCTTAACCCACCACCTCAGGTCAAGGCTAGGCCAGGTTCCATTATCCACCCACAGTTCTTGGGAGGAGCAGGAACATTCTTAAAGAACCACAGAATATACTGACTGATAGTCACCTGACCCTCTGATCCCATGGCCTGTCACATGCTTGCTAGCCAATAGATTCAAAGGCTAATATGCTTAGCCAATGAATTTAAATTATAACCTTGCTGATGTAACCTCTACCCCTAAAGAGTATAAAAAATGCTTGTAACAGCCTTCTGGGATCCCCTCTCCAATGTAGGCCACGGCAGTGCACTAGACTAATAAACCTCTTACTTTTGCATCAATCCCCGGTCTCTTGTCTATTACATGGAAGCCTCAAATAGATAAGACTCAATTTGTGTCTTACAATAGTGTACAGTGCAGCATTGCTAAAGTCTTAGATTCTAGCCTTGTGCTGTACTGTGAAGTTGACATTAACTTTGCCTATGGAATTGAAAAACTGTGCAAAACCTAGTAAGTAGGTAACGATTGAAGAAACACAGTTCTTATTACCGTATCTTGTTTCCATGACCAAATTCATAGTGAGATACATGTAGGAAGGAATGAGCTTGTGTGGACATTGAATGTGGCACATAAGGCAGGGACACAAAAGTGGGAGACACTGGCGACAATGCATCTTCTGTTTAGAAGCAGCAAGAGAGAAGGAAGAGGGTCAGTGGTATAAAACCTATTAGGGAGTTATACTACCCTAATAACTATTCAATAACTACAGAAGATACCAGAAGTAAAACTCCATCACAAAAAAGGGTACCTACACCATAGAAGAGTCAAGATATTAAGACAAGCATACCACAACAAAGCCAAAAGGAGAGAGCCATAAGCACACAAAGCCATCTATCAAAACAAAAACAGGTACTAACAGTCATCTGTCTTTAATATCTCTCAATATTAATAAACTCATCTCACCTATAAAAGGTCATAAGTTAACAGACTGGATAAGCATATAAGATCCAGCATTTTGCTGCATAAAAGAAATACACTTCAATAACAAAGGCAGGGACTATCTGAGAATCAAAGGACAGAAAAAGGTCTTCCAAGCTAATGGTCTCAAGAAATAAGCTTGAGTTGCCTTCCTAATGTCCAGCAAAATAGACTGTCAATGAAAAGTTATCAAGCATGATGAGGAAGATTTCATATTCATCAAAAGGAAAATCCACTAAGAAAATGTGAATTCTGAACAAAATATTCCCCAAATTCAAGGGCATCCACAATCATAAAAGAAACTTTACTAAAGGTCAAAACATACATTGAACCTCATACAATAATAGAAGTAGACTTCAATACCCCACTATCAGAAATAAACAGGACAGAGAAACTAATAGAGGTTATGAATGAATTGGATTTAACAGATATCTAGAAAACATGTCACCCTAAAATAAAAGAACATACCTTCTTCTCAGCACCTCATGATACCTTCTTCAAAATTGACCATATAATTGGTCATAAAACAATACAGTTGGTCACAAAAATGGTACAAGAAGATTGAAATAATCTCATATACCTTATCAGACCAACATGGCCTGAGGTTATTCCTCATTAACAGCAAAACCAACAGAAAGCCCACATACATGTGAAAACTAAACAACTTCCTACTCGATGACAACGTGGTCAGAAAAGAAATAAAGAAAGAAATGAAAGACTTCCAGGAATTTACTGAAAATATTGCACATCAGTCCCAAATTTATGGGACACTATGAAAATATTGCTAACAGAAAAATTCATAGTACTCAGTGCCCTGGGAAAGAAACCAGAGAGATCTTATCCTGACAACTTAGTATGTATGAGAGCCCTAGAACAAAAAGAGGCAAACTAACCACAGAGAAGTAGGAGGCAGGAAATGTCAAACTCGGGGCTGAAATCAACTAAATAGAAACAAAGGGAACAATACAAAGAATCAACAAAACCAAAAGAAAATCTTGTTAACTTTCGCAAAGAACTAACTAACTAAGCCAAACTAACTAAAGGACACAGAGGCAGTATCCAAACACACAACATCAGAAATAAAAGAAACACATAACAACACAAACTGAAAAAATTTATAAAATTATCAGATCCTACTACAAAAGCCTATACTCAACAAAACTGAAAAATCTAGAGAAAGTGGATGGATTTCTAAATAGATATCACACATCAAAGTTAAATCAAGAGCAGGTAAACTATTAAAAAAGAGGCCCATATACCATAAGGAGATAGAAAAAGTCATTTAAAACCTCTCAACAAAAAAAAAAAACAAACAAACAAACAAACAAAAAAAAAAAAAAAACAGAGCCAGTTGGATTTAGTTTAGAATTCAACCAGGCATTCAACAAGGACCTAATAAAAATATTCCTCAAATTATCCCATAAACTAGAAACAGAAGAAACATTACCTAATTTATTCTATGAAGTTACAATTACTCTGATCCATAAACCACACAAGGACCCAACCAAAAAGGAGAACTTTAGAATATCTAGCATATAAATATCTCACTTATGAATATTGATGTAAAAATATTCAATAAATTTTCTTGCTAACTGAATCCAAGAACACACCAAAAGCATCATCTACCAAGATCAAGTAGGCTTCATTCCAGAGATGCAAGGTTGGCTAAATGTATAAAAATCTATTAGTGTAATCTTCTTTATAAGCAAACTCAAAGAAAAAATCACATGATCATCTCTTTAGATGCAGAAAAAGCATTTGACAAATTACAACACCACTTTATGATAAAAGTATTGAAGAGATCAGTAATTCAAGGCCCATACCTATACTTGATAAATGCAATTTACTGCAAACCACCAGCCAATAGCTAATTAAATAGAAAGATACTTGAAAAACTCCCATTAATACTAGGGACAAGACAAGGTGCCCACTCTCCCCATATCTATTCAATATAGACTTGAAGAACTAGCTAGAACAATAAGACAACAAAAAGAGATCAAGGAGATACAAACTAGCAAAGAAGAAATTAAGGTTATCACTATTTGCAGATAATATGATAGTATACATAAGTCACCAAAAATTCTGCCAGAAAACTTGTCCAGCTGATCAAAAACTTCAGCAAAGTAGCTGGGTATAAAATTATCTCAAATAACTCAGTAGCCTTTCTTTATACAAATGATAAACAAGGTTGAGAAAGAAATTAGGGAAATAACTCCCTTCACAATAGCCACAAATAATATAACATATCTTGGTTAACTCTAACCAAACAAGGGAAAGATCTTTATGACAATAGCTTCTAGTCTCTCAGAAAAGAAACTGAAGAAGATCTCAGAAAAATAGAGAGACCTCCTCGTGCTCATGGACTGGCAGAATTAACACTGTAAAAATGGCCATCCTACCAAAGGCGATCTACAGATTCATGAAATCCCCATCAAAATCCCAACATGATTTTTCAAAGATATGGAAAAAGCAATTCTCAAATTCATCTGGAAAGGTTAGAAATCCAGAATAGCAAAAGCATTTCTCAATAATAAAGGAATGGCTGGGAAATCACCATCCCTGACCTCAAGCTCTACTACTGAGCAATAGTGGTACAGAGACAGACAGGTTGATCAATGGAATAGAATTGAAAACCTCGAAATAAAACCATACACTTATGCACACTTGATATTTGACAAAAAGCCAAAAATATACAATAGAAAAAAGGCATCTTTATTAAGTGGTGCTGGTCTAACTGACTGTCTGTATGTAGAAAAATGAAAATAGGCTCATATTTTTCACCTTTCCTAAAGCTCAAGTTCAAGTGGATCAAAGACCTCAACATAAAACCAGATACACTGAATCCAATAGAAGAGATAGTGGGAAAAAGCCTTGAACTCATTGGCACAGTGAGAAATTTCCTAAACAGAACTCCAATGGCTCACACTCTAAGATCCAAAATCGATAAATGGCCTCTCATGAAACTGAAAAGCTTCTGTAAGTCAAAGGACACTGTCAATAAGACAAATTGACAACCTACACACTGGGAACAAATCTTCACTAACCCCACATCTTATAGAGGGCTAATAACCAAAATATATCAAGAACTCAAGAAGAAAATGACCAAAAAAAGTTTTAAAAATGGGGTATAGAACTCAACTGAGAATTCACAACAGAGAAATAGGGAATTGTTGAAAGTACCTAAAGAAATGCTCAAAGTTCTTAGTGATCAAAGAAATGCAAATCAAAATGACTCTGATATTCCATCTTATACCAACCAGAATGGCTAAAATAAAAACCAGTTGACAGTACATTTAGATGAGGAAGTGAATAAAGAGAACATCCCTCCATTGTTGGTAGGAGTAAACTGGTACAACTACTATGCAAATCAATTTGGAGGTTCCTCAGAAAATTGGAAACAGATCTACCCAATGACACAGCAATACTGCTTTCGGAAATATACCCAAAAGATGCCCCACCATGTCACAGGGGCACATGTTGCACTATGTTCATAGCAGATAGCCAGAAGCTGGAAACAACCCAAATGTCTCATAACAGAAGAATGAATACAGAAGATATGGTTCAATTTCACAGTGGAACACAGCCATTAAGAAGGAAGACATCCTTAGCTTTGCAGGCAAGTTGATGGAAATAGAAAATATCATCCTGAGTGAGGTAACTCAGACCCAAAATGACATGCATGATATGTACTTACTTATGTTTGAATATTAGTAAAATAAATGTACAGAATACTCAGTACAAAAGCCACTGAACTAAAAAAGCTGAAGGGCCCAACTGAAGTTGCCTTGGTCTTACTAGGGAGGGAGAAGAAATCAGCTACAAAGGGGTAGATAGGGAGTAGCCTGGGAGGGAAAGGGATATGTGGGGGAAAGAGGAAATGATCTTTTATTGGGTGGGGGAAAAGGACTGAAGCCCTGAGAGCCAGGAGAAAGAATGAAAGCAGACGACCTTTGGAGGTAGGAGGTTAGTAGAACCTTCCAGAATACACCAGAGATATAGGAAGTGAGAGACCTTCAGAACTCAAATGGGAAAGACCCTAGCTGAAATTCCCTACAGTGGGGAGAGGGGACTTGTTGAGCCCACCTCCAACAGAAAGACAGGGCATCAGGTAAGGCATGAGGTTGCACTCCCACAGTGAAAAACTCTGACCCATAATTGTTCCTGCCTAAAAGAACTGCAGGGCCAAAAACGGAGAGGAGCCTGAGGGAAAGGAAATATAGTCGGGCCCAAAATGGTATCCAACTCAATGGGAGGTTCCAAGGCCTGACACCATTACTGAAGCTATGGAACGCTCACAAAAAGGGGCCTATCATGACTGCCTTCCGAAAGACCCAACAGGCAGCTGAAACAATCAGATGCAGATATTTACACCCAGCCAATGGACAGAAGCTGCTGACTCCTGTAGTAGAATTACAGAAAAGCTGGAAGAAGTGGAGGAAGAGGGCGACCCTCTAGGAGGACCAGCAGCCTCAACTAACCCGGATCCTCAAGATCTCTCTGACACTGGACCACCAACCAGGCAGCATACAGTAGCTGATTTGAGGTCCCTAACACGTATACAGCAGAGGACTCCCGGGTTTTGGTTCAGTCAGAGAAGATGCACCTAGCCCTCAAGAGACTGAAGACCCCAGGGAGTTTAGAGTTCTGCTAGACTGGGTAGGATGGGGACATCCTCATGAAGAGACCTGGGAAAGGAGGAGGTATGGGATGTGAAACAGTAAAAGAGCAGACCGGGAGGGGAATAAAATCTAAATTGTAAAAGTAAAATAATTATTTTTAAAAAAGAAGACGATGAGAATTCAGTATTTTACAAACCTTTTACCCAGCTCTTAATATTTTTCACCAGTGTGTTGTTATCTCTTATTCTCGGAGTGCCCTCTCCTGGCCCAACGTGGAACTACTGCTTGATCTTAAATTTCCACATATGACTGCATACTCATTCCAAATTCGAGTGAGAACAGAATGTATAAGGTTATGTATGATCTTCCTTTTCTTAGTGTATAAAGTGACCCAACTACAAATATTTATGTAGCAACAGTTCTTTTAAAAGATGATGCTTTGCCTATGCTGAGAACTAAACATTTATGAGCCAAGTTAAATGTCTAAAGTCAGTGAATTCCCAGTACTTCAAGGTACATGGAGATGAGAGGTCTTTGATAAGTAATTACATGACAATTGGACTCTTCCTAATGTTAATAAAGTGACCATCTTGCCAAAATCAATCTATGGATTCAATGCAATCTCTATCAAATTTCCAACTCAATTCTTCATAGAGTTGGAAAGAACAATTTGCAAATTCATTTGAAATAATAATAATAATAGAAACAGGATAGCAAAAACTATTCTCAACATTGAAAGAACTTCTGGGGAACTCACCATTCTTGACTTCCAACTGTATTACAGAGCAATAGCGATTAAAAAAAAAAAAACTGTGTGGGATTGATACAGAGACAGCCAGGTAGAACAATGGAATAGAATTGAAGACCCCAAAATAAATTCACACACCTATGGTCACTTGATTTTCGACAAATGAGCTAATACCATGCAGTGCGGGGAGGGGGCAGCATTATCAACAAATGGCGGTGTTTCAATTGGTGGTCAGTATGCAGAAAATGCAAATAGATCCATTCTTATTGCCCTGTACAAAGCTCCAGTCCAAGTGGATCAAGAACCTCCACATAAAACCAGATACACTCAAACTGACAGAAGAGAAAGTGGTGTCGAGCCTCCAACACATGGGCACTAGTAAAATTTTCCTGAACAGAACACCAATGGTTTATGCACTGAGATCAAGAATTGACAAATGGTACCTCATAAAATTGCAAAACTTCTTAAGACAAAGGACACTGTCATTAGGACAAAATGGCAACCAACAGATTGGGAAAAGATCTTTGCCATTCCTACATCTGATAGACAACTAATATCCAGTATATACAAAAACCTCAAGGAGTTGGACACCAGAGAGTTAAAAAAAACTATTAAAAAGGGGGACAGAGCTAAACAAAGTGTTCTCAATTGAGGAATACTATATGGCTAAGAAGCACCTAAAGAAATACCCAACATCCCTAGTCATCAGGGAAATGAAAATCAAAACAACCCTGAGATTCCACCTTGCATGAGTCAGAATGGCTAAGATCAAAATCTCAGGTGAGAGCAGATGCTGGTGAGGATGTGGAGAAAGAGGAACACTCCTCCAGTGTTGTTGGGATTGTAAACTGGTACAACCACTCTGGAAATCAGTCTGGTGGTTCCTCAGAAAATTGGACATAGTACTACTTGAGGACCCAGGTTTAAACCTCCTGGACATGTACCCAAATATACTCCTTCATATAACAAGGACATGAGTTCAGCTATGTTCATAGCAACATTATTTATAATAGTCAGAAGGTGGAAAGAACACAGATGTTCCTCAACAGAGGAATGGATACAGAAAATATGGCACATTTACACAATGGAGTAAATTTACAGTCAGTTATTATAAACAATGATTTCATGAAAATCCTAAGCAAATGGATGTAACTTGAAGCTATCATCCTGAGTGAGGTAACCCAATCTCACACACACACACACACACACACACAAACAAACTAACAAACACCACATGATATGCACTCACTGATAGATGAATATTAGCCCAAAGCTCAGATTACCCACAGACCACATGAAGTTCAAAAAGAAGGAAGACCAAAGTGTGGATGCTTCCTTGCTTCTTAGAAGGGGGACAGAAGTATTCACAGGAGGAGATATGGAGACAAAGTTTGAAGCAGAGGCTGAAGCAAAGACCATCCAAGGACTGGCCTTCCTAGAGATCCAGACAATATACAGTCACCAAACCATGACAATATTGCTGATGCGAAGAAGTGCATGCTGACAGGAGCCTGATATAGCTGTCTCCTGAGAAGCTCTGCCAGAACATGACACATACATAGGTGGATGCTCCCAGCCAACCATTGAACTGAGAATGGGCTCCCCAACAGAGGAGTGAGAGGAAGGATTGAAGGAGCTGAAGGGGTTTGCAGCCCCATAAGAATATTAACAACTAGAGTTTCCAGGGACTTAACCGCTATCTAAAGTGTACATGTGGATAGATCCATGGCTTCAGCTGCACATGTAGAGAGGATGGCCTTGTTGGGCATCAATGGGAAGAGAAGCCCTTGGTCTTTCCAATACTCCATGCCCCAGTGTCAGGGAGTGTCAGGGCACGAAGGCTGGGCAGTGTGGGTGTGTGTGGGACCACCCTCATAGGAGCAGTGGGAAGGTAAATGGGATAGTGGGTTTTTTGATGGGAAAGGGAATAACATTTGAAATGAAAATAAAATATGTCCAATAAAAAATAAAATAAAAATAATTGGCCTTATAAGTAAGGGAAATGGTATGTTCTGTTTCTTCCATTGTTTTCCTCTTTCTTTCTCCTTCTCTCCATATGCCTCCATCTGCTTTGCCCCATTATATGTCTCTTCCCACTCCCCTCTTCTTTCTTTTTCTCTTCAGGACACTGAAGAGAACAGCTGCTTACAACCCGGAAGTGTGTCGTTGCCAGACACTCTGGACAGCCTCCTACACAGCTGAAGTTTACACTGCAGCAAGAAACACTACACAGCATTAAAAGCCAACAAGATATTCGAGTATGAATCCAGATAAGTCTGAATGCATTCTGCTGCGTGCAATGCACTGAGACATGACATTTGACGTGTATAACGTCATTTATATTACTACCTCACAGTGATGAGTTCCAATGGCAGACGGCAGCTTAGCAGTCACAGAAGGTCAGGTCCTATGAATACGAAGTTACAGGAGTAGCAGGACTTGGGGTGAGGGTTGTGATCTTTTTTTTTATATTTGGACTGGGGTGCAATTTGAGTGCAATCGTGCTTGCTTCAAAGTTAGTGGGACTATGCAGAAAGGCTATTTTTAATGTTTTAATTTGTAAGGATTATAATTTGAGAACTTGCAAATAAATATATTTCCATGTGTGAATAAATGTTTGAAAAACAAGTGTTAAAATGGAAGTACTGTGACTATACTGAATCAAAGAAAGCATATTGTTTAACTTGGTTTGGCTTTAAATAGTTTTTCATTTGACTGTACTTGTACATTCTGTGGGGTAATCAGTTAAAATTGGATGCAACAATATAGTGTACCATGATAAAAAGTAAGGAGCTGAATGGTCCTCTCTCCTCAAGTACCATTTTCGGGGGGTTAGATGATTAAAACTGATCTCATCTATTTTGTAAATGTATAGTAAACTATTGTCCACAATTGCTTCCTTAGTACTTAGTAACATATTAGAGTTAATTCTTTCATCCAGCCTTTCCTTATATCTCTCTACCCTCCATGGCCTCTGATGACCCCTACTAATCTCTCTACTCCCAAGCAATTCATCTTTGTAGCTTCCATAACTGAGTAAAAGGGGATGGTATTGGTATTCCTTTTCTCTCTCTCTCTCTTTTTTTCTGTAACTTCTTTTGTGTTATTGATTATTTTGTTTTTACTTTTGTGTATGGCTGTTTGTCTATACATATGTCTGTGTGCTACATGCATGCAGTGATTGCTGAGGGCAGAAAAAAGAGTGCCTGATCCCTTGGAACTGGAATTATCCACAATCGTGAGGCACCATGCAGGTGCTAGGAAATGAAGTCGGGTCTTGAAGAGGATCAGTAGGTGCTTTTAACAGCTAAGCCATTTTTCCAGCCCAGGTATTAATTCGTCTATACCTGGATTATTTCACGTACTGATAAGTCTCTGGTCTGCTCTTTATGCTGTAGTTTTCCAGTTTTCTTGGCTTTCTGGCTTCTGAGCGTTCTTTTTTGAAGATGCCCTTTTTTTCATATATATATATTTGATAAGGCAACCATGAACCTATAGCTTTATTAGAGGCCATTGCTGTGGGATTAATAATTTTAGGGAGAATTGTTTTACTTAATTTATTTTCCGAAGACTCCTGACTCCAGTTTTTTGTTTTTGTTGCTGTTTATTTTTATTTATTTATTTATTTTTATTTTTTTTTTTTAGATAGTGTCTTTCCACTGCCCCAGCAACGTACATACAGGAAGAAGCTGCTCTAGCATCTTTCATTCTTCACTCTGCTTCTGACACACACATTTTTTATCTTCTTTTCTACTATCTTCCTCTCCTTAAAATTGTATTGAAAATATAGCACCTTTTTTATTTTTCTGAGACCCATTTAGTTTTAAGTGTGGTTTCATCAGCCCCTCTCATGAGGAAAAGATAGCTTCTCAGGATGCCCAATCCCTCTGGGTCAAGTGGTATGTTTTCCCTCTTCTGCTTTGTAATATCTTCTCTTCTATATTGACATTACACTACTGAGTTGAGGCCATCATCACTTCTTCTGAAAGCTGCTATCCAGGTTTCCCACGTCTATTCCCTGGAGATCCTAGCATACTGTTAGCCTGCTCTTCCTTCCTCACAGACACAAATGATGAATCTCACAGAATAACCACAACCATGTTTCATACACTCAGTTTAGTATAAATTCTAATGTTCATCCACTCTTGACTGAAGGAAAAAGGCAAAGTTAGGAAAATGTTTAGAATCATTTCTTTGCGTATTACTCTAGGGTTCCCCCTGCTTCATAAAGACTGACCAAGAGCACAAAACATGGTAAGTATAGAATTTTTATAAGATGTACGTACTTTTGTACAATATAAGTCTGCATATTGTATCTCAATACAACTGTATGCTAATTATAAATGGACACATTGGTGTTCGGGTTGGCTGTTAGCTTAGGCATAGAAGTCACAGAAAGTCATTGTTGTCTGGCCACAATCCCATTTCTCCACTATGTTGTTCACAGCAGCACTGAACTACTCTGGATTTTCTTATTAAGAATAAACTCTGATCTCTTCTTTAGAGATGGAATGCAGGCACACATCCTTTGACCTGTCCTTATAAAATTTGGTGAGACTCACATTAATTGTCTCCATAAATAAAGTCAAGATATGCTGAATTTTACTGTTTATTTTCAGAGGACATGTGTATACTGTCACCACGAGTCATGGAAAACAGAAAGAGAGTCTGGGTTAGCAGGGGTTGGGGGCAGCTCTTCACAACCCACCTCCATTTCAGACTATTCTTTAATCTCCTTGATTTTTATTTTACTATTCTCTTTGTCTTCTAGAAATTTACAAACCATAGTCTCTGAGCTCGTTTTAATCTTTTCTAGAGCAACGGTCTTATTAAGAAAATAAACAAGTTGTTTCCTGTAAAGGCAAAGCCTACAGACGTTTTCTGTAGTTGGTTGTGTTTCACACCAGGTTTCTAGAATGTGGGTTGTTGAGGAGACAGAAAGCAGACCCACTATGAACAGAATGACTTTGGAAGATGTTGGCTTTCCAAGGAAACAAGCTCTATGCTGACACAATGTTCTGATATGTACCGTGGCCACTTGACTTTTATTTTGAAAGTTGTGGAAATGCTTATGCTAGCATTGTGAGCATAATGGTGTGACAGGTGAATATACACACAATTGATTCCAGTGTAATCAGATATACATACTCATAGAACTCAGATCAAGAGCAGGAATTTGCCATAAGATGATTTTTATTAACTTTACAGATTGAATCCTTTCATGATTTGCTTATACAGCATGCTACGGAATCTGATATTGCAGTGTGAAGAGGGTGGGTGGGGCATCTTCTGGCTCACTCTGCCTTAGGGCTGGCAGAGTGTCTTTGAGATTATATATTAGTGACCTTTCCAGTTGAGACAAAACACTTGGACAAAAGCAACTTAACCAAAAAGCATTTTATTTGGGCTTATAGATAAGAGAATAGGCTACTGTGTTGGGAAAGTCAACAGGCAAGATTTAGCGGCAGTCACAAATTACAACCAGACTCAGAAAACAGAGAGTGATAAGTGATCTTCATTAGCATCCTTTTATGCAGTTAGAAAAAATATAGGGGCTGGTGATACCCACTTTAGAATGGGTCTTTCTTCCTCAATTAACCTAATTAAGTTAATTGCATGGAATATGCTTGTAGTATAGATAAAACAGAAAGCATGAAATAAAACCAATCGATGACTCATCCTATCCCAAGGCACTGGACTGGGTATTCAGCCATAGCAGTGAATGTCCAGTCACCACAAGCTACGAGGTCACAGGGTGGAATATAACACATGCTTTCACTGAGAAATGCTAATAAATAGTAAATGCTATCTGGGTGATGTCTTTTGATGTTTTTGTTGTGTGTGTGTGTGTGTTTTGCATTTTAACTAAAATTTAATTACATCACTTTCTTCCATCTAGGCCCTCTGAGCACACTATAGCTATACGTCCTATTGTGGAATTAAACTACTAAACATTGAAGACTTATTACACAGTAAAAATAGTATTCCTGTGTGAACAGATGCTTTTTCACAATGATGGGTTTATAACTAACAAGCCATCATAAACTGTTCATTCTGTTCATTCAAAATGCATTTGATACAAGTAATGAGGCCAACATCACAGTCAAGTACCATGACACACGTAACAAAGGCATGGGTGGTTCGGGTCCTTTCCCCTCTAAGTTCATCGCACATATCTGGTCGAAGAAAAGAGCAAAATGTGAAATTTGAATTATAAATGCTGACATATAACAGTTGCATCATCATTATTGTTTGATACTAAACATTAAGTATTTGAAGTTTAAGACTTTTTTAAAAGATGTTCAGCATTCTGAAAGTACATTACTTTGAATTGTCAAAACTGAACATTTCAGCTTTGGAAAGATAACTTGTTCATTCCTAATCTCTAAACCAGAAAAACAGTGGTAATGGAAGAAACCACTGTTGGATAAACAAGGGTATCATGACTGTAGCAGGAAACAAAGCAGGCTTCAGCACTGAATTCACAGCAAACTTCCTTCATGGTTGATACTTTTTTATGTTTTTTAACTTAATTTCATTTAAGTTTTTTTACTTATTCACTTTACATCCAGGTCACTGTCTGGCTTTTGGCCACTTCTCCCCAAATCCTCCCCCATCCTCATCCCTTCTCCACTGAGTGAGGGTGGGGCCCCTGGGTCTTCAGGTCTCTGTGAGATAGGTGCTTCCACTCCCACTGAGGGCAGACAGGACTTCCTAGCTAGAAGAAAATAGCGGGCATACAGGCAACAGCTCTCAAGATAGCCCCTGATCCAGTTGTTTGGGACCCACGTGAAAATCAAGCTGTACATCTACTATGACAGTGTGGGGAGACCTAGGTCCAGCCTTTGTATGTTCTTTGGTTGGTGATGCAGAATCTGAGAGCCCCAAGGGTTCAGGTTAGTTGATTCTGTTGGTCTTGCTGAGGAGTTTCTATCCCCTTAGAGGCTGCAATTATTCCTCTTATTCTTTAAAAAGGAGTCCCCAACCTCCATCCACTGTTTGCTGTGGGTGTCTGGATCTGTGTGAGTCATCTACTGGCTGGAGCCTCTCAGAGGACAACGTACTCGTGTCTGCAAGCATAACAACATATTTTTAGTAGTGCTAGGGATTGGTATTTGCTCATGGGACGGATCTCAAGTTGGTTCTATTGTTACAATTAAAGACATGTTACTATTATTGCTCCCAGGAAGGTAAGAGTTAGCATTTACAAACTTGACACTGGCTGGCGATAGTTCTCCAGCAGAAATGATTCCACTGTTGTCAATAACCCGATTCTAAATTTCAGGGACAAAATCTTAAATACAGATATGAGAAAGAAGTAACTTTAGCATTATCTTACACCATAAATATAGCTAAGGCCCTCAGACACAGCATATCCCTTATCCATGGGGTGACCGTTAACGCTCAAACCTGTGCCAGCCACTTATAGCCTGGACAGGTGTTTCTCTTGATTTTACACAAACAGCTCAATAATTTTCACAACTCTCAAAAAGCCGAATGATGAATTAATCAGATCCTGATTTCCCTTATTTACTATTTCCAAGATCAACAATGGAATGAATAAGTTGATTTATAAATACTGGCTATTCCTAGGAAGTATTTCTGGGAATATTGAAAAAAATAAAGAAAAATTCTGATAAAATTGAAGACTGACATGAGAAAAATAATGATAAACTAGAAGAATAAAAATGTCTTTTAAAAGAATTGAAGACAGATGTAGAAAAATTTTTTGATAAAATTGAATATTTACATTGAAAATATTTCAGAGAAAATTGTAGGCATATTTAGGATTATGATGAAATTGAAGGTTCACATGTAAACAATAATGGTATAGTAGAAGATATAAATTTTTTCTCAAAAAAATACAAAACCTTTTGAAAACATGAATATTCACATCAAAAATATGTCTGAGAAAAATGAAAAAATATATACAAATTAGGATAAATTTGAAGATTCACATGGAAAAATTATGATGAAATGTAAGTCATAGAAAATAGTTCTCAAAAATTGAAAAAATATACAGAAATAAATTTTGATAAAATTGTATATTACCTCAAAAATATTTCTTAGAAAACTGAAGAAATATGTAACTAATTCTGATAAAATTGAAGATGCATATGTAAAAAATAATGATATAATAGAAGACTAGAAAATCTTTTTCAAAAACTTAAGATGCATGTAAAAAATTTTTTAGACAAATGAAATACTTAAATTGAAAATGTCTGAGAAAATTAAAATATGTATATAGAAAAAGTTCTGATAAAATTCAAGATTTTCACAGAAAATAATTCTGATAAAATAGAAGATAGAAAATGTTTCTTAAAATACTGAAAGCACATGTAGAAAAATCTCTTGAAAAAATTGAATAATTTCATCTAATATATTTCTGAGGAAACTGAAGAAATATAAACAATAAATTTTGATACAATTGAATATTCACATAATGATATTAAGCATAGAAAACATTTTTCAAGAAATTGAAGAAACGTGTACAGAAATCATTTGAGGTTTCGGCCTTGGCTAGAGCCACAGGCTGATCAGGCACACTTCCATCAGGACTTGGGACCTCCCAAAGATGCTCCAACATCTATCAATGACAGATAGATGCTCCACCATGTTCATAGCAGCCTTATTTATAGTAGAAGCTGGAAAGAACCCAGATGTCCTTCAACAGAGGAATGGATACAGAAAGTGTGGTACATTTACACAATGTAGATGCATGAGAAAAAATTTTTTGAAAAAATTAAGTAATTGCATGGAAAATATTTTTTTTAGAAAATTGCAGAAATATATGGAAAAGATTCTGATAAAATAGATGTTTTTCATGGATAATAAATTTGATAAAATAAAAGACAAGATATTTCTCAAAAAGTGAAGAAAAATTTTTAAAAAATTAATATTTACATTGAAAATATTTCTGAGAAAATAAAAGAAGCACATACCAATTACTCTGATCCTATTGAATATTCACACGGAAAATAATCCTGATAAAGTATAAGCCAGAAAATATTTTTCAAAAAATTGAAGACACATGTATAGAATGTTTTGATAGAATTTAGTATTTACATTAAAAGTTTAGGAAAAAATTAAAGAAATCTATAGAAAGAATTTAGACAAAGTGAATGATCTACATAAAAATATATAATAAGAGAAGCCATATAATATTTCTCAAAAAATTTAAAATGCATATATAAAATTGTTTTTTAAAAAATTTGTATATTTACCTCAAGAAAATTTCTGAAAAAATTTAAGAAATGTAGTGAAAAAATAATAATAAAATTGAAGATTCACATGGAAAATAATCCTGAAAAAATTAGAAGACAGAAAATGTTACTCAAAATATTGAAGAAATATGGAGAAAAACCTTTTGAAAATAATGTATATTTACATCATATTTTTTTCTGAGAAAACTGTAGAAATACATAGAAAAATCTGATAAAATTGAATATTTACATGGAAAATAGAAGACAGAAAATGTTTGTGAAAATATTGAAGACTCATATAGAAAAATGTTTTGATGAAAAGTTATATTTACATTAGATATATTTTGGAGAAAATTGAAGAAAGTTATAGAAATTGAAAAATTCTAATAAAGTTGAAGATTCAAATGGTAAATAATCTTAATAAAACAGATGATAGAAAATATTTCTCAAAAAATTGAAAACATATAGAAGAAGGTTTTGGTAAAATTCAAAATTTACTTAAAAAATATTTCTGAGAAAATTGAAGAAATGTAAAGACAGAATTTGGATAAAATTGAAACTCTCATGGAAAAAATCATAACATAGAAGATGAAGAAAATATTTCTCCAAGTACTGAAAACACATGTAAAATTCTTTGGAAAAAAATGATTTTTTTTCAGAAAAAAATTGCTGAGAAAATTTTAAAAATATATAGAAAAATTATGATAAACATTGAAGACTCCTATGGGATATAATCCTGATTTAATAAAAGACAGATAATATTTCTCCAAAAACGGGGAATAAATGTAGGAAAATTTCCAAAGGAAATTTAATTTTTTCATCGAAAATATTTCTGAGGAATATGAAGAAATATAACTCAATCCTGATAAAATAAAAGACAAAAAATATTTCTCAAAATAATGAAGTTGCAGGTAGAAGTTTTTTAATTGAATGTTTACATTTAAAATGTTTCTGGGAAGATTGAAGATATATATATATATATATATATATATATATATATATATAATATATATATAAATTATAATAAGGGTGAATATTCCTGATATAATAAAGGACAGAAAATATTTCTCAAAAATTGAATACTCATGCAGAACACATTTTTTTTAACTTGAATTTTTACATTGTATAATTTCCCGAGAAATTTGATGAAATACATAGGAAAAATGAGATTAAAAACTGACTGTTCCCATGGAAAATAATCCAGTCACCAAACCCAGACACTATTGCTGATGCAAAGAAGTGCTTGCTGACAGGAGCCTGATGTAGCTGTCCCCTGAGAGGCTCTTCCAGAGCATGGCAAATACAGAGGCAGATGCTCCCAGTCAATCATTGATCTGAGAATGGTGTCCCCAGTGGAGGAGTTAAAGAAACGATTTAAAGGAGCTGATAGGGTTTGCAACCTCATAAGAATAAGAAAACTTTGACTATTTCCAGGTTGCATCTTGTTTTACATGTACTTTATCCTCATTGCAACTAGTAAGATTTTAATGCACATTATCAAACCTTTAAAAAAATCAAGTACTGACAAAAATGTATTCATATACTTTTATGCAGAAATGTTTAAAGTCTGTACATTTATCTTTGTTTTTTAAAAAATGTTGTTCAATTTAAATAAAATAAAATGAAATGAAAGAATAATAATGCCAACCAAGCAGAGCTCCAAAGAGCACACATGGAGGGAACCCATGGCTCCACCTACATATGTAGTAGAGGATGGCCTTGTTGGGCATCAGTGGGAGGAGAAGTTCTTGGTCTTGCCAAGGTTCAATGCCCCAGTACAGGGAAATGTCAGGGTGGGAAGGTGGTAGAGGATAGGTGGATGAATTTAAATAAAACATATTCAATAAAAAATAAAAAGAATAAAGAGTTCTTCTCCTTGCCAGTCTAAACTCAGGTTTGCATGGGAATTTTGGCAGTTGGCTTTAAGAGACATAGTCAGTGTGTAGACAAATGCAAGGGTAAAACTAAAAGATGTTGTATAATACAGCAAGATTATATAGAAGTAGTAGATAGTGTAAAAAATATGAAAATGTTAGGGGCTGTGAAGACAGTATAGCCAGTAGATGTTGGGTGGGGCCTCTCAGAGGTCAGTTGCACTAGGATCCTATCATGTATCTCCTATTGGGTCCGGGTTACCTCAGTCCTAATGATATTTTCTAGTTTCATTCATTTATCTACAAAACTCATGATGTTCTTGTTTTTAATAGCAGAATAGTATTTCAGCTATTCAAGCTGTATAAATGAACCACATTTCATTTATCCATTCTTCAGTTGAAGGAAATCTAGGTTGTTTCCAGTGTCCGGCTACTATGAATAAAGCTTCTATGAATACCATGGTGTAAGTGTCCTCATAGTAACGTGGTGCATCTTTTGGGTATATGCTCAGGAGTAGTATAGCTGGGTCTTAAGGTAGATATATTCCCTGTTTTCTAAGAAACCATCACATTTACAGAGTGGTTGTATCTCTACCAGCAATAATAGAGTGTTTACCTTGCTCCACATCTCTGCCAGCATGTGTTGTCTTTTGAGGTTTTGATATTAACTATTCTGATGGTTGGGAGGTGGAATCTCAGAGTTATTTTGATTTGCATTTCCCTGATGACTAACATTTCTTTAGTGTTTCTTGGCCATTTGAGATTCCTTTGTAAAGAATATTCTGATTAATTCTAGATGAATCGTGGGGAGACTTGTGGAAGAGTCAGGGGAAGAAGGATTAGGGAGCTGGAAGAAAGTAGGGATTTCACATGTAGGCAAACAGAGACAACTAGCCAGAAAACTTGGGGGTCCCCAGAAAATGAACACCAAATTAAAAAATGAGCATGGTTGAACTTAAGGCCTTTTGCATATATGCTAGAGGACACACAGCTTTGTCTTTATGCAGGTGGAAACCAGAGTGGAGGCTGTCCCTGACTCTATTGCATGCCCGCGGATCCTGTTCCCATAACTGGGCCACCTTGTTTGGCTGCAGAGGGGGGGGGAGTACATGAAGTATCTGGAATACCACTAGAAGTTCTTTGGGGGCATTTCTGTGTACTAACACTTGGCAAAGATCAGTGAAAACCAGCAAAGCAAAGTGTTTCAAGGTGTACCAATGGAATAGTCTTGTCAACAAGGACCAGTAAAGTGTTACAAAGCACCAAACAATGCAAGGGTGGCCTCCCACTTTCTCTGGGGTTATATTTGTATTCTTTCTAAACATCACATGGCCTCTCAAGTGTCTGTCTTCAGCAAATTATCATATGCTATTTGTCAAGACAGCTTTCAGAAAAACACAGTGTGTCTATTTTCAGGAAAATAACACATGTCTTCCTTCCAAAAGACAGCTCCCCCCCAAAAAAATCACATGATAAAACTGAGTCTCCAAATAAGCCAGAAAATTCCCTTCAGAAGTAGGTGGTTAAGCAACTCTTAAGTGGAGGGGTAAGGAGCCCTGGAGTGAAGGAAGGAATGGTACAGAGTCTGGACCTGAGATGAAGATTCAGTTAATGAAATGGATCAATGTCTTTGAAGGCACAGAAGTAGAGTTCTAATGTTCTTTATTCACTGGAAAAAATATGGTTTAGGGTGATAAGCAATGTACAATTCAACAGAGCACATAACCATTCAATTATTTGATTTTTAATGCTTAATCTTAAGAAATACAGCATTTGGACACATTGGGAATATCTTCACCATTAAATTTTCACATTTCTGATTCAGTGGAAATTTGAATAGAGTAAAAACACTGTTGAATTATTTCCTCAGTCTGAAAGTAGAATATTCAAACTAATGTTGAAAAAAAAAACATACTGAACCAGAGAACAATCTTTGTTTACCTCATTATGTTATAGGCATGTTCATCTCAAAACCTGAGCTCTGTACCATTACATACAGTGGAATGACAAGTCCCAGAGTCTACTGTTCTGCTTTTCTGTATATTGCTGTGATAAAGCTCTGACAAAAAGCAACTTGAGCAAGAAAGAATTTACTTCATTCAGCACTTCTACATCAGTGATGCTCTCTAGGAGGTCAAGGAAGGAGAAACCTCAAAGCAAGATTACTTGGGGGTTCACACAACATTTCTGACAACCTGGGAACACACAAGCTACAGAATTCCATCAGGAACCATGGATGGTGTTACTTACTTGCTTGCCTTCTCACAGGCTCATCTTAGCTACCTCTCAAGATCATCTGCCTTGAGATGGTACAGCCTGCAGTGTACCATCCCTACCCCTACTACCCCAGTATCAGTTAGTAATCCAGATAGTCCTCCCAGTCCTCTCATCTACTCCAAGATGTTACCCAATCAAGGCTTTCCTTTCACTAACTCTAGAGTGTCTCAAGGTAACAACTAAAGGTAACTAGGAAATAAGCATATATTCATTAATATCTACCCTTGAAAAATGTATGGTTTTGACAATAAATTATCTGAGCACGGTGCATGCTTCTCCTGAAACCTACAAGGCTTGACTAGTCCCTGTGCATTACCTATGGCAGCTCTACCTGCATTCAGACAGTTAGCCAGAGAGTCAGTGAGAAGCCATCAGTACTTATCAAATAGGGGGCCATATGGAATCTATATGTCTCTGGGGTGTTCAGGTTAATTTTCAGAAAAAAAAAAGAAATGCTAGGTAAGAGGGAATAATAATGTATAACCCTATGTTCTCATACTGGTGCAATTTTAACTCAATATTGTACTCATATAATACTCCCATTAAGTTAATTGTGAGTACCTCATTATCTAAAGTAATATATATATATATATATATATATATATATATATATATATATATATATATATAGCCGGTTATGCATTTCTAAAAGTAAAATACTACCTTTTCAATAATCTTGGCACTCTGAAAATCATTCTTTGACTACCATCTTTACTCTAAAACTGGAAATTTCTATATGCATAATGAATACTGGATTTTTGTTGTCCATATCAGTTCAAAAGTCTTGGAACTTTTAGATTGATCCTATTATACTAAAATACTATGTGCTCCTCTTGTATTCTGACTTCATTTTATGTTATATTGATGAAGTTCTTGAAAGCACAACTCCGTATAATGAACAATTAAACACACAGAGTTTGAAGCACACATGATTATGAAGAACTTACTCTCCAGATCAATGGTACATTTTATTTAGGTTTTTTTTTTTTTTTTTTTTTTTTTCATGTCAAGGTGACAACTTTAGATCAATACCCTAGGAACAACAATGTTTTGCCAAGCAAGGGACACAACAGTTTACAAGAAGACCCATTTAGATAAAGTAACTATGAAAATTAATATAAAGTCTCACACCTTCCCACATAAAAATGAATAAAGTGATACTGAATAAGGCAAGCAAGCAGAAGGAAAGGTTTTTGAAAACCAAGTGCCTTCTTCGTGAGCTGGACCAATAGTTGTCCAGCAGAGGGCTCCACAAGACTGGAGAATATTTTGATCCACAGTTCTTATGAGGTCCCAGTGAAGCTATATTATGATTATGTACAACACAAGAAATAGGGCTTTGAAAGTCAGCCATAGCATTTTGCAGAATGCTACACACATGAGTAAAAATAATTATCTATGCACCCCCCCCCCACAAACACCACAGAGTAGTCTAGTACTGACTATGTGGGAGATCTGTGGTCTAACACTCTGGGTATATGTAAACTAGCCAGCCACCCAGACTGCTGTCTGGTGATACAAAGCAATCCAGTGTCTGAGCTGCAGGACACATGTGGACAATAGAAGCTGTTTCCTTGACAACCACTATGTGAAAGCTCTCAGAACATCTCCTCCCCAGGAGTTAATTTGTTTCAGATGGAGAAAGGTGATTACTTATAAGAAAGAAAAGACAGAAAGAAAGAGGCTCACAGGGTTTCCTTTTTCTATGACCACTGCAAATCTCCACTGCTTCTTTCTTTATTCCAAAATTATAGGGTAAATAGTAGCCGCATGGATAAATATTCATGACATGTTCTGCTTCAAGATTGTAAATCCAACAGTTTTTACCTATATGTGAAAGAAAGAGAATTGTGGTGGAATAGGAAAATTTCTTGGCCGAGGCAAATGCATTCAAAGTGCCCATCTCTCTCAATTACTGGGAAATGTTTCGAGGGTCATGCTTTTCTTATTGCAAATCACTATGAAGTGCAGATGTCTATCATGTGGATAGAATTACTTATAAGAGAAAATGAGCTGTCAGATAATAAAGATTCCATTTCTGATCTGCTGATTGAAGTTGTTTTCCAGTTGTAATCTCTCAAATCTTCTCTCTAGCTTGCCTTCCTTCTTTGTACTTTTTGCCTTCGATTAGAAACTGTGCTGTGTTCATAGGATGGAAATTTCCTCAACTTGGTAAACACAACAGACAGTAGACATTCAGTAAGGGTCTTTTGGCTGACTGGTTAAACACTAGCATCGGAGACCATGGTTGAGTTAAGGTTTGGACCTACTGAGTTGTAGAAATCAAGCAAGTCTATAGGGGGAAGAAATCTAGGGATTTATAAGTCCTTTTCATCACTTCCCTGATAAACAAAGCAAACCAAATGTACGCTATCTTGCAAAATGAAGAGGGTTCAGCTTTAAATCCTTTTGGTCTAGAAATTTCTAAAGAATTGATGATAGCTTACATTTAAAGGGAGCTTCTTCAGTCTCAGTATAATGTGGTCAAATGTAAGAAAAGGTAAATGAAATTACCAATCAAAACCAAGGCCAAGAACAAGGCCTCGTGGCAGAGTATTTGCCTAGCATGTGCCTTATATTGTATTCACATCAGGACAAAAATGTAAATAAAAGTAAAATAGAATCCAAATGTTTGCACAATAATTTCATGCTGAGATAGAGACTTTCTTGAAAAGATGTTGATGTTATCTGATATTTTACTATAATTTTTAGGAATGCAAACTCTTGTGTTTTTTTCTGTATTTTTTACATTCTCAATGAAAACTGAGTAGTCTAACAAAGCCCCTTTTTGCTATTCTCCTGCCTACTTTATGTGCAACTGTTTTCACCAGTGAATGCATGAATTCTTAAGTATTCTGGATAACATTCATAACAAATCTGAATGTTTTGAAGTTCCTGTGAAATATCTAAATAAATTCACACAGAATACAATCTGGGTAAATTACTAAGGGCATTGAGTATAAAAAATATTATTTAAATATCTACAGTCCACTAAGCCTGGTAGCACATACCTGTTACTTTGGCCCTTGAGATGTGATGTCACTAAGCTCAGGAGTTCTATGTCATCCTCTACTACATAGGAGGTTCAAGGCCAGCCAACCCAAGCTATAGGAGACCCTGTGTTAAAAGAACCTGAACAAACAGATGGAGTACAACACAATGTTGTACTTTGCTTATGATGAATGTAGCATTTTGGTTTTAATAGCATCAGGCTTTATAAAATACAAACTTCTAGGTCAGCACAAATATACAGACATAGTGACCTGTGGAGGGAAAGACGGTGCTCTAGTGTACACTCCTATTGACCCCTTTACAGCTATGTTGACTTGATATATAGGCTGGTATGCTTGTATAATTATACCAGCAATAATGGCTGAACATATGTGCACATAATTATAGAGATTACCTATGCCATCTGAAATAACATTCTTTTCTTCCAAAAGAAAATATATGTTTAATTGAATATAAAAATATTGAACCTGTCTCTGTACCAATACCACACAGTTTTTATCATGATTGCTCTGTAATACAGCTTAAGGTCAAGGATGATGATTTCCCCATAGGTTCTTCTTTTTTTTTAATCGAACAACTTTATTTTAAAAAACAAAGATAAATGTACAGATTTTAAGCATTTTTGAATAAAAGTATACGAACTCATTTTTGTCAGCAGTTGATTTTTTTAAAGGTTGGATAGTGTGCATTAAAATCTTACTAGTTACAATGAGCATAAAGTACATGTAAAGCAAGATGTAACCTGGAATTTGTCAAAGTTTTCTTGCTGTGTAAAGATTAAGCATAATGGTTTTTTATTTTCATTTTCTTTTCTTTTTTTTTTTTTTTTTGGCCTTTGTTTTTTTCTTGAACTTCATATAGTCTGTGAGTTGTTTCTGGAGTGTTCAGAGCTTTCTGGGGTTAGTATCCAATTATCAGTGACTGTATATTATGTCTGTTATTTTGTGACTGGGTTATCTCACCCAGGATGATATTCTCTACATGCATCCATTTTCTTAAGAATTTCATTAAGTCATTGTTTCTGGTGGCTGAGTAGTATTCCATTGTGTAAATGTACCACATTTTTTGTATCTATTCATCTACTGAAGGGCATCTGGGTTCTTTCCAGCTTCTGGCTATCATAAACAGGGCAGCTATGAACATTGTGGTGCATGTGTCTTTGTTGTATGTTGGAGCGTCTCTGGGGTATATGCCCAGAAATGGAATAACTGGGTCTTCAGGTAGGTTCTTATATTGTTGAGATTAGTTTGGGGAACCAGAAAAGGGAATAACATTGGAAATATAAATACACATACTATCCAATAAAAAAGAAAACTGAGCAAGAATAAAATTATAAAACTCAAAATTCTGGGATTTTCTTTTCCTAAAAAAAAAAAAAAGAAAATTATTTTAAACTCTCCTCCCTAACACCCCAATTTTTCAATGTCATGGGCATGTCAGGTAATACTTTAGTCATTTATTTGCTTTTCTTTGCTTCAAGTCAATCTAAACTGACTAATCACAAGTAAACAAGGTTCACATAACAATTATTTTCTTCCTTGAATTTGATCACTTCCTTTAAAAAATATAAAATAATTCTAAGCAGTAATGTGCTCGCAATATAAATATGTCATCTTGAAATAATCTTTAGTGTTAGAATGAGAACAACAGCACCATACTATTCAATTCAAACTGTTGGTAATTTTCCCCCAGAGATGGTTTTATTCAGGAAGCCTGTGCAATTTCTGGGCATGTGTCTGCAGTATTAAAAGAAACAATTTTGTCTCACAACCTATGAAGAATTATGTGTTGCTTAAAGGAAATATTGCTCAAAGTGTTTACATAGTATCTGCAAACTTTAAAACTGTAATATATAAATGTATACCCACAGATAGAGGTATAACATTTAATCTAGAAAAAAAAAGAGAAAGAAGAAAAGAATGAAAGAAAGGGAGGAGGAAAGGAAAAAAAATAAAAGAAAGAAAGGAAAGAAGAGGAGAAAGCCATAAGGCCCAGGCAATCCCTGAGGATTAGATAAAATCCACATCCTCCTGATTTCAACTCTATTTAATGATGCGCATCAGACCTTTAGTTGAACTTGTTTCTCAATAGATAAAAGTTTTGTTTCCATAATTCATCTTCAGTTTGGCCTGGAATAAGAGAATGTACCTTCATGTACCTGGCAAGAAAGAATTCTTTGCTGAAAGAAATGTTCACTTCTTCATTGAATATTTGGATCAAGATCAGCAAAAATTAAGCTCAGATTTCCTTTACATATGACTTCCTCTTTCATGTGAGCCTTGTGTAGAATTGTCTTTATTCTTCAGTCTGTCACCTAGAATATAATAAATTATATTAGTTTCTGTTGACCTACACTCTTTGGAATTCTTCATGTATCCTGCAAATAATGTAATTTTCAACTTATTGAAATCTAACTGAGAATCCACTTGCCTCCAGCGAAGGATGCTCATTGTGACTTCCTCCCTTCCTAAGAGGCCCAGGAGTTGAGTGTGGTGTCTGATTTTTCCAGACTTCCTGCTAACACCCTCACTCCTTCTGATGTTGCTGACTCCTCAGATCTAGACTCCTCTTTTTCTATCTCAGCCTGCAGAGTCTTCTCTTCCAATTTTTAGACTGCTGTTGTTTTGTTTATACAAATGAATTCTCCAATCTGCTCTGCTTCCTTTCCCATGCCCATCTCCATAGCCTGGGCAAAACGAGGTTTCACAGAGAAAGAGCTCTACTTCCAGTGTATACTTGCAGGAAGAGAATACAATACTATAGCCAGCTCAACAGTAAACCTTTATTATGAGAGTAAACAAATGATAAATAAGTACTCGAGTGAAACAAAAACTATACTCATTTATATTTACAAATAAAGTAGAGCATACATCATTTTAGTGTTATCACTAAATGAAAAAATATTACAAAGCAAAAGTATAAGGTTTACTAATTGTAGATTATGTAAGTGCTTTGAATATAAAATACAAAAGCATACATTATCTTATACTCAGATTAAAGGGATAAGAGAGAATCTCTTCTCACCTGTAACTCCATTATGTGTTTTCTCTATCTAGCATTCTGTTGATCATTGCAGTCTCTCAATAGTAACTTAAACTCTTAAATGAGATGTTGTCCAAGTACATTACAAAACATCAAAAATATCTTTGTCCTTTAAAAAGCCTTAATATATATATATATATATATATATATATATATATATATATATATATATATATATATATATCACTTATACTAAATATACCTTTTTATTCTTGAAAGTAGATTTTTTTCATCAAATATACACTGATTACAGTTTCTCCTCACAGATACTCCACACTTTCCATCCACAAAAATCCATTCCCTTTCTTTCTCTCATTAGAATGCACAGGGAGATCTAAAAATATTAATGCATATAATATAAAAGAGGGTAAAGAATAACAAACCAGAATAGGACTAGTCAATCTAATAAATGGAAAAATAACAACCAAAATAAAAGCACAAGAAGCACATGAAGATTCTGAGACACATACATTTGTACACAGAGAAATCTATAAAAACAAAATTGGAAACCATAACTTATAAGCAAAAAATTTGTAAGGAATTTTAAAAGCATAGAAAAATATTGGAAGCCAACAAACATGCAAATGTACCATTAAGTTCAATTTGGGTTGGGATATACTGCTGGGCATGGGTTATGCCAAACACTGTCCTGTTTGCCAGGATCCAGAGACTATATAGCCCAGAGACTTAGGTTAGAAACAAATACAACTGGGAGAACGAAAAAAAGAAAGAAGTACAGAAGGAAGGAAGGAAGGAAGGAGGGAAGGAAGGAGGGATATCTAATTATAGTTTGTTATACTCATAGATCAGTGTCTTGTCTGGTTGTCATCAGAGAGGCCTTCTGTCAATTGATGAGAGCAGGTATAGAGACCCACTGTCAGATAATATGTGGACTGCATTGTAGGACTTCCTTGGGTCCCTCCCTTCAAAGATCTGGGAAACCAAGGAAGAGAGGGGAGGAACAATTGGAGGAGTTGGAAGATGTGGAGGACACCAGAATATGGCTCATTAAATTATGTAAGTAGGGCTCACAAGTTGTTCACAAAATCTTAAGAGGTAAACATGGGGCATGCATGAGTCAGCATGAGGTCTACTGTGTATGTTATGACTGTTATCTTCTGTTTTTTTTTTTTTTTTTTTTTTTTTTTTGGATACCTAAGACTAGTGTGTCTTCAATTCTTTTTTATGCTCTTAGAATGCTTTACCTCTGATTGGCTTGTTATGTCCAGCTTCAAAGTCCTTTGCCTTCTCTTATTTTATCTTGTCTTGTTCTATTCATCATTTCCTGGAGTCCTAATTCTTTCTGAAGAGGAAACGAGGAGGGAGTGGTTCTTGGGGAGAAGAGAGATAGAGTGATCTAGGAGGAGTAAAGGTAAGGAAAATTGTTGTCAGGATGTATTGTACAAGAGAAGAATCTATTTTCAATAATAAAAAGATAAAGAAATGTGAATAGAAAACAGGATGAAATAAATCTACAAATTTCAATGATCATTATCAAAGCTAAATATTTTAAGTCAGATTATGCTTGTATTATTGTTTATGTAATTTCTCTGCTTGACAATTTTCATGCTCAGTCTATTTCAACTGCTCTCACATTATTTGAATTATTGTATTATAACTTAATATAGAGTATCTCTATTTCCTTGACCTATTTATAATCACTATTTAGAAGAGTTCTAAGAGTTCTTAGAGTATCAAATGTAAAAGCTTCTAAGTAGTATTCATTTGGGACGTTACATCATCTATGAATAAATAAATGACTAACTCTTCAAACATCTGTAGTGACAAGTCTGGAAAAATATGTACATGGATACAATAGTAGCATGCGTGTTATAAGAATAACAAAAAGGGGCTGGAGAGATAGCTCCGTGGTTCAGAGTACTGACTGCACTTCCAGAGGTCCTAAATTCAAATCCCAGTAGCCACATGATGACTCACAGCCCTCTGTAATGGATTCTTATGACCTTTTCCGATGTGTTTAAAGATAGCTACAGTTTACTTATAATAAATAAATAAATAAATAAATAAATAAATAAATAAATAAATAAATCTTTAAAAAATAACAAACAGCTTTCTGAATTTACTTAAGGCCATTTTCACAGTAGCAAATGCATACTTCATACTGTAAAACTGAGCAAGAACCTCAGACTGAGTAGGTCACATGCCTTGAAGTAGAACCTGTTACTACTGTTGTTAAATAGGCATAGCATAACTGCCTTCTAAAGACTTAGTGCTGACAAAAAGCGACTGTGGAACACTCAGCTCCAAACAGGATGTGGGTATCACCAGCTCCATCCAAGTCTCAGAAAACAGGGAGGAAGAAGAGCATCAGAAAAAGTATAAAAAAATAATATCAGGGAATACTGCTGCAAAATCTAGTATCTTCAATAGGAAAGGGCTATTTCATTCATGAACTTACAGAAAATAAGCATATACACCTTTTTGCATAACTTTCCATCCAGTTATTAGATAAAAACCTTAAAAAATTTCTTTTTTCTAATAAGTATACAACTCATTAGAGAAAGTACAGCAATTGAATGGTTTGCATGACATGTATGTATGTGAATTAATATTTACTTATGTAAACTACAGACAGAGACTTTTCTTTTCATGTATTCTTTAATCTATTTGTACAGTCCTGACTTTATACCCCTCCTAGTCCACCCTCCAACTGTTCCACATCCCACACCTCCCCCTGTCTCCAAAAGGACGCCCCCACCACACACCCACTCCCACCCCATCAGACATCCTTATTTCCTGGGGCTCCAAGTCTCTCAAGGGTTAGGTGTATCTTCTCTGACTGAGTCCAGACCTGGCAGTCCTCTGCTCTGTATGTGTTAGGGGCCTTATATCAACTAGTATGTGCGGCTGGGTTAGTGGCTCAAAGTCTTAGAGATCCTAGGGACCAAGTTAGTTGAGACTGGAGGTCTTCCTATAGGGTCACCCTTCTCCTCAGCTTCTTCCAGTTTTTCCTTAACTCAGCCACAGGGGTCATCAGCTTCTGTCCATTAGTTGGTTATAAATATCTGCATTGTAATATTTCAGCTGCTTGTTGGGCAGTCATGATAGACCCCTGTTTATAAGTACACCATAGCATCAGTAATAATTTGAGGCCTTGGTGCCCTTCCAGGAGATGGATTCCAAGTTGGGTTGGCCAATGGACTCCTTTTCTTCAGTCTCTTCTTCATTTTTGTCCCTGCATGATTTTTAGACAGAAACAAATCTTGGTCAGAGTTTCTGATTGTGGGATGGCAGCCCTATCCTTTCACTTGATGCCCTATCTTACTATTGGAGATGGACTCTCCCTTCTTTATGACTTTTCATCTACAGCCCCTCCCTTTGAGTTAATTAATTAAAAATAAATTGTACACAATGATCAGAAAATTATTAATGAGGTAGGGGATACCTAGATGGGATAAAATATTTATAAAACTAGCAACACGAAATCAACAAAAATCAATGAAATACTCAAAGTAAAGGAATGAACATCCACAGGACCGTAGACATCATCTCTTTTACTACTGTGGAAAATACCAGACTAAAATGACTTAAAGGCAGCAGTCTGGGGTCAGAAGTTCTATTGCTTCCAGGCAGTGTGGGAGGAGACATCATAGCTGAAGGGAAGAGTAATGGAAGAACAGTTCCTCTCATGACGGACAGGATGCAGTCAGGGGCAAGAGCAGAGTAAAGGAGATGTGTGCCCCCATTAATCCCTACATTCCACGTTCTCAACTCCCCCTATAGTCCATTAAAACTTGCAAAGCATTAGTGTGTAAATCCATGAATAAAAGACCTCATAACCCAGTCAAGTTCTAAAAGGTTCATCTTTGTACATTGATTGCATTGGAATGCAGAGCAGAAGACCATGGAGTGAGAACACAATTTTTCATGACCAAATATACCCAGCACTACCCTACATAACTTTGAAAAATGGTAATTTACTAAACATAGCAAGGTTACCTAAACTAAAACTCTATACCAATATTCTTCTACAGCTAATATATTTTTCATAAGATGTGTCTTAACAATTTAAAAAAATCTGTAGGTTGAAGTATCACACAAATGGGAAGGATGTTAAAAAAAAAAAAAAAAAAAAAAAAAAAAAAAAAAAAAAAAAGCCAGACCTTATCAGTGAACCAAGAAGGGAAAAGAAGCTCGAATTGAAATCAGTCAATGTTAGTGCCAGAATAAAATTGAAGTAATTATAAGAAACATTTTAGTTCTTATCTATATAGACTCTTTTGGGCGTGAGTACAGTATCATATCTTAAAATAAAACATAATATATACACTGATGTATATATGAAATATGGGTATATACACATTGTATATCTTCTTATCTGCCATTAAGAAGAAGTATCAATATTGGTATTTTTCAAGAATGAGCACACCTGACATTCAGATCTTAGCATCTTAATTTGATTCAATAATATAAGGAATTGGACTCTAGTAAAAATGGCTCTTTCCAGTTCTGATTCAGGAAATATTTCAGGAAGAAAAGGTTTCAAATGTTTAAAATGCTCCAAGCGTATGAGGTTTTGTATGTAAGAATCATCACTGGGTGTTTTAATTTGATGGGCAAATTTAAGCGAGAATCAGGATTATTTAGATATTCTCTCATTCTCTCTTAACACTTAGTTGTTAACCAAAAAAAAAAAAAAAAAAAAGAAAAGAAAAAGAAAAAAAAAGAAAAGAAAATATTCTGAGGAATCACAAGACTGCTGATTTCCAGAGTAGTTGTACCAGGTAACAACCACACCAACAGTGGAGAAGTGTTCCTCTTTCTCCACAATCTTGCCAGCAACTGCTGTCATCTGAGTTTTGGATCTTGGCCAATCTGACTGGTGTGAGGTGGAATCTCAGAGTTGTTTTGATTTCCATTTCCCTGATGGCTAAGGATGTCAAGCACTTCCTTAAATGTTTCTCAGCCATTCCATATTCCTCAATTGAGAATGTTTTGTTTAGCTCTGTACCCCATTTTAATAGGGTTGTTTGATTCTCTGGTGTCTAGCTTATTGAGTTCTTTGTATACCTTGGATATTAGGCCTCTATCTGATGTGGAGTTGGTAAAGATCTTTTCCCATTCTGTTGGCTGCCATTTTGTTTTCTTGACAGTTTCTTTAGCCTTACAGAAACTTTGCAATCTCATTAAGTCCCATTTGTTAATCTTTGACCTTAGAGCTTGAGCCATTGTTGTTTTGTTCAGAAAATTTTCTCCTGTGCCTATGGGTTCTAAGGTTTTCCTTACTTTCTCATCTAATAGTTTCAGTGTATCTGGTTTAATGTGGAGATCTTTGATTCATTTATACTTGAGCTTTGTACAAGGAGATAAGAAAGGGTCTATTTTCATTCCTCTGCATGCTGAATGCCAGTAGGAACAACACCATTTGTTGAATAGGCTGTTCTTTTTCCATTGAATGCTTACAGCTCGTTTGTCAAAAAACAGGTGACCATATACATGAGGGCTCATTTCTGAATCTTCTATTCTATTCCATTGATCCACATGCCTATTTCTGTACCGGAACCATGCAGTTTTCAGCACAATTTCCTTGTAATATAGCTTGAGGTCAGAAATAGTGATTCCCACAAATATTTTCTTGTTGAGGATGGATTTCACTATTATAGGTCTTTTGTTATTCCAGATGAAATTGCACATTGATCTTTCCAACTCAATGAAGAACTGGGTTGGAATTTTGATGGGGATTGCATTGAATCTGTAAATTGCTTTTGGTAGGTTGGGCATTTTAAAAATGTTGATCCTTTCAATGCATGAGCATGGTAGATCTTTCCATTTTCTGAGATCTTCCTCGATTTCCTTCTTTAGAGGTTTGAAGTTCTTGTCATACATGTCCTTCACTTAATTAGTTAGAGTCACACCAAGGTATTCTATAGTTTTTGTGACTACTGTGAAGGATATCTTTTCCCTAATTTTTTTCTCCACATGTTTATCCTTTGAATATAGGAAGGCTACTGATTTGTTTGAATTAATTTTATATCCAGCCACTTTGCTGAACTTGTTTATCAGCTGTAAACGTTCTCTGGTAGATTTTGTGAGGTCACTTAAGTACACTATCATGCCACATGCAAAGAGTGATGTTTTTAATTCTTCCTTTCCGATTTGTATCTCTTTGATTTCCGTTTGCTGTCTAATTGCTCCAGCCAGGACTTCCAGTGCTATGTTGAGTAGGTAGGGGGAGATTGGGCAGCTTTGTTTAGTCTCTGAGTTTAGTGGGATTGCTTCAAGTTTCCCACCATTAAGTTTGATGCTGGCTGTTGGTTTGCTGTATATTGCTTTTATTATGTTTAGTTATGGACCTTGGATTCCTGTTCTTTCCAGGACTTTTAACATGAAGAGGTGTTGAATTTTGTCAAATGCTTTCTCAGCATCTAGTGAGATGATCATGTGATTTGTTCTTTGAGTTTGTTTATATGGTGTATTACATTGATGGATATCCTTATATTAAACTATCCCTGCATTCCAGGGATGAAGCCTACTTGGTCATGGTGAATGATTGTTTAGATATGTTCTTGAATTCTGTTTGCAAGAATTTTGTTGAGTATTTTTGCATCAATGTTCATAAGTGAGATTGGTCTGAAGTTCTCTGTCCTTGTAGGGTCTTAGTATGGTTTAGGAATGAGGGTTATTGTAGCCTCAAAAAATGAGTTAGGTAGTATTCCATCTGATTATATCTGGTGGAATAGTTTGGAGAGTATTGGTGTTATGTCTGCAATAAATGTCTGATAAAATTCTACACTGAACCCGTCCAGACCTGGGCTTTTTTTGGTTGGGAGGCTTTTGATGACTTCTTCTATTTTTTTAGGTGTTATGGGATTATTTATATGGTTTACCTTGTCCTGGTTGAAATTTAGTATCTTGTATCTGTCTAGGAATTCATCCATTTCCTCCAGATTTTCAAACTTTGTGGAGTATGAGTTTTTGTAGTAGGATTTGATGATTTCTTGAATTTCCTCAGTTTCAGTTGTTATGTCCCCACTAACCTTTCTGATTTTGTTAATTTGTATGCTCTTTCTTTGCCCTCTAGTTAGTCTGGCTAGGGGTTTATCAATCTTGTGTATTTTCTCAAAGAACTAGCTCTTGGTTTTGTTGATTCTTTCAATGGTTTTTCTTGCTTCTATTTGGTCTGTTTCTGCCCTAAGTTTGATTATTTCTTGCAGTCTATTCCTCTTGGGTGTATCTGCTTCCTTTTGTTCTAGAGTTTTAACTGTGCTGTCAAGTTGCTGATGTATGCTCTCTCCAGTTACTTTTTGGAAGCGCTTAGAGCTATGAGTTTTTCTCTTAGTACTGCTTTCATTGCATACCATAGGTTTGGGTATGTTGTGTTTTCATTTTCATTGAATTCTAGAAAATCCTTAATTTCTTTCTTTATTTCTTCTTTGACCCTGCTATCGTTTAAGAGAGCATTGTTTAGTTTCCATGTGTATGTGGGCTTTTTGTTGTATTTGTTGTTGTTAAAAACCAGTCTTAGACCATGGTGATCTGAGAGAATGTATGGGATATTTCAATCTTCTTATATCGATTGAGGTTCGTTCTGTGTCCAATTATGTGGTCAATTTTCGTGAAGGTGCCATGTGGTGCCGAGAAGGTTTATTCTTTTACTTTAGGATGATATGTTCTGTAGATATATATTAATTCCAGTTGGTTCATAATCTCTGCTAGTTTTACAGTGTCCTTGTTCAGTTTCTGTTTCCATGATTTGTCCATTGGTGAGAGCGGGGTATTAAAGTCTCCCACTATTATTGTGTGGGGTGAAATGTATTTTTTGAACTTTAGTAGGGTTTCTTTTATGAATGTGGGTGCTTTGTATTTGGAGCATATATGTTAAGTATTGAGAGTTCCTCCTGACAGATTTCCCCTGTAATGAGTAAAAAGTGTCCTTCCTTATCTTTTTTGATAACATTTGGTTGGAAATTTACTTTATTTGATAATAGAATAGCCACTTCAACTTGCTTCTTGGGTCAGTTTGCTTGGAAGGTTTTTTCCCAACCTTTTACTCTGAGATAGTGTCTGTCTTTGTCTCTGAGATGAGTTTCCTGTATGCAGCAAAATGGTGGGTTTTCTTTATGTATCTAGTCTGATAGCCCATGTCTCTTTATTGGGGAGTTGAGTCCATTTATCTTCATAGTTATCAAGTTATAGTGGTTGCTGTTTCCTGCAATTATTGCTATTGTAGGTTGAGTTGTGTCTGTGTCTCTTTCTTCTTTTGGTTTTCTTGCTTAGGAGTTTTCTTGTTTTTACTAGGATGTAGTTCCCCTCATTGTATTGGGTTTTCCACCTATAATTCATTGTAGTGCTGGGTTTGTGGTCAGATATTGTACTAATTTAGATTTGTCTTAAAATATCTTCATCTCTCCATCTATGGTGATTGATAGTTTTGCTGGGTATAGCACCTTGGGCTGGCATTTGTGCTCTCATAGGGTCTGCATGATGTCCTTCCAGGCTCTTCTAGCTTTCATAGTCTCTGTTGAGAAATCGAGTGTGATTCTAATTGGTCTGCCTTATATGTTTCCTGACCTTTTTTCCTTACTTATTTTGACTATTATGTGTCGGGAGAAATTTCTTTTCTGGTTCAACCTATTTGGAGTTCTGAAGGCTTCTTTTTTGCTCGTGGTCATCTCATTCTTAAGGGTAGGGAAGTTTTCTTCTACAGTTTTGTTGAAGATATTTACTGTGCCTCTTAGTTGATATTCTTCTCCCTCTTCTATTGCTATTATCCTTATGTTTGTCCTTCTCATTGAGTCCTGGATCACCTGGAAAATTTGGGTTAGGAGCTTTTTGGTTTTTGCATCTTCTCTGACTGTTTTTTCTATGTTTACAATGTTGTCTTCGGCCCCGAGATTCTCTCTCCCATCTCTTGTAGTCTATTGGAAATGCTTGCTTCTGTACTACCTGAAGACCCAGCTATTCCACTTCTGGACATTTACCCCAGAGATTCTCCAAAGTACAACAAAGACACATGCATCACAATATTCACAGCAGCTCTATTTATAATAGCCAGAAGCTGGAAAGAACCCAGATGTTCTTCAGAAGATTAATGGATGCAAAAATTGTGGTACATCTACACAATGGAATACTACTCAGCCACCAGAAACAATGACTTAACCAAATTTTTAAGAAAATGGTTGCATCTAGAGAATATCATCCTGAGTGAGATAACCCAGTCACAAATGAACAGAAATAATATGCAGTCACTGATAGTGGGATGCTAACCCCAGAGGCCGGGACTTCCTCAGAAACAATTCACAGACAGTGTGAAGTTCAAGAAAAAAAGAAAACAAAACAAAACAAACAAAAAGAGACAATATGCTCAATCCTTACACACCAATAAATCATTGACTAATTCTGGGTTACATACTGTTTTACATGTACTTTTTGCTCATTGTAACTAGTAAAATCTTAATGCAGAGTATCAAACCTTAAAAAGAAAAAGGGGGAAAAAAGGACTCATTGGAAAGTGCAAAAACCAGTGTACTCCAAGGGATGGTATTTAAATTTCCCATAATGTGTCTTGTGTCTTGTTGGCATATGAAATACAAAGAAGGGCATATTGTATTTGATCCATTCTTGCCACAAGTATATAACTCAAGTTGTATTAATATGGAGTACAATAAATTTAGATTGAGGATAACTCTACAAGATGAATAGCCAGTTTCCAGATGTTGGACAGAAATGATGAAATAGATTGTAGAACTGTCTCAAGATAGAATATGTAAATACAAGTGGTTGGGGATAATGGATGAGTTAGTAATATGCATGACTTAGTTAATATTTTATTGGTATGAATAAACACTATGACCAAAGTTGTTTATAGAAGGAAGCATTTAATTTGGGACTTGTTTACTGTTTCACAGGATTAGTCCATGCCCATCTTAGAAGTAATCATGGCAGTAGGCAGATTACCAGGCAGGTAACCAGACAGCAAGGCAGCCAGGCATGGTGATGGAGCAGTAGTTAAGTCCTTACATCCTAATATATAGACAGAAGAATACAAGATTGTGCCATAGACTTTTGAAACCTAAAACTCACCCCTATTAACACACTTCCTCTGATAAGAATACACTCAGTTTGACAAAGCCTCACCTCCTAACATTTCCCAAATAATCTCACTAACTGTGGACAAAAAAATCAAACATGAGCTTCTGGGAAGGGTTCTTATTCAAACTACCACAGTACATTATCAATCTATTAGTATAGCATGTGTGTGAGAACATAAGATATAATTGTGTGTGTGTGTTTGTGTTTTAAATCAAGTTATGCTATTAGTGGTGATTATGTTCCCTGCAAATTCCATAGTCTGTCCTACAAAAACCTGAGCACCAAGCATGAGAAAAAAATTTTTTGAATTATTGGTCATGGAAGTAATTCTAAGAGACTCCCAAAGCAATATAGTCTGTTGCTGGTGCCCTTGATCCAAGAATCAGAATTCAAATCCCTATTGCCAAAGACTCACACACACACACACACTCAGTTTGAAAATAAGATTTGGAAGAATTTAACTGAAACTGATAGAGAAGGTTTCTCTTTGAACTAGGTCTCACAATGCCAGAAGATGCTATTCAATCTGCCTGGTATTGTAACCCTAGCCTATGGCTGGAAACATCAAAGGAGAAAGGGCAGAAAGCAATTAGGAGTCTTCTGACCAGTATGCCTGCTGACAGACCATCTTCTGTATGGAACAGGGAAGATGCACCCATGAACTCTTAAAAAAATGCTTTTCTACACATGTCAAGAATGCTGACAATAGCAGTTGACACATCAGCATGAATGGAGACTACTTAACGAAGTTTCCAGTGTTAGACTAAGAATTCCATGTAATTAATTAAAGAAGACCAAGAGACCGTATTCTCTAGGGATGAGCCAGCTAATTGGCTATTTGATACCAAGTGGTCAACATTAAACACTCGTACATTAAACTACATCAGAATGACTCACATATATTTTCATATATTTAAATAAGTGTGCATGTAACAGTAATAACTAAGGAGGGGAAAAGAAAATGATAGTAATGTTGCATGAAATCAGAAGGGGAGCTCGGAGTAGAGCAAGGGACAACAAGCAGAAAATGTGCTGAAAGAGGTAAGGGAAAGTAGGAAAATCCTAGATCATACTGATTGCCTACTTGCAGAGGATTCATGTCAAAATACCCAAAATAGTTCCATGTTAATTTTGAGAATGTTGAGAAATGGTTTGTATTTCTTTGACTAACCTTGAATTCTTGACTGTTTTGACTTGGTATCTTGAGTGTCTTGATTACAGGATTGTGCTACTGTACCCAATTGATAGTGTGGGTTTTATCTGGGCCATTGCTTGTACATAGTCTATGCTTTCTCTGTAATGACACCAGGCTATTTTGCCACATGTCCCACAAACTTTTCTGTCAGTAGACAAAGGTCATCATTATGGTCCACTCTTCTCTTCCTTTTAGACACACATGATCTTTTTCTCAGTGACAGCAAGGTTACAAGAGGGATGGTAATATCTCAGTCAATAAAGAACTTGCCACGCAAGCATGAAAACTTGAGTTTAATTCCATCCACTCGTAAAAAGCAGGCAGCTAGGGCTCAGTGACATCTAGTCTTTCCTACTAGGTGAGCTTCCAAACAGAAAAAAAATCACAGTCTATAAAAATAACATGGTGGATTGCTATTATGACACCTGAAGTCATCTGTTGGTTCACACACACACACACACACACACACACACACACACACACACACAAACTCACACCATGTGTATATGCACAAATATGAGTATACAAAAGAGATTTCCAGAAATGTCCCCATGTGTAAGTAAACTTTGATCCTCTGAGTAAATTTCATGATGATACCTCTAGAGAACTGAAGTGATAAATAAGTAAAACTTAGCACCTAGAAAAAAGCAAATAGTTTCTCTTAAACCTTTAGGTTTTTTTTTTAAGAGCAAAATAATTCTCAGTTCACTTGAGAACTGATGGGCTTGAAGTTGAATCTGAGTGAAGACCTGTTGTGTTTCTGTCTTCCCTGAGTAGCAAGACTGGTACTCATAAAGACATTAACTTTGACTTAACACTAACATTCTTACAACTCAGGTTACATAACATTTGCAATTTTTGAAATTTCTTTTCATTGAAAATAAATTCTTGGGGCAGGAGAGATGGCTCAGTGGTTAAGAGTACTGACTTCTCTTCCAAAGTTCCTGGGTTCAATTCCCAGGAACCACATGGTGGCTTAGAACCATCTGTAACAGGATCTGATGCCCTCTTCTGGTGTGCCTAAAAATAGCAACAATGTACTTATATACATAAAATAAATAAATCTTTAAAAAAGAGAATAAATTATTTTTTAATCAAAATATATCTTGAGATTAGTTTCCTATCTCTCTACTCCTCCTAGTCTCTCCTGTCCACTACTCCTCTTCCATCCAGATCCTCTCCCTTTATTTCATTAGAAAAGAACAAGCTTCCTATTCTGATCTTTCTAAGATAAGAAAACCCAACCAGTTTTGGGTATGGGTTCTATCTTGTAGAGTGGGCTTAAGTCAAGTCAGACAATGATTGGCTACTCCCACAAGTATTCTCATTGTCCCAGCCTATCTTATAGGCAGGATATATTGTAGGTCAAAGGTTTGTGTCTAGCTTGGTATTTATGTTTCTCTTTTTGGTAGCCAGCAGAACATCTTCCCATACCAAACACAATACATTCCAACTACTCCATGTTCAGTGAGTGGTATGGGGACTATCATCAGCAATAGTCTCTAAGGAGAATAACCCATTGTCTTAGCAATAGCTCCAGTTGTTTGGGGATTTTCATGGAACACTTTTTGGCCCAGAGCTGTGTTAAATGCAACCTAGTCACTGTAATAGAAGACTTTTTGATGACAAAAGTTGGTCAGTTGGCACCCTATCACTCTCATTCTAATCATATATTTTAGGAAATTATACTGTACAAGGTTTCCATACCATCCCCCAAATGCCTTTTTATTCTAACTGTCTCTTCCTTCATCATTTCTGTTAATCTTTATGTCCCCTCCTCTCCCTGACCTGATATTCTTATTAGTGTCCTAAACTGCCTTCAAACCATTCATAAAATCTATTCTAACTATCCTTCCAAAGAAGACTCATGTGTCACTTACCTAGTCTCCTCCACTATACATATTATCTTTAGTTCTACCAATTATTAATATTTTTACAACTCATTTAAAGGCTGATATTCACTCATAAATGAAGACATACCATATTTCTCTTCCTGAGTCTGAGTTAAGTCACTCGGGGTGATTTTTTTTTTCAACTCCATCCATTTTCCTGCAAATTTTGTGATATCATATTATTAAAGCTAAGTAAAAATTCATTGTGTATATGTAACATACTTTCTTTTTTTATTCCTCTGTTGAGGGACATCTGCATTGTTTCTAATTTCTGGCTTTTATGAATAGAACAGCAATGAACATTGTTGAGCAAGTGTCCCTGTGGTAAGATGGAGCATCATTTGTGTATATGCCCATGAATGGTATAGTTGGTCTTAAGGAACATGGATTCCTAACTTTCTGAGGAATGACCATATTGATTTGCATACTAGCTATACAAGTGTGCTCTCCTATCAGCAATGGATGAGTGATCCCCATGTTCCAGATCCTGGTTAGCATGTGCTGTCTTCTCCGTTACTGATGTTAATTCTTTTGGCAGGTGTAAGACAAAAATCTAAATGTAGTTTTGATTTGCATTACCCTGATGGCTGAGATGTTGAACATTTCTTTAAATGTTTCTCAGCCATTTGAGATTCCTTAATTTAAAAAAGAAAACTCTCTGTTTATCTCTATTCCCCATTTTTAAATAAGTTTACTTGATTTTTTGAGATATAATTTTTTGAGTTCTTTATATTTTGAATATTAGTTTTTTATTGGATGTGGAGTTGACAAAACTATTTTCCCATTCTGTAGGCTGCCCCTTTGTACAATTGAGAATACCCTTTGACTTACAGATGCTTTTCACTGCCTGAGGTCCAGTTTATTCACTGTTGATCTCAGTGCCTGCACTAGCTGTTGTTCAGAATGGTGCATCCCCCACATTATCTTTTACCAGGTTTATTGTATCTGATTTTAACTTGAGATATTTGTCTCAATATGCACTTAAGTTTTATAAAGGGTGAAAAATATGAATTCATTTGTGTTCTTGCACTAGAGCCATTCATTGTAATGAGCATCATCTGGTGAAGATACTATCTTTTCCCCCAATGTATCTAATCCAGTTATCCAGTTGTGTGTGCCCTTATGTCCAAGTCTTATATTTGATTCCATTGATCAATGTTTTTATGCCAATACCATTTGGGTTTGAGTACTGTAGCTCTGTAGTCCAACTTTGAATCAGGTATGGTGATACCTCCAAAAGTTCTTTTATTGTCAGGACTTATTTGAGTCCCATAAATATGTGAATTTGTTCATTTTCACTAAATTATAAAAAACATTTAATTTCTTTATTTCTATCTTGACTCACTTCTCATTCAGTGGAGAGTTGTTTCCATGAGTTTGTAACCTTTCTGTCTTAGGTTATTAATGATATCTAGCATTAATCTATGGCAGTCTGATAGAATAAAAGGTGTTAGTTCAGTTTCCTTGTATCTGTTGAGATTTGCTTTGTGTCAGAGTATGTGATCAATTTTGAAGAAAGTTCCACAAGATGCAGAGAAAGCATATTCCATTATGTTTTGGAGAAAAAAAATTGTATTTATCTGTTAGGTCTTTTTGGCTTATAATGTCAGCTAGTTTCAGTATTTATCTGCTTAGCTTTTGTATAGATAGCATATCTATTAGCAAGAGTAGGATACTGAACGCCTCCTCTCCCTGCTCCTCTCCCTGCTTCTCTCCCCTTTCATTTGTCCAGTTTTGACTCCATACCTATTCATTACTTTTCTAAATTTCCCATACTTTCTGGACATCCTGTTTGCTGCCCCTTCTTCCCTACTTTTCATTCTGGAATGTTCTATCATCACATCCTCTTCTGTGAGATTCTCAACGTTGAACTACTGAGCTTGTCAAATATACTTTTCACTTTTATATATTGATTTTTATCTAGAATTTTATAAAGCTTTCCCCCCAAAATGTCAGCTTTGATAGAAGAGAAAGTAGGAAATAGCCTTGAAATCATTGACACAGGAAAAGGCCTTCTTAACAGAATACTGAGCGTGTAGGCATTAAGATTAACAATTAACAAGTGGGGCCTCATAAACCTGAAAATTTTTTTGTGGCAAAGGACACCATCATTTGGAAAAAGGTGTCAGCCTCCAAAAAGGGGAAGTTTTATTTTTAATCAACTCTATATCTCATAAAGGGCTAATATACAATATTTATAAAAAATTTAAAAACAGTATATCAAGAAAACAATTCAATTACGAATGAGGTACAAATCTAAACAGAGAATTATCTATTAAGGAAGCTCAAATAGTTGAGAAACAATTAAAGGAATCTTCAACATTGTTAGCTATCATGGAAACGTAATTCAAAACTACTTTGAGATTCTATCTTAGATCTGTCAGAATGCCTAAAATTAATGAAATAAATGAGAGAGTATAGCTAGTAGGATTACAAAATTACACAGCCACTACAGAAGTCAGTGGGACAATTCATAAGGAAAAAGAGAATCAATGTACCTTAAGATCCACCTATACCACTCTTGAGAATATACCCAGAGGGTTCTTCATCCTACCACAAAAGCAAGTGATTAATCACCATCACTGCTGCTTATGCATAACAGCCAAAAATGGGAAATTACCTATATGTTCCTCAAATAAAGAATCGATAAATAAATTGTTGTATATTTACATAAAGGAGTATTAGTAGTTTTTAAAAAATTGAAATTTTCAGGTAAATTAATAGAAGTAGAAAAAAATTATCCTGAGTTAGGTACCACTTCCAAAAAGACAAACATGTTGTGTATTTACTTACATGTAGTTATAAATGTTAAGTCAATGATAAATAAGCTACAATCTGTAGAACCACAGAGGTTAAGTATAGTATTGAATAAGGCACCACTTGATAGCATTTACTGTTAACTGCTGATTGAGGTTTTGGTGGCCAATAACACAAGAGTTGAGCCTTTTCCCATGACTCAGTCCTGCTTAAATCTTATCTATCACACATGTCTAGTATGAGCATTTTCTCCCATATTAGGGTGGACTTTTTCTACCCTCTAGCCATGAATTACTGGAAACTATTGTGCCTTCAACGTCACTATTCTTTTCTGCCTTAACTCAGCAAAGTAGTGATGGTTTTCTAACATGGTTCCCAAAGAGGGGATAAACTTAATTACTTAGAAGGAGAAGAGAGGGAGTAGCAGTTACTGAAAAAAATAGGGATGGAGTTCATGGTTTGATGGATTAACTACAGAAGATGTGACACAAAACTACTAAGCAAAACCAATACTGATGATGGAGTAAGTGTAAAGGGTAAGAAAACTGAACCTGGCACAGCTTCTTTTAAAGGAAGACAAACACATTAACATCACATCATGCTTTGATAGACTTTTCTGTTTATAGGTAGAGTGGAAATGAAAAACGTAGTCAAAGTTTAAGCCATTTACTCAAAGATGCAATGGCTACTCAATACAAGAAGACGCTTGACTTTCAGGTACATTAATACCTTGTTTGTATTTCATTTGAAATACTTTACCTCCCTACAGAAATATAAGGCCAAGAATACAAGGCTTTCTGTGTTTTATAACTGTTGTCATTTACTGATATCCAGATCCTTTTACAGGATTGTTTTGTTGTTGTGTTGTTTTTAAACATTACTGACAGTAGTATTTCTAAGAACGTCATTGGGTTATCACATACACAGTGCTATGACTTCAGTTTAGGCCTTCATACTGCAAAATTGTTTCTTCTGAACATGATAAGACTTTATACTAATGTCTATTTCATCTTGATTTGATTGGAAATCCAAGAATGCATTTTCATTTACACAAAGAAAAGGAATAAATGTCATTCTATTTCAAAATTATCATAGCATCAAGAGGAAGAGATAAATAATTGGGGAAACATGTTTGAAATATACACGAACACTGAGATTTTAAAAGTTTTCTCACATATAGACTTCTGCTCAACAGTGATAGGATTGTGTAGGTGCATGATGCAATAAATTAAATAATGTATTAAGTAAGCACTATTAAATCACATTTAAATAAACTACCACTGATTTCTAGAGTAGAGCTCAGTGTACTCCTGGGAAATCAAGTTGTTTCGAACTTAGTTACCTGGCCCTTAAGTCAATTATGCTTTGCTGATGCACTTGCTCTTGAACAAATTTCTGTCTAGATAAAAGAGGATTCTCATGTAAATCTCTTATGTAAAATAAGATACTAAGATTTGTTCTTACCATAATGAGAAATGTAATCATTTTCTAGGTGAGAAACATAATTTTGATAATTCAATTAATAATAGTGTAATATGTGGGGTAAAAATGACATCACATTTTTATTAAGAAAAAAAAATTATAGAGAAGATTTTGTCACTAATGTGGATTTAAGAGACATCTATAGAATATTTCATCCTAAAGCAAAAGAATATACATTCTCAACACCTCTTCGCACCTTCTCCAAAATTGACCATATATTCAGTCACAAACAGGCCTCAACAGATAAAAGAACATTGAAATACTCCCATGCATCCTATCAGGTCACCATGGACTAAGGTTGGTCTTCAATAACAACAAAAACAACAGAAAGCTCACTTACACAGGAAGGCAATGCAGGGACAAATAGAGGAGCAGGGATTGGAGAAAAGACCATCCAGAGACTGCCTCACCTGGAAATCCACCCCATATGCAGCCACTAAACTCAAGCATTATTGCTGATGCCAAGTAGTGCTGACTGGCAGGAACCTGGTATGGATGCCTCCTCAGAGATTCTGACAGAACTATACTGATACAGAGGAGGATTCTTGCAGCTAACCATCAGACTGAACAGGGGGACACCAATGTAGGAGCTAAAGAAAAGACTAAATGAGGTAAAAGGTCTGCAACCCCATGGAAATAACAAAGTGATCAACTAACCAAGCCCACTACAGCTCCCAGGGACTAAAACACCAACCAATGAGTTTACATAGAGAGACCTATGGCTCCAGGTACATATGCAGCAGAGGATGGCATTGTCTGGCATCAATGAGATGAAATGACTTTGATCCAGAAAGACTAGTTTTCCCAGTATAGGAAGTTTCAAGGAGCTCAGGTGAGAGAGAGTGGTTAGGAGAAGGAGCACTTTCATGGAGGCGATGGGAGGGGGAGGGGGATGGAATTGGGGAAAGGGGATAACATCTGAAATGTAAATACTAAGAATATACAATAAAAAATAAAAATGAAAGTCTGAGGGCACTGAGATGGGAGTGGGTGGTTAGGAGTGGGAGCACCTTCATGGAAGCAAAGGTAGGGGGAAGGGAACATGGAAAACCAGATAACATTTGAAATGTAAGTACATAAAATATTCAACAAAAAGATTAAAAAGATGAAAGGCTGAAGGAGAAAATGGTTTTATGGGTATAAGTGCTAATTCAAATTTCAACACTGTTACCACTACAGACTATTACATAAAGAGAGATCTCTCTGTAACAACAGAGATTAAAAAATACATTAAAAAATAACAGCTATTTTTTGAATACTCTCCTGGTTAACCAAGTTATATAATTTTATTTAAGAGAAAATTTATTGGATGCAAGCTCTCTCTCTCTCTCTCTCTCTCTCTCTCTCTCTCTCTCTCTCTCTCTCTCTCTCTCTCTTTACTTTTATGTGTAACTAGTACATGAAGTCAATTGAAAAAAAATAAAGGAAGATCCAAAGTCTCATAGTGTAGTAAGTGTGTTATTTTCAGAATTTTTTCAAACATGAACCCAAGAATGGACTATTCAAACTGCTCTAAAGAACTGTGTAGGAACCCTGGCCTTTACCATGGTCTGAACCCTGGCTGGTAGAGATCAATCAGTTTGTTCTGCAACTGGGTCAAGTGACGGGTTGAACAAAAGCCCAGATCAGAGAAAGAAAGAATCACTCTCATGTACTGTGCACATCTCTTCAACTCTAGAAAAATATTCTCAGGCAAAAACATCTAGGAGATCACTTGTATGTGTTCTCCAGGGTAACATTCAGCAAATGTTAGTGAAGACCTACTATGTGCAAATCAATACCAAAAATAGTATGAACACCTACAATTTGTCTTTGGCTATACAAGTAACTGCAGGTCCAAAAACAAATCATCAGTATTTTATTTTATTTTCCTTTTTATTTTAAAACTTTATTTTAAAAAACAAAGATAAAAGAAAAGAAATTTAAACATTTTTGCATAAATATATAAAAATACATTTTTGTCAGTGCTTGGCTTTTTTTTTTCTTTTATTTTTTAAAGGTTTGATACACTGCATTAAGGTCTTACTAGTTGCAATGAGCAAAAAGTACAAGTAAAACAGGATGTAATCTGGAATTAGTCAACGTTTTCTTGCTGTGTAAGGATTGAGCATAATGGGTTTTTTTGTTTGTTTTGTTTTGTTTTCTTTTTTTCTTGAACTTCACACAGTCTGTGAGTTGTTTCTGGGGCAGTGTGAACCTCTGGGGTTAGCATCCCACTATCAGCAACTGCATATTATGTCTGTTCTTTTGTGACTGGGTTATCTCACTCAGGATGATATTCTCTAGACCTAACCATTTTCTTAAAAATTTGGTTAAGTCATTGTTTCTGATGACTCAGTAGTACTCCATTGTGTAAATGTACCACAATTTTTGTATCCATTCATATACTGATGAAAATCTGGGTTCTTTCCAGCATCTGGCTATTATAAATAGAGCTGCTATGAACATTGTGGTGCATGTATCTTTGTTGTATATTGGAGTGTCTCTGGGGTAAATGCCCAGAAGTGGAATAGCTGGATCTTCAGGTAGCACTATGTCTAATTTTCTGAGGAATCGCCAGACTGATTTCCAGAGTGGTTATATCAGTTTACAACCCCACCAGCAGTGGAGAAGTGTTCCTCTTTCACCACAACCTCACCAACATCTGCTGTCATCTGACTTTTGGATCTTTGCCAATCTGACTGGTGTGAGGTGGAATCTCAGGGTTGTTTTGATTTGCATTTCCCTGATGGCTAAGGATGTCAAGCACTTCCTCAGATATTTCTCAGCCATTCGATATTCCTCAATTGAGAAATTTTTGTTTATCTCTGTACCCCATTTTTAATAGGGTTGTTTGATTCTCTAGTTTCTAGCTTTTTGAGTTCTTTGTATACCTTGGATATTAGGCCTCTATCTGATGTGGAGTTGGTAAAGATCTTTTCCCATTCTGTTGGCTGCCATTTTGTTTTCTTCACAGTGTCCTTAGCCTTACAGAATCTGTGCAATTTCATTAAGTCCCATTTGTTAATCTTTGACTTTAGAGCTCAAGCCATTGTTGTTTTGTTCAGAAAATTTTCTCCTGTGCCTATGTGTTCTAAGGTTTTCCCTACTTTCTCTTCTAATAGTTTCAGTGTGTGTGGTTTAATGTGGAGATCTTTGATCCACTTACACTTGAGCTTTGTACAAATAGATAATAAAGGTTCTATTTTCATTCTTCTGCATGCTGAGTGCCAGTTGGACCAACACCATTTGTTGAATAGGCTGTCCTTTTTCCATTGAATGTTTACAGCTCCTTTGTCAAATATCAGGTGATCATATACATGAGGGCTCATTTCTGGATCTTCTATTCTATTCCATTGATCCATGTGCCTATTTCTGTGCTGGAACCATGCAGTTTTCAGCACAATTGCCTTGTAATATAGCTTGAGGTCAGGGATAGTGATTTCCACAGATGTTTTCTTGTTGTTGAGGATGGATTTCGCTATTCTAGGTCTTTTGTTATTCCATATGAAATTGCACATTGATATTTCCAACTCAGTGAAGAACTGGGTTGGAATTTTGATGGCGATTGCATTGAATCTGTAGATAGCTTTTGGTAGGATGGCCATTTTTAAAATGTTGATCCTTCCAATCTATGAGCATGGGAGATCTTTCCATTTTCTGAGGTCTTCCTCAATATCCTTCTTTAGAGGTTTGAAGTTCTTGTCATATAGGTCCTTCACTTTCTTAGTTAGAGTCACACCAAGGTATTTCATAGTTTTTGTGACTATTGTGAAGGGCATCTTTTCCCTAATTTCTTTCTCCACATGTTTATCCTTTGAATATAGAAAGGCTACTGATTTGTTTGAATTAATTTTATATCCAGCCACTTTGCTGAACTTGGTTATCATGTGTATGAGTTACTCCTACAGTATTTTATTTTCATAGAGTTATAACATCAGTGTGGATAGCGTGTGTGGCAGCAGTCCAAATATGGCACTTAGGACTGTGGCCTAGTCTTTTGACTAGCACCTGACTTTCTCCTGTCCCCCCCATATTATCCACTACCACCGTGCAAGGTGCACAGGCGCACCTATGACAAGATCAAGCCAGATGACGTGAACATATGAACTGCAGCCATGCAACATGAACTGAGGAGGTGGAGTTGAAAGAGGATAAAAGGGACTGTGCTTGGGGAAAATGGAGAAATAGAAACAGAAAGTAACAGAATGAGACAGAAAGATTTTTACTGGCATGTTGTAAGGTTCCTGAATAAACCACTTTGAGAAGAACACTGTGTCGTTGCTCCTTTTCTGCTGGTCGGAGACGGTACCTACACATCAGTGTTTCTCATCTATAGTTATTTTTAAGAGTCTGGGAAATCCAGGTGTTCCTTTAATCCCAGAACTGTGGGAGGTAGAGACAGGGGACTCTCTGTGAGTTTGAGTCAAGTCTGGTCTAGAAATAAAGTTTCAGGACACAGAGAACTAATTAAAAATACCCTGTCTCTAAAAGTTAAGAAGAAGAAGAAAAAGAAGAAGAGGAAGAGGAAGGAAAAGGAGAAAAAGAAGAAGAATGAGGAGAAGGAGAGGAAGAAGGAGAAAAGGAAAAGAGGAAGAGGAAGAAGAGTAAGATGAAAAAAAAGAGGAAGAAGAAGGAGGAGGAGGGGGAGAAAAAGGAGAAGGGGTACTATCTATGAAAAATGTCATATCTAAATGCATGTTGACATGCCTGTTTTCCTTTTATTTTTTTTCTTTTACAACATTATTTTATCTCCAGTATCTTTGTTACTTTTCTACATTAAACAAACACCCTTCCATGTTTCATGTGTAAGTGTGTGTCTGTGTGTTTCACCACATTTAAGATTATATGTAGAGAATTATTTACTTCTACAAGGGTAAGGCAAAAACATCCCTGTTTTCTTCAGAAAATATTCTAGACTTAACTTGTAAGATTAAGCACATTTCAAACCATATCAGAAAATTTCGTTTCAATACCTTTTTTTAACTGAAGTAGAAATTTGCACAATCTAAAACATAAAATGTATTATTTGTCTCTGCTCAATTTGTGTAACTAGAATAACTGAGAAAACTAAAATTGAACTATCACAACACCCCTCAATGTGTTTATCACTGTTTGCAGTTTTGAATAAACATACTTAAATTCACATAAACATTTTTGAGCAGAAGTATTAATTCTTTAAAACTTCACAGAAGTGAAAAACAGGACAGAAATGTCACAACTGTAATTCATAAAATTCTTCAAGTTTGAACTGTAAACTGGTGTATAAATGGAGACTGGGCCACTTTAACTCACATCAGTAATTGGGTATGCAGAAATCTACACTCTTGTATCTTTCATTTTGTCTTGTAGCAACTGTGCTCCATTTCTATCTACTAACTAGCTAAACATTTAAAATTAAAACACCAATTCAACTTAAAGTTTATCTGAATACTACATTAATCAAAGGAAGAGGCTTCGCCCCATGATGAAACAGTTAACCCTTTAGCCTATTGATAATGCACTGGAAATAGCAGGAAATTTGGCACCCTAAAAAGATGCTCAAACAGATACCCACCTACCACCTCCTGACTCTTCTTGATTAAGTCTTACGTCTCTATCAAAACTTCACAGCCACAGAGCTAGAGTGGTGGCTCAGGGCTTTAGCATTTTGCCAATCTTCCAGAATACCTAAGTTTAGTTCTTAGAAAAAAATAAAGCTCGCAACCACCTGCATCTCCAGGTTTAGGAGATCCAGTGCTGTCATAGAAGCTGTACAGAGAACCCCACACAGGAGCCATTCCCTCACAAAGACACGATCATATATACAAATAATATTCAAATTAACAATTAAGAATGTGTTTTAAAATAACTGCAAGCAAAGTAAAGAACTCCATGTCTTCTCCATCTGTTTTTTTTTTTTTTTTTTATTTTCACTTCATTGTAAAGCAAGGATTGTAAGGAGAATTTTTTTTTTGTGTTATCCTTCTCTGACAATCTACTCCTAACCTGTTTGTCACAGTAAAAAACAATATATTTTCTCTACCTTTGAAACCGTTCTAAAAGCTATACCTTTCTGGACTTCTTATTGATAGGTAGGCAGGATAAGAGGACTTCTGGCATAATTCTTTTTATACAGTGAAAGCTGAATATAACCTCATTTCTTTTGTAGAAGACCCTGTAACTCTTCTCAATCTCCAGTCACCTCTGTCAGTACAAAGACAAATGCCATTGGTTTGCCAGGATCAGTATTTCCAAGGTGAAAGTGAAACCTGTGTTCACATTTTTCAGTGTAGTACTTTCTCACATTTTGGTGCATGGGGATGCAATACACTCCCATAACAGAATATTCTGGGGACTCTCTTCCCCTGTTCTAGTAATCCACTTGTTAATCCAAATACTTTCACGGCACTTACCTCTCTTTTTTATATCATTAATTCCTTTTTCTATATAATGTCATCATTTTAAAGTAGTGCCTCACAGGTTGGTAGACACTGCTTTACAAATATTGCACTCTACCTCTGATTCTCAGCTCCTTTCAGCCATTAGTGATCTTGGGCATTCTGCCTTTCACTATTGCATTTGCTTGGCTGGTGAAAATAGGAATAAAGAGGCCTGGATAGGAGGCTGCTAGGAAAAGAAATCTAGTTAGATGGGAATCTAACACACCCAAAGCACAATATAAAATATCACTCAATTGCTGAAGGTGCCATACCAATTTTTTTCTAGAGATCCCTTGTTATCATAACAGGGACTTCTGCTTTTACATTTGCTTTGTGCCAATGGAACCATTACCACTTGTTGATGAAGCTGTCCTTTTTCCACTGAACGTTTTTAGTTCCTTTTTCAAAGATTATAGGTGTGTGGGTTCATTTCTGGGTCTTTGATTCTATTACATTGGTCTACCTTCCTGTCTCTGTAGCATACCAGACACTTTCTTATCAAATTGATACAGCTTGAGGTCAGTAATGGTGATTCCTCCAGAAGATATTATTATCGAGAATGTTTTCTGCTAGCCTGGGTGTTTTATTATTAAAAGGAAAGCTCCTCTACTCTTGGTGAGATTATAAACTAGGGCAACCACTCTGGAAATCTCTCTGGCAGTTCCACAGAAAACTGGACATAGTACTACCTGAGGACTCAGCTATACCACTCCTGGGCATATACCCCAAAGTAGCTCCAATATCTAACAAGGACACATGCTCAATAATGTTCATAGCAGCCTTATTTATAATAGCCAGAAGCTATAAAGAACCCAGATGTCCTTCAACAGAGGAATGGATTCAGAAATTGTGGTACATTTACACACTGGAGTACCATTCAGATATTAAAAACAATGACTTCATGAAATTCTTAGGCAGGTGGATGGAACTTGAAGTTATCATCCTGAGTGAGGTAACACAGTCACAAAAGAAAACTTATAGTCTGTATTCACTTATAATCAGATAACCCCCAAATATAAAGAGCTCACTATACCCAAGAAACCATCCACAGAATTTATGAAGCTCAAAAAGAAGGAAGACCAGAATGTTGATGCCTAAATCCTTCTTAGAAGGGAGAACAAAGCAGGGAAGAAAAGGAAATCCAAGGTCAAATAGAGAAGCAGGGCTTGAAGAAAAGATCTACAGAGACTGCCTCACCTGGAGAACCACCACATATACAGCCACCAAACCCAAGCACTATTGCTCATGCCAAGATGTGTTTACTGGTAGGAACCAGACATGGATGCCACCTCAGAGGCTCTCCCAGAGTCATATAGATACATATGAGGATGCTTGCAGCTAAACATCAGACTGAACACTGGGACCCCAATGAAAGAGCTAGAGAAAGGCCTGAAATTGCTAAAAGGTTTGCACCCTCATGGGAAGAACAACATCATCATCAGTTAGGGCACTGAAGTGAAGAGGGTGATTAGGAGAGGGATCGCCTTCATGGAAACAAGTTGAGGGGGAGAAGGGAGGAGAGAGGGGGAAGGGTATAACATTTGAAATGTAAATACAGGGAATATTCAATAATATTGAAAAGCAATTGCTTTGTGGCTAACACACAGAATGTTCCTGCTTCCATAACAATATCACGGTGCTGTGATATCAGTCTGCTTGCAGTCATTTCTATGAACCCAAATTCAAGTCTCAAGAAAGAGCCTAACTTCACATCTTCAAAAAGGACATTATCTTACCCTTTCCTTCACCTATAGCATTTGTGGCAACTATGATAAAAATTGACAGCTAAAGAAAAAAGCTTTTACACAGTACTGCTTTAAACCAGATACTGAGCTTATCTATTGGCATATATTAATTATTAATTTATATGTAACTCCAAAAAATGAATACTGCAACTGTATAGTACATATAGAGAAGGAAAATGAGACAGTACAAACATAAGTAACATGTCACGTTTATACATTCAGTTTAAAATTGTTGCTGCAGGATTTATAACTAAGGAATACCTTAAACTTCAGTGAAACTGTGGTCTCCATGAAAGCACATGAGAAACTATTTTGTATATGCAAATAGAGATGCAAATGTAGTTCCTTCTTGTTATGATTTATATTTCTATAGCTGATCTTTTAAAAAAGATTCTCTAGCATCAATTACAAGAGAGCTCTTGCTTCGTTCTTTTAAAACGCATAGATTAGATTTTTAAAGTTTCTCAGTATACACTAATGTACCATGTGGTGATAAATGAATAAGGAGAAATAAAAGAAATTCCTGCTCATTCACAACTCACTTCTGTTGAATTATACGGGAATATAGAATATATTTTTTTCAGTATTCTTTTTAAGGCAATGATGACATGGCATTTTTCAAAAGACAAACAGCAAAACTGATCAAGGTTACTCTCTGGAATCAGCATTGTGACATGTAACAATTTTATGTAAACATAACTGTCACCCTTCACCTTTAAAATTAATGGGGTTTCTACTATTCCTATAGAATGCATATAATAATGACTCTGTTTGGTTGAGTTATTTAAAAAGCATTTAAATGCCTTCTGTAAGAATATTTGTGCTCTCTTTTCTAATACTGTCTTGGCTCAAGGTTGGTATTTCAAGAAATATAATTTAGATTCTTTAGATGCAAATAGTTCTAATACCCACATGATCATGTCTAATTCATTTTTAAGATACTTCAAAATATCCTCGGCAGAATTTATTAATTAATTACATCAACATGTATGGTCAAAAGATATGCTTGCATGTGTATGTATTCTATGTGATGTGTGTGTGCATGTGTGTGTGTGTGTGTGTGTGTGTGTGTGTGTGTGTGTGTTCATTCATGTACATTCACACATACATATCCAGGTAAGATGATAGTGAATTTTCTCGCTATATATTAGGAGAATGTCTCTTACTTATTCAGAAGCTCTACATTCTGGCTAAGATTGCTGGAAGCTGGCCAGAAAGCTCCCAGGCTCTGCCACTCCCCATCGATACTGGGGTTGTAAGCATCCATAGCCATGTGCCAATGATTCAAAATCAGCTCCTCCTGCTTGGAAAACAAGCAGTCTATCTCACTGAGGACCCTCCCAGGCCATCAAACGACCTACTGGTGCTTGATACATATTAGACAAGCATTCTATGTTGATGTTATTATTTCCAATAACATTCCCAATATTAACATCTATTGACATTGCAAACAACTTCGCCTGATAACAAGATTGGCCCAGAATATCAGGAAAAGTGAAATGAATCCTTTAAAATAACCAAGGCCCAAGTGTGAAATCTTTGGGGAAGTTTATAGTTCTATAGTTTACATTTGTAACGCATGGCAAATTTTTCTTGAAAATAACCAGATTGTGGTCCTCTGCCATTTTCCAGTCCTGTGGCATTGTGATAAAAAAGCATGAGATATTTAACATTCAATATATTCTGAAATGCAATTTTATACAAAGATGTTCCTAAGACATTCGCTACCTATGTTTATTTCTAGGCTCCATTTGCAATACTATTTCTTAAGGGATTGCCTGCTCAGTGATTAATAAATATTAAATCTGAGTTCTAAAACGTGGCTGACTAATTGAAAACCCAGTGGTTACCATTCCTGCCCCCAGTCTCATTTTTATCTTAGAGATGTAATCACAGTTTATTCTAAATTTGGAAGCAGGGCAAAGCTTATTCTGTATACACAGGAAGTTCATGCACAGAATGGGAAGGAAAAGACAAAATATTAATATATCATTTTTGCAAATAAACTCATATGCCTGCTTGGCTATATAACTGCCTGTGTTCCTGCCACTCTAAAGTCTTCTCATGTGCTTTCTCCACGGCAGCCAGAACCTGGTTCATCTGCATCAGGTTATTTCACAGCCAGTCAGAGATAGTGCCACACATGATAAAATTATAATCCTACTAAAAGAATGTAGTTAACATAGAATATTCCATATTTCTCAAGCAAGGATAAGGAGACTTATATTTTGCAACTTGAGAAACTTAAAGGATAAAAAGGATGAGCTTGTATCCCTCAATATCTTGATATAATTAGATATATGGGTATAGAGAAATGACAAAAATGAGCACAATAAGGAAAAGTGCAGCCAATTGGAAAGTTCTTTGGAAGCATCAGCACCAATGAATGTCAGCATAAAACGACCAGTAATTTAATTTTAATGAGAGTCAAGTTCTCCATATGTTGTCATAGAACACAATGTGTGCTAATCATTGTTTTTTCTTCCATGGGTAAGCACATATCATATTGATAAAGGATGTAATAAATGGAATAGATGTGCAGCTATGTGAAGAGACCCACAGAGTGAGGTTGGGTTTTATCAGAGTAGACCTATGTAATATACCTCACCTCCATATAGGCGCTTGGTTCAAAACATTGCAATTGTAATGATTCTCCTGATTCAAAGAATACCTTTGAATATTTTAAATCCATCTTGGAAGTAATTTATTTCCCTGGTCAATCCAGAAGCTAAAATAGCATATGCTGACTGTCTACTACATCCCAAGCCCATGCTGGTCCTTAGAGCCTAAAGGCTCAAGCAGATCCTTTCATTTACACAGCAACTGGATATGGAAAGGCTAATTTCAACATTAGAGTTTTAGTTTTTATAATTATTATCTAAATAACTTCAGTTATATATCTTCCTTAAGTATAGGAGTTTCCTGGCTTTATTAGCAGAAGATTTTTGGCATAAGTAAAGTGCTTCTTATTGGTCAGCCTCAGGATAAGCACCAGTGCAGACACTAATATAATCACAGAGCTCAGCTTCTGTGATAAACAGAAACATGACTTACTCATTTACCTCCATTTAAGCAAGCAAAAATGCCTTCAAATGAAATCACTTTATTGTCATAAACCCATTAATTAAAAAAAATCATAACTCAACTAGATTGAGATAGCTACTGAATCCCTATAGAGAAGCCATTGTGAAGCAATGGAGCTTTCTTTGGGGTTTTATACTTTCGTGATCAAGCTATACACACAAATATTGTTTAAAAGAAATGTGAACACAGAACTTCCTGTGGAGTTTTAGGAGCTCCTGTTAGCTCTGATTATTATTTTGAGGATCCCTGCGTAGGTCAGCAGCAGCCAAGCCTTGTATAGTGCATGAATGTCTTTCGGTTGGTTACCCAGAAACAAACAAAAAAGTCGTCTTTCCTTTGAGCTATCAGTTCTTGTATCTTGATTGATAGTCTGGTAGTATCCTTTTCTTTTCTACGTTTGGGGGTATAAAACTTATATAAATTTTATTCTATATTTTGAATAGAATATTAAAAAATAGTTTTAATTTTGTCTAAATTGAGCTTTGGCTATTTCCAGTAGGTAAAATTTATAAACATTGTGGGGCTAGTTCTATTTATTTTTTTTTATTTAATCTTTTTTTTAAATCCCCTTCCTGGTCCACCTTCTGAATCATCCACATCCCATATCTGCTCACCGCTGTCCCCATGACGATTTCCCCAAACCCGCACCATTCCCCCACGAGACCTCCCCATTCCCTGGAGCCACCAGTCTCTTGAAGATTAGGTGCAACTTCTCTGAGTCAAAACCCTGAAGTCCGCTGCTGTATATGTGTTGGGGGCAGGGGGGAGCTATGCTGCCTGGTTGGTGACTCAGAGTCTGAGAGATCCCAGGGGTCCCAGTTAGTTGAGACTCCTGGTCTTCTTATATGGTTGACCTCCTCCTCAGCTTCTTCCAGCTTTTCTTTATTCAACCTGACTCCTCCAGAAGCTTGTTGGGTCTTTCAGAAGGCAGTCATGATAGGCCTCTTTTGGGGAGCACACCATAGGTCTTTACAATCTTTAAAAAAATGTATTGTTTTCTAAATGCTCAGTGTTATAAAACAAATGAAAGTTCTGAAAGTGATGTGTATGTATTTGAGCTATGTGATGATGTGCAGTGCTTTTTGGGACAGACTTTTCAATATATTTAGTTCAAAGCTCAGGAACATCTCTGCAGGACTAGAAACCATACAGATTCGACAATTATTTGGCCTCTTCATTCTCAGCGTATTAGAGAGAGCTTGAATAGACATTCCATCAAAAACAACCTAGGTAGCAGGAAATTTTAAGCAGACGCAGCTCAGATACAAAGGTACACTTTGGGATACATGAGGGCACTTTATGAATTCAAGAAGCTGTTTTGATTGGAAGTAAAACAGATGTCATGGGAGACATGGATGAGGGAAGTGTGATGAATCTAAGTGGCTAAGGCCTTGGAAGGTTTTGCTTGTTCTCTGGAGGCTATTCCTCTTCTCACAGCAGTATGTTTCAGCATCACCTGTGACCTCATTAAAAACTGTACCTTTAATGTTAGTTCAAATCAAGAACCATTGATTTAGAAAACAAAAAAAGATGTAAGAGCAAAGGACACATAGCATTTTGTATGCATATATGTGTCCTGTGAAAAACAATCAAGAGTAACATTAACAACCAGGAGACTAAGGCCTTGTGACACAACTCAGTAGGTAACAATGTCTATAGTGCATGCCTGAAGGTATGGGTGTCACCCACAGATCTCACAAAGAAAGCTCTTTAGAGGTTTCTTTCCTCTTCCTTGCATTTGCTGTGGCATGCATGCACCTACTCATACTCACCAATACAGACTTAACTAATAATAGTAAAATTAAAAGGAAGCAATTGAGAAAGAACAACTGAGACAAATTTATGACAGAAATATGCTAAAAAATATTGACTGCAAATTCCCTGAGATAGAAAAGTACTCCTCAAAATTTTAAGAACAACAACAGCAAAGATGTAGGTAATCTTCCCGCCAACTGTGCATGATGTGTACTTCTTTAAAAAAAAAAGAAATATAAGACTATTTATTGACCACTGTTCACCATTATTTACAATAAAGTAAATATACAGCTGGATGACATTCTTATACTAGAAAGCTACTTTTCTGGTTCACTGAACCAGAGCCCAAATACTGAAAAGATTGATCCTACCAGCCTGCATGCTGAGAGATTATGTTCTGAAGGAAAATGTTTATAATAGTTTTCATGAACTGGTTCTTAATTTATTAGTTTATAAAACAATAAAATAGCATATTTCTATATAGTGATTATTAATATAATTCACTAAATATTTCAAAGCAATTCTGAAATATCTAGGCTTACAAAAAATCTTCTACAAACTTATTAAAAGGAAGAAGTGTCACAGCCTTGAAAAACCATAACTTCATGGAAGCAAAACAATGCTCTATTAAACGATACCATGGTCAAAGAAGAAATAAAGAAAGAAATAAAGAATTTTCTAGAATTTAATGAAAATGAAAACACAACACACCCAAACCTATGGAATGCAATGAAAGCAGCACTGAGAGGAAACTCATAGCTCTGAGAGCTTCCAAAAATAAAATGGAGAGAGCATACACTAGAAACTTGATAGCAAAGATCTAGAACAAAAGGAAACAGATACACCCAAGAGGAGTAGACAGCAAGAAATAATCAATCTCAGAGCAAAAAAAAAAAAAAAAAAAAAAAAAAAAAAAAAAAAAAAATAACCAAATTGAAACAAAAAGAACCATTGAAAGAATCAACAAAACCAAGAGCTGGTTCTTTGAGAAAATTAAGAAGATTGATAAATCCTTAGCCAAACTAACTAGAGGGCAAAGAAAGAGTATCCAAATTAACAAAATCAGAAAGGAAAGTGGAGACATAATAACTGAAACGGAGAAAATTCAAGAAATCATCAGATCCTACTACAAAAGCCTATACTCAAGAAAGCTGGAATATCTGGAGGAAATAGATGAATTCCTAGACAGATAACAGATACTAAAGATAAACCAGTACCAGATAAACCATCTAAATAATCCCATAATACTTAAAGAAATAGATGCAGTCATCAAAAGCCTCCCAACCAACAAAAGCGCAGGTCCAGATGGGTTCAGTGCAGAATTCTATCAGATATTTATTGACGACCTAATACTAATACTCTCCAAACTAGTCCACAAAATAGAGTCAGATGGAAAATTACCTAACTCATTTTTCAAGGCCACAATAACCCTCATTCCTAAACCACACAAAGACGCTAAAGGAAAAAGGACTTCAGACAAATCTCACTTATGAACATTGATGCAAAAATGCTCAACAAGATCCTTGTAAACCGAATCCAAGAACACATCAAAATTATCATTCACTGTGATCAAGTAGGCTTCATCCCTGGGATGCTGGGATGCTTTAATATAAGGAAATCCATCAATGTAATCCACCATATAAACAAACTCAAAGAAAAGAAAAAAAAAAACACATAGTCATCTTGCTAGATGCTGAGAAACCATTTGAAAAAATTCAACATCCCTTCATGTTAAAAGTCTTGGAAAGAACAGGAATGCAAGGCCCATACCTAAACATAATAAAAGCAATATACAGCAAAGCAATAGGCAACATCAAACATAACAGTGAGAAGCTTGAAGCAATCCCACTAAAATCAGGGACAAGACAAGGCCGCCCACTCTCCCCCTACCTATTGAACATAGTACTGGAAGTCTTGGCCAGAACAATTAGACAGCAAAAGGAATTCAAAGGGATACACATTGGAAAGAAAGAAGTAAAAACAGCACTATTTGCAAATGACATGATAGTGTACTTAAGTGACCCCATAAGTTACACCAGAGAACTTATACAACTGATAAACAAGTTCAGCAAAGTGGGTGGATATAAAATTAACTCAAACAAATCAGTAGCCTTCTGCTACTCAAAAGTCAAACATGTGGAGAAAGAAATTAGGAAAAAGATACCCTTCACAATAGTCACAAACAATATGAAATACCTTGGTGTGACTCTAACTAAGCCAGTAAAGGACCTATATAATAAGAACTTCAAATCTCTAAAGAAGGAAATTGAGGAAGATCTCAGAAAATGGAAAGATCTCCCATGCTCATAGATGGGAAGGATCAACATTATAAAAATGGCCATTTTACCAAAAGTGATCTATAGATTCAATGCAATCCCCATCAAATTTCCAATCCAATTCTTCATAGATTTGGAAAAACCAATGTGTAATTTTATGTGGAATAAGAAAAGACCTAAAATAGTGAAATCTATCCTCAACAACAAGAAAACATCTGTGGGAATCACCATCCCTGACCTCAAGCTATATTACAAGGCAATTGTGTTAAAAACTGCATGCTACTGTTACAGAGATAGGCATGCCAATCAATGGAATAGAATAGAAGATTTAGATATGAGCCCTCACATATATGGTCACCTGAGTTTTGACAAAGGAGCTGAAAGCATTCAATGAAAAAAGGACAGCCTCTTCAACAAATGATGTTGGTCCAACTGGCACTCAGCTTGCAGAAGAATGAAAATAGTCCCTTTCTATCTCCTTGTCCAAAGCTCAAGTGCAAGTGGATCAAAGATCTTCACATTAAACCAGGTACACTGAAACTATTAGAAGAAAGTAGGGAAAACCTTTGAACACGTAGGAACAGGAGAAAATTTCCTGAACGGAACTAAAATGTCTCATTCTCTCAGGTCAAATATGGACAAATGGGACTTAATGAAATTGCATAGTTTCTGTAAGGCTAAAGACACTAAAGAAAACAAAACCTCAGCTAACAGATTAGGAAAAGATCATTACCAACCCCACATCTGATAGAGGCCTAATATCCAAGGTATACAAAGAACACAAAAAGTTAGACACCAGAGAATCAAACAACCCTATTAAATGTGGGGTACAGAGCTAAACATAAAGTTCTCAGTTGAGGAATATCAAATGGCTGAGAAGCATCTAAGGCAGTGCTCGACATCCTTAGCCATCAGGGAATTGCAAATCAAACCACCCTGAGATTCTACCTTACACCAGTCAGAATGGCTAAGATAAAAATTAAGATGACAGCAGATGCTGGCGAGGATGTGGAGAAAGAGGAACACTTCTCCACTGTTGGTTGGGTTGTAAACTGGTACAACCACTATGGAAATCAGTATGGCGATGCCTGAAAAAATTGGACATAGTACTACCTGAAGACTCAGTTATTCCACTTCTGGGCATATACTCCAGAGATGCTCCAACATACAACAAAGACACATGCACTCCAATGTTCATAGCAGCCCTATTTATAATAGCCAGAATGTGCAAAGAACCCAGATGTCCTTCAGTAGATGAATGGATACAAAAATTGTGGTACATTTACACAATGGAGTACTACTCAGCTCTCAAAAACAATGACTTTATAAAATCCCTAAGAAAATGGATGCATCTAGAGAGTATCATCCTGAGTGAAGTAACCCAGTTACAAAAGAGCAGACATAATATGCAGTCACTGATAATTGGATACTAACACCGGAAAGCTCTGAACACCTCAGAAACAACTTATAGAGTATATGAAGTTCAAGAAAAACAAAGGCCAAAAAAAAAGAAAGAAAAATCATTATGCTTAATCTTTACACACCAATTAAACTTTGACTATTTCCAGGTTACATCTTGTTTTACATTTACTTTATGCTCATTGTACCTAGTAAGATTTTAAGGCATACTATCAAACCTTTAAAAAAAATCACGTACTAACCCAAGAAAGCTCTGAACACCCCAGAAACAACTCACAGACTGTTTTTCAAGAAAAAAGTATATTTTAATTAAAATATAACTGTATCACATCCCCCTTTCCTTCCTATAGCCCCTCCCAGTTTCTCTCCTATCCCTTCAAATTAATAACCTCTTTTCCTATATTATTATTACATATATACAAATGTGTATGTACATGTACCCACAAATACTTAATTACAACCTTAAAAATGTGTTCATATACATTTATGCAAAAATGCTTAAAAATTTGTACATTTATCTTAGTGTTTTTAAAATAAAGTTTTTCAATAAAAAATCAAGTACTTACAAAAATGTATGCATATACTCTTATTCAAAAATGTTTTTAAAATCTGTACATTTATCTTTGTTTTTAAAATAAAGTTGTTCAACTAAAAAAAAAAGTCTCTGATCTCTGGCAATACCTAAGCCCAGAAAAGAAAGAAAGAAAATATGTAAGTTCTTTTAACTTTAGGAATAAAATTGCCTTCTTCCAAGGATTCATTACTTAATTCTAGAACTGAGAGGGGACACTGCAAAAAGCAAGTGGCATCTTTCCTTTCCATGTGAACAAATGCTGCTAGCTATTGAGTGTTTAGTGACCATCATGCATTTAAGCAAGTCCACAGACTTCATGTGAGCAGAGCGTGTGCATTTTATATTCTCTGAGCTTTACATTATGTTTCCATGATAGCATTGACAATCTTTCCTTATCAGCCAGGAAAAGGCACATGTATATAATCAAACTACCATAAACAAACTCAAATTAGCATGTTGTCTTGGGTTTCTAGACATCTAATAATAAAAGTATGACAAATTTATAAATGAGTGACATGTTCATGACCAAAAATTAATTAAAATCATTGCAAAATTTTAAATTCTTCTTGAGTAAGTCCCAGGACCTCTACAGTTCCATTACATAACTTTGGCCAACATTTGCCTCCTGATCTCACTTATCAGCAAAGTGTGAATAAGAATAGTCCTACTTTGCTTTTTATTATTGTGACAAAAATCATGATCTGAAGAAGCTTAGGGAGAACAGTGTTTATTTGGCTTACACATCACAATCATGTCTCACACTAGTGAAATTCAGGTTTGGAACTCAAGGCAGGAAGACCGGAAGAGGACTGAAAAGCAGAGGCCATGGAAGAATGCTGCTTACTGGCTTGCTCCCCATGATGTGCTCAGTTTGCTTTCTTATACAATCAGGAACCACTTGTCCAGTAGTGGCATCACATATAATAAGTCAATCAACTATCAAGAAAATGCTCCAAACACTTGCCTATCGGCCATATAATGAAGCCAATCTTCCTGACTTTCCCTCTCCCTGGAGAACTCCCAGGAGAACAGCTTATGTCAACTGACAAAATGACCCTCACAAATATAAATTTAAAGGAAAATAAGATAAGATACATAAAAGCATCATGTAAATTATAATGACTATGGGCACCTTAGATGACTTGTAAACAAATAGCTTATAAAGAGCCTCATCAACATGGCACTTACACAGGAGCATGCTTAGTTGAGTCTGTTTCAAGAATTAATTATGGGTAGTAGAGATCTGTAGATTTCTCATTATATTGTTATCTAATTACACAATTAAAGTGGAAAGCTGATAAAATCTTAAAGTCTGCAAAATGGTTGTACCTTTGGGGCATTGGTGGTGTTGAAATTCCTTCTACTTGCTAACTTGCCTATGAATAGTTTGCAAGAGTCATATGGTTTGAAATCCCTACTTAAATAAATTCAACTTCAGTGTAGCCATGGTTCCATTTGTGAAGTTACAAGGTAAACTCAAACTTCCCCAAGTGTTCCTTAACAGAAATATAAATACTTGACCTTGCCAACTTCTGCAAAATGGGTCAAAATTAAACCTCAAGATTGAGATGCTTCCTTAATGTTTCCTTAAATGAACTGCTGGCAAGACTATGGAACATTGCAGAATTAAGTTTAGCTTCCCTCCCAGTAAACCTTCTTCTGTTGAGATTGTTAAAACCTTGTCACTGTACAACCAGAGATCCAGAAAAATCATTTTTGGTTCTAAAATGTCACTGGAAAGGATTTTTATTTTTACAAAGTGCATAAAATTTACAGTAGAACATTTGTAAAAGCAGCATTCTGAAATAGATCTGCTCTGATTCCTTGGTAAAGAGGAAAAATGTGCAGGAAGCCACAGCTTCTATTTACCCCGGTATTAACTCAAGATAAGCCTGAAAATTGCTTTTTTCATGTACAAACAGTGTGGTTTTCTCATCAAAAGGTTATTTTTTATATAAAGGGGCTTTATTCTGTAAGACATTGGGTACATTCTTTTTTTTTTTTTTTTTTTTTTTTTTTTTTTTTTTAATTAGAGCTGCCAAACCCCAGGCCAGTATGAGGTCAGAATGTCTTTTTATGATACCTTTTTTACTGATTATAAAGTTAGGACAAGCACAAGAGAACCAATTCCTTTCACTGAGGATAACTTGTCCCCCAAGTTAACTGTGCTGTACCATTAATGTATATGTATGCCTATATGTATGTATTATATGTATATATATATATATTAGGTATATTATATATTATGTGTGTATGTGTGTGTGCACACATGCGTATCCTTGACACAAATCCTAATCCTCTACTTTTAATGTCCTCGAACCTTTAAACAGGACAATGTGTTAGGGAGAGACGGGGTTAAGGAAAAGATTGTGTTGCCATTGTCACTGCTATAGATATTTTTTAGACCCATCTAGTTTTGCATGAATGAATATATGAAAAAATAAGTGAATGAGACTTTATGTGAGGCAGGCTACTTTGCTTTGCCAAATGAGCAGGCAGCATACCGTGGAGATCATCAAATTCCAATCTTAGTTTGCTTTAGTGCTTACTGCCGAGACTTCTGGTGCAATAGCAAAACACAGTGACTAACTGCTAGAGGTTTTCCACTCAGTCTTAATAACAAGACTTCAATAGCCTATATTTTACTTACAAAAGATGAACTATTTTCAAATAAATGGTTATTGCTCAAATTTTGGGCTCAAATGCTTCCACTCAGAAAGGAAAGTTTAGAACATTAGGTAAGGTTGAAAAAGACAGTCTTGTTTTCAGTTTACAACATACTGTAAAGCCAGAGTAATGCCAATAGACAAGAAGGCAGAGTTTTTCTAAAGGAGCAGAGAAGAACATGTGTAAGGAAAGCTGTGTAATTCAAATAGAAATGGCCACCTTGAAGTACTATGATGGAGTTAGGGCAATAGAAGAGATCACCATATCTGCTCTCTTATGATCTCATATGAATATGACTCCCTTTCCTTGTTATTATAGGGATGGTGCACCATATGACTGGGCAACCGGTATGAGATAATAAAACACAGTGAAGGCCAAGTTGTCTACATGAAGTAACTGCTCCTGCTTGAATGCTTAGTGGCAAATGTTTCTCAGAGAAATGTTTCACATAAGGACATGGTGGTTTAGAGGAAGTTGCAGGTGCGGTTTCAAACCACTGAGTAGAGGTTTGAACGGGGCACACTCAGAGCTTCTAGATAGCAGAGGACAAGGATGTAGTGACAATGAGAAGTCTGGTAGACCCAGGTCTTTGGAGTAGCCTATTGTAGATAGCAAGTGCCACAAAGGGCTCAGAAATAACAGTGGAGACAGTGTACCCTGAGAAAGAAGCAACACCCAGGAAGCTTTTCCATCCCTACCCCATAAAAGAGGTCAGAGTTGGTACCTTGGTAGCAACATGCATAAAGTAAGACATGACTAATGACAGAATTAAATATTACTTAAGACAATAAAGCTTTCATGTTTTCTTTTCCAGTTTTTGCTTTATTTAATTCCTAGGGAATATACTTGAGATCAAGGTGATATTGGTTATAGAAAATAAATCATGTCACAGTTTAATATCTCTAAGGTATAATGTATAAATTCAGACCATAGGGAACATATCCATCACAGAGATATGCAGGCAGACACAGAGACACAGACACAGACACAGACACAGACACACACACACACACACACACACACACACACGTACTGCCTCCATTCATTGCATAGACATTTCAGCAAGATGGTATTACCAATTTCAGGTTCAGTGTAGAATAGGAAAGAAAAATACAGGTTGTTAATTATGAATAAAATGTCCCAGTCGTAAAACAATACAACATTTTCTTACATATAGAAGGGCTTCTGGACCAATTTGTTTCAGTAATATTGATTATAATTTTAAAAACTGTTTTAAAAAAGTAAACTCAAAGTTGTATTATAAAATGCATAAATTAAAATAATTCAAAATAATTTTAAAAACTACAATAAATGATATTTTAATAACGGGATACTAACTTAAAATATATTATAAAATAATTAAAAATGAATTATAAATAAGTTTTAAAATATTATAAGACATTACATAAAATGGTATTAGAATTCCTTCCTTGTCCTCTTGAAGCCAATGGCAGAGATGACAGGAGCTGCAACTCAAGAGAAATAATTCTTCATTTCTCTGTTGTCCTTATCCACTGAGAGGCAGGAATACCACATACTTGTTTTGACACCATACAGGCAGCTTTAAATGATGTCTTTTGAGAAGCCTGCATATTTCTGAGTTCTTCAACAGCCCAAGTAGTACTGTAAACATTCCAAGCTGCTTGGCTTATACATACTTCTCAGTGCAAGGGAGAGGGGTGGTTGTTTCCCATAATCTATCCTACCCTGTGCTGAGGAAGCAAAGGTCCTCTTGTGAGAGATAAAACCTGCACAGCTCTTAGCTGTGTGTGGAAGAACAAAACAATACTGTTGAAGGACATGCCAGGAAGGTGTATGTGTGTATATGTGTATGTGTGTATGTGTGTGTGTGTGTGTGTGTGTGTGTGTGTGTGTGTGTGTGTGTTTAGTTTTGGCTTTTACTTGTGCATTAATTGGGAATGGGAGATGTGTCAGGAAAGAAAGAGGATAGTAAATTGCTTTGCTCAAAATTGGGGCCTTATTGGGAAAACTTTAAAACAACAAACAGAACAAACAGCTTATGGTTTGGTTACATATCTAGAATAATTAACATTTTTCAATTTTTCATAGCATCATAAACGAAGACTGTGAAATACGGCTTTAAAAGCTGTCATAAAACTCACAGTCAAGATGATCTCTGTCCAGTCTTAGTGTTGCCCACAAAGTGCAAAGTCAGTTTCTAAGCTACCACAGTTGCTATGGGAAAATTGAAACGTGACTGAAGAGAAATATGTCTTTCTTTGTAGAGAATATAAAGAAAGAACATTCTGCTTTAGAGGTATTAATTCTTCAAGTTAGAGAAGACATGCTTTTCCAATTATGAAGGTATAAATATCTGTGTATCTCATGATGCCAGTGGCTCATGTCTTGTGGAAAAGGCTGAGGGAGCCTGATATATGGAGGGAAACAGCCTGTACTCTCAGAGTAAAAACTTCTAGGCTTCTTGTTTGTTGGTTTGTTGCTTTATTTTATTTATTTTTTATTCTGTTCTAGTCTTCTAGTGGCACCAATCAGCCATTGACAATACAAATGTCATTGAATCAGTTCAAGGTTGAATGACTTCTAAAGCTCTGGACTTGGGAGAGATTAGCTTTCATATTGACACAATGCTTCGCGTGAAAACACAAAGTCTTCAGATTATTAGAGGTTTAAATTGCTCTGTCTTCAATCGTAAGATGTTTGATATAGAAGAGGCCTACATCTGGGTCTGCACTGTAAAAATATTTTACAGTAGCTGTGTGTTAAATATCTGAATATTTTCAGTAAAGTTTATACCATACAATTTTAGGTTGTTTGTTTATTTTTAAAAAATGCTCAGTTAAAAGAAAAGTAAAAAGGGAGTGAGTTGTGATATTGTTCATTTGGTTTCTTTTTGATGTCTGTGAATGGTTATCACAAAGAGTTGCATCTAGGAGTGTTGATTATATATATCTTGTGTATATATTTTTCTAGAAGGCTATAATTTTTCTCCCAATTATTTTAGTGTATACTAACCTCTGTATTTGGAAGTGCTTCTTTTATGACAAACAATTTCACATGGTTTAGAGAAATAATTTCCACATCTTATCTATTAGCAAGTTATCCAGTAGTACCATATTAATTATGTATTTTGTATACTTGATTACAAATGTTTTTATTATCTCTTTATTTTTATGTTGACAATTTACATTTTATAAAGTATATCTTCAATTCTTAGTGATAGAGGAATATTGTTTATGTAGTTCAATGTGGTAGAGTTTTATATACTACTGTCATGGCAAACATCTTATAGCAAACTGTGACATGTTTTTTTTTCTTTCTTTTTTTATAATTCCCTTCAGTGTCTCTTATCAAAAATTAGTTTTATTGAGATATAATGAATATATGGTGAAATGCTCATTTTCTTTATTTCCCTGGAAAATTTATGTGCTTGGAACTTTGCATTAGTTACTTTGACAGTTAATTAATTAATTAATTTAAGACCAAATGAGTGGACAAATTTTTATTTTGTTTAGTATGTGAGATTATTGCTACTGCTTGCTTAAGTTTATCTTGATATGTTTCTCTCTTTTCCTGTATATTACTTGATTTATGCTCCCATTTACTATTATTTTTAAAAATTATCAGTCCATAAAGTCAATTTCTTTATTTATATAAGAAATCAAATGATGATCTTTGCCCTAGTTAGGTTTCTGTTGCTGTGGTAACACACAATGATCAGAAATATTTATTTTGTTTCACTGCTTGTATTCTAGGTTCAAGAAAATGCAGGATAGGAACTGGAGGCAGGAAACTGGTGCAAAGGTCAGAGAGGAATGCTTCTTACTGGCTTCCTTGTTCATACTTGCCCAGCCTGCTTTTTTATAGGACCACCATTTCAGGTTTGGTACAACCCATAATGGACTAGAACCTCCTACATCAATCATCAATCAAGAATAAGGGCCATAAGATTGCCTATAGGTTTATTTTTCTAAATGAGAGTCTCTCTTCCCAAGTGCCTATAGCTTGTGTTAGGTTAATAGAAAACTAGCCAGTACACTCTGTTCTGGTTCCTTCAACATTAGATGTAATATTTTTGTCACTAGTATCATGTAAATGTTAGGTCTGTGGTTGGAAAAGAAAACTTCAGACCTGCATGACCCAAGGCCTTCTTCCATATTGGCTTTAACATTTACCTTTCCTTCTTGAAGACCACTTTTCTGCCTATTCAGCATCATCCTTCTCCGATTTTAGGAATGAATTAGTGATGTGAGAGACAGAATGTTTGTCCTCTATATGCACAAAATGTGGGCCTCTGCCAGCATTTGAGCTCAGAAGTGAGCACAGATTTAAATAAAGGTACATATGTGTTGACAGTTGTGCATACTAATGGACAGGTTTGAAGATTTTGAAAAGCTGTCATGTTGCAAAGTTGTTTTTATCTTTAGCTATGTTTATAATCCTTTTACAATCCTTTGATTTGATCTAAGATACTTTTGAATATTGGCTTAAAGCTTTGGAGGCTGCTATCTTTTCCAACCATGAGTTTCCCCCAAACGCAGAACACATAATATTATTATCAGGCAGAACCTGAGGATGAGATGCCTCTTCCTTGTTGAAAGCCACTTGCATGATGCTCCCACTAAGGCAAAGACATATGTTTGTGGATTTCTTTTCATTTAATGTATATAACAAAACAAAACAAACTTTCACAGAGGGGCAAGTCATTCAAGGTAATGTGAATCCAGTTCCCCAGGCCCTGATCACTCTCTTGACTCTTGATGTTATTCCATTTGGAGGAAAGGATGAGTATTTCAAAACATTTTTTCTTAGCACTTTTTTTTTGTATTTTACTTGGAGCTTATACTACACTTCTCTATTTTCAATGAGTTTTCCAAGGATGAACATAGTCATGCCTAACTACTTTGAATTATGATCTTATGCATTAGCTAAACTTAGGAAACTTAAAACACTGTAAACCTTTGCCATCTCTGTCATCAGCTTGTGTTACTGGTAACTCTTCCATGTGTCACATATGTCATACAAAACCTGAAGTTCAAATTATGTTGTGTAACACTTCAAGCAAGTTGGCCAGGGGAAATGAGAAATCTAATTGCTCTTTGTTCCCACAATGTGATATAACTATACCCTATTCTAAATATACTAATGAATGTCTGTGCATATAACAGACTTTTATCTTTTTTCTGTTATTTTAGTTAAATAGCATGTTATAGCTAAAGCTATAAGTCCTATAATTTGATCAGGTTCAATTCAAGGCAAATGAACTCTCTGGATTGGAGGAAGAGTGAGAGCAAATGCATATCCTCTATGAATGCATCCTTGCTCATCTTATACAGACACTAAAGTGCATCAAGTGCATTTGAGGGTGTCTCCAGTGGCTGTTGACTAGGAGGAAATAGGTGTGTTTAGTGGAGTCCTGTTCACCCTCTTCTAGTTCATCCAGTACAGGGCATAAAGTAGGCAAGTCAAGAGAGGTATGGCATGTAAGGGAGACACAAGGAGACTGGTGCAAAGCAGCTCATGAGTTGAGTTAGGCAGTGTACTGCTTAATGCCAGCATGGTGCAGATTCAGCAGGTTCACAAAATGGCATACTTACATGGTGACAGGAGACCTCCTCCCATCTGTCCTTAGACATATAATGAACACAGAGATGGTCCTCAAATAGGGCAGATGTCTTCTGGCTACTGAGTCTGATAGTTGCCTGATATTGCTGGCCCATGTCTTCCTGTTTTTAAGTCTTTACTTTTAATTCATTTGTTTCTCCTCATAGACAAAAGAAAAACAATGAGAGATTTTAAGTAGGAGCCCCTAAAGTCAGAATTTAGTTCACGACAGCACCAGAAGGCTTACTTGGGGTTGCTACTTCTAGGACAGTATTTGGTCAGCTTTGTTTTAATTCATTATTAAGTGGGCAAATATTAGTACATAATGTGGAATCCAATTTTAACAATAACCCATTTGAACTACAAATCCTACTTTCTTGGAACATATGGGAGGATGGGGGCTAAGAATATTTCTAATTCCTAAAGTAAGCTCACCAATCATTATTGCCACAAAGCAGCCATCCAATGGGATCAAGGTGCTTAAGTTACTGGTGACATAGTACTTATGTCTTTGGATCCTTTGGTAGTTAATGATTCTTCTTGTCAAGATATAATATGAAACTCATGATTTGGGTACCTGGGGAGTTTCTACTCCCCTACACCCTATTGGAGCGGAGGAAGCAAAGGCCTCTTGTCTTCAGCATCACTATGAGGAGGCAGATAATTTCTAATCTAAAGGACCAAGGTTGCATTAAAAAGGTAAAAGAGATAGAAAAAGCAAGAGGAAAGCATAGCTTGCTTCCAATGGATTTAAGCAAAAGATTGTTCTTAGCCAAAGATGAGTTATCATCCTCTGAGGATAAAGTCAGAGATTTTGTTGCCTTAAGTGAAATTTTGTGAAGGAGGTTACAGAACTATTCTAGTCACAGAACAAGCAAATGTCAGAAATAAGTACATGTACCTAATAGCTTATCAAAGACAACATATGGATGAGACACAACAAACACACAGGAATCTCTGTCATAGATTTCTGATATTACAAGATGACAGTTTTAACTTGGGAATTACTAAAACGTAATGAGTATTGTGCTAAGTTAAAGTGTCACAAAGATTTGAGTAGTTAGACAAGGAATATCAGGTCAGATTCAGAGGGTATTTTTTTTGGATAAATTGTTATTGTCTCCATAATCTTGGGGATGATGAAGAGTAGGTTAGAAGGAACCTTAAGTCAAGAATGAAATTTGGGATCAAAGACCAATGAAGCCACAATTAGGTAGATCAAAGACCAAAAATATTGTAGCACCAGGCACATCTCAGGAGAAGCACATGTGGAGCCTTTGCTGTTCAATGATTGGGCACAAAGATATTGGTAAGAAGAAGGGAGTAAAACTGAGCATTGATGCAATTAAAAAATTTATCCTTAATTACATAAGGTTAACTTTCTATTACATAAAGCATTAGAGAGTCAACACCAAAAATAACTTGATTCTCAAATATCAATTTACAACTGACTTTGTAAACTGAGCTATAATTAGCAGTTTTTAAAAGCAAAATTGTTTTAAGAAATCAGCTAAAATCAGAAACAATGACTTAACCAAATTCTTCAGAAAATGGCTGCATCTAGAGAATATCATCCTGAGTGAGATAACCCAGTCACAAAAGAACAGACATAATATGCAGTCACTGATAGTGGGATGCTAAACCCAGAGGCTCGCACTGCCCCAGAAACAACTCACAGACTGTGTGAAGTTCAAGAAAAAAAAAAGAAAACAAAACAAAACTAACAAAAAAATAACATTATTCTCAATCCTTACACACCAAGAAAACTTTGACTAATTCCGGGTCACACCCTGTTTTACATATACTTTTTCCTCATTGTAACTAGTAAGACCTTAATGCAGAGTATCAATCCTTAAAAAAATAAAAGAAAAGAAAAGAAAAGAAAAAGCCAAGCACTGACAAAAATGTATTTGTGTACATTTATGCAAACATGTTTAAAATTTTTTGTTCTTCTTTTTATCTTTGTTTTCTTTTTTTAACATCTTTATTTTACAGATAAATGTACAGATTTCAAGCATTTTTTGCGTAAAATTATACAATACATTTTTGTCAGTACTTTTTTTTCAGATTTTAAAATAATTTTTACATACATCTATATGAATAGTCAGTACTTGATCTTTTTAAAGGTTTGACAGTATGCATCGAAAACCCAATAGTTACAATGAGCACAAAGTACATGCAAAACAAAATGTAACATGAAAATAGTCAAAGTTTTCTTGTTGTGTAAAGAATTTTTTGTTTTGTTTTGTATTCTTTATATAAAGTTTTAAAAAAAAGAAATCAGCTAAAAAGATGATTCCTCCAGGTATTGCAATTTTTTGAACACCTAGAGTTTTTATTATTCTGGGAAATGAGTTAGAACACAGGAAATACATAGCAGGGCTTTCTCAGAAAGAGGCTCAGACCTTCAAATTATGTGGACATACTAAGGTCTCCATGACTGTTGGGGATCCTGTACCTGCTCTACAGGAGGTGATTGGTCCCAACAGTGTGGCATGGCATGCTAATTGCCTTCATAAAATCCCCAAGTGTTGACAGGAGCAATGTAAAAGGACCCTCCAAAATTTACTGTAAAGAAAATAGAGTCGCTGTCTTTCTCAAAGAACAGGTTGATGGAGGAACCTGAGGATCTTTTACATGGGATATTTTCTGTGGCATTAGGATAGATAAAGTGGCTGAGAAAATGTGATTCCTTCTTGTCTGGCTAGTAGCGGAAGAATGACCTCTGCCCTCCCTCATGAACACATGCTCTTCCAATATTTGTTTCAGAAAACAGTGACCACTGAGGCCAATGAAACAAAGAGACTTATGGTAAAGTCTTACAGAAAAGATGAAGTGAGATCTAGCAGTTAAATTATGAAACATGTTTAAACACTCTTTTATCATAAACATTTTCAGCAAGAAAATGAAAATGCATGCATAGGAAAACACAACAGAAAAAAATCTGTTTTGAATGTTCAAGCTACATGCTGACTTATACCACCTTTTACGGGGAGAGTGAAGGTAGATTACTGACCTTAGATTTCATTAGATCAAAATTCAACCTTATTTTCATCATACATTGCGAATCAAACTTGTACATCATATACACATTCAGACATAACACACACACACACACACACACACACACACAGACACACACACACTGTATACCACACATGTAAACACCATGCATATTCTAGCACTCAAACATATATCCACACATCACAAATTCATATAAACACACCTTTACCCCATATTCCCACACAGCACAAAACATACTACATGCAGAAACACCTCCCATGAAACACACCCTGCACATATATACATACACACATATATCACAATGTTCTTTGTCTCTTTCGTGGAACCTTTCTTTGTATCTCTGTATAGAACAGGTCTCTCTTTCTGGCTTCTGTTCATGTCATAGATAAATGTTTCTTCAAGAAAATGCCTTTACCTTTATATAACTTTCTTAGTTATTCAGGTCATGTAGGCATCTGAACCCAAGCCCAGGTTAATCTGATTCTGTTCCCACAGTTCTCAGCATTATCCAGTTTAAGAGCTTCTTTCACCATGGTCTCATAGATGAAAACAGCTACATCACTGAATGTGTAATGTTTTCAGCAAGGTCATAAACCTAAATAAAAAAAAAATATCTAACCAAGGCTGACTATCAGAATACATTTTTGGCAAACATGATTCAATTTTTATGGTCATTGGTTATACTCTAAATAGACAAATGCTAGATGACAATTTATAATCATAATTTCGGGAGCACAAGCTTTGTGCTTAAGTGCAGAACTTCCAAATATACAAGTTATGGGTGGCCTGTGACTTTTAAAGGACTCTCACAAACTTTAATGTTATGGAAAAAAATCACAAACACAGTATGTAATTTTCCAAAATGCCTCGACAGACAAGAGAATATGTTCTTTAAAACCAGTCTTCTACTCTTGAAGAAAGAAGGTAAAGTATTCTACTGAAGCATCTTGGAGTAGTTGGAATAAACTGTTCAGACCTTGTGACAGACTGAAAAGAAAGGAGTTTGATTTTGATCCCACTATTACCCTTCATAATGCTAAGTTCACCTTTTCTTTTCCATTTTAACAGCCAAGGATGTTATCAGTTACTCTGAGGTCAGAGAAAGAGGAATACTGAGCTTGGTGATGCTAATGAAAAGCTACAGTGGTGACAAGAGTTAATTGCATAGTTATCACACAATTATCAATATATCTACTGCTGATGCTACCAGAGAATGGAAAAGAACTAGAATTCTGTGCATTGCATATGGCAGGGGAAGACAATATAATGATTATAATGATATAATATGAAGAATGCTGGGTAGCATGTGACATTTGCATGAATGAGGCAGGTTTGACATAAATAAAGGAGAAAAACATAAATGGTTTCTCAAGTACTTTAGCCCCTGCTTAAAAGGAGACCCTATACCAATGATCAAGTCTTTAACTTTAAGTTTATTTTATGTCTTTATATTTCAAAACCCAAGACACTACATTATTCCATTGCTTTGTTATTCTACTTTGAGACATATAACACTGGGTTACTAAGGATTATCCAAGCCTAATTCTCCTGCTTCTTCCTCCAAAGTGCTGGCTCTACATGTAAACATTGTCCACTCTATGTTGGCTGGCAAATACTTTTAACAAACTGAATTTAATATTACAACGTAAAAATAGTTATATTACTTCATTTTTGAAATGAAAGTTATTTTTAATTTTTAATTGGATATATTTAATTTACATTTAATTGTTATCCTTTCCCATGGTTTTTACCTCCATAAAACCCCCTATCACATCCCCCCTTCCCCTCCTTCTATGGGATGCATTCCTACCCACTTACCACGCCCACATCCCTGCCATGACATTCCCCAACCCTCGGACATCTAGTCTTGGCAGGACAAATGGTTTCTATTCCTATTAATGCCCAAAAAGGACATCATCTGCTACATATGCAGCTGGAGCCATGGGTTCCACCATGTGTACAATTTGTATAGTTTAGTCCCTGGAATCTCTGGTTGATGGGTATTGTTCTTATGGGGTTTCAAACCCCTTCAGCTCCTTCAATCCTTTCTCTAAGACTTCCAGTGGGGATCCTGTTCTCAGTTCAATGGCTAATTGTAAGCATTCTCTTCTGCATTTATCACAATCTGGCAGAACCTCTCGGGAGACAACTATATCAGGCTCGTGTTAGCATGCACTGCTTGGCATCAGGAATATTGTGTGGGTTTGGTGGCTGTATATGGCTGGAACTCCAGGTGGGGCAGTCTCTGAATGGCCTTTGCTTTGGTCTCTGCTTCAAACTTTGTCTCTGGAATTTCATCCTGTGAATAATTTTGTTCCTTCTAAGAAGGACTAAACTATCTATATTTTTGTCTTACTTCTTCTTAAGCTCCATATGGCCTGTGAATTTTATCTTGGGTAATCTAATATCAACCTATCAGTGAGTGAGTACCATGCTTGGTTTTTGTGATTGGATTGCTTAATTCAGGAAGATTTTCCAGTTCCATCCATTTTCTAAAAAATTTCATGAAGTTATTCTTGTTAATAGTTGAGTAGTACTTCATTAGATAAATGAACCATATATTTGTATCAGTTTCTCTGTAGAAAAACATCTATTTTTCCTGGTTCTAGTTATTATAAATAAGGTTCCTATGAATATAGGGAGCATGTGTTCTTGTAATAAGTTGAAATATATCTTTTGAAATATATCTTTTTAATAAAGGAAACACAAAAAATATATATTTACAAAACAAGAAGACTTTGACTATTTCCATGTTGCGTTTTGTTTTGCATGTACTTTACGCTCATTGTAACTATTAGGTTTTCAATGCATACTGTCAAGCCCTTGAAAAAATCAAGTACTGACTAAAAAATATATTCACATAGTTTTATGTAAAAATTATTTTAATATCTGAACAAACAGTACTGACAAAAATGTATAATTTTAAGCAAAATATGTTTAAAATCTGTACTTTTATCTTTGTTTTGTAAAATAAAGTCGTTTAAAAAAAAAAGAAATATATCTTTTGGGTATGTGCTCAGGACTGGTATAGCTGGGTCCTCAGGTAGTACTTTGTCAAATTTTCTGAGGAACCTCAAGATTGATTTCCAGAGTAGACATACCAGCTTGGAATCCCACCGAAAATGCAAAGAATTCCTCTTTTTCCACATCCTCCCCAGGTTCCGCTATCTCCATTCTAGCTTGTTTCTTGGGACCATTCGCTTGGAAAATTGTTTTCTCCAGCCTTGTACTCTGACATAGTATCTGTCTTTGTTACTGAGATGTGTTTCCTGTATGCAACAAAATGCTAGGATCTGTTTATTTATGTTAGTCAATTTTTTTTTTTTTTTGGTAATTGGAGAATTGATTCCATTGATGTTGAGAGATATTAGGGATTGTTGTTTCCTGTTATTTTGTTGTTGTTGTTGTTGTTAGTGGTGGGATTGTGTTTGTGTGGATGTCTTCATTTGGGTTAGTTGAAAGAAGATTATTTTTTGCTTTATCTAGTGTATAGTTTCCCTTCTTGTTTTTGCTTGGAGTTTTTTTATCTATTATCCTTTGTAAGGATGGATTTGTGTAAAGATAGTGTTTAATTTTATTCATGTAATGTCTTGGTTTCTACATCTATGTTAATTGAGAATTTTTCTGGGTAGAGTAGCCTGAGCTAACATTTCTGTTCTTTTCAGATCTATACGACATCTGCCCAGGATCTTATAGCTTTCACAGACATTGTTGAGAAGTCTGGTGTAATTATGGTAGGTCTTGTTTACATGTTACTTGACCTTTTTCCCTTACTGTTTCTAATAATCTTTTTGTGTTTGTTTGTTTGTTTGTTTGTTTGGTTTTGCTATTTTGACTACTTTGTGACCAGAGGAATTTTTTTCTGGTCCAATCTATTTGGAGTTCTCTAACCTTCTTATATGTTTGTGGGCATTTTTTGGGGGCTTAGGGATGTTTCATTCTATAATTTTGTTGAAGATAATTACTGTCCTTTAAGTTGGGAATCTTCTCTCTATTCTATACCTATTATTCTTATGTTTGAACTTTTTCTTGTTTCCTGTATTTCCTGCATGTTTTGAGTTAGAAGATTTTTGCATTTTGCATTTTTTGTTTTTGTTGTGTCAATGTTTTCTATGGTATCTTCTGCCCCTGAGATTCTATCTTCTGTCTCTTTTATTCTATTTGTGAATCTTGCATCTATGACTCCTGATCTCTTTACTAGGTTTTTTATCTTCAGTGTTGTCTCCCTTTGTGATTTTTTTTATTGTTTCTATTTCCAGTTTTAGATCCTGGATAGTTTTGTTCAATTTCTTCACCTGTTAGGTTGTTTCCTCTTTAAGGGTTGTACTTGTTTACTTGTGTTGTCCTGTATTTCCTTAAGAGAGTTAAATATGACATTCTTAAAATCCTCTAACATCATCATGAGCTGTGATTTTAAAGCAGAATCTTGTTTTCTGGAATGTTGGGGGGGGGGTATTTAGGACTTGATGCCGTGGGGATACTGGGTTCTGATGTAGCCAAGTAACCCTGGTTTCTGTTGCTTCTTGTACTTGCCTCTCACCATTTGGTTATCTCTTATGTTAGTTTCTCTTGATGTCCCTTGACCCTTCTGTGCTCTTAAATGTTTCTTTGGGACTACTTCTCTCCCAGAGGGTTCTGGATATAAAGAGCACAGGGTCAGCTCCAGGTGCAAGTGGAAACTGGAAAGATCTTGTCTTAGAGTGCTCCTAGGTTCTAGAAGGCTCTAGGCAGGCTCCTCCTGGGCCAGGAATTTGAGCAGATATAGTCAGTGGTCTCACCTGTGCTCTCAGAAGTGTCAGCACTCCTGTGAAAAAGGCTCTTTTTTAGCAGGGTTCGAGTGCAGATTTCTTTGGCACACGGTCAGCTCAGGGTGCATACAGAAACCAGAAGCCCTTATGTTACTTCTAAGCACAAGAATCAATTTTATTTGAATTCTCTGTAAGCATATAACTACATTCTAAAACATAACGTTATAATTACAGATAAGTGTAGCGCTCATCTCTCATTAAAAAGCTTTTCTTTACAACAAATAGAAGCCATTATAGAAACCACAACAGATAATAATGTATAGATCAATAAATTACACAAGCCTAGCCCACAAAAATACATCACAGCACCTACTCTACACCTAACACCCATGAAAGATCTTGGGAGAGCTGTGGACATTTTCTAAGAACCAGTGAACCACGATGTCTGCTGATGGAAACTGTGAAATAATACTTCAACATTATGGATGCCTAAATAAGACTTGGAAATGGTAATACCAATAGTCATGCTAATACACAGAGAGAAACTTTTACAGGAGCCTACCCTTGAAAAAGAAAAACAGGCAAGCAATAACTGCTCAGAGAAAAATTAGCCTCACATTTATTATTTTACTGACATAGCTTCCTGAAGGCTGAGATGATGAATGACTGCCATCGCACACAGCTCTATGCTATATCTTATAACTGTTAGCGGAGTAGGATGGTTTATGTCAGCATTGCCTTAACATGTGAGTTACATGATATGGCTATATGTCAGATATAAGGTCACAAGGTGAGAGTATATGTGATATAATATCTAGCTCCATCCTTTCATATGACCACCATTTACACACCATTTATCATAATGATTTGTTTATACTGTTTGATCTATACATCATTATTCAGTGCTTGACTCTTTATTGCTGTATAACAGCCTCTCCTCTCTCATTGTCCTTCCATAGGGTGAATCCAAGTTAACAGTAATGAGAGAGCCCACCTTTCTTAGTAGATATTTCTAATCACAAGTTTCTCAAATACTTCTATCATTGTCCTATATTCTATAACATTGCCCATCATTAGGAGATTTTCCTAGGTCACTTTTGTTCAATATTTATCAATTATTCTGCCCCTTATACTGGGGACTCTCTGCACCAGACATATATATGTATAGGTTGGAGGCCATGTCACCAACCCAGGGTAGATAAGGAATAGATATTTGTACTTCTGGATTGAAGTTATAGGATCATCTAACTCAGTAAGTCATGTGCTGCTTCTATTTCCTCTCTGTGGCAAGAGTCACTGTCACTAAGGTCTGACTTTTAAGTGTGTTTTCTAGAGGTGAACTTAACTAGATATGGAAAATAATTAGTACTATCAGCAGTTTACCAAGCATTTCCCTGACATTCTATTCCATAGATTCTGGTTTGGGGGTCCAGCTTTCTTAACCACATATGCACATCCATGTTCTTTAACTACTGCTGCATACTTCAATGTATTTAGCACCCTTGAGAGGCATACCATATATTTTGTTTAAAATTGAATATCTTAATGTGGGAGTAGTAGCTCATAGACTTAATCCCAGCACTCTTGCAACTAAAACTGAAAATTTGTCAAGTGTTTGAGTTCAACATGGGCAAAGTTGTGACTTTCAGGCTAGTCTAGATTGTATTTTAAATTTCCCTTTCAAAAACAAAACAGAACAGCTATCTCATGCAACATTATCAAATAAAGTCACATGTTTGGAGTTTACAATTGAGTTTCTTTGTCTCTCTTATGAAAATATCCCTAGCAGAGCAGGAGGTGACTCTTCTATACTCTGCTCACTTTTACAACCCAAGGAATGGAACACCTGCTATGTGAATCATAAGTCTATGGAGCAAGGTTTTACAAATCAATAAGCCAATTTTGTACAGGCTCCACAAAGTCACCACTGACATAATCAGGTGTAAATAGAACTTATACCAGTTGATCTTTGTTTTGCCTGCTCAAATAGCCATTGAGCTTCTTTTTTTTTTTCCCCAGTGGTATAGTAATATAGTATGTTCAAAGACTGGCAGAGGGAATATAAAATACCAAATGATGTAGAGAAGTAACTGACTATCTATGAACAAAACAATGGAAATTAAAAAGGGGATTGTGGTAGGTATGTAGCTTAATGGTAGAGCACACTGGTTTTGTGCAACAAACCACTGGATTCCATTTTCTAGTCATATAAAACTTTTCGTAGAATAGGATTTTGGAAAATGAGTAATACAGATTGCTTGTGAAAATAGTACTTACAAGGTGATTAGCAATGAAAGCTTCTGTAAAAATGACAGAGGGAAAGCTTTAAATTTGAAAAGAAATTAAAGAACCATCTGACATTTATTTATGTATGTATGTATTTATTTACTGGTAAAGAGGCATGGAATTGCAGGAAAGACTGTAAAAAACCTTAGGCAAGGGTCATTGCTGTAACATGCTTGAAGAGAGAAGTAAGAAATACAGACGAAAGAATGTTAGGAAGGTTAAACATTGACTCTGGTAGGCTTAATCTCAGTATTGAATGGGTTTTTGTTGGATTTACCAATAAGAAGCCACTCAGGGCTTTTTGGAGAGCATAGTCTGTGGAGTGGAACCAACTACAGCAGGGTTATGGTGGGTGGAGGGGTGAATGTAACATGCACACACAGATCCCTGCCTACTGCATCTTGACTGCAGAGGATACAAAACAAGGTAACACCAGAGGGGGACCTCTACAGAGACAGCAAATTTTATTCTTGCTTTTAAACACTTTTCAGTTTGTTGGTAAGACTTGAACTTATTTATAGCCTTCAGGGAAGATGCTATTGAAGTGAATACATTTGAAGATATAAGAAACAGAAATAATTGATAGAACAAGGCCAAGCATAGCAGGAAGAGACAGGATCAAGAACACAGGCAGAGGGATTAGCCTTGAACAGACTCTGAATCTTCTCTCCCTGTGAAAGTGTCAATATCTCCTCCTGAAAAGAAGAAGGTACACTTAGATCTACATGGATACACAAGAGAGGTACAAAGAGTCTGACTGCTGTAGTCTTTCCTTTTATCTGCCCTCTGATCTGGATTGAAGGGAGGGAGAAGATCAGGAAGGCAGGACTGGTGGCTTCACCCAGGAATATTAAACCAAGGCAGGAATCCTAAACCAGCTGCTCTCCATTTTAAAAGGCAGACTCTATTCTAAAGTCAGTTCCTACAAAACACAGTGCTTCCGAATACCCACTGTTTTTTAGTATGTGTCTTGAAAGAAAACAAAATTATCCTTTGTCATTGACTGTTCTTTCACCGACCATCCAAAATCTGTCAGTTTCCCTGGGTGTGAGAAGGACTCCCAATGGCACAGAAAATAAGTTCAAGTTTATCAGGTGTTAATTATGGTTAAGATTTTTCAATGTCTAACTTGCTTATATTTATGAAGTAACTGTTCTTTAAAATGGATGTCTATATTGCATATTGAATAGAAACTCTGTTTAAAAACATATATGCATTCGAAAATGAAGCATGAAATTAAAAAGAAGCAATCAGAAAAGGTAAATGAGCTGAATCCAAGGATAAACCTTTGTCATCTCAGAATTTTCAAGATCAGTGTTATCACAAATAAATTAACTAATTATAAAGAAGCAAAAGTGGGCATGGAGTACAGGACTAATCTATGATAAAATATTACACGGTGCTTGTCAAATTGTACTGACATTAGGTAAACTGAATATGTCATTTGCTTTTACAATATGTGTGATTAATATTGGATTTTTACAAAGAATATAGATTACCTTTTTTTTATAGAGTTGTTTATCCAAGACTTTACACACTGAGTACCTCCAAGTAGATGTTTCTATTTGGACATGATGCCTCTGTTTTCTCTCATAATGTGAATTGCAACAGTGTGTTTTGTTTCTTTATTCTATGGGAGGCAGAATGACACAGAAGAGTCTAGAAGATGTTGTGGATGTTCATCAGTCCTGGGACTTCCAGCTTTAGCTGTCAGGGACTTCACCTATAAAATGGTGTCAGTGATGCAAATTTTCTAGGGGTGTTTAAAATACTCAGTGTGCTAGCTAATTAACATCCCACAAGCAAATCTTTGGATGGGGTAAACACGAATGGGAGATGGGGGGGGGCGTGAGCTATCATTAAACATGGAGTCATTTTTAAATAGCTGTTGAATTCTGTGAACTTTCTTTCTACATGTGCTATTATTTCATGATGTGAACTTCAGAAAATCAAGTTGTCATATCCACTAGGTTTGAACTAGCTTTTATATTTATCAGGTCAAATTTTGGAGAAAAATAATGCAGCATGACTTTAGAATTATTGAATCTGGTGGCTCAACCATGGAATCCCAGACCCGAGAGGTTGGAATAGGAGAACTGCCAAGCCCCAGGTCAGTCATGGTTATGTTAAAATTCAAGGTGAGCCTTGTAAATGACAATAAACTCTGTCTCAAACAGCAAACAAGCTAGGGTGCTGCAGGTCTGTATCTGTTATCACAGTAATAGGGAGACTGAGGCAGGTGTATCCCGCATGGGTTTCATCAACCTGTACTGCAAGGAGGAATACTCTAGTCCAAAGAAAGAACACCAAAAAGCAAAAAAAGTTCATAAATGAAATGGAACCAATTCTCTCTCAAATAGGGATGGTGGTGGTAATGGTTTGGTGTACTTAATTTATAACTTCAAACAGAAAGAACCAACCAGTTTTTTTTTTTTTTTAATTTAAAGTTCTTTATCAACAGGGCTGAAATGAATTTAATCCAACAGAAGCTAGGTAGAACAAAATTTACATGATGACCATATGTAGAAGAAAAAGTAGTGTAATAGCCTTGGCTTGGATAACCTTAACGGTTTCTAAAGAAAGGAGCTGGAGGGAAAATAACGACTATACTGTAAAACTCCCTCACATCCTCCCCCATTTCCTTTGTTTTAGCTTTATACTTACAGATATTGTTATTGTTATTATTATTATTAGCTTTATACTTACAGATATTGTTATTGTTATTATTATTATTATTATTCCGTAGATTTGATTTGTTAAAAAAAAACAAAACAGGAAGGCAGCCATACAGTCTCGATACCTGGAGTCCGTAGTAGTTTCTTACATAGCCACTAGATGGCAGGTATGGGACTTAGAATACCCTGCTGAAGCTGCCTGTGTCATTGTCAGGTTTGCAACAATTCTAGATGAGAAAAACCACTAGGATGAAAGAAGGAACATTGTTGAAGCAATTCTCTTCCTTTTTGTCAGATCTATCTTCTCCTAAATGCAATCATTTATTTTTCTTTTAAGGAAAAAGTAAAGAAAAACCATTAAAACTGCAAAAAAAAATATGTGTATAGTTTCAAATAAAGGCATGTAAGTTCTATGTTGAATTACACTGCAAATGAGGAACAGCCTTCCTTGTTCTGAGGAACTACAATGCAGCAAGAAACCCTTAGCCACCTGTTCTCCTGGGAAATATTATGGTTGTTTTCTCCCTCCACCTGCCTCCCCCTCCTCTTTTCCTTCCTTCCTTTTTCTTTTTTCCTCTGGACATACACAGTCCAAAACACTGTGTTGCCTCAGTGTGAACATGGTGCTTTAATTTTCTCACAGTTGAAGGCAGAGGCACCCAGTTTTCTGTTTAGCAGGGTGTGTCGCTTTCTAATAAGGGGCCAAGGCTGTGGAAATGGTAAGAGCCAATCCTCTGTTACAGAGGGGCTCATTGCAGAGAAGGGTGTGTTCTGCAAAGACAAACAGGTCTTGCAGATAGTTGCCAAGGTCACCAAATACATCTTTGCATTACACCTTGAACTAGCGTGCTCATATCACCTCTTTTATTGCATGCACCATAAATGACTGTAAAAGTTTGCAAATCCTGCAGAGACCTTGGCAATCAATACTTCAACAGGAAATTTACAAAGAGAAGGGGGAGGGTCCATCCCAGTAATTTGCTTTTTTGGCACAGTAACCATGTGCTGACACTGAGAATTATTAAGTGTTCGATTTTCAGTGTCTCTGTCAGATGCATAACATACTCAGAGTGTTTTCAATTTAGATGCTCAATTTGAAATTTGGACTTTGCATTTTTATGAACAGGTAGGAGTGCTTTGGAAGCAGTCTGGTTCTCTTTCTCATATAAACTGGTCCTCCTGAGCTCTAGCTTGAGTACCAAAGATAAAGTTATCTTAATCTGGGTCAGAGTGGAGCCAAGTTGGATGGCCGGTTGGTCCCTAATGTGATACCTAGAGCATTAATGTTATTAAGTCTCAGGTCCATCTTGCCACTCAAAAGACATGGAAAAGAACTGATTCCTTTTTTTCTTTTGGATTGGATGGTGAGAATTAATGAGTCAGTATGCTGAGATTCGACCTGCTTTCTGGACTAATTTCCTTTCCCTTCTTTCCCTTTTTCATCATCTTCCCTTTCTTTCTTGTCTTGTTGGACCACCTTACACTGAAATTGCGGAAAGTTGGAGACCCAGGGCAAAAGCTGGACGAAGCAAACAGCGGGCAAGGGTCACTGAAATGAAAACCATGGTTGTTAGTGCCTGGGGGCCGGCGACCAAACTCTGTCAGTCAGCAAAAAAAATGAACTGGCCCCATGCTGGCAGGCTGTGGGCTACCCTTAGCTGATAGGGAACTAAAGGATTGTGGATCTCCCAAGACTTACCCCTGATCACCCGAAAAAGCATGGTGCATGGGGTCTGCAATCCAGACCATACTGGTGCCGCATTTCCTCCCTTTCTCACCCTGCAGCCCTGAACTTCTCTTCTGCCCCACTCCGAAGGCCAGTGAACTGAGGCTTGTCCTTCCTTCCATTGCGTAAAGTGTTTGAGGGGCTCCAGGGAGTTTTAGACCTATGAGCAGAGGCAGCTTTCTCTGGTGCTTTGCCCAGGGTCTAACACGTGGAGGGTCTGTTCAAACCCAGCACAGCTCACGACTAATTTCAGCACCTGTCTAGGCTTTACCCAGATTTAGGCGCTCAGTGGATCATGGTTTTTAATATGGAAGTAGTATCAGCTGTCTCTGGTCAGAATCGAGCGTTGGTCACACCATCACGTGATATGAAGGTTTCTAATTTGCTGCCATAGGTGGATCTGGGTTTGCACCCAGTAGAAAGCTACCAAAGCTCAGGGTCCAGAGAACCAAAGGGGGCTCCTGTTTCTGCTACTGTTGCTCACAAAGAGACCACACCCCGCTTTGCAGCATCAGCAAGTCAGCCAGCTTCCCTGGCAAGCATATTGTTTTATAAACAGCTGCGTCGGAACTGTTCTTGGGAAACTGGACATTTTAGACAATCAGTGTGGCACTGGGCATTAGAGTGGTATAAGGGAAAATCAGGTTCAGGCTGAAGGAGATCTTTGATAAGAAAGTCAAGGGGCAAGGATTTTAAAGCCACATTTTGAGTATTCAGAGGACTGCCAGGTCTGGACTCGGTCAGAAAAGATGCACCTAACCCTTGAGACTTGGAGCCCCAGGGAGTGGGGAGTTCTGATAGGATGGGGGTGGGAGCATCCTCTTGGAGATGGGAGTAAGAAGTGTGGCATGTGGAACAGGGGGGTGGACCTGGAGAGGGATAAAGTCTGGACTGTAAAAATTAAAGAACAAATTTGGGGGGGGAGCAGATAAGAGATAAATATGGTGTATAATTTTTGTCCTGCCAGCAAGTAGCAAAGTAAAACATTGTATATGTTCCAAGAACCTTTTTCTGAAACAGTCTCTGGATGATCACTTCCTGTTTTCCTTGGGTCCAGGCCCCACCCCAGGGAACAGCTCTGCATAACAGATAATTTTCATCTTCCCTATAAAACCCATGCTCTGAGGCCATGAAGAATTGTAATAACACAGATTCAGTAACTGCTCCTGAACTTATGTGATGGTCTCTGGTTTCTCCTTTGGCTTTACTTGGTAAAGCTGCCAAGCTCCAGAGCACAGACGACCTGTTCACCTTCTTGTTACCCTTGTACATTTCTCTAAAGCCATTCCCTTAATGTTCGTACCCGAAAAGTCGTCCCTGTTCAGTGAGCTTTCCGCTGAAAGAAATCCAATAATTCTTCTCCATGGGGTTTAACCCTTCACACACTTTACCCCCAAGAGCTGGTCTTAGCTGTGTTTATTTTCACTAGCAAAAAAGGCTGTTGATTTGGTTCTCTGGTCAAGGTTCTACAAATTGTCAACATACCTTTTGAACAGATCCCAAGTTTCTTGGTGGATCAGAGAGAGATTCTACCACACAACCGGCAGGCACTAATCATGCAAAACCAAACCTACTGTTCTTGTGCATGCACAGTGAAATAAAGTGTCCTTGTTGGAAGCAATACTCTCAAGTCTCAGCTTTTGTGAAGGGAAAGGGAAAAGCTCATCTGAAAAGTTTCTGGGGGTTATGCTAATTTATGCTAATTATGACTTTGCTTTGAATTAGATAATTTTCACTCACCATCTGAACATCTGAAAAAAATGTTTTTTTTGGACAGTATCCACAGAGGGGCTATAAACAATACACCTGTGAGAGATTTGCATAATCAATGTGTCCTATTAATTCTCACCCTACTGCTGTCCCAGACTGGCAGGTATGAGAGGACCCGGATGGAAGTCATTTTCCTAACGTTGTTTGCAAGGTCTCATGGGCAGTAAGCAACCAAAGAATGTGTTCTGCTCTGGAAACTCCATTTATGGAAAACTGTATGTGATATGTTTCCTTTGTTCTGATTTCTAAGACAGGTAATTTCTTGTTTTTAAAAGATCCTTTCAACAAGATATTCAAAAGGAGAAAACTGAGAAAGTTTAGAAATCCTATCTAAAAATAAAAGGGACACACACACACACACACACACACACACACACACACACACCTAGTTCTTTGATCTCCCTGGCATTATCAAAATACCAAAATAACAGCCAATCCTGCTCAGAAAAGAAAACCCTGTGGATTAGGTAACTGTTTATCCCATGAGCATAAATACTTATTGGCCCTAAAGTCTATTGCTCCTGCAAACTCGTTGTGAAACATGAAAATCTGTCTGTTCCTGTCATAAATTCCTCACCAAGATGACCAGCTGTAGTTCAGGTGTGTCAGATATCATTTCTTAAGAAAGAAGTTTCTGGAAGGAGCCAAAGGTATGGGAGGGAGAGAGGGAAGGTTTCCATCTGATACATATGTAAAAAGATAGGTATTGACTAGAAACCACAAGAGTACCTGAAAGAGAAATAAATGCCTTCTCCCTTCCCTGTCCAGAACTGAAGAACAGAGCACCCAGGGAGCTGGTGGCTCACAGGCCCAAGGTGCACTTTAAAGAAGTAGTCATCTGGTCCCCTAACAGTGCGGCTGCATTCCTGCCCCCTGGAACCCCTTGAAGGATACTTTTGCCTTTTTTCTAAACCTCTTAGGCATTGACTATGATTCCCATCATAGGATCACAGGCTTCTCCCTGCCACTTGCTCTAAAGCATTTCTTAGTTTGAATAAATGGCAGCCTCGACCAGATTGGAGGGGATGGCACAACTCAACCTGGCCCGGTCGGTTCAAGGGGCCAGGGAGGTGGGCAGTGGCCAGCTCTGGCTGGAGGCCTCAAGCCACGTGGGTCCTCTCCCGGCTGGAAGTCAGAATCAGGAGGTTGGCAGTCACTGGGGAGCAATGGCTGGGAAGGCCCAGTGGCTGCCTGAAGGCTGTGGGAGTAGCTGGCCGGTGAACCCCAGGGCTGGGGAACCGGGAAACGATTGCGCACGGGCGGAGGCTGCCTTGCGCTTTCAGTTTTCATTGAGACTCGCTAGTTACTGTTTAACATCCCCACCCACGATTCAGTTTGTTTAGTAAATCGATCTCACTGTGAGAGTCAGGCACGGGCCCTGTCGCCATTGAGCAAAGCTAATATTCTCCCCAGCATATGGTCCCCCAAAACCTTTGCTAGAGATCCAGAAAAACAAACAAACAAAACAACAAACCTCCCCGAGCCACCTCTCTTTGGAGCCCCACCCAATTCCCAGGCTGCCTGCAAACTTCCTGGCCCCGGGATGGTGCACCGCTGGACACCGCTGTCAGGGCTGGGGACCTGCTGCTGAGATGCGGCATAAGCCTTGCAGCTGAGTGCGACGGGGGAGCTCCGGAGCTGCTGGTGTGGGTGAGTCGCTCAGCCCGCTCTCAGTGCCCGGGAATGACCCCACTCTAAGCCAGGCCTCTGTCCTGCACAGGGAGTCTCAGTTCCCCCAAGAAGGTGGCTGAGCACCCTGATCTCTAGGCCAGATACTATTGAAAGCAGATCACCCTAAGCCTCCACCAGCCCAAGTGGGCTGGGGGAAAAGAAAAGGCTGGAGTCTGCTGGAGCTTGAGAGCTTCACCTCAGAAAAGGAAAATAGAGCCTGCCACCTGCCAGGAATTTGTTTGGGTGCTTGGAAAGCTTTGGTGGCTGTTGCTGGTCATGGTCACGTGATTGTGGTTCCAAGATCTGTTGGTGTTGAGGGGTTCCCTGGAGGTTTGAAGGAGAGAGGCTGGGTCCAAGTTAGTACATTGTGGCTGGACACTGAAGGAATACGGAGAAATGAGGTTTGGTGCTTGATGCAGAAGCATCCCCCACCCCCATAACTTTTACTCGTTTGCTCCCCTACACTCTTTCAGACATTTGGGGATTGGGCACCTTCTGGTGATGCTGTTGGTATATGTTAGTCAAAGGGTCGGATTCTTTTGGAAGATTTGACCTATTGGATGTTGAGTTAAACCACGTTTGGATTACGTGAAAGTTATTCAATGTCTACTGGTTATAAATCAGTACGTGATAAGATTTTACAAGTGTCTATGATGTTTGAGGGGATGCGTGTTTAAGGGTTTCTGCAAATGGAGCTAAAGTACTCCTTCACAATATGCAAAACAATCACAGTTTTCAGTCCAAGGACAAGGGTTGGGGCTCAAAACATTGACGACTATTCTGCAAACAGAAAACTTCAGTGATGGCTGGACTTCCTGTTTGGGCTTTAGTTACTTTATCTTCCTTGACAACTTATTTTACAGGTGACTTGTTTGTTTTCACAAGGATGTATGATTTCTCTGCCTTGAAGAGCCACTTGTTCATAATCCTTTTCCTGCCCCACCCTCAGCATGCTCCATCGTCTCTCACACTTCTGACGCAGGCCACCCGATTCCTTGTGTCTGAAGCCCTTGACCAGCTCAATGTTGTATTCCCTTGGTTGCACTGGGGATTTCTTTCTAAGCTTTTCAAAGCTTGGTGGAAATTGACAGTAATTGACTTTGTCCTTGCTGGCCTTCTTCCTCTTCATTTATGAGTCTACAAATATGGGGATGTCTTCAGCAAGCTTTAGGAAGGTACAGCTCCTAACCAAACTGTCACTCTATAGATTTTTAAAGAGACATTTTTTTTTGGCTGCAATTTTGGATATAAGCTTAGGGGCCACTGCAAATCAAGTTTAAGGATTGTTATTTTTTAAACACTCAGCATGCAAATAATAATTATATTGTGAGCGTTCCATTTTTAAACATCCAAACAGACAAGCAGATTTTCAACAAGAGGATGGCAGCATCTTAAACATTGGCAAATACAATGTTGTGAACCCAGTAAGTATCTATTATTTTTAATATATTTATTATTTTCAAGATCTTTGTAATTTCTATAAATTCTAGAGGCGATGCTAGTTTGTAAATCGACATGTAAATGATAGTAAAATATAAAAACAATGGCTTTCCTATTGGGTATTGACTCTTTGCTGACCTTTGGGTCTGTGTCCTTACAGCCTTTATGTGAACATCTCATGAATGCTTCATGGCTATTAATGTACCTACTATAACTATGCCTATGCTAGGCCCACTGGATATCATTTTTTTTTTTTTAATGTTGCCACTCTCTAGTTGAAAACTGATTTTCAGTTTAGAGATTACTATGAAAAGTATACAAACTATCCATGGGTGGGTAATGTCAGGATTTTGAAACTCTTGTTTTGCAGTTGTAAAAAAATGCTGTCATGGGGCTGGGGATACAGCCTGGAGGTAGAGCACTTGCCTAGCAAGGCCTGTGCTCCCAACATCCCCATAGTGTTTTGAGTTCTGAATAGGTACTCCTGTATTCATTACCCTTTGTCAAGGGATGGCTGCTGATGCTGGTTCTGGTGAGGCATGGGGGGCCTCACGGTAGTTATCATCTGTGTAGCTATTGATTACCATCCTTAGCCTCTTTCTGATGGAGGACTTTTATCCTAGGACCAATGCAAAGTACAAAAGGAAGGGTCATAGTTATGGACTGTGGATTCCTCATCTTTGTTCATTTTGTCTGCATTGCCATCTTCTAGTCTTCATTTTCCTTTATCATTTTTTTTTAATCCTATACTGGCCTGGCCTTGAGAATGCCAAATTAATAGATGACACTGAATTATTGCCTTTCTTAATTCTATCTCTCTACTTCTGGGATGGAAGGCATGTTCCATCACACCTGATTTAGGTGGTGATGGAGATTGCGCATTCAAGGTAAGCACTCTACAAAGTGAGCTCTCTCCTCAGTTCTTTAACACACAGTGTGGTCCAGGCTCACATGGATTTTCCTGTGCTGGGCTTGTAGGAGTTAGCTAGCCTGCCCTGATGGATATATAACCAATTTCCCAAAGATGGGAGTCTCTAATTCTGGCATGCCAGAATGTCTTTGATAACCCTACTCTAGGTTGTAGAGGTAAGAAGAGCTAGTCACTTTAAATCTAATCCCCCAACAATACAGTGAGTGCCTTTCCTGATAGTGGCAGAGCATTCATGCTGAGGTTATCCTTACCTATCCTATAAATTGCACCACAACACCTACTCAAGTTCCTTAATTTGTACCATTCTTCCAAATAATAAAATCTGGGGCTGAGAAGATACGTTCATTGGTACAGCCCTTGCCCCAAAAACCTGAGGATATTACATTCCCCAGAACTCAAATTGGAAAACTAGGCATGCTGGTGCCAACTCTTGTAAACTTAACACATGCAGAGATTTGTGGCATTTGTGTGCTAGTCAGTCAGTCCTAGTCTATGAGCCCCACACTGAAGTGAAACCCTGTTTTAAAAACACAAGGTATACAGTGCTCGAAGAACAACACCTGTGTTGGTTCTCTGATCTCCACTCATGCAGGTATGTGACTCATATACATGAACTTCTGTATATAATCACAAAAATAAATTTAGTACAAAAACAATGTCTCATTTACAAAGAAGTTTCCTTGTGTGATTAGCAATGGTTGGTTACACTTTGATGCATACTTGCAACTGCAAATATGTACCTCTCTCATTGCAAAGAATTATTCTCTTCTTGTCAGTTCTGCCACACACACACACACACACACACACACACACACACACACACACACACACAGTTGTGTGTAGCTTACAAATATGACTTAATCTCATAGTTGAAACAGTTAGAGACTCAAACACTCATACATGTCCACTAGCACATGCACACACACACACACATTTAGTTAATAATGAGTTCTTACTATAAAGATGATATTACTCTAGGCAATGTTCATGTGTTTATAATAATACTACATAGTCTGTATTAATACTGTCTTTATCTTATAAACAACATAAATGAAGCAGGAAGAAATAAGTTGAGTACAACATCCACAGCAATCAAAGCTGGGGATTCAGCTGCTGCCACGTGGCTCAAAGCTAAAAAGGAAACGAAGATGCTCTATGTCCTGATCCAGGGCTTCAAGCTGCCAGTGTCCCCGAATGACACCTAGATGAACCCTTGTTGCTACAGGCAAAGCCATGTTCCTTTGCACTTGATCTGGAAAGGAACTTTGAGGTCACAAAGTATATGTGAGAACTAGTTCCTGGTGCATCATGTGCAGAGCTCTAGGCTTACATATTTGGGTTCTGATGTAAGTAACTCAACATGTTCTTGCCTGTTCACTTCAAGTACACCTTAAGAGCAGCTCTACCAAAAACTGTCCATCCTGTATCTTAAGACAATGTGGTGAACTGTGATGTTGATATGGTGGAATCAGCTGATAGAATGGAGAGCCACATAATGATGACTACCTTTAGTTCATTCATGGTGGTTGGCTGCAGAATTCCTAAATAGTTTAAAATGTATTAGAAATGAATTGAAACTATAGGACAAAATGCATTGAAACTTGTTTCTGATATTGTTTAGCTCTGTTTGTGTGTGTGTGTATTTGTGTGTGTGTGTGTGTGTGTGTGTGTGTGTGTATGTGTGTGTTTGTTCTCTTTGTTTGTTTTTCTGAGATAAGATTTCTGTATATAACCCTGGCTGTCATGGTACTTGCTCTGTAGGCTAGTCTGGTCATAAATGCAGATATCTACCTGCCTCTTTCTCCCAATCCTGGGGTTAAAGCTACCTCCTATTCATGACTTTTATAAAGATTTATTTTTATTTTTTTAGTTATTCATATATATATATATATATGTGTGTGTGTGTGTGTGTGTGTGTGTGTGTGTGTGTGTGTGTGTGTAAGCCAGTAAGTGTGTCGTATTCCCTGGAACTGAAGGTATAGGTGTGATAAGCCCACTGATATGGAGGGTGGGTACCAAACTCTGGCCTTCTGCATGAGCTGCATGTTCTTTTAACTGCTCAGCCATTTCTTCTGCCCCAATTTCCATTAGATCATTAAATGTCACCTATTTTTGTTTGTTTTTAACCTCAAAGATTGTCATATGTATATAAACAAGGGCATATGACTAAGAATCTGTGAACCTCTAGAAACCTAATCAAGTCCTTTAACTGGTTCTGGATGGCCAGTGATGTGAGCAAAGACTGTTCCTTACTTTATAGAACCTTTGACTCTTGAGTGTGGTAGAAATTTGCCTCAGCATAGATTGTTGTGTTAAATATGTATTTGACTTTGGCACTACTTGTGTGGAAATCTTTGTTTTGTTGAAAGCAAGTTTCTTTATGCATGTATACATCAGTTTGAGGAGGTGTGATATAAGAACCATATTTACTTACTTCAAAATTGTATGAAAATCTTACATTATTAAGATGAAACATTTAATTTGTTGGAAACACCTAGGTAGTGTATCTGCATGTGCTCTCACTCTGTCGGCATCCAGATCTGACTACTTAATTTTGAAAGCATTTGACAACATCTTATGTTTACATACTATACCTTACTTCATAGATTTTTGTTTGGCTGGTTAGTTGGTTTCTGTCATTTTGTTTTGTCTGAAATTTGTGGAATCTGCAGTTTGAAAATATTATAATTCCTGGGGTAGAGGGATTGCTCAGTGATTAAGAGCAGTGTCTCTTCTCCCAGAGGATCTGGGTTGAATTTCCTAGAACTCATGTGGTAGATGAAAAGTATCTGTAACCCCAGCTACAGGGGTTTTAACACCCTAATACAGACATACATGCAGACAAAATGCAAATATTTATTAAGTAAATCATACAAAATTTTAAAAATATTATTGTATTTAGATAAAGTAGTCATGGCTGGTAAATGAAGCTGATTCACATTAACATAGAAATAAGTAATAGGAATAATACTAAGTGCATAGAAAGAAAAACAAATATAGGTACCTAGAAAGCAAACAGAGTTTAGTATCCCCACCCTCAAACATAAATAATCTACTGGGAAGGCAAACACATACAGTAGTCGGGATGGAATCAAGGTGTGTAATTGCCATAATGCTATGGGAAAAAACAGAAACACAAAAATGCATTTAGTTTGGGATACTTGGAGAATTTTCTGGAAAGAATTAATTCTGTTCTGATTATACTGTGTTCAGGAGAATCAGAAAGGTGTTGGAAACAGGTAGATTTCACCAGGAGGAGGAGCCCAGGCCTACAGGCCTGCTGTAGTGAACGTGAGTGACAACAGTTGAGTCAGTTGGCTAGTGAAAGAGAAGCCATTAAACATGTAGGTAGATTGAATTATGACTATTTTTTAGGTTTTCAGCATTTTAGAGTATGGATTGTTAAAAGGGAGATGGGAGACAGAGTATAGAATTTGAATCTTCACCCAGCTGTAAAATTCTGTACCCATGATGAAGAGGCAAAGATAGGATTCTGACAATGAGAGAGTAGGAAGGGCTGAAGCTACCAGAACCATATTCTCTAAGCATATATAGGGTTAGGGTACTGAATTTCATTTACTATCTGGGCACTGAGTCTTTCTACTTTCCTTCTGTGCCATTGGTACTATTTCTGCAGCATAATGCTTGCCAAATTAGTATGGGCCTGCTTCGGGTACAATGAAATCTTTCCTTTGATCACAGTAATTATAAACTTGTGATTTTTTTTCAATGATCACATTTCTACATGGGTCCATGTTAACATTTGATCTGTTCCGCAAAGCTAAAGTTTATTTGGTCATTCAGAAAAGCTGTTTTATATTTACAAAGACTTTTGTGCCCTGCATGTTGGTTAATTTTCAGCTAAGTACATTTTATTTCCTAGGAGACTTTTTATAACTGACAATAATCTCTTTTCTTAACCTAAGCAACCCAATAAGTTCTAAGGTAGCAAAGTCTTTGTGATCATGAGTTAATTTCCTATTGTACTCACTGAAAAGGCCCGCCTTCTACCATTGGACCACCTATAATGAGACTTACTGCCACTACAAGTTCAGTCCTCTTGGTTTGATATCAATTATTTGAGGGGGAATGGTTTGATTAGTTCCCTAAATGCACTGAGTTTTCTATGGTCCATCAGATGTAACATTTCTAGCAGACAGAACACTCTGAATAAGTCACCCTTGTTACCTGCTTTTTTCACCCAAACTGATCCTCACTTAGATTGTAAGTCTCTACTTCCTTGCCTTTTAAAAAAAAATGTTGGCCAAGCTCTTGCCCAGTCTGTCATTTTCATTGCCTCTTATTCTTTCTCTGGTCCGTTAATTTTTAACTTCATCAAGCATGGTGGTTGAATGTTTGACGATGATCAAATGAATGGTAAGGTCTCTGATGGTAGGGCTGCCATGAAAAAGGCCTACACTTTGGAATAACTAAAGAAATATGTTGTTACTTCCTGACTGTGAAACCACAATGATAAAGGAAGGGGCATGGTGATCACAGATTAAATCATGCATGGAGAGTCTTATTTTAAAGCACTATCTTTAACGCTGTAGATTAAGCCATTGGTGTCTTTAAGTTTGTCATGTCTGAAGAGAATACACTAAAGAGAATTACTATTCATTCACCATGACGCACATAAGTGTTCACTACTGCAAAAGTATTACAGAAACCTAGTAAGAGGCCCATTAACTTTTCTCAGAAGAACTCACAAAGAAATGGTGTGTGAATTAGATATTGTTGTGTTCACTAACATCCTGTTTTTTATGAACATGATTCCATGAATTATGACAAATATGCACAGCTGTTCAACAATTAATACAAGGAACATAACAAACACTTCTGCATCTTTACGCTTCACGTTTATTCTTATGCCGCTGGCAGGCAGCATCCTTTTCACTCCCAGGCAACCTAAATTGAACCCAGCTCAGGCTGATGCCTATTTCAGAATATTGTGGAAAGAAAATCACTAAGCATGTAGAGTTTTGTGTGTGTTTGTTTGGATTTAGTACAGTTGCTCTGAGATTCATTCATGTCATATCTGGCAGTGTTTTTCTTCATTGAAGGGGAAAAAAATCTCAGATTTATGAGGTATAATTGCCATGTAATAAGGTACATATATTTAAAGTACATAATTTGAAGAACCTTGTCAGTTACATATACACATCTGAAATGCACCCAGCAATAAGGAAAATATGTCCAACACACTGCAAGTTCCTTTATCCTATTTCTTGTACAAACCCTCACTCTTTCTCTGCTTCTGGTTGATCTACTTTCTGTCTCTAAAATGAGTTTGCCTGGTCTAGGATTTTATATCCATGAGATGCTACAGTATTGGCTGTACCTTGTTACTTTTATTTCCTTCCCTAACCTTACTACCTTTATTACAAGTGTCAGTAGTTTGTTTGTTTGTTTGTTTGTTTTTTTAGATGGAGAGCATGCAAACATGTGGAAATATTACAATCTGTTTATTCTCTGGCTGATGAACTTTGGCTCTATTCCAGTTTTTGGTTACTTCAAATAAAACCAGTATAAACATTCTTGTACAAAGCCTGTGTGCACATATGCTTTCATTTGTCTCATATAATTACCCAGGAGTAGAATAGTGGTTCTGACAAAACAAATTGCTCAGTGGGTTCCCTAGTGCATTTAGTGTTTTAACTTTCAATGGGCAGAATCGAACACTGAGTTTCTTCACATCCTTACTGACCATGAGTATGGGCAACATTGATTCAGATATTGTAAGAGAGTGGTGTGATACTGAATTCAGTCTTAATTTTTGTTTCTCTTGGAGCTGATGAGGCTGAGTCTCTTCAAGTGCTGATTTTGAAACTGAATTTTTTTTGACAGAACTGGTTTTTAGATTTTGTGCATCATTCCCACTTTTAAAATCTTAATTATATGAAAATATTTAAAATTTCATCTCATTAGCATTGGTGTCTTTCAGCATGTATGTCTGGGGAAGGGTGTCAGAAGCTCTGAAACTGGAGTTATAGACAGTTGTGAGCTACCATGTCGGTACATTGTTAAATTGTAACAAGTTTGTCTGTCTATTACCTGACTGTTTATCTGTTTATCATCTGTCATTTGTCTACCCATCTATCATAACTTTCTGTCTGTCTACCTATACATCTATCTATCTATCTATCTATCTATCATCTATCTATCATCTATCTATTATGTGTGTGTATAAATGTATCTATCTATACATTTATCTGTATATCTATGTATCTATATCTATGTATCTATCTTTTATCATTTATCATCTATCCATCTTCTATCTGTCTATTATCTACCTACCATCTGTCTATCTTTATATGTATATATATACACATATATATATATACATATACATCTGTATATCTACCCATCTTATAGATATGCCATTTATATCATGGAGCTTTTGAATGTATTTACTACAAATAAAAGACTGAATATAAAACCTTTGGCTGTCATCCTATAGAGTCTTGTGTTACTGAGTAGTGATATAAAAACACATCAATAGAACAGTATTGATTGCAGTAATTGAGCTTGAAACTTTATAGAAGTCTTTAAAATTCAGTCAATATTAAACATGTTTTCAATACAGTATTCTCTCTCTCTTTCTGTCTTCCTGTCTTTTTCTTTATCTTTCTGTCTCTCTCTCTGTATCTCTTCTCTCCCTGTCTCTCTGTCTCTGTCTCTCTCTGTCTCAGTCTGTCTTCCTGTCTTTTTCTTTATCTCTCTGTCTCTCTGTCCCTGTCTCTCTGTCTGTCTGTCTCTCTCTCTTTCTGTGAGTGCATGTACATGTGTGTAAACATTTGAGATAGCTTTGGCTGTTCATGTTCAAGAAGTTGTACTGCTGTATTTGGAGAATGGAAATTCACATTACAGAGTGCTTAGAAAAACAAAACCCAAATCCCAGAGATATTATAGATGCTGAATGTTTTTGCTGTTGTTCTTTATTAGTGGACTCTTGGTGAACAAAGCGAAGTTGAATCTGCTTGTTAAGTTGTAAAGAGGAAAAAGCAATAGCATGACCAGATCATTTGTTTTAATCTCTGTTAGCATTCCTCAGGGAGTTTGAAAGGCTCACTTTTTCAAAAAGTACTTCATTCAGCCTATTTTGTTGGTATCTTTCTGCTCATCATACTGACTTTTTTCATCCATATTGGGCTCATGGACAATTTGTACCTGAGGTGGCTGATATCACAAATATGAAAAAGAATGTGCAGTTTGGAAACCACCATCTTTCCTTTGCTCCCTCTTGCTTCTTTCCCTCCCTCCCTCTTCTGTTTTCTTCCTCACACTGGCAAGTTTGGAGGGCCTCTCATTTGCTATTATCTTCTTCACATGTTTTAATAGATTCTTTTCATGGTGAAGAAACAAGAAGGCTGCAATCCAGAGTCTCTGAAGTAACCGCTCTGAAGTGTAGGACTTACCCATAGCAAAATATCTTAGCAGGCTCAGAGTTTCAGAGCTTTGGCTGCTCTTCCAGAGGAAGTGGGTTTCATTGCCAGCACTCATCTGGCTGCTCACAGGCATCTCTAACTCTAGCTTCAATGGATCTGATGCCCCTTTTGGGCCTCTCAGGACACCAGGTAAACATGTAAAATAAATTAACATGAAAGTTTGACTAAGAATGTAAACACGGATTAATCATTGATTATGTACAGTACGTCTCTTTATGTTAGCACATATTTTCTGCCTTTTGTAAAATCACACCTGTGCTAAATCTGGCCATGACTAAATTAATATTACATAAATATTTTAGAACCTTTCAGAGACTGGAATCAAGTAGACTTGACTTTGCCTGTATGGCTTTGTGCACAACAGCTAACTCATCTGAGCATCACATTACCCAGGGCCCAGTGTGCTGAAACTCAATGGACATAAAGAGCACCTAGTATGTCTGTTTCAAAGCAAACACACTCAACAAATATTGAGACTGTTTGCTATCTTGACTTTTTATATTAAGTTAATAATCCAATGTATGTATCCTTATTTCCATTTACTTGATACACAAACATACTACTGTAATTAGCAACTACTGTAACTATTCTTGGTGAGTCATTCGGGAAAGGCAGCACATATGTATGTGCACTCATGTAACCCTTATGTCAAGTTTATATAGAATACATGGTTACTATCTCCATTTTACAAATGCGGAAACTGAGGCAGAGACAGGTTCAGTTGCGATTTGAGACCTCACAGCCTGTGTCAGTATTAAACATGAGCTCCAGGGCTCATAAAGGTCAACTGGTAATGTTAAAACCTAAGATGATCTGAACTGACTGCTGATTTTCTTTTACTTTTGTGTGGTAACTTTTTAAAGCAGAACAGGAAATAAGCTCAACTTACCTTCATACTCTTTGTATCTGTCAAGATATATGTAAAATATTAATGGTTTTACTGTCTCATTTGAATGTGAATTAATTTTCTATCTCCCCCTTTAAATATGTTTGTTTGAGATAGTATCTTGCCATCACAAGATTTACAGCAATCCATACTCTGCCTCCCTCAACTTCCCAAGTGTTGGGATTTATGGCAGAATGATCCATCCATTTATAAACAAAATTATGGCAGACTGACTTCTGAGACATGTGAACATAGGCTGTACAACAGCACATTTAAGCTTTTAATAGAGAAGAATTTATTATATCAAGAACAAAAATCATACTAGTTGTGTGCTTGATGAGATAATATCTGGTGCTCATGGTATTAACACTTATCTATTAATAGTTTTACCCAATGAGTTGACACATTTTGAATATTCATTTAATTATAAATGTGTACACAATGATCACATCCTCAGGGATCACAATTATCGGTTTAAATTTTCTTTGATTAGTAACTACTTAATCAAGAAACTTCATAGGAAACAATTTAAGAAGTCTGTATATATTGAAATTTGATTTATTTTCTGCATTTTGGTCGTCAACAACTTTTTAGACAAAGAATCAAGCTATGTGAAAGTACTGCCATTATGGGGACGCTGGGGGGAGAAATGTTAATGTCTCAGTTTGCACTGAACAAACAAGGGTCACAGAGGTTTTATTAACAGGCAGGGGATGCTATAAATTCATCTCTTCAAGTCCTGGATTCTTGAGGTTCAGGGCAAAGGCCACAGAGGATTTAATATTTGTTTTATCTGAGGCTCCACACCTGGCCTTCAAGATGGCTGCCTTTGGGTTATGCCTTCACAAACTGCCTCTAGACCTATGTCCTAATCTTTTACAAAAATCAGAGAACCTACCCATATTACTGCCCTTTACCTTAGTTATCTCTGTAAAGGGCCTACCAAGCAGGATAGCTATTGTCTAAGGAAAGGTTTAGGACTTCAGCAGATGAATCCTACCCATTTCCAACTTTGGATGACACAGGACAGAAGAAACTTCCCAGGTAACTGCAGGATAACCCCGAAAATGGGCTACTCTCAGTCCTTCAGCTCTTTACCATTTCTTAAGCTGTACACACATAATTGTTCTAGAGTATACATTAAATCAACCTAATCTAAATATCTAAAACCAAACCATTTACCCTGTCCTCCAGATGCACAGATTCCTATGCTTTTATGCCTCCCAGATCTACATCTCTCTCACTGCTTGCATCACACTCTCCTTTTTGAACAGCACCTCTGCCTAGGTCAGTGAACAAAGTAAATTTAGCTTAAGGATGACACCCCGAGTCAATTATTAAGCTACAAAACAAAGACGCTCCAGTGAAGAACCCACTTTCGCCAGCTGTCTTCACCTAAACTATTTCTACTAGCTGTTACTTCTGTGTAACAACTCTTCCACATGGTATCTTTGGTGTGGGGGATATAGTGTTTAGTCAAGAGAGGGCAGAGGAAGTGCTGTAAGTGGTGTCTTTGTGTCATGGACTAGAAAGCAAGCTGAATGCCAAAGCAGGGCTGACAGGCTGCTTCTATTCTTGAGAAAGGTGTTAAGTATGTCTTTCTTTCAGACTCCTGGTCCTTAGATAAGCTTTAGTCATCTTCATAATCTAACAGCATGTGTCTACAAAAAATGTGTTGAATTGAGGTATGTAATGATTTCTAGACTGCTAAAATATATTACTCTTGAGATACTGAAAAGCAGATACACGGCAGACCATCATTTGGTTGAGAGAAATGTCAATATAATTTTCCAGAGTAGAATTTCTAGATTCTACTGAGATACTGATATCTAGCCAATATTAATTTGTTAGGATTCAAAACGATTTGAAATATAATGTAAATACTTCTCATTTGTAAGTTGGTAAGAATATTGTGCCATCATTAGATAGGGGAGAAAGTTATTTAGGAAGTTGATGTCAATGTTGAGTTTAGAGACTCAAAACCAATTTTAAATATGAACATAAATATTTTTGTCTTATGAATTGGTAAAAAAGTAGTACCAATAGAAAAGGGACTAAAGGATTAAGGATGTGATTGAAGAATTGGGACTAGAAAGAACATTTCTCTTGGTTTGATCATTAATTTTCTGTAGTTGTTTACTATACATCCCAATAAAGTAATACATACTCACATCAATCTAGTTCTGAAGTGCTTGGTTTTTATTATCATAATCCCTATTCTGGCTGTTGGTGCCTCTTTCTTACATTTCTCAAGCATTTATTCTTTTCATTTTATTATTCTTTAATCTGTTTTTTACAGTCCAGTCATTATCTCCCTTCAGTCTGCCTTCTAACTGTTCTTTATCCCATTCCTCTTCCCCAAATCTCCAATAGAATATCATCCCCCAATACACATAGGTGCTCATTACACCAGACCTGCCCATTCCCTGAGGTCTCAAGTCTCTCAAGGGTTGGGTGATTTTTCCATCACTGAGTCCAGACCAGGCAGTCTTCTGCTGTGTGGGGGCCTTAGACCAGCTAATATATGCTGTGTGGATGGACACTTCTTATCTGAGAGATCTTGGGGGTCCAGATTAGTTGGGACTGCTGATCATCCTATGGGGTCAACCTCCTCCTCAGCTTCTTCCAGCTTTTCCCTAACTACAGGGGTCCCTGGCTTCTGTTTATTGCCTGGGTGTAAGTATCTGCATCTGCCTCTTTCAGCTGCTTGTTGGGCCTCTCAGAGGGCAGCCATACTCGGCTCCTTATGTAAGCACACCATAGCATCAGTAATAGTGTCAGGCCTTAGTGCCTGATCTTGAGCTAGATCCCAATTTGGGTAGATTACTGAACCCTCTTTCTCTCAGTTTATTCTTTTTATTATTTTTTCTTTTTCTTTCTTTTCTTCTTCTTTTTCTTCTTCTCCTCCTCCTCCTCCTCCTCCTTCTTCTTCTTCCTCCTCATCCTTCTCTTCCTCCTCTCCCTCCTCCTTCTCCTCCTCCTTCTTCTTCTTCCTCCTCGTGCTCCTCTTCCTCCTCCTCCTCCTCCTCCTCCTCTCCCTCCTCCTCCTCCTCCTCCTTCTTCTTCGTCTCCACAGTTCTTTTACAGAAACAATTCTGGGTCAGAGTTTTTGGCTGTGGGATGGCAGCTCATTCCTTCACTTACTATTAGAGGTAGACTCTACAAGGTCCCTCTTCTCACTGTGGCACATTTCATCAAAGGTCCCTCCCTTTGAGTCCTGAGCATCTCTTACCACCCAGGTCTCTGGTACTTCCTAGAGGGTCACCCCACCTCCTACCTCCTGATGTAGCCTGTTTTCATCTTTCTGCTGGCCCTCAGCATTTCAGTCCTGTTTTCCCTCCTACCCCTGATACTAGATGGTGCTCCCTTTTCGCCCTCATCCCTATCCTCTCCCACCCATGTCCCTCATTCTGCCTCCACACCATATGATTGTTTTCATCCCCCTCCCAAGTGGGATTGAGGCATCTTTACTTGGGCCCTTTGGTTCCTTAACGTTCTTGAGTTCTGTGGATTGTATCCTGGGTATTCTATATATATTTTTTGGCTAATATCCACTTATTAATGAACACATACTATGCATGTGATTTGGGATCTCAGTTACCTCAGTCAGGGTGATAATTTCTAGTTATATCCATTTGTTTGCAAAACTCACAATGTCCTAATTTTTAATAGCTAAAGTAGTATTCCATTGTGTAAATTAACCACATTTTCCTTATCTAGTCTTCCATTGTGGGACATGTCGGTTGTTTCCCAAATTTGGCTCTCACAAATAAGGTCCATGAACATAGTAGAACATGTTCCCCTATAGCATAGTGAGGCATCTTTTGGGTTATGCTCAAGAGTGGTATAGATGTGCCTTCAGGTAGATCTATTTCCAATTTTTCTAGGAACCTCCAAATTGATTTCTAGAATGGTTGTACCAGTTTGCAGTCCTACCAGCAATGGAGGAGTGTTCCTCTTTCTCCACATACTCACCAATATGTGCTATTGCCTCACCTTCAGGCATTTCATTATTGCATTGTTTCTGTGTGAAATCATGTTCTTCACTGAGTTCTTTAAGTTCCCATCTGTATCACTTTTCACTTAGCGTGTACTGAGCACAGCCCTTAATGCTAAGAAAGGAAGTGGGAGCATACCATTGTAGTTCATATTGATGCTGGTGTGAATACACCTATCTTAATTCAGTACATGATTTAAAAAACAAAAAAACAAAAACAAAAATCTCGGTAAAGAAGCATCATTTTTTAAGGAATTTAACCTGTTCTGGTAAATTCATCATTCAGATCAGCCCAGAATATTTTTTATATTAATCTGATGCTGCTTTTATAGTCTGGGCTTCTAAACCAGGAAGTACAGTAAAAAAAAATTCCTTCAGTAGGCTGTCATGCATACTCATTAAGAAGCTTTTATTTGTTAAGGTGTGTCAGCAGTAAGTATTTTCTCCCTGGGACACCTACATTATAGTTAAGGTATGAAACTTAATAATTTTCTGGTAAGGCAGAAGGGACAATGCGTACATGTCTGCAGCTCTCATTTGGGAGAGGACAGAAGGCTCTATAAAGAAGAGTAGATGGCAGGAGAATGATTGGCTGTGTTCTGGGGAACTCCCTGGCTGATGGAACCCACATTATCCTTTCTGTACTCCTTGAGGGTTTTAGTATAAAAACAGAACCATGATGTCTCTTTCCAGGATAGTGGAAGAGAGAGGCAGAATGAATTATTCTTAATATGAGCAAACAACCACAGTAAACATTTTTCATATTACTATAAAAATGATTAGAGTCATTGTCTTAATGCATAAACATCATGAACAAGAAGCAAGTTGGGGAGGAAGAGGTTTATTCAGTTTACACTTCCACATTGCTGTTCATCACCACGGGAAGTCAGGACTGGAACTCAAGCAGGTCAGGAAGCAGGAGCTGAAGCAGAGGCCATGGAGGGATGTCACTTACTGGCTTGCTTCCCCTGGCTTGCTCAGCCTGCTTTCTTATAGAACCCAGGTCTACCAGCCCAGGGATGGCACCACCCACAATGGGCGGGGCCCTCCCCCCTTGATCACTAGTTGAGAAAATGCCTTACAGCTGGATTTCAGGGAGGCATTTCCTCATCCAAGGCTCCTTTCTCTGAGATAGCTCCAGCTTGTATCAAGTTCACATAAAAACAGCCAGTACAGTCATCTCACCAACTCCATGTGATTATGCTTTGAAAATAAAGAGTTTGATATCACTGGCTATTGGCTGGTGTTATTATTAATGTTATTATTATTGATTATTTATTTTAATTAAATTTGATTTAATTAGTCTCTGTACCATAGGTTAGGGAACAAATGACCTCACAGCCTGGGCAGGCATTCAACCACTAAACCATATTTCTAGATCCCTCCTGTGTGTTTTTATTTTAAAAGTATCCAAATGATTTACAGTTTTTGATGATAATTGAATGATTTTTCATGTTGAGTATGTAGTTAGCATTTGACTACACCCTCATCAATTGTTGAAACAGAGGTATATAAAACTGAACATTTTTTCATACTAAATATATCCCCTCACATATATTTGATTATTTGATAAGCAGTGGTTGAGTGAATACTTAGCTTAATAAATAGATTAAAAGTTTGAAGTAAACATTTTTTGCATAGGTAATGGCAGAATAAAATAAGAAAAACATGGAGAATAATGAAATGTGGTAATTCAATTATTATAAACATGCATGTCCAATAGCACATAAAATATTTTCTAGTTTAAAAATTTAATTTACCCATGAGAGTTTGAATCTTTTATTGAGCATTTCATTTGCAAAATTGTGCTCTCTTGGTAAGGTCTTGAACATGAATGGGCAGACAAGTGTTCAGTGTGTCAATCAGGACAGGATCATTTATAACTGAAGAAACTGGTGAACCACAGCAATGTCCATCAGTGGTTGGATGTCTAAAATATTATTTGTATGGACATACAATGGAGTAAGTTATTAAAGCAACAAAAAATGAATTAGAAGTAGACCCATCAATGTTGGTTGCGTAAGCTCAGAAATAACCTGCAGTAAAAAGAAGTAAGGAAGACATAGTATGATTGATGAGTGTGGCCCCTTTCATATAAATTAAAATGGTAGAAAATAGAGCAACCACTTTGCTTATATACTTAATCCACATCATGCTCTTTACATTCTATTTCCTTATTTAGTGTATGTGTGTGTGTTAGTATGTGTGTGTGAATGTGTATGCATGTGTGTTTTCATACATGTGAAGCCAGAAGCTAACTTTCTCTCCTTCTTCCATCTGAGTCCTGGCAAAGGAACTCAATTCTTAAAGGTTTCCTTTGCCTGATGACCACTCTTGCCTGCACATTTTATAAAGAAAAGAGAAAATTTTTTAAAGCAAAGAGTAAACCAGGATGACGGTTCCTTAAATAAAATTATCTCCCATGCTCATAGACAGCCAGAATTAGCATAGTAAAAAAGGCCATCCTACCAAAGATGATCTACAGATTTAGTAAAATCCCTATCAAAATCCCAACACAATTCTTCAAAGATATGGAAAGGTAATTCTCAAATTCATTTGGAAAGGGAACAAAAACAGAATAGTGAAAATAATTTTTAATAATAAAAGAACGGCTAGGGGAATCACCATCCCTGACCTCAAGCTCTACTTTAAAGTGATAGTGATAAAAACTGCATGGTATTGGTACAGAGACAGACAGGTTGATCAATAGAATAGAATTTAAGATCCAGAAATAAAACCACACACTTACCTGATCTTTGATCTTTTTGGCGAGGATACAGAAAAAGAAGAACACTGCTCTATTGTTGGTGGGATCACAAACTGGTACAACCACTCTGGAAAGCAATTTGAAGGTTCCCAAGAAAATTGCAAATAGACCCAGCAATACTACTCTTGGGAATATACCAAAAAGATGCCCTACCATGCCACAGGGGCACATGTTACACTATGTTCACAATGGCCTTGTTTGTGATAGCCAGAAGCTGGAAACAACCCAGATGTCCCACAGCAGAAGAATGAAGACAGAAAATGTGGTTCATTTCCACAATGGAATACAACTCAGCAATTAAGAATCAGAACATCCTGAGATTTGCAAGCAAATGGATGAAACTAGAAAATATCATCCTGAGTGAGGCAACTCAGACCCCAAAGGACATGCACAGTATGTACTCACTAATAAGTGGATATTAGCTAAAAAAGGACAGGATACCAATGATACTGTCCACAGAACTCAAGAAGGTCAACAAGCTGAAAGGGCCCAAATGAGAATGCCTCAATCCCACTTGAGAGGGAGAAGAAATCAACCAGAACAGAAAGGGAGGGAAAGGGGATGTGGCAGGGGAAAAGGACCAAAGTCCTAAGGGCCAGCAAAAAGAACAGAAACAGGCAACCTCAGGATGTAGGAGGTTGGGAGGACCCTCCAGAATGTACCAGAGACCTGGGAGGCGAGAGACTCTCAGGACTCAAATGGAGAGACCCTGGATAAAATGCTCTATAGTGGGGAAAGGTATCTTATAGAGCCCCAGCAGAAAGACAGGGCATCAAGTGAGGAATGGGGTTGCTGTTCTTCAGTCAAAACTCTGACCCATAATTGTTCCTGTCTGAAAAACTGCAGGGATAGAAATGGAGAAGAGACTGAGGAAAAGAAGGTCCATCAACAGGCGCAAAGTGGGAAGGACCCAAAGCCTGACACTCTTACTGAGCTATGGTGTGCTCACAAAAGGGGGTCTATCATGAATACCCTCCAAAAGACCCAACAAGCAGCTGAAGAAGTCAGATGCAGATATTTGCATCCAACCAATGAACAGGAACTGGTGACCCCTGCAGTTGAATTAGGGAGAAGCTGGAAGAAGCTGAGGAGGGCAACCCTGTAGGAGGACCAGCAGTCTCAGTTAAACTAAAATCCTGAGATCTCTCAGGCAGTGGATCACATCCAGGAAGCATAGACCAGCTGATATAGGCATGTATGTGTGTGCAGATGCCATCTTAAGATAGGGAAGGGCTTCTGATAACCCATAGTTATAGTCACTAGGTGGTTGTGAGCTGTCTGATGTGCTATGAACTTAATTGATCTTCCACAAGAGCAGTCCTTCCTTTTGTCCTCTGAGCATTCTCACTGGCATTGGTAGGCATATATGTTTGATGAAAATTTAAGTTCATCAAGAAGTCTCAGAGTGTGGTACACCTAGACCTTAAATCATTAATAATTCAAGAGCTAAGAATATAGCCTTGTAGTAATTTTTGGTATTCAAAAATCATTATGTCTAATCTATACACACCAAGAAAACTTTGACTGTTTCCATGTTATGTTCTGTTGTACATGTACTTTATGCTTAGGGTAACTAGTAAGATTTCAATGCATACTATCAAATCTCTAAAAGAATCAAGTACTGACAAAAATATATTCATACAGTTTTATAAGAAAATGTTTTTAAAAATCTGTACATGTATCTCTCTTTTTTAAATAAAGTTGTAAGAAAAAAAAAGTAGTTAGATTGCAGAGAATCAAACAATCCAATTAAAAATGGGGTACAGAGCTAAGCAAAGCATTCTCAATTAAGGTATATTGGATGACTGAAGAGTATCTAAGGAAGTGCTCGACATCATTAGCCATCAGGGAAATACAAATCAAAACACCCCTGAGATTCCACCTCACACCAGTCAGAATGGCCAAGATAAAAAACTCAGATGACAGCAGATGTTCACAAGGATGTGGAGAAAGAGGAACACTTCTCCACTGTTGGTGGGGTTGTAAACTGGTACAACCACTCTGGAAATCAGTCTGGCGATTCCTCAGAAAATTGGACATAGTAGTACCTGAAGATCCAGCTATTCCACTTTTGAGCATATACCCCAGAGATGCTCCACCATGATCATAGCAGCCTTATTTATAATAGCCAGAAGCTGGAAAGAACTAGATATCTTCCAGTAGAAGAATGGATATAAAAATTGTGGTATATTTACACAACGGAATACTATTCAGCTACTAGAAACAATGACTTTATAAAATTCCTAGTAAAATGGATGCATCCAGAGAATATCATTCTGATTGAGGGAACCCAATCACAATAGAACATACATAATATGCAGTCACTGATAATTTGATACTAGCCCCAGGAAGCTCTGAATACTCAGATCATATGAAGCTCAAAAAAAAAAAAAAAAAAAAAAAAAAAAAAAAAAAAAAAAAAAAAGAAGAAGAAGAATAAAAAGAAAAAGAAAAGAAAAGAAAAGAAAGAAAGACCAAAAAATGGAAGGCTCAGTACTTCTTAGAAAAAAAACAACAACAAGGGTATAGCACCCACTCAAAGTGGAGTACACCTAGACCTTAAATCATTAATAACTCAAGAGCTAAAAAGACAGCCTTGTGGCAATTTTTAATATTTTAAAATCATTATTTTCAATCTTTATATACCAAGAAAATTTGGATTATTTTCATGTTATATTTTGTTTTACATGTACTTTATGTTTACGGTAACTAGTAAGATTCCAATGTATACTATCAAACCTTTAAAAACATCAAGTACTTACAAAAATATATTCATATAGTTTTATACCAAAATGCTTTTAAAAATCTGTACATATATCTCTCTTTTCTTTTTAAATAATGTTGTAAGAAAAAAATTTTAAAATTAAGTTCAATACAGTATTTCAAACTACTTTATAATGTATTGTTGCAATGTTTGCTTACCTTCTTCACTGATAGATAGTAGACCATTGGACAGTGCATTGTTACCAGCAAAAACGCCTCTTTTAAATAGTAGGTTTCTATACCAAGTTTCAGTAAAAACAGTCTAACTTAGATAATTGCTCTTAAAGAAGTCATGGGGTTTTCTGTATCATTTAGACTTGTTTTCCATAGAATGTCTTTCTTTACAGAGAATAGCTTTGCCTATGAAGATTTCTGGACCTCCACTGGAGTTCATTTATTTGTCATTTCAAATGAGTATCCGTGTACACTCCCTAGATAATCTGAGCCTCAGCGCTTGATACAATAGTGAAATTTATTATAGTTTTACAAGTTCATCACTGTTAGTGTCCATTTTTGACAATGTCGCAGACAATTAGTTTCTTGTATCAGCATTTTGGACAATATTCACACTTATCAAAAAGAGTTGCCCAATTCACATTGCTTTCTGTTTATTCTGCTCTTAGATGAATTTGTTTGCTGAGCCCATCTTTTTATTTCCATCAGGCACTGAACTGTGATGTTATTGAAAAAAATACATGTGAACTATTGTTTTTGCACAAAATTCTGGCTTCAAACTTGCTGACTTTCAGTCTTCACCTCCTACAGTTGTGGGCTTACATACAACATCATGTACTGTTTATGGTTTTCCCCTTTTTTTTGTTGATTTTTTTTCAGACTGGGTATCACTGTGTAGCCTAGACTATCTGGAAAATTATGATGTAGACTAGATTGGCTTAGAGTCCACAGGGATTTTCCTTTACTGCCTCAAGTGCTGGGATGACAAATGTGTGCTACCATGCCTGGTGTCTCCATTAGAGTTTCTTTAGATGTGATTTAACACCAAGACCAAAAAGCAAGTTGGACAGAAAGGGTTTCTTTGGCTTGTACTTCCCAATACTGTTCATCATAGAAAGAAATCAGGACAGGAAGAAGGATGCAGGCAATAATAAGATCATGGGGGATGCTGCTTGCTCTTCATGGCTTCCTCAGCCTACTGTTTTGTAGAACATAGGACCACTAGCCCAACGATAGCACCACCCACAATGGCCTGGGCCCTTCCACATAAATGGCATAAAAGTATCTTATAGGTTTGTCTAGAAGCACCTTATTGAGGCATTTTCTTAACTGAGGTTTCCTTCTTCAGCTTGTCTCAACTTGACATAAAACAGCACAATTGACCCCTTATCACCTGAACAGAATGTATCACTGTTAAGCCATAGTCTTTTCTTTATTACTTATCCACCAAGATCTCATAAACACAAAATAAATGAATAAATAAATGAATAAATAACTTACTTTTAAAAATTCAAAAGTCTTGACATATTCAAACATTAAAATCTAGTCTCTTTAAATACTCTCTGTTTTAAAATTCTGTCCTTTAAACATCAGAGTTTCTCAATTGTGGCTTCCTATAAAATAAAAAAATGCATCATATACTTTCTTACTTTAAGAGGGAAAAACCAGAGAAAAATGACAATAAATAAATTTTAGAAAAATCAAACTCTACAAGGGTAAATAATTCAACCTCCAACATTTGGGATTAACTCACGATCTTCTCAGCTCCTCCAAGCATCTTCTGACACTGCCCACTGCAACACACACAGCTTGTTTTCTAGCCTTTAACTTGTTCTATTCCCCTGATGTTTCTGATCTTGTTGATCAACTCATGGTACTGGCAACTCTTAAATGTTTGGGGTCTTTTGCTGTAGCTAGGCTGCAGCTTTACCAATAGCTTCTCATAGGCTTTCTTCATGGTCTAAATCTCAAATTCTCTGCATGACTCCTTCAATACTGAACCATCAACTTCTACTGAGGGCTCACCTTAACTAATGACTTCTCCTCTCCTCTCAGCCAGTCTCAGCTGCTCCCCATGTCTCCTTTATTCATTTAGAACAAGTACCATTTGGGTGATTCTTAAATTACTAAGCTCAGCTGAGAGCTAAAGTTACAACTTTGCCGACTTCAGGAACACAGCTTCTGTGTCTTTTCAGAAAACCCTTCTGAAAATATTTCACCTCAATATTGCTAGTCTTTTACTAATCATCATAAATTTCTCAGCTCCAGTTGACCAGAATCAATTGTCCCAACAACGCAAAGGTTTCACTGCAGTGGTGCAGTTCTCTTGTTAATTACAGCTAATTCTTCAGACCTAGGCAACAAGAACTACAACATCAAAATTCAAAATAACAAATAGCCCCTATAGTCTTTAAGCTTCTTTCTGAAATTTCAGGAGGCAGACTCCCATCATTAACATTCTCATTAATAATCGTATCTTCCAAGTTTTGACAGAACAACTCACCAAGCAATGACAATTCAATGACTTTTCTTAAAGTTCAAGTGTCCTTCCACAATGCTCCCCAAACACATGGTTAGGTCTCTCACACCAATACTCTACCAACCAACTTGCCTTAGGGTTTCTGTTGCTACAAGGCAACACCATGACCAAAAAGCTAGCTAGTTGAGGAGTAATGTGATTATTTGGCTTATACTTCCATATCACTGTTCACCACTGAAGGAGGTCAAAATGGAACTGAAAAAGGACAAGACCCTAGAAGCAGGAATTGATGCAGAGACTATGAAGGGGTATTGTTTGCTCCTCACTGGTTACTCAGCCTGCTTTCTTATAGAATCCAGCTACACCAGCCTACTAATGACTGCAATGGTCTGGGTCTTCCCCAACCTAACACTAATCAAAGAAAATGCCTTATAGGTTGACCTACAACCTGATCTTCTGAAGGTATTTCCTTAATTGAGGTTACCTCCTCTCAGATAAATTTAGGTTGTATCAAGTTAACAAAACTGTCCAGACTACCTGACTTGTTCTCCAGCTTTTGATTTAGACTTTCATTAAGGTTTCAAAAATTGTTTATAGACTCTAATTCTCACAGCATAGAATATTTCCTTTAAAAGTTAGTGAATTGTTGAAAACATGGTGCCCAAGTCAGCCAAAGTTATAAAATAAGACCCATGTTTTAAAAAGAAATAGCAATATTCAGTATGTGTAGTTTCATAAATTCTCAAAAATGATGGAAAAAGACCTAAGTCAAACACATTAAAAACAGTATTTCTGAGTAAAACTTAAAAGACTAGGCATTCCTTTACTTGAAACCATCTTGCTTTATTTATTTCGGTTTTTGTTTGTTTGTTTGTTTGTTTTACTGTATTCTTAAAAAGGTATGCTCTATTTTCATATACCATAAAGTACAGGGACCATTACAATCTTTTCAATAGGTCTAGCAGTAACAATTAATCTACGAGTTTTAATGTTAAATTATACAGTCTTGAGTATCTTTAGCTATAAAAATTTTCAAAACTACCAAAAGAACAGTTTTAGGTATTAATAATGTACGACAGGATGCTTTCTTTTCTACCGCACACAATGCATGTGGCAAGTTATGCATTCCATTATAACAATTATTTTTGTGGTAGAACACAACATCTGCTGATGTTTTGTTTTCCCAAAATACAGCATATTTACCGGGTGTGGTGACGGAGATCCATAATTTCAGCCCTTGGGAGGTAGGAGCTGTGAGTTTAAGGCCACTGGACCTCATAGTAAGTTTGAGCCTTGGTTATATTGACTGTCTTTCAAGAAACAAACAAATGAACAATCAGACAACATATTATCATTAGTTATTATCAGCATATTAAGCCCTACAAATCATATAGAAACTTGAACAAATACATGTATGCTTTCCTGTAGTTTTATATTATTGGTGCAGCTATAGTCAAACCAGTAAAGTATCTCAGAATCCCACCAGACATGTCTCCTGTGTGTTTTCTATTTGGTTTTGTTTTGCAGCAGGGTTTCACTGTGTTGCCCAGACATGAACTGAATGTCCTCCTCCTTCCTCGGCTTCCGGAGTGCTGCCTGGCACTTCTGAACTGTGCAATGAGCAGCTGATTTGGGAGAAGCAACAAACAAATTCAAAGAATTTATGGGCACTATTTCTGTATAGCAGACAGATTTAGATCTTAGGCAAAATTAATAAAATGTGCACTTTCAGATCACATTACGAAACAATGAGAATGGAACACTGAAAGACAGGAAAGATTGGTTCCAACTCTGGGTGCTTCCCATGCCTTGGTAACATTTGTGAGTCACCCATAGCTGAAACCCTTTTTCAGAAAATTGGTAACGGATAAAAATGTTTCAGATAGTTGGAAAACAGACAATGCGGCTACATCCCCCTATGGAGTGGGGAGACCTTCTGACTGTCTAGAAAGCATCTCAGTGAATCATGGTGCATGCTAGATTACAAGAAAAATCTTTGCCACACTATGTATGGATGAAAACAATATGAGAGATTTGAATAGAAAAGTAATTTAATTAAAACTGCAAAGCTAAAATCAATCTACCTTAAATTATGCTCTACCAAAACAGGTCATTGTTGAAGTCCCCTATTATGGCAACGGGTCTAATTTTGAGCTGGGGTACCAGTAATACATTTTGTTACTACAAGGACTTCCTGGAGAAGATTATCTAGCTTGTCCTACACTCCAGCATTCAAAAACTCACTTCCCCAGTGCCATGCCCAAGGCTGGTGGCAGTCTTGGTCCCTAAGCTCCACCTGACTTTCTAACAGGCTTTCTGCATATCTTTAAACTGGTTGCAAGTGGAACTTAGTATATGTTCAGAAGAATAAAACTATTTGGGCATGACTATTTAGGCGTGACTAAGCATTCTTAAATAAACCAAATCTCTCACCTTGTCCCAATTACGAAACAGTAGAACAATGCAATGGGTAGCCCACTGTGTGGCACGATAACCTATGGTGTTCGATGATTCTCCATATCCATCCCCACAGTGGCTGTACTTGTTTCCAGTCCCAGTAACAATGTACAAGGGTTTCCTTTTCTCCACACCCTGGTCAATGGCTTCTTTTTATCCTTTTGAGGTACCACCTTGCTGTGGTTTTATTTTAAACCTTTATGATGATTATCAGGGTTAGACATTCATATGCCTAAACTCATACACTTGTCAATTGTTTTTATTCTTTAGAGCTTTGTCTTTACAGACTGGTTGTCTCTTTTTCAATTCCATTATTGCACTTTTGAATTGCTGATCTAAATTTGGCAATGATTTTTAAGATGTTTATAGTTTATATTGTGTCCTCCCACACTCTAGGTTTTTGTATTCTCTGAAGTTGTTACTGGGAGAAGCCTTCTGGATAGAGATAGTTCCCAAAGGCCATACACTGGCTCATATCCTAAAATTGCTAACCATGAAGGTGTATTTTCTTTTTCCAAAAGAAACCTTCTAGAAGGTTCATAATTCCAGATCTTATGTTCATGCCTATAGTCCATATTCAATGAACTTTAATATATTGTGTGAGATGAGCAGCTAATTTCTTCTGTATACGAATATCAAGGCTTCCCAGGGCTTTTTTTTTTTTTTTAAACTGAAGAGAACATCATTTCCTCATGTGCCTTCCTGAAAACTTTATCAAAAAAAAAAAAAAAAAAAAAAATGAACACACTCCAAATGTGTAGACTAATTTCTAAGTTCTCCATGTATTTTTCTGCAGAATATGTCTTTTTATTTAGGCCCATGCAATTTTCATTATGGTGACTACATATTAAACACTGAAATCATTTTATATGATTCTCTCAGATTTGCTTGTTTTAAGATAAAACTTCATATCCCTCAGCTGGCAGTTCTGAGGAGTTTTCACTTGTACTGTAGCTGAGTGTGCTATAATTTTTTGGAGCATAATTTCGGGCATATCCATACCACTACTTCCTAGAACAGGAAAGCATTGCTTTCCTTCCCTTTGATTCACTTCACTGGAAGGTCCAGGCACACAAGTAGCATAATTTCAGGCACATCTATACCCCAACTTCCTTGAAATGCGTACTGTCCTCTTTGTGGCACCAGAGAGCTGCTGGATGTCTCTATGAAGCTGGTGCAATGCAACCCTGCAATTACATGCTAAATTAAGAAATACATACAGCAGCACAGCAGAGAGTCAGTGTTGGCATAATCCTGTCACCTGTAGTTATGGCAGGATTGTCAACAGTACAACACAACCAATCATTGTAACAACAACATGGACCAAGCACCATGATGATTTTTGCATTTTCTGGATTTTAGCTTTAACAGAACCCCAAGTTGGATAGATGTATTTTCACCACTTTCTAGGTCCCTCTCATAATTTTACAGAGGATAGAATTTGGGACAATCTCCTCACACTCCTCTGTGAGGAAGCCTAAACCATTTACCCAACTATGACACAAACAGGAACTCCTATGTGGGCAGTGGATGTTTGCTTCCCATTTCAGTGAGGAATTCTCAAGGCCCATACCCTTATCACTCATGTTAGACCTTTACACATACTCTGCTGTACTAGGTCATGTTTATCATGAACTAGCGAGACAATGAATGACACCATAAGTTACATTTTCAGAGATAAGTGATTGTTCTCTATGGCCTCACAGAGGAACTGTGTCAGTGTTGGGCTTTGTCATCGCTGTGGGCATCCTTCCTCTTGGTTATTCAAATACTATAAGCCAACTTCTCACTTTAGGATTGGAGACATCTCAGTGTTGTCTCTTTAAGGAAGCAGAGAAAAAAAACATTCAGCCCTCTTAAGATTAGGTTCTCAGTTGGCCTCTATTATTCTAAGTCTTATTGGTATATTTTTTGATTCATTTTGTAAATTAATGAAAATAATAGGTATAGAACATGTGTTATAGACTGCCCTATTTCCAGAGTGCTAGATTTAGGGATAGAATATTGGAGGCAATTAGGGTTGGATTTGGTGGTCCTTAGAGGAGGGCTGTGCCTCTCCAGATAATCCTAACAACACTACACTAGCATTTCTTACCCTGTCAAGTGCAAAGTCGCTGGAGGTGAATAGCAGATATTTACAATTGATAAAAATAGTAAAATTAGAGTTTTGAGGTAGCAAAAAATAAAAAAAAATATTGTTGTAGAGGGTCACTACAACCTAAGGAAATGTATTAAAGGGTTGCAGTTTTTGAACAATGGAGAACTGCTACCTTAGACCATATCCAACCCTGGGGAAAGCTGACTCAAGACGCCATTGGGAAGGCAGATCATCTGCAAGTGGGAAAATGACTCCACAGAAATGAAAGCATGGGAGCACCTTGATCTAAGAGTTGAAGCCTCTAAAATATAGAGCACTAATTACTACTTCAGTCATATCAGTCCAAGATGAATGTATGCTTGAATAAGTTGTTAATTACTGAACATTAAAGAAAGCTAAATAAAGTAATTATAAAATGTTTAGTACATTTCCAAGTATATAATAAGTGCTTAATGTGTGATTAGATTTTGTTATTATTGCATGTAGTAGGGACATTTATGCCTTCATTGTCATTAAACAGCTTCTAAAGTTGGTTCTTTATATCTACTTTCATCTGGGATCCCGAGATCCAGTTCAGAAAGCCAGGCTGACAAAGCAACAGCTCTGAGCTGCTAAACCATCTTTGCCCACCCCTTATTTTTTGAGACAACCTTTGTGTGCAGTTCAGTCTGGTCTCCATTGTTTGACGACCACAAACCACGATTGCAGTCATGAATAACCAACGACCTCATAGCATGTGTGACTCACACATACTGTGAATGAATGGCCTTTTTGTCTGTAGATTTTCCTAGGAGCACATAGTAGAATATTTGTTACTGTTCTGCCCCATCTCTAAAGTAAAACAGAAGCTGAACCTACTTTGGAATATATACACGGAAGCATAAATGTTCCCATTTGTTGGTTTGATATTTATTTTTGTTTTAGAGGCAGGATCTCACTACATATTTCTGGCTGGCCTAAAACTTACTACATAGATTGGGTTAAACTTAAACTAAAAGAAAGCTGCCTGCCACTGCTTTTTGAGTGCTGAAATTAAAGCAATATGTTACCACATAGCTTTTAGGGTTTATATATTTATTTACACATGAGTTCAACAATGGCAATGAATATAGAATTTTATCTATGCTTCAGAAAAACAATGAGATCAATTACTGTAACCTGGTACTTCCTTTCTGTCTTTCATGAATGTATTTAATTATTAATTTCTTGAAAACTTAGCCTGGCAGTAATGATGCATACCTTCAGTCCTTGCACTGAGAAGGGAGAAGCAGATGTAATTAGAGACCATCTTTTTCTATGTTGAGAGTTCCAGGAGAGTCAGGCTATAGAGAGATACTATTTTGAACAACAAAACCAAAACCAAAAAATTTGACAGCTTACTTATTCTTAATATTTATCCTGATGAGCCATGTCTGTTGATTTTTGAGACATCTTCAAATTATTATGGAAGCAAATTAACTCTAAAATAAATCCCAGAAGTGACAATGTCACTTCTGTTTGTTCAATAAGATATAAAAAAATTTGAAACAAAATTTGAAAAAGTGAGGTGCTATAAACATAATGTGTATTATAAATTCCTATTACTAATTTTAAAATATATGAAGTTGCAATGTTTGTACATTCTCTGTGAAGCAGGGTGATTCTATCTCATCTTGTGCAGATAAAACCAAAATCAATCTATTGAACAAAAACAGATGCATCTAGAACAAACCAGTCAAAGGTGAATCAAAAGGTCTTACCTAAACAAAATACTCACTCTGTGAAATTAGGTTTTCCAACTTCTTTGAACTTTGCTGTTATCCAGAATTACTAAGTTATCATAAGAGCTATAAAATATATTCCTTATCTAAATATAGTTGGGAACATCTTTATTCAGAAGTGCATAAAATTTTATAAGCCTCTGTAGAACTTCATATAGCGGAAGGGATCATTAATACTTGTTCAAAATGCTCGAATAGATGTCTTTAATCATACATTTATGGAAAACCTAGCCTGGCAGTGGTGGTGTAAACCTTCAATCCAACATTCTGGAGGCAGAGGCGGACATAGTTCAGGGAC